>NC_090935.1:1061982866-1062598424 GCF_040938575.1 Ambystoma mexicanum | reverse complement strand
TTAGAAGAAATAACGTCGGCATAGAAGGGAGTGGTATTTCGGGGCTGCCCTACGCACAGACACAATGGAAAATGCAAATATAATGTAAGTAACTCTTTAGATGAGTTTATACCGCAATTTAATTACTATACAGTAGCTTTAAAGACGGGTTAAGTTGTACTTGTTCGTTCTATGTGGCATATTGTTTTGTACCGCGCACTATCTTGAGGAGAACCATCTCCTTTCACGGAAGCACCTCAAAACCTTCCTCTTTGCTTCTGCTTTCTCTCTCCCTCTCCCCTGCTGCAACTGGTCCACTGTCTGCGACCTCGGTCCTGGGCCCTTCCACTTTCCGCCTGCACTGCCTCCCTGTCAACCCCTGCACTGGGGGACTGTCTCAGTATCCTACAGCCCCCCCTTGACGTATAATACCCAGTTGCACTGTCCTAGCTATGAAATAATTTCCCGACCTAATATATAAAATGAATAATTTTAATAAAGATCTGATGGTGAGACTAATTTTATTTTTTATGTTTAAAACAGGTACATCCTTCATTATTGTATGTGTCACGAGTACCAGACACCGGCGGATGGCTTTTACAACCGCCAGTTGCTTCTCCGCGTGAACAACGTTACCACCCTGACCATTTTATGGGACGATCGCCAAGTACAAGTATGCCCTTACGCGGTACTAACGGCTAGATGCAACATACAGACCGTTGTGGTGGCCTAGTGCCTCGTTGTTGGAACAGCCATGCGATTATCAGTGCGACCGAAGAGCTTATTTTATCGTAAACCAACACCCTGTGTACTGCACACGAACATCGCTTGCCTCAAGACGAACTATTTTGGATCGAGAGCAAAGAAAAATGCAAATCGCTGAATATTCTCTAAACATTTGATGTCAAATAAATGTACTTTACCAAATTTACAATCTTGCGGTTTGATTTAAAAGTACAGTTTCATATTCCGAATTGTGGCGCGCTGTGTTGTGAGCTGATCTGTGTTGGTTTCCGGGTTCTGTGTGGAGTCGCGTAGAAGACGCCTGGGCGCGTTTGCCTACGCAGCACAGTCACGTCACGGATAGAGGCGGGGAATATGAATGTTTTGATAAAGTCTGTTTCAGGGGCGGGGGATATGATTTAGTGCCGCAAACGCAGGTGAGCCAGGTCGATGGGGGGAAATGATAGGATTATCAGAAAATGGCGGCTGATTTCGAGTGCGTTAATGGACGAAAAGTCGGGTAAGGTCCATAGGAAAGTTTTCTACGATCAACCGATTTATGCTTAAAAACACATGGCCGAACCGTAGGGACAATAAAAAAAAAGTCCCGGAACTATCCTTTAAGGATGGGACACGGAAAGGGACTTTGGTGCTAATTGCGGTACCGTTATTAGCGCCTTCCCCATTCCCATTGAGCCCTATGGGGGCTCAAATGCGAATAAGGAAGGGCCCTGGTGAATGGGGAATTATCGCCCCCGCCAACCTTGGATTGGGGCGGTAATATCTCCATTCACCAGGGCAGAGTCGGAGAGGTTTTGGAGGCAGCCATGGTGCTAATAGCGCCATGGTTATCCCCAACCTCGTGATGACTCCAAATGAGCGGTAACTTGCAGAAAAGGAAGATAGTAGAACCAAATAAGAAAAGTATAAATTGAGTCAAGCGAGTAAACACAGACAAGTCCAGGGAAAAACATAACATAAGATTAGGAAATATAGAACAGGAAGAAAAGCCAGCGAGCTTCGCGGCGAAGGAGAAAGAGTCCCCTCTGACTGAAAAGGCAGAGCGGGAACCCGAGGACAGTCAGAAAGTGTAATGCGGTTGCGGTAAGCCAGTAGTAAGTTAGAGAGGAGCTAAAATAAAGAGAGAGAAGTCAGAGACTACCGCTGAGGCGCGGAGAAAGAAATAAGTATATAATATCCATTGAAGGGTGCAGAATAACATCAAAAAGGACACAGGCCATTCATTCGACCAGCCACCCACAAATGGTGAAAGAGATACGAAAGGGTCTAGGTCTATGCAATTACTGCAGAGCATGGGTATTTGAATATGCCACATTCAAGAAACCCCTACTGTAGGGCCTTATGAAAGCACAAAAAGAGAAGAGGGACATAAAATGGACATCTGAAATGAATTAAAGTTTCAGAGAACTAAAAGACGCACTGGCACATGCACCAGTGTTAGCTACCTCAAATTATAGGCACAAATTCAATGTGTTCTCAGATTTAGATGGCTCAGTGATAACGGCTGTCCTCAGACAAAAAAAGCTCCAGGGACATGAACCACTAGCTTACTAGAGTGGAAGCCTAAACCCAGTAATGCAAGGATGCTTACCTTGCGAACAATTGTTTACAGCTTTAGCATTTGCAATTGAGAATGCATCAACGAATACCATGGGGAGTCCCGTAATATTGTACATGAACACCCATTATTCACCATTCTTGAAAAATCAAAAAGTACACTAACTACCCAAAGAGCATCAGGATATGAGCTCATATTAACCAACCAAGCAATAGAGGAGATAAGGTGTTGAACTTGTAAACCAAGCAATTTACTTAGCAGAACCAATAGAGGAAGGGGATTTCTGTTACGCTCACCTGGCTCCCACAGAGGCATCGATCTGAACTGGATAGCTGCGGCCTCCACCAATGTGATGCGTAGGGCCGAGATGACGGACTGGACTGGCCCACCTAGCTTCATTTGCTTGGCCCGTAGGAATATCCTTCTGCAAATGGAGAAAGGGAATTAACCACCTGTGGAGTCGAGTGCAAATTCCCCCCACCCCCGGTGTTCTCCCCACAGATCACCTTTGATGTTCCCCTCCTATAGTCTCACCTGATGGTTTGAAAAGATGAGCTCTCCATCCTGCATTGAGCGCAGGGGCGTGTTGATAACCAATTGCTTCACTGGCTCGAAGGAATCGGTGAGTTCCAGAACAATAATGACTCCGAAAAATATGTATTTCGTAAGAGTTCACATGTCTGACTTTCACTCTTGTCTGATTCCTTGCAGTTTTCAGTTTGACCCCAGCAAAGAGTTCCTTGTGGTAGCTAACGAAGTTCAGGTAAGGATTTGGCTTATCCTACACAGTTCAATAAAATAAGGCCAGAATGTAAGCTGCCTGTTCCCTTATTCAGGTGTGGTGAGAAAATATGAAGTTCGAGGAATTATGCCTCCGGTGGTAAAATTAGGTAAGTCTATTGCAGTGAGAAGAGTTCCCCTTATTTGTCCCGTTGTCTCACCTTGTCGTCCTTTTGTTCCCCTTAGGGGCCGGGGTGCGGCGAGGATGCAATGGAGACTGCGCTGACCCGTGAAGAGGAATAGTACCCCGGCGGTAATCAGGTAAGTCTATGGGGGTAGTTACTATTGCCTCTGTTTATTTCCTGGGCTCACCTTTGCTGTTCTTGTGTTCCCCTTAGGTGCCAGAATGCGGCGGAATGTGCAGAAGGATGCGGTGGATCGTGAGGGTGCTGCAAGGGGATGCGGTGGATCCGGAATCCAGGTAAGGATCAAAGGTTTGCTCTCATTCTAACCTTTCTCCTTCTGTTCCTCCCTTTTTCTAGGAGCTGCAGACTCGAGGCGGGCGTGGCAGAAGACTGGATGCAGGCTTGCAGACATGGTGAGCGTTACGCTGCTGGATGCAGAATAACGCGAAGCGTGTGCTGCTCTTCGGGCGTGGTTTAAATAGCCACCAAAGTAGTCCCAGGTGAGTATTCTTCCCCAGCCCCACCCGAGTAAAAAAAATAGTCCCTAGGTAAAATAGTCCCTTCCAAGCCTCATTTGGCTTGGAGCTCTGCAGCATGGTCTGCACCAGGTAAGCTTGCAGCATGGTCTGCATCAGGTAAGTTTACTCTATGAGCCTGGCGCCTATGGCGCCAAGACTGACTCTCCATATGAGCCTGGCGCCATAGGCGCCAGTACCGCACCCAAACAGCCCCTAACAGGGGCTTTTGGGCTTGCTCAAAACAACTTGATGCCTGCTTCCGGGGTTGCAGGACCTGGTCTGGTTCCCCGGGGGTAGGCATCATGACAATGCCATACGTGACTGTGTAGCGCACATGGACAGGATGGAAGGGAACCTACAGGTAAAAGATGGAGAAATAGCAGGAGCAGACATAGTCTACATTGACGGGTCATCAAGTATTGACCCAGAGACAGGAAGGAGACATACTGGTGCAGCAGTAGTGTACTGCCTAAACAGGAAATATTTAATAGCATCTCTGCAGCGACTACCTTTGTGTTATTCTGCACAGGCAGCAGAATTAATGGTGATGATAATAGCACTAAAAATAATGGAAGGGCATGCTGAAAACATCTTTTCCGACTCTGCCTATATCACATCAACTATCCATTCAGGACTGCCACGGTGGGATAGGAGGGGATTCAAAAGAAGTGATGGGTCCCCCGTTACGCATGTGGAACTACTAAAATAATTAATTGAGGCCCTAAAAGTTCCAGTACAGGTGGCAATAATAAAATGCACCTCACACACAGGAACACACAACAGGATATTAATGGGGAATGAAATGGCAGACAGAGTGGCAAAAGCAGCAGCATATTTACCAGAGGCACAGAGAGTTCAGAGGTACCACGGAGAAGAGGAAAGGGTGCCACTCATCTCAGCAGAAGGGAAAAACAGCGGGGAAAAAGAAAAGGAGGAAAACCTTAACACAATCCCCATAGTTCAGATAATAGAATTACAAGGAGAGGTGCCAAAAGAGTAAAAGAACTGTGGTTAAAAAGAGGATGTTCATTCACCAGAGGACTACATGGGGAGGCATTGTAATGGAAAACTGTAAAACTGTTTGCTTCAAATTTCGCTTCACTAATCGATGTAAACTTTCAGGAGGTGATGTCTGTGAAGCAATGAAATCCCTGGGAAGCATAGAAAAAGCCCATTCTCCAACTTGCACGATTTTCAATGGATTTCCAACAATTGTATTTCTTGGTTTGAAACTACTGTTCATATTCCATGCAAATGTCAGCCATCCAATCAGAGCCTGTCTACTATTCTGTTTGATTTGTGCTCACCCATCTGTAACAAACAGCGTTACTTCTTACTTGGTGTGTGCTCTACTTTTTAAGTATGTGGTTTTTATCATGATCTAATTGGTGGACCCCTGACTAAAATGGTCTCATTAGAATGTGTAAATAAGTTAAATGCCTCTACACAAGCTAGTATGCCAGAAAGTTGGCTTTGTAGCATCATTGCAAGAACTACAATCGCGGGGAATGGTGATCGACCTGATAGCCACGGACAGACACGTTTCAATTGCCAAGACAATGAGAGAAGAGTACAAAAATATAAATCACCAATTTGACGTTTGGCATCTTGCAAAAACAATCAATAAAAAAATGTTGGCTGCAGGTAAAAAAAAAGATATGCAAGGTATTTCACAGTGGTCCAAGTCAATCAGCAACCATCTTTGGTGGAGCTCAAAAACATGTGGAGGGTCGTTGGAAATTCTACTGGAAAAATGGCGGTCAGTAATGCTACACTGTAGCAACGTTCACCGCTGGACCACAAACCAACATTTCCACAATTGTGAACATGGCCATTTGTCCACAGAGGAGGCACGGAAGAAGAAGTGGTTGATTCCTTCATCACCCACTCACAAAGCCATTGAAAAGATTGTATTTGATAAAACTATAACAAGAGATTTGAGGGGACTCACGGAATTCTGCCACACAGGAGATTTGGAGGTGTTCCACAATATGTGCCTAAAGTACAGGCCAAAACGATTGCATTTTGGCATGGAGGGCATGATAAATCGGACTCTTCTAGCGGTCTTGGCACATAACCATAATGTTGGCCGTCAACAAAGTAGGACGACCGGAACTTTAGGGACGCTTCGCTACAATAAGGCCTTCACTAAAAGAAGTAAACAATGGGTGATCAAACCAGTGTTTGAGGATATGCAATATGAGTTTATTGAGAGACTTATTGTTGATGTCCTAGATAGGCACATACATGGAGTTGTGAACGAACCTGTGCAGGGGACAACTGCATTGCCACCCAACATTGCCTCTGTTCCATGTCCACCTAAAGCAGAGCTCATTGAGAAATGCACATCACGGTTTAAATGATTGTAATTTGATTGTCTGTTCTCTCGAGTCTCCTCATGTTGCAGGCCCATTGAATATGTGTATCTATGTAATGTGTAAATAAAAGTGATTGCTCAGTGTACATGCAATGTGTCTCTCCACCCTTGCCCCTCCCTTCACCGTGCAGTTGTGCGAACGACCCGGGTGTCACCTGTCACTTTGCTCTGGAGTCTCCTCATGTCACAGGCCCATTGAATATGTGTAGCTATGTATTGTGTAAATAAAAGTGATTGCTCAGTGTACATTCAATGTGTCTATCCAACCTTGTTCATTTGCGCATTAAATTAAACCAAACAGTAATATAAATCATTTTTCCAAAAATATAGAATGTCTCCGTATTTATGGTTCTCTGGGGCTGCAAATGCACGCAGACAAAATGCAAAGATGGAGTGTAAATTTCAAGTCCTGTGAGATGGCCTTACACTGAATGTAGCTAACTAGGAATGTGTGCTCGTTCAAAGTGAAGGTCAGCTGCTTTGATTTTTTGCTTGGGTGCCGGAATGGCCCACGACTCAGTATAAGGTTCTATTGTTATTTGACCTTGACAGGCCGGGACCATCCCGAAAGACTTCTTTTTGGGGGTGTGGTGCAATAACGTAAGAAACGATAATGAATATAATTTCAGAAACGAAAGCCATTTAATGTTCGTTCATTAGAAGAAATAACGTCGGCATAGAAGGGAGTGGTATTTCGGGGCTGCCCTACGCACAGACACAATGGAAAATGCAAATATAATGTAAGTAACTCTTTAGATGAGTTTATACCGCAATTTAATTACTATACAGTAGCTTTAAAGACGGGTTAAGTTGTACTTGTTCGTTCTATGTGGCATATTGTTTTGTACCGCGCACTATCTTGAGGAGAACCATCTCCTTTCACGGAAGCACCTCAAAACCTTCCTCTTTGCTTCTGCTTTCTCTCTCCCTCTCCCCTGCTGCAACTGGTCCACTGTCTGCGACCTCGGTCCTGGGCCCTTCCACTTTCCGCCTGCACTGCCTCCCTGTCAACCCCTGCACTGGGGGACTGTCTCAGTATCCTACAGCCCCCCCTTGACGTATAATACCCAGTTGCACTGTCCTAGCTATGAAATAATTTCCCGACCTAATATATAAAATGAATAATTTTAATAAAGATCTGATGGTGAGACTAATTTTATTTTTTATGTTTAAAACAGGTACATCCTTCATTATTGTATGTGTCACGAGTACCAGACACCGGCGGATGGCTTTTACAACCGCCAGTTGCTTCTCCGCGTGAACAACGTTACCACCCTGACCATTTTATGGGACGATCGCCAAGTACAAGTATGCCCTTACGCGGTACTAACGGCTAGATGCAACATACAGACCGTTGTGGTGGCCTAGTGCCTCGTTGTTGGAACAGCCATGCGATTATCAGTGCGACCGAAGAGCTTATTTTATCGTAAACCAACACCCTGTGTACTGCACACGAACATCGCTTGCCTCAAGACGAACTATTTTGGATCGAGAGCAAAGAAAAATGCAAATCGCTGAATATTCTCTAAACATTTGATGTCAAATAAATGTACTTTACCAAATTTACAATCTTGCGGTTTGATTTAAAAGTACAGTTTCATATTCCGAATTGTGGCGCGCTGTGTTGTGAGCTGATCTGTGTTGGTTTCCGGGTTCTGTGTGGAGTCGCGTAGAAGACGCCTGGGCGCGTTTGCCTACGCAGCACAGTCACGTCACGGATAGAGGCGGGGAATATGAATGTTTTGATAAAGTCTGTTTCAGGGGCGGGGGATATGATTTAGTGCCGCAAACGCAGGTGAGCCAGGTCGATGGGGGGAAATGATAGGATTATCAGAAAATGGCGGCTGATTTCGAGTGCGTTAATGGACGAAAAGTCGGGTAAGGTCCATAGGAAAGTTTTCTACGATCAACCGATTTATGCTTAAAAACACATGGCCGAACCGTAGGGACAATAAAAAAAAAGTCCCGGAACTATCCTTTAAGGATGGGACACGGAAAGGGACTTTGGTGCTAATTGCGGTACCGTTATTAGCGCCTTCCCCATTCCCATTGAGCCCTATGGGGGCTCAAATGCGAATAAGGAAGGGCCCTGGTGAATGGGGAATTACCGCCCCCGCCAACCTTGGATTGGGGCGGTAATATCTCCATTCACCAGGGCAGAGTCGGAGAGGTTTTGGAGGCAGCCATGGTGCTAATAGCGCCATGGTTATCCCCAACCTCGTGATGACTCCAAATGAGCGGTAACTTGCAGAAAAGGAAGATAGTAGAACCAAATAAGAAAAGTATAAATAGAGTCAAGCGAGTAAACACAGACAAGTCCAGGGAAAAACATAACATAAGATTAGGAAATATAGAACAGGAAGAAAAGCCAGCGAGCTTCGCGGCGAAGGAGAAAGAGTCCCCTCTGACTGAAAAGGCAGAGCGGGAACCCGAGGACAGTCAGAAAGTGTAATGCGGTTGCGGTAAGCCAGTAGTAAGTTAGAGAGGAGCTAAAATAAAGAGAGAGAAGTCAGAGACTACCGCTGAGGCGCGGAGAAAGAAATAAGTATATAATATCCATTGAAGGGTGCAGAATAACATCAAAAAGGACACAGGCCATTCATTCGACCAGCCACCCACAAATGGTGAAAGAGATACGAAAGGGTCTAGGTCTATGCAATTACTGCAGAGCATGGGTATTTGAATATGCCACATTCAAGAAACCCCTACTGTAGGGCCTTATGAAAGCACAAAAAGAGAAGAGGGACATAAAATGGACATCTGAAATGAATTAAAGTTTCAGAGAACTAAAAGACGCACTGGCACATGCACCAGTGTTAGCTACCTCAAATTATAGGCACAAATTCAATGTGTTCTCAGATTTAGATGGCTCAGTGATAACGGCTGTCCTCAGACAAAAAAAGCTCCAGGGACATGAACCACTAGCTTACTAGAGTGGAAGCCTAAACCCAGTAATGCAAGGATGCTTACCTTGCGAACAATTGTTTACAGCTTTAGCATTTGCAATTGAGAATGCATCAACGAATACCATGGGGAGTCCCGTAATATTGTACATGAACACCCATTATTCACCATTCTTGAAAAATCAAAAAGTACACTAACTACCCAAAGAGCATCAGGATATGAGCTCATATTAACCAACCAAGCAATAGAGGAGATAAGGTGTTGAACTTGTAAACCAAGCAATCTACTTAGCAGAACCAATAGAGGAAGGGGATTTCTGTTACGCTCACCTGGCTCCCACAGAGGCATCGATCTGAACTGGATAGCTGCGGCCTCCACCAATGTGATGCGTAGGGCCGAGATGACGGACTGGACTGGCCCACCTAGCTTCATTTGCTTGGCCCGTAGGAATATCCTTCTGCAAATGGAGAAAGGGAATTAACCACCTGTGGAGTCGAGTGCAAATTCCCCCCACCCCCGGTGTTCTCCCCACAGATCACCTTTGATGTTCCCCTCCTATAGTCTCACCTGATGGTTTGAAAAGATGAGCTCTCCATCCTGCATTGAGCGCAGGGGCGTGTTGATAACCAATTGCTTCACTGGCTCGAAGGAATCGGTGAGTTCCAGAACAATAATGACTCCGAAAAATATGTATTTCTTAAGAGTTCACATGTCTGACTTTCACTCTTGTCTGATTCCTTGCAGTTTTCAGTTTGACCCCAGCAAAGAGTTCCTTGTGGTAGCTAACGAAGTTCAGGTAAGGATTTGGCTTATCCTACACAGTTCAATAAAATAAGGCCAGAATGTAAGCTGCCTGTTCCCTTATTCAGGTGTGGTGAGAAAATATGAAGTTCGAGGAATTATGCCTCCGGTGGTAAAATTAGGTAACTCTATTGCAGTGAGAAGAGTTCCCCTTATTTGTCCCGTTGTCTCACCTTGTCGTCCTTTTGTTCCCCTTAGGGGCCGGGGTGCGGCGAGGATGCAATGGAGACTGCGCTGACCCGTGAAGAGGAATAGTACCCCGGCGGTAATCAGGTAAGTCTATGGGGGTAGTTACTATTGCCTCTGTTTATTTCCTGGGCTCACCTTTGCTGTTCTTGTGTTCCCCTTAGGTGCCAGAATGCGGCGGAATGTGCAGAAGGATGCGGTGGATCGTGAGGGTGCTGCAAGGGGATGCGGTGGATCCGGAATCCAGGTAAGGATCAAAGGTTTGCTCTCATTCTAACCTTTCTCCTTCTGTTCCTCCCTTTTTCTAGGAGCTGCAGACTCGAGGCGGGCGTGGCAGAAGACTGGATGCAGGCTTGCAGACACGGTGAGTGTTACGCTGCTGGATGCAGAATAACGCGAAGCGTGTGCTGCTCTTCGGGCGTGGTTTAAATAGCCACCAAAGTAGTCCCAGGTGAGTATTCTTCCCCAGCCCCACCCGAGTAAAAAAAATAGTCCCTAGGTAAAATAGTCCCTTCCAAGCCTCATTTGGCTTGGAGCTCTGCAGCATGGTCTGCACCAGGTAAGCTTGCAGCATGGTCTGCATCAGGTAAGTTTACTCTATGAGCCTGGCGCCTATGGCGCCAAGACTGACTCTCCATATGAGCCTGGCGCCATAGGCGCCAGTACCGCACCCAAACAGCCCCTAACAGGGGCTTTTGGGCTTGCTCAAAACAACTTGATGCCTGCTTCCGGGGTTGCTGGACCTGGTCTGGTTCCCCGGGGGTAGGCATCATGACAATGCCATACGTGACTGTGTAGCGCACATGGACAGGATGGAAGGGAACCTACAGGTAAAAGATGGAGAAATAGCAGGAGCAGACATAGTCTACATTGACGGGTCATCAAGTATTGACCCAGAGACAGGAAGGAGACATACTGGTGCAGCAGTAGTGTACTGCCTAAACAGGAAATATTTAATAGCATCTCTGCAGCGACTACCTTTGTGTTATTCCGCACAGGCAGCAGAATTAATGGTGATGATAATAGCACTAAAAATAATGGAAGGGCATGCTGAAAACATCTTTTCCGACTCTGCCTATATCACATCAACTATCCATTCAGGACTGCCACGGTGGGATAGGAGGGGATTCAAAAGAAGTGATGGGTCCCCCGTTACGCATGTGGAACTACTAAAATAATTAATTGAGGCCCTAAAAGTTCCAGTACAGGTGGCAATAATAAAATGCACCTCACACACAGGAACACACAACAGGATATTAATGGGGAATGAAATGGCAGACAGAGTGGCAAAAGCAGCAGCATATTTACCAGAGGCACAGGGAGTTCAGAGGTACCACGGAGAAGAGGAAAGGGTGCCACTCATCTCAGCAGAAGGGAAAAACAGCGGGGAAAAAGAAAAGGAGGAAAACCTTAACACAATCCCCATAGTTCAGATAATAGAATTACAAGGAGAGGTGCCAAAAGAGTAAAAGAACTGTGGTTAAAAAGAGGATGTTCATTCACCAGAGGACTACATGGGGAGGCATTGTAATGGAAAACTGTAAAACTGTTTGCTTCAAATTTCGCTTCACTAATCGATGTAAACTTTCAGGAGGTGATGTCTGTGAAGCAATGAAATCCCTGGGAAGCATAGAAAAAGCCCATTCTCCAACTTGCACGATTTTCAATGGATTTCCAACAATTGTATTTCTTGGTTTGAAACTACTGTTCATATTCCATGCAAATGTCAGCCATCCAATCAGAGCCTGTCTACTATTCTGTTTGATTTGTGCTCACCCATCTGTAACAAACAGCGTTATTTCTTACTTGGTGTGTGCTCTACTTTTTAAGTATGTGGTTTTTATCATGATCTAATTGGTGGACCCCTGACTAAAATGGTCTCATTAGAATGTGTAAATAAGTTAAATGCCTCTACACAAGCTAGTATGCCAGAAAGTTGGCTTTGTAGCATCATTGCAAGAACTACAATCGCGGGGAATGGTGATCGACCTGATAGCCACGGACAGACACGTTTCAATTGCCAAGACAATGAGAGAAGAGTACAAAAATATAAATCACCAATTTGACGTTTGGCATCTTGCAAAAACAATCAATAAAAAAATGTCGGCTGCAGGTAAAAAAAAAGATATGCAAGGTATTTCACAGTGGTCCAAGTCAATCAGCAACCATCTTTGGTGGAGCTCAAAAACATGTGGAGGGTCGTTGGAAATTCTACTGGAAAAATGGCGGTCAGTAATGCTACACTGTAGCAACGTTCACCGCTGGACCACAAACCAACATTTCCACAATTGTGAACATGGCCATTTGTCCACAGAGGAGGCACGGAAGAAGAAGTGGTTGATTCCTTCATCACCCACTCACAAAGCCATTGAAAAGATTGTATTTGATAAAACTATAACAAGAGATTTGAGGGGACTCACGGAATTCTGCCACACAGGAGATTTGGAGGTGTTCCACAATATGTGCCTAAAGTACAGGCCAAAACGATTGCATTTTGGCATGGAGGGCATGATAAATCGGACTCTTCTAGCGGTCTTGGCACATAACCATAATGTTGGCCGTCAACAAAGTAGGACGACCGGAACTTTAGGGACGCTTCGCTACAATAAGGCCTTCACTAAAAGAAGTAAACAATGGGTGATCAAACCAGTGTTTGAGGATATGCAATATGAGTTTATTGAGAGACTTATTGTTGATGTCCTAGATAGGCACATACATGGAGTTGTGAACGAACCTGTGCAGGGGACAACTGCATTGCCACCCAACATTGCCTCTGTTCCATGTCCACCTAAAGCAGAGCTCATTGAGAAATGCACATCACGGTTTAAATGATTGTAATTTGATTGTCTGTTCTCTCGAGTCTCCTCATGTTGCAGGCCCATTGAATATGTGTATCTATGTAATGTGTAAATAAAAGTGATTGCTCAGTGTACATGCAATGTGTCTCTCCACCCTTGCCCCTCCCTTCACCGTGCAGTTGTGCGAACGACCCGGGTGTCACCTGTCACTTTGCTCTGGAGTCTCCTCATGTCACAGGCCCATTGAATATGTGTAGCTATGTATTGTGTAAATAAAAGTGATTGCTCAGTGTACATTCAATGTGTCTATCCAACCTTGTTCATTTGCGCATTAAATTAAACCAAACAGTAATATAAATCATTTTTCCAAAAATATAGAATGTCTCCGTATTTATGGTTCTCTGGGGCTGCAAATGCACGCAGACAAAATGCAAAGATGGAGTGTAAATTTCAAGTCCTGTGAGATGGCCTTACACTGAATGTAGCTAACTAGGAATGTGTGCTCGTTCAAAGTGAAGGTCAGCTGCTTTGATTTTTTGCTCGGGTGCCGGAATGGCCCACGACTCAGTATAAGGTTCTATTGTTATTTGACCTTGACAGGCCGGGACCATCCCGAAAGACTTCTTTTTGGGGGTGTGGTGCAATAACGTAAGAAACGATAATGAATATAATTTCAGAAACGAAAGCCATTTAATGTTCGTTCATTAGAAGAAATAACGTCGGCATAGAAGGGAGTGGTATTTCGGGGCTGCCCTACGCACAGACACAATGGAAAATGCAAATATAATGTAAGTAACTCTTTAGATGAGTTTATACCGCAATTTAATTACTATACAGTAGCTTTAAAGACGGGTTAAGTTGTACTTGTTCGTTCTATGTGGCATATTGTTTTGTACCGCGCACTATCTTGAGGAGAACCATCTCCTTTCACGGAAGCACCTCAAAACCTTCCTCTTTGCTTCTGCTTTCTCTCTCCCTCTCCCCTGCTGCAACTGGTCCACTGTCTGCGACCTCGGTCCTGGGCCCTTCCACTTTCCGCCTGCACTGCCTCCCTGTCAACCCCTGCACTGGGGGACTGTCTCAGTATCCTACAGCCCCCCCTTGACGTATAATACCCAGTTGCACTGTCCTAGCTATGAAATAATTTCCCGACCTAATATATAAAATGAATAATTTTAATAAAGATCTGATGGTGAGACTAATTTTATTTTTTATGTTTAAAACAGGTACATCCTTCATTATTGTATGTGTCACGAGTACCAGACACCGGCGGATGGCTTTTACAACCGCCAGTTGCTTCTCCGCGTGAACAACGTTACCACCCTGACCATTTTATGGGACGATCGCCAAGTACAAGTATGCCCTTACGCGGTACTAACGGCTAGATGCAACATACAGACCGTTGTGGTGGCCTAGTGCCTCGTTGTTGGAACAGCCATGCGATTATCAGTGCGACCGAAGAGCTTATTTTATCGTAAACCAACACCCTGTGTACTGCACACGAACATCGCTTGCCTCAAGACGAACTATTTTGGATCGAGAGCAAAGAAAAATGCAAATCGCTGAATATTCTCTAAACATTTGATGTCAAATAAATGTACTTTACCAAATTTACAATCTTGCGGTTTGATTTAAAAGTACAGTTTCATATTCCGAATTGTGGCGCGCTGTGTTGTGAGCTGATCTGTGTTGGTTTCCGGGTTCTGTGTGGAGTCGCGTAGAAGACGCCTGGGCGCGTTTGCCTACGCAGCACAGTCACGTCACGGATAGAGGCGGGGAATATGAATGTTTTGATAAAGTCTGTTTCAGGGGCGGGGGATATGATTTAGTGCCGCAAACGCAGGTGAGCCAGGTCGATGGGGGGAAATGATAGGATTATCAGAAAATGGCGGCTGATTTCGAGTGCGTTAATGGACGAAAAGTCGGGTAAGGTCCATAGGAAAGTTTTCTACGATCAACCGATTTATGCTTAAAAACACATGGCCGAACCGTAGGGACAATAAAAAAAAAGTCCCGGAACTATCCTTTAAGGATGGGACACGGAAAGGGACTTTGGTGCTAATTGCGGTACCGTTATTAGCGCCTTCCCCATTCCCATTGAGCCCTATGGGGGCTCAAATGCGAATAAGGAAGGGCCCTGGTGAATGGGGAATTACCGCCCCCGCCAACCTTGGATTGGGGCGGTAATATCTCCATTCACCAGGGCAGAGTCGGAGAGGTTTTGGAGGCAGCCATGGTGCTAATAGCGCCATGGTTATCCCCAACCTCGTGATGACTCCAAATGAGCGGTAACTTGCAGAAAAGGAAGATAGTAGAACCAAATAAGAAAAGTGTAAATAGAGTCAAGCAAGTAAACACAGACAAGTCCAGGGAAAAACATAACATAAGATTAGGAAATATAGAACAGGAAGAAAAGCCAGCGAGCTTCGCGGCGAAGGAGAAAGAGTCCCCTCTGACTGAAAAGGCAGAGCGGGAACCCGAGGACAGTCAGAAAGTGTAATGCGGTTGCGGTAAGCCAGTAGTAAGTTAGAGAGGAGCTAAAATAAAGAGAGAGAAGTCAGAGACTACCGCTGAGGCGCGGAGAAAGAAATAAGTATATAATATCCATTGAAGGGTGCAGAATAACATCAAAAAGGACACAGGCCATTCATTCGACCAGCCACCCACAAATGGTGAAAGAGATACGAAAGGGTCTAGGTCTATGCAATTACTGCAGAGCATGGGTATTTGAATATGCCACATTCAAGAAACCCCTACTGTAGGGCCTTATGAAAGCACAAAAAGAGAAGAGGGACATAAAATGGACATCTGAAATGAATTAAAGTTTCAGAGAACTAAAAGACGCACTGGCACATGCACCAGTGTTAGCTACCTCAAATTATAGGCACAAATTCAATGTGTTCTCAGATTTAGATGGCTCAGTGATAACGGCTGTCCTCAGACAAAAAAAGCTCCAGGGACATGAACCACTAGCTTACTAGAGTGGAAGCCTAAACCCAGTAATGCAAGGATGCTTACCTTGCGAACAATTGTTTACAGCTTTAGCATTTGCAATTGAGAATGCATCAACGAATACCATGGGGAGTCCCGTAATATTGTACATGAACACCCATTATTCACCATTCTTGAAAAATCAAAAAGTACACTAACTACCCAAAGAGCATCAGGATATGAGCTCATATTAACCAACCAAGCAATAGAGGAGATAAGGTGTTGAACTTGTAAACCAAGCAATCTACTTAGCAGAACCAATAGAGGAAGGGGATTTCTGTTACGCTCACCTGGCTCCCACAGAGGCATCGATCTGAACTGGATAGCTGCGGCCTCCACCAATGTGATGCGTAGGGCCGAGATGACGGACTGGACTGGCCCACCTAGCTTCATTTGCTTGGCCCGTAGGAATATCCTTCTGCAAATGGAGAAAGGGAATTAACCACCTGTGGAGTCGAGTGCAAATTCCCTCCACCCCCGGTGTTCTCCCCACAGATCACCTTTGATGTTCCCCTCCTATAGTCTCACCTGATGGTTTGAAAAGATGAGCTCTCCATCCTGCATTGAGCGCAGGGGCGTGTTGATAACCAATTGCTTCACTGGCTCGAAGGAATCGGTGAGTTCCAGAACAATAATGACTCCGAAAAATATGTATTTCGTAAGAGTTCACATGTCTGACTTTCACTCTTGTCTGATTCCTTGCAGTTTTCCGTTTGACCCCAGCAAAGAGTTCCTTGTGGTAGCTAACGAAGTTCAGGTAAGGATTTGGCTTATCCTACACAGTTCAATAAAATAAGGCCAGAATGTAAGCTGCCTGTTCCCTTATTCAGGTGTGGTGAGAAAATATGAAGTTCGAGGAATTATGCCTCCGGTGGTAAAATTAGGTAAGTCTATTGCAGTGAGAAGAGTTCCCCTTATTTGTCCCGTTGTCTCACCTTGTCGTCCTTTTGTTCCCCTTAGGGGCCGGGGTGCGGCGAGGATGCAATGGAGACTGCGCTGACCCGTGAAGAGGAATAGTACCCCGGCGGTAATCAGGTAAGTCTATGGGGGTAGTTACTATTGCCTCTGTTTATTTCCTGGGCTCACCTTTGCTGTTCTTGTGTTCCCCTTAGGTGCCAGAATGCGGCGGAATGTGCAGAAGGATGCGGTGGATCGTGAGGGTGCTGCAAGGGGATGCGGTGGATCCGGAATCCAGGTAAGGATCAAAGGTTTGCTCTCATTCTAACCTTTCTCCTTCTGTTCCTCCCTTTTCCTAGGAGCTGCAGACTCGAGGCGGGCGTGGCAGAAGACTGGATGCAGGCTTGCAGACACGGTGAGTGTTACGCTGCTGGATGCAGAATAACGCGAAGCGTGTGCTGCTCTTCGGGCGTGGTTTAAATAGCCACCAAAGTAGTCCCAGGTGAGTATTCTTCCCCAGCCCCACCCGAGTAAAAAAAATAGTCCCTAGGTAAAATAGTCCCTTCCAAGCCTCATTTGGCTTGGAGCTCTGCAGCATGGTCTGCACCAGGTAAGCTTGCAGCATGGTCTGCATCAGGTAAGTTTACTCTATGAGCCTGGCGCCTATGGCGCCAAGACTGACTCTCCATATGAGCCTGGCGCCATAGGCGCCAGTACCGCACCCAAACAGCCCCTAACAGGGGCTTTTGGGCTTGCTCAAAACAACTTGATGCCTGCTTCCGGGGTTGCTGGACCTGGTCTGGTTCCCCGGGGGTAGGCATCATGACAATGCCATACGTGACTGTGTAGCGCACATGGACAGGATGGAAGGGAACCTACAGGTAAAAGATGGAGAAATAGCAGGAGCAGACATAGTCTACATTGACGGGTCATCAAGTATTGACCCAGAGACAGGAAGGAGACATACTGGTGCAGCAGTAGTGTACTGCCTAAACAGGAAATATTTAATAGCATCTCTGCAGCGACTACCTTTGTGTTATTCCGCACAGGCAGCAGAATTAATGGTGATGATAATAGCACTAAAAATAATGGAAGGGCATGCTGAAAACATCTTTTCCGACTCTGCCTATATCACATCAACTATCCATTCAGGACTGCCACGGTGGGATAGGAGGGGATTCAAAAGAAGTGATGGGTCCCCCGTTACGCATGTGGAACTACTAAAATAATTAATTGAGGCCCTAAAAGTTCCAGTACAGGTGGCAATAATAAAATGCACCTCACACACAGGAACACACAACAGGATATTAATGGGGAATGAAATGGCAGACAGAGTGGCAAAAGCAGCAGCATATTTACCAGAGGCACAGGGAGTTCAGAGGTACCACGGAGAAGAGGAAAGGGTGCCACTCATCTCAGCAGAAGGGAAAAACAGCGGGGAAAAAGAAAAGGAGGAAAACCTTAACACAATCCCCATAGTTCAGATAATAGAATTACAAGGAGAGGTGCCAAAAGAGTAAAAGAACTGTGGTTAAAAAGAGGATGTTCATTCACCAGAGGACTACATGGGGAGGCATTGGAATGGAAAACTGTAAAACTGTTTGCTTCAAATTTCGCTTCACTAATCGATGTAAACTTTCAGGAGGTGATGTCTGTGAAGCAATGAAATCCCTGGGAAGCATAGAAAAAGCCCATTCTCCAACTTGCACGATTTTCAATGGATTTCCAACAATTGTATTTCTTGGTTTGAAACTACTGTTCATATTCCATGCAAATGTCAGCCATCCAATCAGAGCCTGTCTACTATTCTGTTTGATTTGTGCTCACCCATCTGTAACAAACAGCGTTACTTCTTACTTGGTGTGTGCTCTACTTTTTAAGTATGTGGTTTTTATCATGATCTAATTGGTGGACCCCTGACTAAAATGGTCTCATTAGAATGTGTAAATAAGTTAAATGCCTCTACACAAGCTAGTATGCCAGAAAGTTGGCTTTGTAGCATCATTGCAAGAACTACAATCGCGGGGAATGGTGATCGACCTGATAGCCACGGACAGACACGTTTCAATTGCCAAGACAATGAGAGAAGAGTACAAAAATATAAATCACCAATTTGACGTTTGGCATCTTGCAAAAACAATCAATAAAAAAATGTCGGCTGCAGGTAAAAAAAAAGATATGCAAGGTATTTCACAGTGGTCCAAGTCAATTAGCAACCATCTTTGGTGGAGCTCAAAAACATGTGGAGGGTCGTTGGAAATTCTACTGGAAAAATGGCGGTCAGTAATGCTACACTGTAGCAACGTTCACCGCTGGACCACAAACCAACATTTCCACAATTGTGAACATGGCCATTTGTCCACAGAGGAGGCACGGAAGAAGAAGTGGTTGATTCCTTCATCACCCACTCACAAAGCCATTGAAAAGATTGTATTTGATAAAACTATAACAAGAGATTTGAGGGGACTCACGGAATTCTGCCACACAGGAGATTTGGAGGTGTTCCACAATATGTGCCTAAAGTACAGGCCAAAACGATTGCATTTTGGCATGGAGGGCATGATAAATCGGACTCTTCTAGCGGTCTTGGCACATAACCATAATGTTGGCCGTCAACAAAGTAGGACGACCGGAACTTTAGGGACGCTTCGCTACAATAAGGCCTTCACTAAAAGAAGTAAACAATGGGTGATCAAACCAGTGTTTGAGGATATGCAATATGAGTTTATTGAGAGACTTATTGTTGATGTCCTAGATAGGCACATACATGGAGTTGTGAACGAACCTGTGCAGGGGACAACTGCATTGCCACCCAACATTGCCTCTGTTCCATGTCCACCTAAAGCAGAGCTCATTGAGAAATGCACATCACGGTTTAAATGATTGTAATTTGATTGTCTGTTCTCTCGAGTCTCCTCATGTTGCAGGCCCATTGAATATGTGTATCTATGTAATGTGTAAATAAAAGTGATTGCTCAGTGTACATGCAATGTGTCTCTCCACCCTTGCCCCTCCCTTCACCGTGCAGTTGTGCGAACGACCCGGGTGTCACCTGTCACTTTGCTCTGGAGTCTCCTCATGTCACAGGCCCATTGAATATGTGTAGCTATGTATTGTGTAAATAAAAGTGATTGCTCAGTGTACATTCAATGTGTCTATCCAACCTTGTTCATTTGCGCATTAAATTAAACCAAACAGTAATATAAATCATTTTTCCAAAAATATAGAATGTCTCCGTATTTATGGTTCTCTGGGGCTGCAAATGCACGCAGACAAAATGCAAAGATGGAGTGTAAATTTCAAGTCCTGTGAGATGGCCTTACACTGAATGTAGCTAACTAGGAATGTGTGCTCGTTCAAAGTGAAGGTCAGCTGCTTTGATTTTTTGCTCGGGTGCCGGAATGGCCCACGACTCAGTATAAGGTTCTATTGTTATTTGACCTTGACAGGCCGGGACCATCCCGAAAGACTTCTTTTTGGGGGTGTGGTGCAATAACGTAAGAAACGATAATGAATATAATTTCAGAAACGAAAGCCATTTAATGTTCGTTCATTAGAAGAAATAACGTCGGCATAGAAGGGAGTGGTATTTCGGGGCTGCCCTACGCACAGACACAATGGAAAATGCAAATATAATGTAAGTAACTCTTTAGATGAGTTTATACCGCAATTTAATTACTATACAGTAGCTTTAAAGACGGGTTAAGTTGTACTTGTTCGTTCTATGTGGCATATTGTTTTGTACCGCGCACTATCTTGAGGAGAACCATCTCCTTTCACGGAAGCACCTCAAAACCTTCCTCTTTGCTTCTGCTTTCTCTCTCCCTCTCCCCTGCTGCAACTGGTCCACTGTCTGCGACCTCGGTCCTGGGCCCTTCCACTTTCCGCCTGCACTGCCTCCCTGTCAACCCCTGCACTGGGGGACTGTCTCAGTATCCTACAGCCCCCCCTTGACGTATAATACCCAGATGCACTGTCCTAGCTATGAAATAATTTCCCGACCTAATATATAAAATGAATAATTTTAATAAAGATCTGATGGTGAGACTAATTTTATTTTTTATGTTTAAAACAGGTACATCCTTCATTATTGTATGTGTCACGAGTACCAGACACCGGCGGATGGCTTTTACAACCGCCAGTTGCTTCTCCGCGTGAACAACGTTACCACCCTGACCATTTTATGGGACGATCGCCAAGTACAAGTATGCCCTTACGCGGTACTAACGGCTAGATGCAACATACAGACCGTTGTGGTGGCCTAGTGCCTCGTTGTTGGAACAGCCATGCGATTATCAGTGCGACCGAAGAGCTTATTTTATCGTAAACCAACACCCTGTGTACTGCACACGAACATCGCTTGCCTCAAGACGAACTATTTTGGATCGAGAGCAAAGAAAAATGCAAATCGCTGAATATTCTCTAAACATTTGATGTCAAATAAATGTACTTTACCAAATTTACAATCTTGCGGTTTGATTTAAAAGTACAGTTTCATATTCCGAATTGTGGCGCGCTGTGTTGTGAGCTGATCTGTGTTGGTTTCCGGGTTCTGTGTGGAGTCGCGTAGAAGACGCCTGGGCGCGTTTGCCTACGCAGCACAGTCACGTCACGGATAGAGGCGGGGAATATGAATGTTTTGATAAAGTCTGTTTCAGGGGCGGGGGATATGATTTAGTGCCGCAAACGCAGGTGAGCCAGGTCGATGGGGGGAAATGATAGGATTATCAGAAAATGGCGGCTGATTTCGAGTGCGTTAATGGACGAAAAGTCGGGTAAGGTCCATAGGAAAGTTTTCTACGATCAACCGATTTATGCTTAAAAACACATGGCCGAACCGTAGGGACAATAAAAAAAAAGTCCCGGAACTATCCTTTAAGGATGGGACACGGAAAGGGACTTTGGTGCTAATTGCGGTACCGTTATTAGCGCCTTCCCCATTCCCATTGAGCCCTATGGGGGCTCAAATGCGAATAAGGAAGGGCCCTGGTGAATGGGGAATTACCGCCCCCGCCAACCTTGGATTGGGGCGGTAATATCTCCATTCACCAGGGCAGAGTCGGAGAGGTTTTGGAGGCAGCCATGGTGCTAATAGCGCCATGGTTATCCCCAACCTCGTGATGACTCCAAATGAGCGGTAAATTGCAGAAAAGGAAGATAGTAGAACCAAATAAGAAAAGTATAAATAGAGTCAAGCGAGTAAACACAGACAAGTCCAGGGAAAAACATAACATAAGATTAGGAAATATAGAACAGGAAGAAAAGCCAGCGAGCTTCGCGGCGAAGGAGAAAGAGTCCCCTCTGACTGAAAAGGCAGAGCGGGAACCCGAGGACAGTCAGAAAGTGTAATGCGGTTGCGGTAAGCCAGTAGTAAGTTAGAGAGGAGCTAAAATAAAGAGAGAGAAGTCAGAGACTACCGCTGAGGCGCGGAGAAAGAAATAAGTATATAATATCCATTGAAGGGTGCAGAATAACATCAAAAAGGACACAGGCCATTCATTCGACCAGCCACCCACAAATGGTGAAAGAGATACGAAAGGGTCTAGGTCTATGCAATTACTGCAGAGCATGGGTATTTGAATATGCCACATTCAAGAAACCCCTACTGTAGGGCCTTATGAAAGCACAAAAAGAGAAGAGGGACATAAAATGGACATCTGAAATGAATTAAAGTTTCAGAGAACTAAAAGACGCACTGGCACATGCACCAGTGTTAGCTACCTCAAATTATAGGCACAAATTCAATGTGTTCTCAGATTTAGATGGCTCAGTGATAACGGCTGTCCTCAGACAAAAAAAGCTCCAGGGACATGAACCACTAGCTTACTAGAGTGGAAGCCTAAACCCAGTAATGCAAGGATGCTTACCTTGCGAACAATTGTTTACAGCTTTAGCATTTGCAATTGAGAATGCATCAACGAATACCATGGGGAGTCCCGTAATATTGTACATGAACACCCATTATTCACCATTCTTGAAAAATCAAAAAGTACACTAACTACCCAAAGAGCATCAGGATATGAGCTCATATTAACCAACCAAGCAATAGAGGAGATAAGGTGTTGAACTTGTAAACCAAGCAATCTACTTAGCAGAACCAATAGAGGAAGGGGATTTCTGTTACGCTCACCTGGCTCCCACAGAGGCATCGATCTGAACTGGATAGCTGCGGCCTCCACCAATGTGATGCGTAGGGCCGAGATGACGGACTGGACTGGCCCACCTAGCTTCATTTGCTTGGCCCGTAGGAATATCCTTCTGCAAATGGAGAAAGGGAATTAACCACCTGTGGAGTCGAGTGCAAATTCCCTCCACCCCCGGTGTTCTCCCCACAGATCACCTTTGATGTTCCCCTCCTATAGTCTCACCTGATGGTTTGAAAAGATGAGCTCTCCATCCTGCATTGAGCGCAGGGGCGTGTTGATAACCAATTGCTTCACTGGCTCGAAGGAATCGGTGAGTTCCAGAACAATAATGACTCCGAAAAATATGTATTTCGTAAGAGTTCACATGTCTGACTTTCACTCTTGTCTGATTCCTTGCAGTTTTCAGTTTGACCCCAGCAAAGAGTTCCTTGTGGTAGCTAACGAAGTTCAGGTAAGGATTTGGCTTATCCTACACAGTTCAATAAAATAAGGCCAGAATGTAAGCTGCCTGTTCCCTTATTCAGGTGTGGTGAGAAAATATGAAGTTCGAGGAATTATGCCTCCGGTGGTAAAATTAGGTAAGTCTATTGCAGTGAGAAGAGTTCCCCTTATTTGTCCCGTTGTCTCACCTTGTCGTCCTTTTGTTCCCCTTAGGGGCCGGGGTGCGGCGAGGATGCAATGGAGACTGCGCTGACCCGTGAAGAGGAATAGTACCCCGGCGGTAATCAGGTAAGTCTATGGGGGTAGTTACTATTGCCTCTGTTTATTTCCTGGGCTCACCTTTGCTGTTCTTGTGTTCCCCTTAGGTGCCAGAATGCGGCGGAATGTGCAGAAGGATGCGGTGGATCGTGAGGGTGCTGCAAGGGGATGCGGTGGATCCGGAATCCAGGTAAGGATCAAAGGTTTGCTCTCATTCTAACCTTTCTCCTTCTGTTCCTCCCTTTTTCTAGGAGCTGCAGACTCGAGGCGGGCGTGGCAGAAGACTGGATGCAGGCTTGCAGACACGGTGAGTGTTACGCTGCTGGATGCAGAATAACGCGAAGCGTGTGCTGCTCTTCGGGCGTGGTTTAAATAGCCACCAAAGTAGTCCCAGGTGAGTATTCTTCCCCAGCCCCACCCGAGTAAAAAAAATAGTCCCTAGGTAAAATAGTCCCTTCCAAGCCTCATTTGGCTTGGAGCTCTGCAGCATGGTCTGCACCAGGTAAGCTTGCAGCATGGTCTGCATCAGGTAAGTTTACTCTATGAGCCTGGCGCCTATGGCGCCAAGACTGACTCTCCATATGAGCCTGGCGCCATAGGCGCCAGTACCGCACCCAAACAGCCCCTAACAGGGGCTTTTGGGCTTGCTCAAAACAACTTGATGCCTGCTTCCGGGGTTGCTGGACCTGGTCTGGTTCCCCGGGGGTAGGCATCATGACAATGCCATACGTGACTGTGTAGCGCACATGGACAGGATGGAAGGGAACCTACAGGTAAAAGATGGAGAAATAGCAGGAGCAGACATAGTCTACATTGACGGGTCATCAAGTATTGACCCAGAGACAGGAAGGAGACATACTGGTGCAGCAGTAGTGTACTGCCTAAACAGGAAATATTTAATAGCATCTCTGCAGCGACTACCTTTGTGTTATTCCGCACAGGCAGCAGAATTAATGGTGATGATAATAGCACTAAAAATAATGGAAGGGCATGCTGAAAACATCTTTTCCGACTCTGCCTATATCACATCAACTATCCATTCAGGACTGCCACGGTGGGATAGGAGGGGATTCAAAAGAAGTGATGGGTCCCCCATTACGCATGTGGAACTACTAAAATAATTAATTGAGGCCCTAAAAGTTCCAGTACAGGTGGCAATAATAAAATGCACCTCACACACAGGAACACACAACAGGATATTAATGGGGAATGAAATGGCAGACAGAGTGGCAAAAGCAGCAGCATATTTACCAGAGGCACAGGGAGTTCAGAGGTACCACGGAGAAGAGGAAAGGGTGCCACTCATCTCAGCAGAAGGGAAAAACAGCGGGGAAAAAGAAAAGGAGGAAAACCTTAACACAATCCCCATAGTTCAGATAATAGAATTACAAGGAGAGGTGCCAAAAGAGTAAAAGAACTGTGGTTAAAAAGAGGATGTTCATTCACCAGAGGACTACATGGGGAGGCATTGGAATGGAAAACTGTAAAACTGTTTGCTTCAAATTTCGCTTCACTAATCGATGTAAACTTTCAGGAGGTGATGTCTGTGAAGCAATGAAATCCCTGGGAAGCATAGAAAAAGCCCATTCTCCAACTTGCACGATTTTCAATGGATTTCCAACAATTGTATTTCTTGGTTTGAAACTACTGTTCATATTCCATGCAAATGTCAGCCATCCAATCAGAGCCTGTCTACTATTCTGTTTGATTTGTGCTCACCCATCTGTAACAAACAGCGTTACTTCTTACTTGGTGTGTGCTCTACTTTTTAAGTATGTGGTTTTTATCATGATCTAATTGGTGGACCCCTGACTAAAATGGTCTCATTAGAATGTGTAAATAAGTTAAATGCCTCTACACAAGCTAGTATGCCAGAAAGTTGGCTTTGTAGCATCATTGCAAGAACTACAATCGCGGGGAATGGTGATCGACCTGATAGCCACGGACAGACACGTTTCAATTGCCAAGACAATGAGAGAAGAGTACAAAAATATAAATCACCAATTTGACGTTTGGCATCTTGCAAAAACAATCAATAAAAAAATGTCGGCTGCAGGTAAAAAAAAAGATATGCAAGGTATTTCACAGTGGTCCAAGTCAATCAGCAACCATCTTTGGTGGAGCTCAAAAACATGTGGAGGGTCGTTGGAAATTCTACTGGAAAAATGGCGGTCAGTAATGCTACACTGTAGCAACGTTCACCGCTGGACCACAAACCAACATTTCCACAATTGTGAACATGGCCATTTGTCCACAGAGGAGGCACGGAAGAAGAAGTGGTTGATTCCTTCATCACCCACTCACAAAGCCATTGAAAAGATTGTATTTGATAAAACTATAACAAGAGATTTGAGGGGACTCACGGAATTCTGCCACACAGGAGATTTGGAGGTGTTCCACAATATGTGCCTAAAGTACAGGCCAAAACGATTGCATTTTGGCATGGAGGGCATGATAAATCGGACTCTTCTAGCGGTCTTGGCACATAACCATAATGTTGGCCGTCAACAAAGTAGGACGACCGGAACTTTAGGGACGCTTCGCTACAATAAGGCCTTCACTAAAAGAAGTAAACAATGGGTGATCAAACCAGTGTTTGAGGATATGCAATATGAGTTTATTGAGAGACTTATTGTTGATGTCCTAGATAGGCACATACATGGAGTTGTGAACGAACCTGTGCAGGGGACAACTGCATTGCCACCCAACATTGCCTCTGTTCCATGTTCACCTAAAGCAGAGCTCATTGAGAAATGCACATCACGGTTTAAATGATTGTAATTTGATTGTCTGTTCTCTCGAGTCTCCTCATGTTGCAGGCCCATTGAATATGTGTATCTATGTAATGTGTAAATAAAAGTGATTGCTCAGTGTACATGCAATGTGTCTCTCCACCCTTGCCCCTCCCTTCACCGTGCAGTTGTGCGAACGACCCGGGTGTCACCTGTCACTTTGCTCTGGAGTCTCCTCATGTCACAGGCCCATTGAATATGTGTAGCTATGTATTGTGTAAATAAAAGTGATTGCTCAGTGTACATTCAATGTGTCTATCCAACCTTGTTCATTTGCGCATTAAATTAAACCAAACAGTAATATAAATCATTTTTCCAAAAATATAGAATGTCTCCGTATTTATGGTTCTCTGGGGCTGCAAATGCACGCAGACAAAATGCAAAGATGGAGTGTAAATTTCAAGTCCTGTGAGATGGCCTTACACTGAATGTAGCTAACTAGGAATGTGTGCTCGTTCAAAGTGAAGGTCAGCTGCTTTGATTTTTTGCTCGGGTGCCGGAATGGCCCACGACTCAGTATAAGGTTCTATTGTTATTTGACCTTGACAGGCCGGGACCATCCCGAAAGACTTCTTTTTGGGGGTGTGGTGCAATAACGTAAGAAACGATAATGAATATAATTTCAGAAACGAAAGCCATTTAATGTTCGTTCATTAGAAGAAATAACGTCGGCATAGAAGGGAGTGGTATTTCGGGGCTGCCCTACGCACAGACACAATGGAAAATGCAAATATAATGTAAGTAACTCTTTAGATGAGTTTATACCGCAATTTAATTACTATACAGTAGCTTTAAAGACGGGTTAAGTTGTACTTGTTCGTTCTATGTGGCATATTGTTTTGTACCGCGCACTATCTTGAGGAGAACCATCTCCTTTCACGGAAGCACCTCAAAACCTTCCTCTTTGCTTCTGCTTTCTCTCTCCCTCTCCCCTGCTGCAACTGGTCCACTGTCTGCGACCTCGGTCCTGGGCCCTTCCACTTTCCGCCTGCACTGCCTCCCTGTCAACCCCTGCACTGGGGGACTGTCTCAGTATCCTACAGCCCCCCCTTGACGTATAATACCCAGTTGCACTGTCCTAGCTATGAAATAATTTCCCGACCTAATATATAAAATGAATAATTTTAATAAAGATCTGATGGTGAGACTAATTTTATTTTTTATGTTTAAAACAGGTACATCCTTCATTATTGTATGTGTCACGAGTACCAGACACCGGCGGATGGCTTTTACAACCGCCAGTTGCTTCTCCGCGTGAACAACGTTACCACCCTGACCATTTTATGGGACGATCGCCAAGTACAAGTATGCCCTTACGCGGTACTAACGGCTAGATGCAACATACAGACCGTTGTGGTGGCCTAGTGCCTCGTTGTTGGAACAGCCATGCGATTATCAGTGCGACCGAAGAGCTTATTTTATCGTAAACCAACACCCTGTGTACTGCACACGAACATCGCTTGCCTCAAGACGAACTATTTTGGATCGAGAGCAAAGAAAAATGCAAATCGCTGAATATTCTCTAAACATTTGATGTCAAATAAATGTACTTTACCAAATTTACAATCTTGCGGTTTGATTTAAAAGTACAGTTTCATATTCCGAATTGTGGCGCGCTGTGTTGTGAGCTGATCTGTGTTGGTTTCCGGGTTCTGTGTGGAGTCGCGTAGAAGACGCCTGGGCGCGTTTGCCTACGCAGCACAGTCACGTCACGGATAGAGGCGGGGAATATGAATGTTTTGATAAAGTCTGTTTCAGGGGCGGGGGATATGATTTAGTGCCGCAAACGCAGGTGAGCCAGGTCGATGGGGGGAAATGATAGGATTATCAGAAAATGGCGGCTGATTTCGAGTGCGTTAATGGACGAAAAGTCGGGTAAGGTCCATAGGAAAGTTTTCTACGATCAACCGATTTATGCTTAAAAACACATGGCCGAACCGTAGGGACAATAAAAAAAAAGTCCCGGAACTATCCTTTAAGGATGGGACACGGAAAGGGACTTTGGTGCTAATTGCGGTACCGTTATTAGCGCCTTCCCCATTCCCATTGAGCCCTATGGGGGCTCAAATGCGAATAAGGAAGGGCCCTGGTGAATGGGGAATTACCGCCCCCGCCAACCTTGGATTGGGGCGGTAATATCTCCATTCACCAGGGCAGAGTCGGAGAGGTTTTGGAGGCAGCCATGGTGCTAATAGCGCCATGGTTATCCCCAACCTCGTGATGACTCCAAATGAGCGGTAACTTGCAGAAAAGGAAGATAGTAGAACCAAATAAGAAAAGTATAAATAGAGTCAAGCGAGTAAACACAGACAAGTCCAGGGAAAAACATAACATAAGATTAGGAAATATAGAACAGGAAGAAAAGCCAGCGAGCTTCGCGGCGAAGGAGAAAGAGTCCCCTCTGACTGAAAAGGCAGAGCGGGAACCCGAGGACAGTCAGAAAGTGTAATGCGGTTGCGGTAAGCCAGTAGTAAGTTAGAGAGGAGCTAAAATAAAGAGAGAGAAGTCAGAGACTACCGCTGAGGCGCGGAGAAAGAAATAAGTATATAATATCCATTGAAGGGTGCAGAATAACATCAAAAAGGACACAGGCCATTCATTCGACCAGCCACCCACAAATGGTGAAAGAGATACGAAAGGGTCTAGGTCTATGCAATTACTGCAGAGCATGGGTATTTGAATATGCCACATTCAAGAAACCCCTACTGTAGGGCCTTATGAAAGCACAAAAAGAGAAGAGGGACATAAAATGGACATCTGAAATGAATTAAAGTTTCAGAGAACTAAAAGACGCACTGGCACATGCACCAGTGTTAGCTACCTCAAATTATAGGCACAAATTCAATGTGTTCTCAGATTTAGATGGCTCAGTGATAACGGCTGTCCTCAGACAAAAAAAGCTCCAGGGACATGAACCACTAGCTTACTAGAGTGGAAGCCTAAACCCAGTAATGCAAGGATGCTTACCTTGCGAACAATTGTTTACAGCTTTAGCATTTGCAATTGAGAATGCATCAACGAATACCATGGGGAGTCCCGTAATATTGTACATGAACACCCATTATTCACCATTCTTGAAAAATCAAAAAGTACACTAACTACCCAAAGAGCATCAGGATATGAGCTCATATTAACCAACCAAGCAATAGAGGAGATAAGGTGTTGAACTTGTAAACCAAGCAATCTACTTAGCAGAACCAATAGAGGAAGGGGATTTCTGTTACGCTCACCTGGCTCCCACAGAGGCATCGATCTGAACTGGATAGCTGCGGCCTCCACCAATGTGATGCGTAGGGCCGAGATGACGGACTGGACTGGCCCACCTAGCTTCATTTGCTTGGCCCGTAGGAATATCCTTCTGCAAATGGAGAAAGGGAATTAACCACCTGTGGAGTCGAGTGCAAATTCCCTCCACCCCCGGTGTTCTCCCCACAGATCACCTTTGATGTTCCCCTCCTATAGTCTCACCTGATGGTTTGAAAAGATGAGCTCTCCATCCTGCATTGAGCGCAGGGGCATGTTGATAACCAATTGCTTCATTGGCTCGAAGGAATCGGTGAGTTCCAGAACAATAATGACTCCGAAAAATATGTATTTCGTAAGAGTTCACATGTCTGACTTTCACTCTTGTCTGATTCCTTGCAGTTTTCAGTTTGACCCCAGCAAAGAGTTCCTTGTGGTAGCTAACGAAGTTCAGGTAAGGATTTGGCTTATCCTACACAGTTCAATAAAATAAGGCCAGAATGTAAGCTGCCTGTTCCCTTATTCAGGTGTGGTGAGAAAATATGAAGTTCGAGGAATTATGCCTCCGGTGGTAAAATTAGGTAAGTCTATTGCAGTGAGAAGAGTTCCCCTTATTTGTCCCGTTGTCTCACCTTGTCGTCCTTTTGTTCCCCTTAGGGGCCGGGGTGCGGCGAGGATGCAATGGAGACTGCGCTGACCCGTGAAGAGGAATAGTACCCCGGCGGTAATCAGGTAAGTCTATGGGGGTAGTTACTATTGCCTCTGTTTATTTCCTGGGCTCACCTTTGCTGTTCTTGTGTTCCCCTTAGGTGCCAGAATGCGGCGGAATGTGCAGAAGGATGCGGTGGATCGTGAGGGTGCTGCAAGGGGATGCGGTGGATCCGGAATCCAGGTAAGGATCAAAGGTTTGCTCTCATTCTAACCTTTCTCCTTCTGTTCCTCCCTTTTTCTAGGAGCTGCAGACTCGAGGCGGGCGTGGCAGAAGACTGGATGCAGGCTTGCAGACACGGTGAGTGTTACGCTGCTGGATGCAGAATAACGCGAAGCGTGTGCTGCTCTTCGGGCGTGGTTTAAATAGCCACCAAAGTAGTCCCAGGTGAGTATTCTTCCCCAGCCCCACCCGAGTAAAAAAAATAGTCCCTAGGTAAAATAGTCCCTTCCAAGCCTCATTTGGCTTGGAGCTCTGCAGCATGGTCTGCACCAGGTAAGCTTGCAGCATGGTCTGCATCAGGTAAGTTTACTCTATGAGCCTGGCGCCTATGGCGCCAAGACTGACTCTCCATATGAGCCTGGCGCCATAGGCGCCAGTACCGCACCCAAACAGCCCCTAACAGGGGCTTTTGGGCTTGCTCAAAACAACTTGATGCCTGCTTCCGGGGTTGCTGGACCTGGTCTGGTTCCCCGGGGGTAGGCATCATGACAATGCCATACGTGACTGTGTAGCGCACATGGACAGGATGGAAGGGAACCTACAGGTAAAAGATGGAGAAATAGCAGGAGCAGACATAGTCTACATTGACGGCTCATCAAGTATTGACCCAGAGACAGGAAGGAGACATACTGGTGCAGCAGTAGTGTACTGCCTAAACAGGAAATATTTAATAGCATCTCTGCAGCGACTACCTTTGTGTTATTCCGCACAGGCAGCAGAATTAATGGTGATGATAATAGCACTAAAAATAATGGAAGGGCATGCTGAAAACATCTTTTCCGACTCTGCCTATATCACATCAACTATCCATTCAGGACTGCCACGGTGGGATAGGAGGGGATTCAAAAGAAGTGATGGGTCCCCCGTTACGCATGTGGAACTACTAAAATAATTAATTGAGGCCCTAAAAGTTCCAGTACAGGTGGCAATAATAAAATGCACCTCACACACAGGAACACACAACAGGATATTAATGGGGAATGAAATGGCAGACAGAGTGGCAAAAGCAGCAGCATATTTACCAGAGGCACAGGGAGTTCAGAGGTACCACGGAGAAGAGGAAAGGGTGCCACTCATCTCAGCAGAAGGGAAAAACAGCGGGGAAAAAGAAAAGGAGGAAAACCTTAACACAATCCCCATAGTTCAGATAATAGAATTACAAGGAGAGGTGCCAAAAGAGTAAAAGAACTGTGGTTAAAAAGAGGATGTTCATTCACCAGAGGACTACATGGGGAGGCATTGGAATGGAAAACTGTAAAACTGTTTGCTTCAAATTTCGCTTCACTAATCGATGTAAACTTTCAGGAGGTGATGTCTGTGAAGCAATGAAATCCCTGGGAAGCATAGAAAAAGCCCATTCTCCAACTTGCACGATTTTCAATGGATTTCCAACAATTGTATTTCTTGGTTTGAAACTACTGTTCATATTCCATGCAAATGTCAGCCATCCAATCAGAGCCTGTCTACTATTCTGTTTGATTTGTGCTCACCCATCTGTAACAAACAGCGTTACTTCTTACTTGGTGTGTGCTCTACTTTTTAAGTATGTGGTTTTTATCATGATCTAATTGGTGGACCCCTGACTAAAATGGTCTCATTAGAATGTGTAAATAAGTTAAATGCCTCTACACAAGCTAGTATGCCAGAAAGTTGGCTTTGTAGCATCATTGCAAGAACTACAATCGCGGGGAATGGTGATCGACCTGATAGCCACGGACAGACACGTTTCAATTGCCAAGACAATGAGAGAAGAGTACAAAAATATAAATCACCAATTTGACGTTTGGCATCTTGCAAAAACAATCAATAAAAAAATGTCGGCTGCAGGTAAAAAAAAAGATATGCAAGGTATTTCACAGTGGTCCAAGTCAATCAGCAACCATCTTTGGTGGAGCTCAAAAACATGTGGAGGGTCGTTGGAAATTCTACTGGAAAAATGGCGGTCAGTAATGCTACACTGTAGCAACGTTCACCGCTGGACCACAAACCAACATTTCCACAATTGTGAACATGGCCATTTGTCCACAGAGGAGGCACGGAAGAAGAAGTGGTTGATTCCTTCATCACCCACTCACAAAGCCATTGAAAAGATTGTATTTGATAAAACTATAACAAGAGATTTGAGGGGACTCACGGAATTCTGCCACACAGGAGATTTGGAGGTGTTCCACAATATGTGCCTAAAGTACAGGCCAAAACGATTGCATTTTGGCATGGAGGGCATGATAAATCGGACTCTTCTAGCGGTCTTGGCACATAACCATAATGTTGGCCGTCAACAAAGTAGGACGACCGGAACTTTAGGGACGCTTCGCTACAATAAGGCCTTCACTAAAAGAAGTAAACAATGGGTGATCAAACCAGTGTTTGAGGATATGCAATATGAGTTTATTGAGAGACTTATTGTTGATGTCCTAGATAGGCACATACATGGAGTTGTGAACGAACCTGTGCAGGGGACAACTGCATTGCCACCCAACATTGCCTCTGTTCCATGTTCACCTAAAGCAGAGCTCATTGAGAAATGCACATCACGGTTTAAATGATTGTAATTTGATTGTCTGTTCTCTCGAGTCTCCTCATGTTGCAGGCCCATTGAATATGTGTATCTATGTAATGTGTAAATAAAAGTGATTGCTCAGTGTACATGCAATGTGTCTCTCCACCCTTGCCCCTCCCTTCACCGTGCAGTTGTGCGAACGACCCGGGTGTCACCTGTCACTTTGCTCTGGAGTCTCCTCATGTCACAGGCCCATTGAATATGTGTAGCTATGTATTGTGTAAATAAAAGTGATTGCTCAGTGTACATTCAATGTGTCTATCCAACCTTGTTCATTTGCGCATTAAATTAAACCAAACAGTAATATAAATCATTTTTCCAAAAATATAGAATGTCTCCGTATTTATGGTTCTCTGGGGCTGCAAATGCACGCAGACAAAATGCAAAGATGGAGTGTAAATTTCAAGTCCTGTGAGATGGCCTTACACTGAATGTAGCTAACTAGGAATGTGTGCTCGTTCAAAGTGAAGGTCAGCTGCTTTGATTTTTTGCTCGGGTGCCGGAATGGCCCACGACTCAGTATAAGGTTCTATTGTTATTTGACCTTGACAGGCCGGGACCATCCCGAAAGACTTCTTTTTGGGGGTGTGGTGCAATAACGTAAGAAACGATAATGAATATAATTTCAGAAACGAAAGCCATTTAATGTTCGTTCATTAGAAGAAATAACGTCGGCATAGAAGGGAGTGGTATTTCGGGGCTGCCCTACGCACAGACACAATGGAAAATGCAAATATAATGTAAGTAACTCTTTAGATGAGTTTATACCGCAATTTAATTACTATACAGTAGCTTTAAAGACGGGTTAAGTTGTACTTGTTCGTTCTATGTGGCATATTGTTTTGTACCGCGCACTATCTTGAGGAGAACCATCTCCTTTCACGGAAGCACCTCAAAACCTTCCTCTTTGCTTCTGCTTTCTCTCTCCCTCTCCCCTGCTGCAACTGGTCCACTGTCTGCGACCTCGGTCCTGGGCCCTTCCACTTTCCGCCTGCACTGCCTCCCTGTCAACCCCTGCACTGGGGGACTGTCTCAGTATCCTACAGCCCCCCCTTGACGTATAATACCCAGTTGCACTGTCCTAGCTATGAAATAATTTCCCGACCTAATATATAAAATGAATAATTTTAATAAAGATCTGATGGTGAGACTAATTTTATTTTTTATGTTTAAAACAGGTACATCCTTCATTATTGTATGTGTCACGAGTACCAGACACCGGCGGATGGCTTTTACAACCGCCAGTTGCTTCTCCGCGTGAACAACGTTACCACCCTGACCATTTTATGGGACGATCGCCAAGTACAAGTATGCCCTTACGCGGTACTAACGGCTAGATGCAACATACAGACCGTTGTGGTGGCCTAGTGCCTCGTTGTTGGAACAGCCATGCGATTATCAGTGCGACCGAAGAGCTTATTTTATCGTAAACCAACACCCTGTGTACTGCACACGAACATCGCTTGCCTCAAGACGAACTATTTTGGATCGAGAGCAAAGAAAAATGCAAATCGCTGAATATTCTCTAAACATTTGATGTCAAATAAATGTACTTTACCAAATTTACAATCTTGCGGTTTGATTTAAAAGTACAGTTTCATATTCCGAATTGTGGCGCGCTGTGTTGTGAGCTGATCTGTGTTGGTTTCCGGGTTCTGTGTGGAGTCGCGTAGAAGACGCCTGGGCGCGTTTGCCTACGCAGCACAGTCACGTCACGGATAGAGGCGGGGAATATGAATGTTTTGATAAAGTCTGTTTCAGGGGCGGGGGATATGATTTAGTGCCGCAAACGCAGGTGAGCCAGGTCGATGGGGGGAAATGATAGGATTATCAGAAAATGGCGGCTGATTTCGAGTGCGTTAATGGACGAAAAGTCGGGTAAGGTCCATAGGAAAGTTTTCTACGATCAACCGATTTATGCTTAAAAACACATGGCCGAACCGTAGGGACAATAAAAAAAAGTCCCGGAACTATCCTTTAAGGATGGGACACGGAAAGGGACTTTGGTGCTAATTGCGGTACCGTTATTAGCGCCTTCCCCATTCCCATTGAGCCCTATGGGGGCTCAAATGCGAATAAGGAAGGGCCCTGGTGAATGGGGAATTACCGCCCCCGCCAACCTTGGATTGGGGCGGTAATATCTCCATTCACCAGGGCAGAGTCGGAGAGGTTTTGGAGGCAGCCATGGTGCTAATAGCGCCATGGTTATCCCCAACCTCGTGATGACTCCAAATGAGCGGTAACTTGCAGAAAAGGAAGATAGTAGAACCAAATAAGAAAAGTGTAAATAGAGTCAAGCGAGTAAACACAGACAAGTCCAGGGAAAAACATAACATAAGATTAGGAAATATAGAACAGGAAGAAAAGCCAGCGAGCTTCGCGGCGAAGGAGAAAGAGTCCCCTCTGACTGAAAAGGCAGAGCGGGAACCCGAGGACAGTCAGAAAGTGTAATGCGGTTGCGGTAAGCCAGTAGTAAGTTAGAGAGGAGCTAAAATAAAGAGAGAGAAGTCAGAGACTACCGCTGAGGCGCGGAGAAAGAAATAAGTATATAATATCCATTGAAGGGTGCAGAATAACATCAAAAAGGACACAGGCCATTCATTCAACCAGCCACCCACAAATGGTGAAAGAGATACGAAAGGGTCTAGGTCTATGCAATTACTGCAGAGCATGGGTATTTGAATATGCCACATTCAAGAAACCCCTACTGTAGGGCCTTATGAAAGCACAAAAAGAGAAGAGGGACATAAAATGGACATCTGAAATGAATTAAAGTTTCAGAGAACTAAAAGACGCACTGGCACATGCACCAGTGTTAGCTACCTCAAATTATAGGCACAAATTCAATGTGTTCTCAGATTTAGATGGCTCAGTGATAACGGCTGTCCTCAGACAAAAAAAGCTCCAGGGACATGAACCACTAGCTTACTAGAGTGGAAGCCTAAACCCAGTAATGCAAGGATGCTTACCTTGCGAACAATTGTTTACAGCTTTAGCATTTGCAATTGAGAATGCATCAACGAATACCATGGGGAGTCCCGTAATATTGTACATGAACACCCATTATTCACCATTCTTGAAAAATCAAAAAGTACACTAACTACCCAAAGAGCATCAGGATATGAGCTCATATTAACCAACCAAGCAATAGAGGAGATAAGGTGTTGAACTTGTAAACCAAGCAATCTACTTAGCAGAACCAATAGAGGAAGGGGATTTCTGTTACGCTCACCTGGCTCCCACAGAGGCATCGATCTGAACTGGATAGCTGCGGCCTCCACCAATGTGATGCGTAGGGCCGAGATGACGGACTGGACTGGCCCACCTAGCTTCATTTGCTTGGCCCGTAGGAATATCCTTCTGCAAATGGAGAAAGGGAATTAACCACCTGTGGAGTCGAGTGCAAATTCCCTCCACCCCCGGTGTTCTCCCCACAGATCACCTTTGATGTTCCCCTCCTATAGTCTCACCTGATGGTTTGAAAAGATGAGCTCTCCATCCTGCATTGAGCGCAGGGGCGTGTTGATAACCAATTGCTTCACTGGCTCGAAGGAATCGGTGAGTTCCAGAACAATAATGACTCCGAAAAATATGTATTTCGTAAGAGTTCACATGTCTGACTTTCACTCTTGTCTGATTCCTTGCAGTTTTCAGTTTGACCCCAGCAAAGAGTTCCTTGTGGTAGCTAACGAAGTTCAGGTAAGGATTTGGCTTATCCTACACAGTTCAATAAAATAAGGCCAGAATGTAAGCTGCCTGTTCCCTTATTCAGGTGTGGTGAGAAAATATGAAGTTCGAGGAATTATGCCTCCGGTGGTAAAATTAGGTAAGTCTATTGCAGTGAGAAGAGTTCCCCTTATTTGTCCCGTTGTCTCACCTTGTCGTCCTTTTGTTCCCCTTAGGGGCCGGGGTGCGGCGAGGATGCAATGGAGACTGCGCTGACCCGTGAAGAGGAATAGTACCCCGGCGGTAATCAGGTAAGTCTATGGGGGTAGTTACTATTGCCTCTGTTTATTTCCTGGGCTCACCTTTGCTGTTCTTGTGTTCCCCTTAGGTGCCAGAATGCGGCGGAATGTGCAGAAGGATGCGGTGGATCGTGAGGGTGCTGCAAGGGGATGCGGTGGATCCGGAATCCAGGTAAGGATCAAAGGTTTGCTCTCATTCTAACCTTTCTCCTTCTGTTCCTCCCTTTTTCTAGGAGCTGCAGACTCGAGGCGGGCGTGGCAGAAGACTGGATGCAGGCTTGCAGACACGGTGAGTGTTACGCTGCTGGATGCAGAATAACGCGAAGCGTGTGCTGCTCTTCGGGCGTGGTTTAAATAGCCACCAAAGTAGTCCCAGGTGAGTATTCTTCCCCAGCCCCACCCGAGTAAAAAAAATAGTCCCTAGGTAAAATAGTCCCTTCCAAGCCTCATTTGGCTTGGAGCTCTGCAGCATGGTCTGCACCAGGTAAGCTTGCAGCATGGTCTGCATCAGGTAAGTTTACTCTATGAGCCTGGCGCCTATGGCGCCAAGACTGACTCTCCATATGAGCCTGGCGCCATAGGCGCCAGTACCGCACCCAAACAGCCCCTAACAGGGGCTTTTGGGCTTGCTCAAAACAACTTGATGCCTGCTTCCGGGGTTGCTGGACCTGGTCTGGTTCCCCGGGGGTAGGCATCATGACAATGCCATACGTGACTGTGTAGCGCACATGGACAGGATGGAAGGGAACCTACAGGTAAAAGATGGAGAAATAGCAGGAGCAGACATAGTCTACATTGACGGCTCATCAAGTATTGACCCAGAGACAGGAAGGAGACATACTGGTGCAGCAGTAGTGTACTGCCTAAACAGGAAATATTTAATAGCATCTCTGCAGCGACTACCTTTGTGTTATTCCGCACAGGCAGCAGAATTAATGGTGATGATAATAGCACTAAAAATAATGGAAGGGCATGCTGAAAACATCTTTTCCGACTCTGCCTATATCACATCAACTATCCATTCAGGACTGCCACGGTGGGATAGGAGGGGATTCAAAAGAAGTGATGGGTCCCCCGTTACGCATGTGGAACTACTAAAATAATTAATTGAGGCCCTAAAAGTTCCAGTACAGGTGGCAATAATAAAATGCACCTCACACACAGGAACACACAACAGGATATTAATGGGGAATGAAATGGCAGACAGAGTGGCAAAAGCAGCAGCATATTTACCAGAGGCACAGGGAGTTCAGAGGTACCACGGAGAAGAGGAAAGGGTGCCACTCATCTCAGCAGAAGGGAAAAACAGCGGGGAAAAAGAAAAGGAGGAAAACCTTAACACAATCCCCATAGTTCAGATAATAGAATTACAAGGAGAGGTGCCAAAAGAGTAAAAGAACTGTGGTTAAAAAGAGGATGTTCATTCACCAGAGGACTACATGGGGAGGCATTGGAATGGAAAACTGTAAAACTGTTTGCTTCAAATTTCGCTTCACTAATCGATGTAAACTTTCAGGAGGTGATGTCTGTGAAGCAATGAAATCCCTGGGAAGCATAGAAAAAGCCCATTCTCCAACTTGCACGATTTTCAATGGATTTCCAACAATTGTATTTCTTGGTTTGAAACTACTGTTCATATTCCATGCAAATGTCAGCCATCCAATCAGAGCCTGTCTACTATTCTGTTTGATTTGTGCTCACCCATCTGTAACAAACAGCGTTACTTCTTACTTGGTGTGTGCTCTACTTTTTAAGTATGTGGTTTTTATCATGATCTAATTGGTGGACCCCTGACTAAAATGGTCTCATTAGAATGTGTAAATAAGTTAAATGCCTCTACACAAGCTAGTATGCCAGAAAGTTGGCTTTGTAGCATCATTGCAAGAACTACAATCGCGGGGAATGGTGATCGACCTGATAGCCACGGACAGACACGTTTCAATTGCCAAGACAATGAGAGAAGAGTACAAAAATATAAATCACCAATTTGACGTTTGGCATCTTGCAAAAACAATCAATAAAAAAATGTCGGCTGCAGGTAAAAAAAAAGATATGCAAGGTATTTCACAGTGGTCCAAGTCAATCAGCAACCATCTTTGGTGGAGCTCAAAAACATGTGGAGGGTCGTTGGAAATTCTACTGGAAAAATGGCGGTCAGTAATGCTACACTGTAGCAACGTTCACCGCTGGACCACAAACCAACATTTCCACAATTGTGAACATGGCCATTTGTCCACAGAGGAGGCACGGAAGAAGAAGTGGTTGATTCCTTCATCACCCACTCACAAAGCCATTGAAAAGATTGTATTTGATAAAACTATAACAAGAGATTTGAGGGGACTCACGGAATTCTGCCACACAGGAGATTTGGAGGTGTTCCACAATATGTGCCTAAAGTACAGGCCAAAACGATTGCATTTTGGCATGGAGGGCATGATAAATCGGACTCTTCTAGCGGTCTTGGCACATAACCATAATGTTGGCCGTCAACAAAGTAGGACGACCGGAACTTTAGGGACGCTTCGCTACAATAAGGCCTTCACTAAAAGAAGTAAACAATGGGTGATCAAACCAGTGTTTGAGGATATGCAATATGAGTTTATTGAGAGACTTATTGTTGATGTCCTAGATAGGCACATACATGGAGTTGTGAACGAACCTGTGCAGGGGACAACTGCATTGCCACCCAACATTGCCTCTGTTCCATGTTCACCTAAAGCAGAGCTCATTGAGAAATGCACATCACGGTTTAAATGATTGTAATTTGATTGTCTGTTCTCTCGAGTCTCCTCATGTTGCAGGCCCATTGAATATGTGTATCTATGTAATGTGTAAATAAAAGTGATTGATCAGTGTACATGCAATGTGTCTCTCCACCCTTGCCCCTCCCTTCACCGTGCAGTTGTGCGAACGACCCGGGTGTCACCTGTCACTTTGCTCTGGAGTCTCCTCATGTCACAGGCCCATTGAATATGTGTAGCTATGTATTGTGTAAATAAAAGTGATTGCTCAGTGTACATTCAATGTGTCTATCCAACCTTGTTCATTTGCGCATTCAATTAAACCAAACAGTAATATAAATCATTTTTCCAAAAATATAGAATGTCTCCGTATTTATGGTTCTCTGGGGCTGCAAATGCACGCAGACAAAATGCAAAGATGGAGTGTAAATTTCAAGTCCTGTGAGATGGCCTTACACTGAATGTAGCTAACTAGGAATGTGTGCTCGTTCAAAGTGAAGGTCAGCTGCTTTGATTTTTTGCTCGGGTGCCGGAATGGCCCACGACTCAGTATAAGGTTCTATTGTTATTTGACCTTGACAGGCCGGGACCATCCCGAAAGACTTCTTTTTGGGGGTGTGGTGCAATAACGTAAGAAACGATAATGAATATAATTTCAGAAACGAAAGCCATTTAATGTTCGTTCATTAGAAGAAATAACGTCGGCATAGAAGGGAGTGGTATTTCGGGGCTGCCCTACGCACAGACACAATGGAAAATGCAAATATAATGTAAGTAACTCTTTAGATGAGTTTATACCGCAATTTAATTACTATACAGTAGCTTTAAAGACGGGTTAAGTTGTACTTGTTCGTTCTATGTGGCATATTGTTTTGTACCGCGCACTATCTTGAGGAGAACCATCTCCTTTCACGGAAGCACCTCAAAACCTTCCTCTTTGCTTCTGCTTTCTCTCTCCCTCTCCCCTGCTGCAACTGGTCCACTGTCTGCGACCTCGGTCCTGGGCCCTTCCACTTTCCGCCTGCACTGCCTCCCTGTCAACCCCTGCACTGGGGGACTGTCTCAGTATCCTACAGCCCCCCCTTGACGTATAATACCCAGTTGCACTGTCCTAGCTATGAAATAATTTCCCGACCTAATATATAAAATGAATAATTTTAATAAAGATCTGATGGTGAGACTAATTTTATTTTTTATGTTTAAAACAGGTACATCCTTCATTATTGTATGTGTCACGAGTACCAGACACCGGCGGATGGCTTTTACAACCGCCAGTTGCTTCTCCGCGTGAACAACGTTACCACCCTGACCATTTTATGGGACGATCGCCAAGTACAAGTATGCCCTTACGCGGTACTAACGGCTAGATGCAACATACAGACCGTTGTGGTGGCCTAGTGCCTCGTTGTTGGAACAGCCATGCGATTATCAGTGCGACCGAAGAGCTTATTTTATCGTAAACCAACACCCTGTGTACTGCACACGAACATCGCTTGCCTCAAGACGAACTATTTTGGATCGAGAGCAAAGAAAAATGCAAATCGCTGAATATTCTCTAAACATTTGATGTCAAATAAATGTACTTTACCAAATTTACAATCTTGCGGTTTGATTTAAAAGTACAGTTTCATATTCCGAATTGTGGCGCGCTGTGTTGTGAGCTGATCTGTGTTGGTTTCCGGGTTCTGTGTGGAGTCGCGTAGAAGACGCCTGGGCGCGTTTGCCTACGCAGCACAGTCACGTCACGGATAGAGGCGGGGAATATGAATGTTTTGATAAAGTCTGTTTCAGGGGCGGGGGATATGATTTAGTGCCGCAAACGCAGGTGAGCCAGGTCGATGGGGGGAAATGATAGGATTATCAGAAAATGGCGGCTGATTTCGAGTGCGTTAATGGACGAAAAGTCGGGTAAGGTCCATAGGAAAGTTTTCTACGATCAACCGATTTATGCTTAAAAACACATGGCCGAACCGTAGGGACAATAAAAAAAAAGTCCCGGAACTATCCTTTAAGGATGGGACACGGAAAGGGACTTTGGTGCTAATTGCGGTACCGTTATTAGCGCCTTCCCCATTCCCATTGAGCCCTATGGGGGCTCAAATGCGAATAAGGAAGGGCCCTGGTGAATGGGGAATTACCGCCCCCGCCAACCTTGGATTGGGGCGGTAATATCTCCATTCACCAGGGCAGAGTCGGAGAGGTTTTGGAGGCAGCCATGGTGCTAATAGCGCCATGGTTATCCCCAACCTCGTGATGACTCCAAATGAGCGGTAACTTGCAGAAAAGGAAGATAGTAGAACCAAATAAGAAAAGTATAAATAGAGTCAAGCGAGTAAACACAGACAAGTCCAGGGAAAAACATAACATAAGATTAGGAAATATAGAACAGGAAGAAAAGCCAGCGAGCTTCGCGGCGAAGGAGAAAGAGTCCCCTCTGACTGAAAAGGCAGAGCGGGAACCCGAGGACAGTCAGAAAGTGTAATGCGGTTGCGGTAAGCCAGTAGTAAGTTAGAGAGGAGCTAAAATAAAGAGAGAGAAGTCAGAGACTACCGCTGAGGCGCGGAGAAAGAAATAAGTATATAATATCCATTGAAGGGTGCAGAATAACATCAAAAAGGACACAGGCCATTCATTCGACCAGCCACCCACAAATGGTGAAAGAGATACGAAAGGGTCTAGGTCTATGCAATTACTGCAGAGCATGGGTATTTGAATATGCCACATTCAAGAAACCCCTACTGTAGGGCCTTATGAAAGCACAAAAAGAGAAGAGGGACATAAAATGGACATCTGAAATGAATTAAAGTTTCAGAGAACTAAAAGACGCACTGGCACATGCACCAGTGTTAGCTACCTCAAATTATAGGCACAAATTCAATGTGTTCTCAGATTTAGATGGCTCAGTGATAACGGCTGTCCTCAGACAAAAAAAGCTCCAGGGACATGAACCACTAGCTTACTAGAGTGGAAGCCTAAACCCAGTAATGCAAGGATGCTTACCTTGCGAACAATTGTTTACAGCTTTAGCATTTGCAATTGAGAATGCATCAACGAATACCATGGGGAGTCCCGTAATATTGTACATGAACACCCATTATTCACCATTCTTGAAAAATCAAAAAGTACACTAACTACCCAAAGAGCATCAGGATATGAGCTCATATTAACCAACCAAGCAATAGAGGAGATAAGGTGTTGAACTTGTAAACCAAGCAATCTACTTAGCAGAACCAATAGAGGAAGGGGATTTCTGTTACGCTCACCTGGCTCCCACAGAGGCATCGATCTGAACTGGATAGCTGCGGCCTCCACCAATGTGATGCGTAGGGCCGAGATGACGGACTGGACTGGCCCACCTAGCTTCATTTGCTTGGCCCGTAGGAATATCCTTCTGCAAATGGAGAAAGGGAATTAACCACCTGTGGAGTCGAGTGCAAATTCCCTCCACCCCCGGTGTTCTCCCCACAGATCACCTTTGATGTTCCCCTCCTATAGTCTCACCTGATGGTTTGAAAAGATGAGCTCTCCATCCTGCATTGAGCGCAGGGGCGTGTTGATAACCAATTGCTTCACTGGCTCGAAGGAATCGGTGAGTTCCAGAACAATAATGACTCCGAAAAATATGTATTTCGTAAGAGTTCACATGTCTGACTTTCACTCTTGTCTGATTCCTTGCAGTTTTCAGTTTGACCCCAGCAAAGAGTTCCTTGTGGTAGCTAACGAAGTTCAGGTAAGGATTTGGCTTATCCTACACAGTTCAATAAAATAAGGCCAGAATGTAAGCTGCCTGTTCCCTTATTCAGGTGTGGTGAGAAAATATGAAGTTCGAGGAATTATGCCTCCGGTGGTAAAATTAGGTAAGTCTATTGCAGTGAGAAGAGTTCCCCTTATTTGTCCCGTTGTCTCACCTTGTCGTCCTTTTGTTCCCCTTAGGGGCCGGGGTGCGGCGAGGATGCAATGGAGACTGCGCTGACCCGTGAAGAGGAATAGTACCCCGGCGGTAATCAGGTAAGTCTATGGGGGTAGTTACTATTGCCTCTGTTTATTTCCTGGGCTCACCTTTGCTGTTCTTGTGTTCCCCTTAGGTGCCAGAATGCGGCGGAATGTGCAGAAGGATGCGGTGGATCGTGAGGGTGCTGCAAGGGGATGCGGTGGATCCGGAATCCAGGTAAGGATCAAAGGTTTGCTCTCATTCTAACCTTTCTCCTTCTGTTCCTCCCTTTTTCTAGGAGCTGCAGACTCGAGGCGGGCGTGGCAGAAGACTGGATGCAGGCTTGCAGACACGGTGAGTGTTACGCTGCTGGATGCAGAATAACGCGAAGCGTGTGCTGCTCTTCGGGCGTGGTTTAAATAGCCACCAAAGTAGTCCCAGGTGAGTATTCTTCCCCAGCCCCACCCGAGTAAAAAAAATAGTCCCTAGGTAAAATAGTCCCTTCCAAGCCTCATTTGGCTTGGAGCTCTGCAGCATGGTCTGCACCAGGTAAGCTTGCAGCATGGTCTGCATCAGGTAAGTTTACTCTATGAGCCTGGCGCCTATGGCGCCAAGACTGACTCTCCATATGAGCCTGGCGCCATAGGCACCAGTACCGCACCCAAACAGCCCCTAACAGGGGCTTTTGGGCTTGCTCAAAACAACTTGATGCCTGCTTCCGGGGTTGCTGGACCTGGTCTGGTTCCCCGGGGGTAGGCATCATGACAATGCCATACGTGACTGTGTAGCGCACATGGACAGGATGGAAGGGAACCTACAGGTAAAAGATGGAGAAATAGCAGGAGCAGACATAGTCTACATTGACGGGTCATCAAGTATTGACCCAGAGACAGGAAGGAGACATACTGGTGCAGCAGTAGTGTACTGCCTAAACAGGAAATATTTAATAGCATCTCTGCAGCGACTACCTTTGTGTTATTCCGCACAGGCAGCAGAATTAATGGTGATGATAATAGCACTAAAAATAATGGAAGGGCATGCTGAAAACATCTTTTCCGACTCTGCCTATATCACATCAACTATCCATTCAGGACTGCCACGGTGGGATAGGAGGGGATTCAAAAGAAGTGATGGGTCCCCCGTTACGCATGTGGAACTACTAAAATAATTAATTGAGGCCCTAAAAGTTCCAGTACAGGTGGCAATAATAAAATGCACCTCACACACAGGAACACACAACAGGATATTAATGGGGAATGAAATGGCAGACAGAGTGGCAAAAGCAGCAGCATATTTACCAGAGGCACAGGGAGTTCAGAGGTACCACGGAGAAGAGGAAAGGGTGCCACTCATCTCAGCAGAAGGGAAAAACAGCGGGGAAAAAGAAAAGGAGGAAAACCTTAACACAATCCCCATAGTTCAGATAATAGAATTACAAGGAGAGGTGCCAAAAGAGTAAAAGAACTGTGGTTAAAAAGAGGATGTTCATTCACCAGAGGACTACATGGGGAGGCATTGGAATGGAAAACTGTAAAACTGTTTGCTTCAAATTTCGCTTCACTAATCGATGTAAACTTTCAGGAGGTGATGTCTGTGAAGCAATGAAATCCCTGGGAAGCATAGAAAAAGCCCATTCTCCAACTTGCACGATTTTCAATGGATTTCCAACAATTGTATTTCTTGGTTTGAAACTACTGTTCATATTCCATGCAAATGTCAGCCATCCAATCAGAGCCTGTCTACTATTCTGTTTGATTTGTGCTCACCCATCTGTAACAAACAGCGTTACTTCTTACTTGGTGTGTGCTCTACTTTTTAAGTATGTGGTTTTTATCATGATCTAATTGGTGGACCCCTGACTAAAATGGTCTCATTAGAATGTGTAAATAAGTTAAATGCCTCTACACAAGCTAGTATGCCAGAAAGTTGGCTTTGTAGCATCATTGCAAGAACTACAATCGCGGGGAATGGTGATCGACCTGATAGCCACGGACAGACACGTTTCAATTGCCAAGACAATGAGAGAAGAGTACAAAAATATAAATCACCAATTTGACGTTTGGCATCTTGCAAAAACAATCAATAAAAAAATGTCGGCTGCAGGTAAAAAAAAAGATATGCAAGGTATTTCACAGTGGTCCAAGTCAATCAGCAACCATCTTTGGTGGAGCTCAAAAACATGTGGAGGGTCGTTGGAAATTCTACTGGAAAAATGGCGGTCAGTAATGCTACACTGTAGCAACGTTCACCGCTGGACCACAAACCAACATTTCCACAATTGTGAACATGGCCATTTGTCCACAGAGGAGGCACGGAAGAAGAAGTGGTTGATTCCTTCATCACCCACTCACAAAGCCATTGAAAAGATTGTATTTGATAAAACTATAACAAGAGATTTGAGGGGACTCACGGAATTCTGCCACACAGGAGATTTGGAGGTGTTCCACAATATGTGCCTAAAGTACAGGCCAAAACGATTGCATTTTGGCATGGAGGGCATGATAAATCGGACTCTTCTAGCGGTCTTGGCACATAACCATAATGTTGGCCGTCAACAAAGTAGGACGACCGGAACTTTAGGGACGCTTCGCTACAATAAGGCCTTCACTAAAAGAAGTAAACAATGGGTGATCAAACCAGTGTTTGAGGATATGCAATATGAGTTTATTGAGAGACTTATTGTTGATGTCCTAGATAGGCACATACATGGAGTTGTGAACGAACCTGTGCAGGGGACAACTGCATTGCCACCCAACATTGCCTCTGTTCCATGTTCACCTAAAGCAGAGCTCATTGAGAAATGCACATCACGGTTTAAATGATTGTAATTTGATTGTCTGTTCTCTCGAGTCTCCTCATGTTGCAGGCCCATTGAATATGTGTATCTATGTAATGTGTAAATAAAAGTGATTGCTCAGTGTACATGCAATGTGTCTCTCCACCCTTGCCCCTCCCTTCACCGTGCAGTTGTGCGAACGACCCGGGTGTCACCTGTCACTTTGCTCTGGAGTCTCCTCATGTCACAGGCCCATTGAATATGTGTAGCTATGTATTGTGTAAATAAAAGTGATTGCTCAGTGTACATTCAATGTGTCTATCCAACCTTGTTCATTTGCGCATTAAATTAAACCAAACAGTAATATAAATCATTTTTCCAAAAATATAGAATGTCTCCGTATTTATGGTTCTCTGGGGCTGCAAATGCACGCAGACAAAATGCAAAGATGGAGTGTAAATTTCAAGTCCTGTGAGATGGCCTTACACTGAATGTAGCTAACTAGGAATGTGTGCTCGTTCAAAGTGAAGGTCAGCTGCTTTGATTTTTTGCTCGGGTGCCGGAATGGCCCACGACTCAGTATAAGGTTCTATTGTTATTTGACCTTGACAGGCCGGGACCATCCCGAAAGACTTCTTTTTGGGGGTGTGGTGCAATAACGTAAGAAACGATAATGAATATAATTTCAGAAACGAAAGCCATTTAATGTTCGTTCATTAGAAGAAATAACGTCGGCATAGAAGGGAGTGGTATTTCGGGGCTGCCCTACGCACAGACACAATGGAAAATGCAAATATAATGTAAGTAACTCTTTAGATGAGTTTATACCGCAATTTAATTACTATACAGTAGCTTTAAAGACGGGTTAAGTTGTACTTGTTCGTTCTATGTGGCATATTGTTTTGTACCGCGCACTATCTTGAGGAGAACCATCTCCTTTCACGGAAGCACCTCAAAACCTTCCTCTTTGCTTCTGCTTTCTCTCTCCCTCTCCCCTGCTGCAACTGGTCCACTGTCTGCGACCTCGGTCCTGGGCCCTTCCACTTTCCGCCTGCACTGCCTCCCTGTCAACCCCTGCACTGGGGGACTGTCTCAGTATCCTACAGCCCCCCCTTGACGTATAATACCCAGTTGCACTGTCCTAGCTATGAAATAATTTCCCGACCTAATATATAAAATGAATAATTTTAATAAAGATCTGATGGTGAGACTAATTTTATTTTTTATGTTTAAAACAGGTACATCCTTCATTATTGTATGTGTCACGAGTACCAGACACCGGCGGATGGCTTTTACAACCGCCAGTTGCTTCTCCGCGTGAACAACGTTACCACCCTGACCATTTTATGGGACGATCGCCAAGTACAAGTATGCCCTTACGCGGTACTAACGGCTAGATGCAACATACAGACCGTTGTGGTGGCCTAGTGCCTCGTTGTTGGAACAGCCATGCGATTATCAGTGCGACCGAAGAGCTTATTTTATCGTAAACCAACACCCTGTGTACTGCACACGAACATCGCTTGCCTCAAGACGAACTATTTTGGATCGAGAGCAAAGAAAAATGCAAATCGCTGAATATTCTCTAAACATTTGATGTCAAATAAATGTACTTTACCAAATTTACAATCTTGCGGTTTGATTTAAAAGTACAGTTTCATATTCCGAATTGTGGCGCGCTGTGTTGTGAGCTGATCTGTGTTGGTTTCCGGGTTCTGTGTGGAGTCGCGTAGAAGACGCCTGGGCGCGTTTGCCTACGCAGCACAGTCACGTCACGGATAGAGGCGGGGAATATGAATGTTTTGATAAAGTCTGTTTCAGGGGCGGGGGATATGATTTAGTGCCGCAAACGCAGGTGAGCCAGGTCGATGGGGGGAAATGATAGGATTATCAGAAAATGGCGGCTGATTTCGAGTGCGTTAATGGACGAAAAGTCGGGTAAGGTCCATAGGAAAGTTTTCTACGATCAACCGATTTATGCTTAAAAACACATGGCCGAACCGTAGGGACAATAAAAAAAAAGTCCCGGAACTATCCTTTAAGGATGGGACACGGAAAGGGACTTTGGTGCTAATTGCGGTACCGTTATTAGCGCCTTCCCCATTCCCATTGAGCCCTATGGGGGCTCAAATGCGAATAAGGAAGGGCCCTGGTGAATGGGGAATTACCGCCCCCGCCAACCTTGGATTGGGGCGGTAATATCTCCATTCACCAGGGCAGAGTCGGAGAGGTTTTGGAGGCAGCCATGGTGCTAATAGCGCCATGGTTATCCCCAACCTCGTGATGACTCCAAATGAGCGGTAACTTGCAGAAAAGGAAGATAGTAGAACCAAATAAGAAAAGTATAAATAGAGTCAAGCGAGTAAACACAGACAAGTCCAGGGAAAAACATAACATAAGATTAGGAAATATAGAACAGGAAGAAAAGCCAGCGAGCTTCGCGGCGAAGGAGAAAGAGTCCCCTCTGACTGAAAAGGCAGAGCGGGAACCCGAGGACAGTCAGAAAGTGTAATGCGGTTGCGGTAAGCCAGTAGTAAGTTAGAGAGGAGCTAAAATAAAGAGAGAGAAGTCAGAGACTACCGCTGAGGCGCGGAGAAAGAAATAAGTATATAATATCCATTGAAGGGTGCAGAATAACATCAAAAAGGACACAGGCCATTCATTCGACCAGCCACCCACAAATGGTGAAAGAGATACGAAAGGGTCTAGGTCTATGCAATTACTGCAGAGCATGGGTATTTGAATATGCCACATTCAAGAAACCCCTACTGTAGGGCCTTATGAAAGCACAAAAAGAGAAGAGGGACATAAAATGGACATCTGAAATGAATTAAAGTTTCAGAGAACTAAAAGACGCACTGGCACATGCACCAGTGTTAGCTACCTCAAATTATAGGCACAAATTCAATGTGTTCTCAGATTTAGATGGCTCAGTGATAACGGCTGTCCTCAGACAAAAAAAGCTCCAGGGACATGAACCACTAGCTTACTAGAGTGGAAGCCTAAACCCAGTAATGCAAGGATGCTTACCTTGCGAACAATTGTTTACAGCTTTAGCATTTGCAATTGAGAATGCATCAACGAATACCATGGGGAGTCCCGTAATATTGTACATGAACACCCATTATTCACCATTCTTGAAAAATCAAAAAGTACACTAACTACCCAAAGAGCATCAGGATATGAGCTCATATTAACCAACCAAGCAATAGAGGAGATAAGGTGTTGAACTTGTAAACCAAGCAATCTACTTAGCAGAACCAATAGAGGAAGGGGATTTCTGTTACGCTCACCTGGCTCCCACAGAGGCATCGATCTGAACTGGATAGCTGCGGCCTCCACCAATGTGATGCGTAGGGCCGAGATGACGGACTGGACTGGCCCACCTAGCTTCATTTGCTTGGCCCGTAGGAATATCCTTCTGCAAATGGAGAAAGGGAATTAACCACCTGTGGAGTCGAGTGCAAATTCCCTCCACCCCCGGTGTTCTCCCCACAGATCACCTTTGATGTTCCCCTCCTATAGTCTCACCTGATGGTTTGAAAAGATGAGCTCTCCATCCTGCATTGAGCGCAGGGGCATGTTGATAACCAATTGCTTCATTGGCTCGAAGGAATCGGTGAGTTCCAGAACAATAATGACTCCGAAAAATATGTATTTCGTAAGAGTTCACATGTCTGACTTTCACTCTTGTCTGATTCCTTGCAGTTTTCAGTTTGACCCCAGCAAAGAGTTCCTTGTGGTAGCTAACGAAGTTCAGGTAAGGATTTGGCTTATCCTACACAGTTCAATAAAATAAGGCCAGAATGTAAGCTGCCTGTTCCCTTATTCAGGTGTGGTGAGAAAATATGAAGTTCGAGGAATTATGCCTCCGGTGGTAAAATTAGGTAAGTCTATTGCAGTGAGAAGAGTTCCCCTTATTTGTCCCGTTGTCTCACCTTGTCGTCCTTTTGTTCCCCTTAGGGGCCGGGGTGCGGCGAGGATGCAATGGAGACTGCGCTGACCCGTGAAGAGGAATAGTACCCCGGCGGTAATCAGGTAAGTCTATGGGGGTAGTTACTATTGCCTCTGTTTATTTCCTGGGCTCACCTTTGCTGTTCTTGTGTTCCCCTTAGGTGCCAGAATGCGGCGGAATGTGCAGAAGGATGCGGTGGATCGTGAGGGTGCTGCAAGGGGATGCGGTGGATCCGGAATCCAGGTAAGGATCAAAGGTTTGCTCTCATTCTAACCTTTCTCCTTCTGTTCCTCCCTTTTTCTAGGAGCTGCAGACTCGAGGCGGGCGTGGCAGAAGACTGGATGCAGGCTTGCAGACACGGTGAGTGTTACGCTGCTGGATGCAGAATAACGCGAAGCGTGTGCTGCTCTTCGGGCGTGGTTTAAATAGCCACCAAAGTAGTCCCAGGTGAGTATTCTTCCCCAGCCCCACCCGAGTAAAAAAAATAGTCCCTAGGTAAAATAGTCCCTTCCAAGCCTCATTTGGCTTGGAGCTCTGCAGCATGGTCTGCACCAGGTAAGCTTGCAGCATGGTCTGCATCAGGTAAGTTTACTCTATGAGCCTGGCGCCTATGGCGCCAAGACTGACTCTCCATATGAGCCTGGCGCCATAGGCGCCAGTACCGCACCCAAACAGCCCCTAACAGGGGCTTTTGGGCTTGCTCAAAACAACTTGATGCCTGCTTCCGGGGTTGCTGGACCTGGTCTGGTTCCCCGGGGGTAGGCATCATGACAATGCCATACGTGACTGTGTAGCGCACATGGACAGGATGGAAGGGAACCTACAGGTAAAAGATGGAGAAATAGCAGGAGCAGACATAGTCTACATTGACGGCTCATCAAGTATTGACCCAGAGACAGGAAGGAGACATACTGGTGCAGCAGTAGTGTACTGCCTAAACAGGAAATATTTAATAGCATCTCTGCAGCGACTACCTTTGTGTTATTCCGCACAGGCAGCAGAATTAATGGTGATGATAATAGCACTAAAAATAATGGAAGGGCATGCTGAAAACATCTTTTCCGACTCTGCCTATATCACATCAACTATCCATTCAGGACTGCCACGGTGGGATAGGAGGGGATTCAAAAGAAGTGATGGGTCCCCCGTTACGCATGTGGAACTACTAAAATAATTAATTGAGGCCCTAAAAGTTCCAGTACAGGTGGCAATAATAAAATGCACCTCACACACAGGAACACACAACAGGATATTAATGGGGAATGAAATGGCAGACAGAGTGGCAAAAGCAGCAGCATATTTACCAGAGGCACAGGGAGTTCAGAGGTACCACGGAGAAGAGGAAAGGGTGCCACTCATCTCAGCAGAAGGGAAAAACAGCGGGGAAAAAGAAAAGGAGGAAAACCTTAACACAATCCCCATAGTTCAGATAATAGAATTACAAGGAGAGGTGCCAAAAGAGTAAAAGAACTGTGGTTAAAAAGAGGATGTTCATTCACCAGAGGACTACATGGGGAGGCATTGGAATGGAAAACTGTAAAACTGTTTGCTTCAAATTTCGCTTCACTAATCGATGTAAACTTTCAGGAGGTGATGTCTGTGAAGCAATGAAATCCCTGGGAAGCATAGAAAAAGCCCATTCTCCAACTTGCACGATTTTCAATGGATTTCCAACAATTGTATTTCTTGGTTTGAAACTACTGTTCATATTCCATGCAAATGTCAGCCATCCAATCAGAGCCTGTCTACTATTCTGTTTGATTTGTGCTCACCCATCTGTAACAAACAGCGTTACTTCTTACTTGGTGTGTGCTCTACTTTTTAAGTATGTGGTTTTTATCATGATCTAATTGGTGGACCCCTGACTAAAATGGTCTCATTAGAATGTGTAAATAAGTTAAATGCCTCTACACAAGCTAGTATGCCAGAAAGTTGGCTTTGTAGCATCATTGCAAGAACTACAATCGCGGGGAATGGTGATCGACCTGATAGCCACGGACAGACACGTTTCAATTGCCAAGACAATGAGAGAAGAGTACAAAAATATAAATCACCAATTTGACGTTTGGCATCTTGCAAAAACAATCAATAAAAAAATGTCGGCTGCAGGTAAAAAAAAAGATATGCAAGGTATTTCACAGTGGTCCAAGTCAATCAGCAACCATCTTTGGTGGAGCTCAAAAACATGTGGAGGGTCGTTGGAAATTCTACTGGAAAAATGGCGGTCAGTAATGCTACACTGTAGCAACGTTCACCGCTGGACCACAAACCAACATTTCCACAATTGTGAACATGGCCATTTGTCCACAGAGGAGGCACGGAAGAAGAAGTGGTTGATTCCTTCATCACCCACTCACAAAGCCATTGAAAAGATTGTATTTGATAAAACTATAACAAGAGATTTGAGGGGACTCACGGAATTCTGCCACACAGGAGATTTGGAGGTGTTCCACAATATGTGCCTAAAGTACAGGCCAAAACGATTGCATTTTGGCATGGAGGGCATGATAAATCGGACTCTTCTAGCGGTCTTGGCACATAACCATAATGTTGGCCGTCAACAAAGTAGGACGACCGGAACTTTAGGGACGCTTCGCTACAATAAGGCCTTCACTAAAAGAAGTAAACAATGGGTGATCAAACCAGTGTTTGAGGATATGCAATATGAGTTTATTGAGAGACTTATTGTTGATGTCCTAGATAGGCACATACATGGAGTTGTGAACGAACCTGTGCAGGGGACAACTGCATTGCCACCCAACATTGCCTCTGTTCCATGTTCACCTAAAGCAGAGCTCATTGAGAAATGCACATCACGGTTTAAATGATTGTAATTTGATTGTCTGTTCTCTCGAGTCTCCTCATGTTGCAGGCCCATTGAATATGTGTATCTATGTAATGTGTAAATAAAAGTGATTGCTCAGTGTACATGCAATGTGTCTCTCCACCCTTGCCCCTCCCTTCACCGTGCAGTTGTGCGAACGACCCGGGTGTCACCTGTCACTTTGCTCTGGAGTCTCCTCATGTCACAGGCCCATTGAATATGTGTAGCTATGTATTGTGTAAATAAAAGTGATTGCTCAGTGTACATTCAATGTGTCTATCCAACCTTGTTCATTTGCGCATTAAATTAAACCAAACAGTAATATAAATCATTTTTCCAAAAATATAGAATGTCTCCGTATTTATGGTTCTCTGGGGCTGCAAATGCACGCAGACAAAATGCAAAGATGGAGTGTAAATTTCAAGTCCTGTGAGATGGCCTTACACTGAATGTAGCTAACTAGGAATGTGTGCTCGTTCAAAGTGAAGGTCAGCTGCTTTGATTTTTTGCTCGGGTGCCGGAATGGCCCACGACTCAGTATAAGGTTCTATTGTTATTTGACCTTGACAGGCCGGGACCATCCCGAAAGACTTCTTTTTGGGGGTGTGGTGCAATAACGTAAGAAACGATAATGAATATAATTTCAGAAACGAAAGCCATTTAATGTTCGTTCATTAGAAGAAATAACGTCGGCATAGAAGGGAGTGGTATTTCGGGGCTGCCCTACGCACAGACACAATGGAAAATGCAAATATAATGTAAGTAACTCTTTAGATGAGTTTATACCGCAATTTAATTACTATACAGTAGCTTTAAAGACGGGTTAAGTTGTACTTGTTCGTTCTATGTGGCATATTGTTTTGTACCGCGCACTATCTTGAGGAGAACCATCTCCTTTCACGGAAGCACCTCAAAACCTTCCTCTTTGCTTCTGCTTTCTCTCTCCCTCTCCCCTGCTGCAACTGGTCCACTGTCTGCGACCTCGGTCCTGGGCCCTTCCACTTTCCGCCTGCACTGCCTCCCTGTCAACCCCTGCACTGGGGGACTGTCTCAGTATCCTACAGCCCCCCCTTGACGTATAATACCCAGTTGCACTGTCCTAGCTATGAAATAATTTCCCGACCTAATATATAAAATGAATAATTTTAATAAAGATCTGATGGTGAGACTAATTTTATTTTTTATGTTTAAAACAGGTACATCCTTCATTATTGTATGTGTCACGAGTACCAGACACCGGCGGATGGCTTTTACAACCGCCAGTTGCTTCTCCGCGTGAACAACGTTACCACCCTGACCATTTTATGGGACGATCGCCAAGTACAAGTATGCCCTTACGCGGTACTAACGGCTAGATGCAACATACAGACCGTTGTGGTGGCCTAGTGCCTCGTTGTTGGAACAGCCATGCGATTATCAGTGCGACCGAAGAGCTTATTTTATCGTAAACCAACACCCTGTGTACTGCACACGAACATCGCTTGCCTCAAGACGAACTATTTTGGATCGAGAGCAAAGAAAAATGCAAATCGCTGAATATTCTCTAAACATTTGATGTCAAATAAATGTACTTTACCAAATTTACAATCTTGCGGTTTGATTTAAAAGTACAGTTTCATATTCCGAATTGTGGCGCGCTGTGTTGTGAGCTGATCTGTGTTGGTTTCCGGGTTCTGTGTGGAGTCGCGTAGAAGACGCCTGGGCGCGTTTGCCTACGCAGCACAGTCACGTCACGGATAGAGGCGGGGAATATGAATGTTTTGATAAAGTCTGTTTCAGGGGCGGGGGATATGATTTAGTGCCGCAAACGCAGGTGAGCCAGGTCGATGGGGGGAAATGATAGGATTATCAGAAAATGGCGGCTGATTTCGAGTGCGTTAATGGACGAAAAGTCGGGTAAGGTCCATAGGAAAGTTTTCTACGATCAACCGATTTATGCTTAAAAACACATGGCCGAACCGTAGGGACAATAAAAAAAAAGTCCCGGAACTATCCTTTAAGGATGGGACACGGAAAGGGACTTTGGTGCTAATTGCGGTACCGTTATTAGCGCCTTCCCCATTCCCATTGAGCCCTATGGGGGCTCAAATGCGAATAAGGAAGGGCCCTGGTGAATGGGGAATTACCGCCCCCGCCAACCTTGGATTGGGGCGGTAATATCTCCATTCACCAGGGCAGAGTCGGAGAGGTTTTGGAGGCAGCCATGGTGCTAATAGCGCCATGGTTATCCCCAACCTCGTGATGACTCCAAATGAGCGGTAACTTGCAGAAAAGGAAGATAGTAGAACCAAATAAGAAAAGTATAAATAGAGTCAAGCGAGTAAACACAGACAAGTCCAGGGAAAAACATAACATAAGATTAGGAAATATAGAACAGGAAGAAAAGCCAGCGAGCTTCGCGGCGAAGGAGAAAGAGTCCCCTCTGACTGAAAAGGCAGAGCGGGAACCCGAGGACAGTCAGAAAGTGTAATGCGGTTGCGGTAAGCCAGTAGTAAGTTAGAGAGGAGCTAAAATAAAGAGAGAGAAGTCAGAGACTACCGCTGAGGCGCGGAGAAAGAAATAAGTATATAATATCCATTGAAGGGTGCAGAATAACATCAAAAAGGACACAGGCCATTCATTCGACCAGCCACCCACAAATGGTGAAAGAGATACGAAAGGGTCTAGGTCTATGCAATTACTGCAGAGCATGGGTATTTGAATATGCCACATTCAAGAAACCCCTACTGTAGGGCCTTATGAAAGCACAAAAAGAGAAGAGGGACATAAAATGGACATCTGAAATGAATTAAAGTTTCAGAGAACTAAAAGACGCACTGGCACATGCACCAGTGTTAGCTACCTCAAATTATAGGCACAAATTCAATGTGTTCTCAGATTTAGATGGCTCAGTGATAACGGCTGTCCTCAGACAAAAAAAGCTCCAGGGACATGAACCACTAGCTTACTAGAGTGGAAGCCTAAACCCAGTAATGCAAGGATGCTTACCTTGCGAACAATTGTTTACAGCTTTAGCATTTGCAATTGAGAATGCATCAACGAATACCATGGGGAGTCCCGTAATATTGTACATGAACACCCATTATTCACCATTCTTGAAAAATCAAAAAGTACACTAACTACCCAAAGAGCATCAGGATATGAGCTCATATTAACCAACCAAGCAATAGAGGAGATAAGGTGTTGAACTTGTAAACCAAGCAATCTACTTAGCAGAACCAATAGAGGAAGGGGATTTCTGTTACGCTCACCTGGCTCCCACAGAGGCATCGATCTGAACTGGATAGCTGCGGCCTCCACCAATGTGATGCGTAGGGCCGAGATGACGGACTGGACTGGCCCACCTAGCTTCATTTGCTTGGCCCGTAGGAATATCCTTCTGCAAATGGAGAAAGGGAATTAACCACCTGTGGAGTCGAGTGCAAATTCCCTCCACCCCCGGTGTTCTCCCCACAGATCACCTTTGATGTTCCCCTCCTATAGTCTCACCTGATGGTTTGAAAAGATGAGCTCTCCATCCTGCATTGAGCGCAGGGGCATGTTGATAACCAATTGCTTCATTGGCTCGAAGGAATCGGTGAGTTCCAGAACAATAATGACTCCGAAAAATATGTATTTCGTAAGAGTTCACATGTCTGACTTTCACTCTTGTCTGATTCCTTGCAGTTTTCAGTTTGACCCCAGCAAAGAGTTCCTTGTGGTAGCTAACGAAGTTCAGGTAAGGATTTGGCTTATCCTACACAGTTCAATAAAATAAGGCCAGAATGTAAGCTGCCTGTTCCCTTATTCAGGTGTGGTGAGAAAATATGAAGTTCGAGGAATTATGCCTCCGGTGGTAAAATTAGGTAAGTCTATTGCAGTGAGAAGAGTTCCCCTTATTTGTCCCGTTGTCTCACCTTGTCGTCCTTTTGTTCCCCTTAGGGGCCGGGGTGCGGCGAGGATGCAATGGAGACTGCGCTGACCCGTGAAGAGGAATAGTACCCCGGCGGTAATCAGGTAAGTCTATGGGGGTAGTTACTATTGCCTCTGTTTATTTCCTGGGCTCACCTTTGCTGTTCTTGTGTTCCCCTTAGGTGCCAGAATGCGGCGGAATGTGCAGAAGGATGCGGTGGATCGTGAGGGTGCTGCAAGGGGATGCGGTGGATCCGGAATCCAGGTAAGGATCAAAGGTTTGCTCTCATTCTAACCTTTCTCCTTCTGTTCCTCCCTTTTTCTAGGAGCTGCAGACTCGAGGCGGGCGTGGCAGAAGACTGGATGCAGGCTTGCAGACACGGTGAGTGTTACGCTGCTGGATGCAGAATAACGCGAAGCGTGTGCTGCTCTTCGGGCGTGGTTTAAATAGCCACCAAAGTAGTCCCAGGTGAGTATTCTTCCCCAGCCCCACCCGAGTAAAAAAAATAGTCCCTAGGTAAAATAGTCCCTTCCAAGCCTCATTTGGCTTGGAGCTCTGCAGCATGGTCTGCACCAGGTAAGCTTGCAGCATGGTCTGCATCAGGTAAGTTTACTCTATGAGCCTGGCGCCTATGGCGCCAAGACTGACTCTCCATATGAGCCTGGCGCCATAGGCGCCAGTACCGCACCCAAACAGCCCCTAACAGGGGCTTTTGGGCTTGCTCAAAACAACTTGATGCCTGCTTCCGGGGTTGCTGGACCTGGTCTGGTTCCCCGGGGGTAGGCATCATGACAATGCCATACGTGACTGTGTAGCGCACATGGACAGGATGGAAGGGAACCTACAGGTAAAAGATGGAGAAATAGCAGGAGCAGACATAGTCTACATTGACGGCTCATCAAGTATTGACCCAGAGACAGGAAGGAGACATACTGGTGCAGCAGTAGTGTACTGCCTAAACAGGAAATATTTAATAGCATCTCTGCAGCGACTACCTTTGTGTTATTCCGCACAGGCAGCAGAATTAATGGTGATGATAATAGCACTAAAAATAATGGAAGGGCATGCTGAAAACATCTTTTCCGACTCTGCCTATATCACATCAACTATCCATTCAGGACTGCCACGGTGGGATAGGAGGGGATTCAAAAGAAGTGATGGGTCCCCCGTTACGCATGTGGAACTACTAAAATAATTAATTGAGGCCCTAAAAGTTCCAGTACAGGTGGCAATAATAAAATGCACCTCACACACAGGAACACACAACAGGATATTAATGGGGAATGAAATGGCAGACAGAGTGGCAAAAGCAGCAGCATATTTACCAGAGGCACAGGGAGTTCAGAGGTACCACGGAGAAGAGGAAAGGGTGCCACTCATCTCAGCAGAAGGGAAAAACAGCGGGGAAAAAGAAAAGGAGGAAAACCTTAACACAATCCCCATAGTTCAGATAATAGAATTACAAGGAGAGGTGCCAAAAGAGTAAAAGAACTGTGGTTAAAAAGAGGATGTTCATTCACCAGAGGACTACATGGGGAGGCATTGGAATGGAAAACTGTAAAACTGTTTGCTTCAAATTTCGCTTCACTAATCGATGTAAACTTTCAGGAGGTGATGTCTGTGAAGCAATGAAATCCCTGGGAAGCATAGAAAAAGCCCATTCTCCAACTTGCACGATTTTCAATGGATTTCCAACAATTGTATTTCTTGGTTTGAAACTACTGTTCATATTCCATGCAAATGTCAGCCATCCAATCAGAGCCTGTCTACTATTCTGTTTGATTTGTGCTCACCCATCTGTAACAAACAGCGTTACTTCTTACTTGGTGTGTGCTCTACTTTTTAAGTATGTGGTTTTTATCATGATCTAATTGGTGGACCCCTGACTAAAATGGTCTCATTAGAATGTGTAAATAAGTTAAATGCCTCTACACAAGCTAGTATGCCAGAAAGTTGGCTTTGTAGCATCATTGCAAGAACTACAATCGCGGGGAATGGTGATCGACCTGATAGCCACGGACAGACACGTTTCAATTGCCAAGACAATGAGAGAAGAGTACAAAAATATAAATCACCAATTTGACGTTTGGCATCTTGCAAAAACAATCAATAAAAAAATGTCGGCTGCAGGTAAAAAAAAAGATATGCAAGGTATTTCACAGTGGTCCAAGTCAATCAGCAACCATCTTTGGTGGAGCTCAAAAACATGTGGAGGGTCGTTGGAAATTCTACTGGAAAAATGGCGGTCAGTAATGCTACACTGTAGCAACGTTCACCGCTGGACCACAAACCAACATTTCCACAATTGTGAACATGGCCATTTGTCCACAGAGGAGGCACGGAAGAAGAAGTGGTTGATTCCTTCATCACCCACTCACAAAGCCATTGAAAAGATTGTATTTGATAAAACTATAACAAGAGATTTGAGGGGACTCACGGAATTCTGCCACACAGGAGATTTGGAGGTGTTCCACAATATGTGCCTAAAGTACAGGCCAAAACGATTGCATTTTGGCATGGAGGGCATGATAAATCGGACTCTTCTAGCGGTCTTGGCACATAACCATAATGTTGGCCGTCAACAAAGTAGGACGACCGGAACTTTAGGGACGCTTCGCTACAATAAGGCCTTCACTAAAAGAAGTAAACAATGGGTGATCAAACCAGTGTTTGAGGATATGCAATATGAGTTTATTGAGAGACTTATTGTTGATGTCCTAGATAGGCACATACATGGAGTTGTGAACGAACCTGTGCAGGGGACAACTGCATTGCCACCCAACATTGCCTCTGTTCCATGTTCACCTAAAGCAGAGCTCATTGAGAAATGCACATCACGGTTTAAATGATTGTAATTTGATTGTCTGTTCTCTCGAGTCTCCTCATGTTGCAGGCCCATTGAATATGTGTATCTATGTAATGTGTAAATAAAAGTGATTGCTCAGTGTACATGCAATGTGTCTCTCCACCCTTGCCCCTCCCTTCACCGTGCAGTTGTGCGAACGACCCGGGTGTCACCTGTCACTTTGCTCTGGAGTCTCCTCATGTCACAGGCCCATTGAATATGTGTAGCTATGTATTGTGTAAATAAAAGTGATTGCTCAGTGTACATTCAATGTGTCTATCCAACCTTGTTCATTTGCGCATTAAATTAAACCAAACAGTAATATAAATCATTTTTCCAAAAATATAGAATGTCTCCGTATTTATGGTTCTCTGGGGCTGCAAATGCACGCAGACAAAATGCAAAGATGGAGTGTAAATTTCAAGTCCTGTGAGATGGCCTTACACTGAATGTAGCTAACTAGGAATGTGTGCTCGTTCAAAGTGAAGGTCAGCTGCTTTGATTTTTTGCTCGGGTGCCGGAATGGCCCACGACTCAGTATAAGGTTCTATTGTTATTTGACCTTGACAGGCCGGGACCATCCCGAAAGACTTCTTTTTGGGGGTGTGGTGCAATAACGTAAGAAACGATAATGAATATAATTTCAGAAACGAAAGCCATTTAATGTTCGTTCATTAGAAGAAATAACGTCGGCATAGAAGGGAGTGGTATTTCGGGGCTGCCCTACGCACAGACACAATGGAAAATGCAAATATAATGTAAGTAACTCTTTAGATGAGTTTATACCGCAATTTAATTACTATACAGTAGCTTTAAAGACGGGTTAAGTTGTACTTGTTCGTTCTATGTGGCATATTGTTTTGTACCGCGCACTATCTTGAGGAGAACCATCTCCTTTCACGGAAGCACCTCAAAACCTTCCTCTTTGCTTCTGCTTTCTCTCTCCCTCTCCCCTGCTGCAACTGGTCCACTGTCTGCGACCTCGGTCCTGGGCCCTTCCACTTTCCGCCTGCACTGCCTCCCTGTCAACCCCTGCACTGGGGGACTGTCTCAGTATCCTACAGCCCCCCCTTGACGTATAATACCCAGTTGCACTGTCCTAGCTATGAAATAATTTCCCGACCTAATATATAAAATGAATAATTTTAATAAAGATCTGATGGTGAGACTAATTTTATTTTTTATGTTTAAAACAGGTACATCCTTCATTATTGTATGTGTCACGAGTACCAGACACCGGCGGATGGCTTTTACAACCGCCAGTTGCTTCTCCGCGTGAACAACGTTACCACCCTGACCATTTTATGGGACGATCGCCAAGTACAAGTATGCCCTTACGCGGTACTAACGGCTAGATGCAACATACAGACCGTTGTGGTGGCCTAGTGCCTCGTTGTTGGAACAGCCATGCGATTATCAGTGCGACCGAAGAGCTTATTTTATCGTAAACCAACACCCTGTGTACTGCACACGAACATCGCTTGCCTCAAGACGAACTATTTTGGATCGAGAGCAAAGAAAAATGCAAATCGCTGAATATTCTCTAAACATTTGATGTCAAATAAATGTACTTTACCAAATTTACAATCTTGCGGTTTGATTTAAAAGTACAGTTTCATATTCCGAATTGTGGCGCGCTGTGTTGTGAGCTGATCTGTGTTGGTTTCCGGGTTCTGTGTGGAGTCGCGTAGAAGACGCCTGGGCGCGTTTGCCTACGCAGCACAGTCACGTCACGGATAGAGGCGGGGAATATGAATGTTTTGATAAAGTCTGTTTCAGGGGCGGGGGATATGATTTAGTGCCGCAAACGCAGGTGAGCCAGGTCGATGGGGGGAAATGATAGGATTATCAGAAAATGGCGGCTGATTTCGAGTGCGTTAATGGACGAAAAGTCGGGTAAGGTCCATAGGAAAGTTTTCTACGATCAACCGATTTATGCTTAAAAACACATGGCCGAACCGTAGGGACAATAAAAAAAAGTCCCGGAACTATCCTTTAAGGATGGGACACGGAAAGGGACTTTGGTGCTAATTGCGGTACCGTTATTAGCGCCTTCCCCATTCCCATTGAGCCCTATGGGGGCTCAAATGCGAATAAGGAAGGGCCCTGGTGAATGGGGAATTACCGCCCCCGCCAACCTTGGATTGGGGCGGTAATATCTCCATTCACCAGGGCAGAGTCGGAGAGGTTTTGGAGGCAGCCATGGTGCTAATAGCGCCATGGTTATCCCCAACCTCGTGATGACTCCAAATGAGCGGTAACTTGCAGAAAAGGAAGATAGTAGAACCAAATAAGAAAAGTGTAAATAGAGTCAAGCGAGTAAACACAGACAAGTCCAGGGAAAAACATAACATAAGATTAGGAAATATAGAACAGGAAGAAAAGCCAGCGAGCTTCGCGGCGAAGGAGAAAGAGTCCCCTCTGACTGAAAAGGCAGAGCGGGAACCCGAGGACAGTCAGAAAGTGTAATGCGGTTGCGGTAAGCCAGTAGTAAGTTAGAGAGGAGCTAAAATAAAGAGAGAGAAGTCAGAGACTACCGCTGAGGCGCGGAGAAAGAAATAAGTATATAATATCCATTGAAGGGTGCAGAATAACATCAAAAAGGACACAGGCCATTCATTCAACCAGCCACCCACAAATGGTGAAAGAGATACGAAAGGGTCTAGGTCTATGCAATTACTGCAGAGCATGGGTATTTGAATATGCCACATTCAAGAAACCCCTACTGTAGGGCCTTATGAAAGCACAAAAAGAGAAGAGGGACATAAAATGGACATCTGAAATGAATTAAAGTTTCAGAGAACTAAAAGACGCACTGGCACATGCACCAGTGTTAGCTACCTCAAATTATAGGCACAAATTCAATGTGTTCTCAGATTTAGATGGCTCAGTGATAACGGCTGTCCTCAGACAAAAAAAGCTCCAGGGACATGAACCACTAGCTTACTAGAGTGGAAGCCTAAACCCAGTAATGCAAGGATGCTTACCTTGCGAACAATTGTTTACAGCTTTAGCATTTGCAATTGAGAATGCATCAACGAATACCATGGGGAGTCCCGTAATATTGTACATGAACACCCATTATTCACCATTCTTGAAAAATCAAAAAGTACACTAACTACCCAAAGAGCATCAGGATATGAGCTCATATTAACCAACCAAGCAATAGAGGAGATAAGGTGTTGAACTTGTAAACCAAGCAATCTACTTAGCAGAACCAATAGAGGAAGGGGATTTCTGTTACGCTCACCTGGCTCCCACAGAGGCATCGATCTGAACTGGATAGCTGCGGCCTCCACCAATGTGATGCGTAGGGCCGAGATGACGGACTGGACTGGCCCACCTAGCTTCATTTGCTTGGCCCGTAGGAATATCCTTCTGCAAATGGAGAAAGGGAATTAACCACCTGTGGAGTCGAGTGCAAATTCCCTCCACCCCCGGTGTTCTCCCCACAGATCACCTTTGATGTTCCCCTCCTATAGTCTCACCTGATGGTTTGAAAAGATGAGCTCTCCATCCTGCATTGAGCGCAGGGGCGTGTTGATAACCAATTGCTTCACTGGCTCGAAGGAATCGGTGAGTTCCAGAACAATAATGACTCCGAAAAATATGTATTTCGTAAGAGTTCACATGTCTGACTTTCACTCTTGTCTGATTCCTTGCAGTTTTCAGTTTGACCCCAGCAAAGAGTTCCTTGTGGTAGCTAACGAAGTTCAGGTAAGGATTTGGCTTATCCTACACAGTTCAATAAAATAAGGCCAGAATGTAAGCTGCCTGTTCCCTTATTCAGGTGTGGTGAGAAAATATGAAGTTCGAGGAATTATGCCTCCGGTGGTAAAATTAGGTAAGTCTATTGCAGTGAGAAGAGTTCCCCTTATTTGTCCCGTTGTCTCACCTTGTCGTCCTTTTGTTCCCCTTAGGGGCCGGGGTGCGGCGAGGATGCAATGGAGACTGCGCTGACCCGTGAAGAGGAATAGTACCCCGGCGGTAATCAGGTAAGTCTATGGGGGTAGTTACTATTGCCTCTGTTTATTTCCTGGGCTCACCTTTGCTGTTCTTGTGTTCCCCTTAGGTGCCAGAATGCGGCGGAATGTGCAGAAGGATGCGGTGGATCGTGAGGGTGCTGCAAGGGGATGCGGTGGATCCGGAATCCAGGTAAGGATCAAAGGTTTGCTCTCATTCTAACCTTTCTCCTTCTGTTCCTCCCTTTTTCTAGGAGCTGCAGACTCGAGGCGGGCGTGGCAGAAGACTGGATGCAGGCTTGCAGACACGGTGAGTGTTACGCTGCTGGATGCAGAATAACGCGAAGCGTGTGCTGCTCTTCGGGCGTGGTTTAAATAGCCACCAAAGTAGTCCCAGGTGAGTATTCTTCCCCAGCCCCACCCGAGTAAAAAAAATAGTCCCTAGGTAAAATAGTCCCTTCCAAGCCTCATTTGGCTTGGAGCTCTGCAGCATGGTCTGCACCAGGTAAGCTTGCAGCATGGTCTGCATCAGGTAAGTTTACTCTATGAGCCTGGCGCCTATGGCGCCAAGACTGACTCTCCATATGAGCCTGGCGCCATAGGCGCCAGTACCGCACCCAAACAGCCCCTAACAGGGGCTTTTGGGCTTGCTCAAAACAACTTGATGCCTGCTTCCGGGGTTGCTGGACCTGGTCTGGTTCCCCGGGGGTAGGCATCATGACAATGCCATACGTGACTGTGTAGCGCACATGGACAGGATGGAAGGGAACCTACAGGTAAAAGATGGAGAAATAGCAGGAGCAGACATAGTCTACATTGACGGCTCATCAAGTATTGACCCAGAGACAGGAAGGAGACATACTGGTGCAGCAGTAGTGTACTGCCTAAACAGGAAATATTTAATAGCATCTCTGCAGCGACTACCTTTGTGTTATTCCGCACAGGCAGCAGAATTAATGGTGATGATAATAGCACTAAAAATAATGGAAGGGCATGCTGAAAACATCTTTTCCGACTCTGCCTATATCACATCAACTATCCATTCAGGACTGCCACGGTGGGATAGGAGGGGATTCAAAAGAAGTGATGGGTCCCCCGTTACGCATGTGGAACTACTAAAATAATTAATTGAGGCCCTAAAAGTTCCAGTACAGGTGGCAATAATAAAATGCACCTCACACACAGGAACACACAACAGGATATTAATGGGGAATGAAATGGCAGACAGAGTGGCAAAAGCAGCAGCATATTTACCAGAGGCACAGGGAGTTCAGAGGTACCACGGAGAAGAGGAAAGGGTGCCACTCATCTCAGCAGAAGGGAAAAACAGCGGGGAAAAAGAAAAGGAGGAAAACCTTAACACAATCCCCATAGTTCAGATAATAGAATTACAAGGAGAGGTGCCAAAAGAGTAAAAGAACTGTGGTTAAAAAGAGGATGTTCATTCACCAGAGGACTACATGGGGAGGCATTGGAATGGAAAACTGTAAAACTGTTTGCTTCAAATTTCGCTTCACTAATCGATGTAAACTTTCAGGAGGTGATGTCTGTGAAGCAATGAAATCCCTGGGAAGCATAGAAAAAGCCCATTCTCCAACTTGCACGATTTTCAATGGATTTCCAACAATTGTATTTCTTGGTTTGAAACTACTGTTCATATTCCATGCAAATGTCAGCCATCCAATCAGAGCCTGTCTACTATTCTGTTTGATTTGTGCTCACCCATCTGTAACAAACAGCGTTACTTCTTACTTGGTGTGTGCTCTACTTTTTAAGTATGTGGTTTTTATCATGATCTAATTGGTGGACCCCTGACTAAAATGGTCTCATTAGAATGTGTAAATAAGTTAAATGCCTCTACACAAGCTAGTATGCCAGAAAGTTGGCTTTGTAGCATCATTGCAAGAACTACAATCGCGGGGAATGGTGATCGACCTGATAGCCACGGACAGACACGTTTCAATTGCCAAGACAATGAGAGAAGAGTACAAAAATATAAATCACCAATTTGACGTTTGGCATCTTGCAAAAACAATCAATAAAAAAATGTCGGCTGCAGGTAAAAAAAAAGATATGCAAGGTATTTCACAGTGGTCCAAGTCAATCAGCAACCATCTTTGGTGGAGCTCAAAAACATGTGGAGGGTCGTTGGAAATTCTACTGGAAAAATGGCGGTCAGTAATGCTACACTGTAGCAACGTTCACCGCTGGACCACAAACCAACATTTCCACAATTGTGAACATGGCCATTTGTCCACAGAGGAGGCACGGAAGAAGAAGTGGTTGATTCCTTCATCACCCACTCACAAAGCCATTGAAAAGATTGTATTTGATAAAACTATAACAAGAGATTTGAGGGGACTCACGGAATTCTGCCACACAGGAGATTTGGAGGTGTTCCACAATATGTGCCTAAAGTACAGGCCAAAACGATTGCATTTTGGCATGGAGGGCATGATAAATCGGACTCTTCTAGCGGTCTTGGCACATAACCATAATGTTGGCCGTCAACAAAGTAGGACGACCGGAACTTTAGGGACGCTTCGCTACAATAAGGCCTTCACTAAAAGAAGTAAACAATGGGTGATCAAACCAGTGTTTGAGGATATGCAATATGAGTTTATTGAGAGACTTATTGTTGATGTCCTAGATAGGCACATACATGGAGTTGTGAACGAACCTGTGCAGGGGACAACTGCATTGCCACCCAACATTGCCTCTGTTCCATGTTCACCTAAAGCAGAGCTCATTGAGAAATGCACATCACGGTTTAAATGATTGTAATTTGATTGTCTGTTCTCTCGAGTCTCCTCATGTTGCAGGCCCATTGAATATGTGTATCTATGTAATGTGTAAATAAAAGTGATTGATCAGTGTACATGCAATGTGTCTCTCCACCCTTGCCCCTCCCTTCACCGTGCAGTTGTGCGAACGACCCGGGTGTCACCTGTCACTTTGCTCTGGAGTCTCCTCATGTCACAGGCCCATTGAATATGTGTAGCTATGTATTGTGTAAATAAAAGTGATTGCTCAGTGTACATTCAATGTGTCTATCCAACCTTGTTCATTTGCGCATTCAATTAAACCAAACAGTAATATAAATCATTTTTCCAAAAATATAGAATGTCTCCGTATTTATGGTTCTCTGGGGCTGCAAATGCACGCAGACAAAATGCAAAGATGGAGTGTAAATTTCAAGTCCTGTGAGATGGCCTTACACTGAATGTAGCTAACTAGGAATGTGTGCTCGTTCAAAGTGAAGGTCAGCTGCTTTGATTTTTTGCTCGGGTGCCGGAATGGCCCACGACTCAGTATAAGGTTCTATTGTTATTTGACCTTGACAGGCCGGGACCATCCCGAAAGACTTCTTTTTGGGGGTGTGGTGCAATAACGTAAGAAACGATAATGAATATAATTTCAGAAACGAAAGCCATTTAATGTTCGTTCATTAGAAGAAATAACGTCGGCATAGAAGGGAGTGGTATTTCGGGGCTGCCCTACGCACAGACACAATGGAAAATGCAAATATAATGTAAGTAACTCTTTAGATGAGTTTATACCGCAATTTAATTACTATACAGTAGCTTTAAAGACGGGTTAAGTTGTACTTGTTCGTTCTATGTGGCATATTGTTTTGTACCGCGCACTATCTTGAGGAGAACCATCTCCTTTCACGGAAGCACCTCAAAACCTTCCTCTTTGCTTCTGCTTTCTCTCTCCCTCTCCCCTGCTGCAACTGGTCCACTGTCTGCGACCTCGGTCCTGGGCCCTTCCACTTTCCGCCTGCACTGCCTCCCTGTCAACCCCTGCACTGGGGGACTGTCTCAGTATCCTACAGCCCCCCCTTGACGTATAATACCCAGTTGCACTGTCCTAGCTATGAAATAATTTCCCGACCTAATATATAAAATGAATAATTTTAATAAAGATCTGATGGTGAGACTAATTTTATTTTTTATGTTTAAAACAGGTACATCCTTCATTATTGTATGTGTCACGAGTACCAGACACCGGCGGATGGCTTTTACAACCGCCAGTTGCTTCTCCGCGTGAACAACGTTACCACCCTGACCATTTTATGGGACGATCGCCAAGTACAAGTATGCCCTTACGCGGTACTAACGGCTAGATGCAACATACAGACCGTTGTGGTGGCCTAGTGCCTCGTTGTTGGAACAGCCATGCGATTATCAGTGCGACCGAAGAGCTTATTTTATCGTAAACCAACACCCTGTGTACTGCACACGAACATCGCTTGCCTCAAGACGAACTATTTTGGATCGAGAGCAAAGAAAAATGCAAATCGCTGAATATTCTCTAAACATTTGATGTCAAATAAATGTACTTTACCAAATTTACAATCTTGCGGTTTGATTTAAAAGTACAGTTTCATATTCCGAATTGTGGCGCGCTGTGTTGTGAGCTGATCTGTGTTGGTTTCCGGGTTCTGTGTGGAGTCGCGTAGAAGACGCCTGGGCGCGTTTGCCTACGCAGCACAGTCACGTCACGGATAGAGGCGGGGAATATGAATGTTTTGATAAAGTCTGTTTCAGGGGCGGGGGATATGATTTAGTGCCGCAAACGCAGGTGAGCCAGGTCGATGGGGGGAAATGATAGGATTATCAGAAAATGGCGGCTGATTTCGAGTGCGTTAATGGACGAAAAGTCGGGTAAGGTCCATAGGAAAGTTTTCTACGATCAACCGATTTATGCTTAAAAACACATGGCCGAACCGTAGGGACAATAAAAAAAAAGTCCCGGAACTATCCTTTAAGGATGGGACACGGAAAGGGACTTTGGTGCTAATTGCGGTACCGTTATTAGCGCCTTCCCCATTCCCATTGAGCCCTATGGGGGCTCAAATGCGAATAAGGAAGGGCCCTGGTGAATGGGGAATTACCGCCCCCGCCAACCTTGGATTGGGGCGGTAATATCTCCATTCACCAGGGCAGAGTCGGAGAGGTTTTGGAGGCAGCCATGGTGCTAATAGCGCCATGGTTATCCCCAACCTCGTGATGACTCCAAATGAGCGGTAACTTGCAGAAAAGGAAGATAGTAGAACCAAATAAGAAAAGTATAAATAGAGTCAAGCGAGTAAACACAGACAAGTCCAGGGAAAAACATAACATAAGATTAGGAAATATAGAACAGGAAGAAAAGCCAGCGAGCTTCGCGGCGAAGGAGAAAGAGTCCCCTCTGACTGAAAAGGCAGAGCGGGAACCCGAGGACAGTCAGAAAGTGTAATGCGGTTGCGGTAAGCCAGTAGTAAGTTAGAGAGGAGCTAAAATAAAGAGAGAGAAGTCAGAGACTACCGCTGAGGCGCGGAGAAAGAAATAAGTATATAATATCCATTGAAGGGTGCAGAATAACATCAAAAAGGACACAGGCCATTCATTCGACCAGCCACCCACAAATGGTGAAAGAGATACGAAAGGGTCTAGGTCTATGCAATTACTGCAGAGCATGGGTATTTGAATATGCCACATTCAAGAAACCCCTACTGTAGGGCCTTATGAAAGCACAAAAAGAGAAGAGGGACATAAAATGGACATCTGAAATGAATTAAAGTTTCAGAGAACTAAAAGACGCACTGGCACATGCACCAGTGTTAGCTACCTCAAATTATAGGCACAAATTCAATGTGTTCTCAGATTTAGATGGCTCAGTGATAACGGCTGTCCTCAGACAAAAAAAGCTCCAGGGACATGAACCACTAGCTTACTAGAGTGGAAGCCTAAACCCAGTAATGCAAGGATGCTTACCTTGCGAACAATTGTTTACAGCTTTAGCATTTGCAATTGAGAATGCATCAACGAATACCATGGGGAGTCCCGTAATATTGTACATGAACACCCATTATTCACCATTCTTGAAAAATCAAAAAGTACACTAACTACCCAAAGAGCATCAGGATATGAGCTCATATTAACCAACCAAGCAATAGAGGAGATAAGGTGTTGAACTTGTAAACCAAGCAATCTACTTAGCAGAACCAATAGAGGAAGGGGATTTCTGTTACGCTCACCTGGCTCCCACAGAGGCATCGATCTGAACTGGATAGCTGCGGCCTCCACCAATGTGATGCGTAGGGCCGAGATGACGGACTGGACTGGCCCACCTAGCTTCATTTGCTTGGCCCGTAGGAATATCCTTCTGCAAATGGAGAAAGGGAATTAACCACCTGTGGAGTCGAGTGCAAATTCCCTCCACCCCCGGTGTTCTCCCCACAGATCACCTTTGATGTTCCCCTCCTATAGTCTCACCTGATGGTTTGAAAAGATGAGCTCTCCATCCTGCATTGAGCGCAGGGGCGTGTTGATAACCAATTGCTTCACTGGCTCGAAGGAATCGGTGAGTTCCAGAACAATAATGACTCCGAAAAATATGTATTTCGTAAGAGTTCACATGTCTGACTTTCACTCTTGTCTGATTCCTTGCAGTTTTCAGTTTGACCCCAGCAAAGAGTTCCTTGTGGTAGCTAACGAAGTTCAGGTAAGGATTTGGCTTATCCTACACAGTTCAATAAAATAAGGCCAGAATGTAAGCTGCCTGTTCCCTTATTCAGGTGTGGTGAGAAAATATGAAGTTCGAGGAATTATGCCTCCGGTGGTAAAATTAGGTAAGTCTATTGCAGTGAGAAGAGTTCCCCTTATTTGTCCCGTTGTCTCACCTTGTCGTCCTTTTGTTCCCCTTAGGGGCCGGGGTGCGGCGAGGATGCAATGGAGACTGCGCTGACCCGTGAAGAGGAATAGTACCCCGGCGGTAATCAGGTAAGTCTATGGGGGTAGTTACTATTGCCTCTGTTTATTTCCTGGGCTCACCTTTGCTGTTCTTGTGTTCCCCTTAGGTGCCAGAATGCGGCGGAATGTGCAGAAGGATGCGGTGGATCGTGAGGGTGCTGCAAGGGGATGCGGTGGATCCGGAATCCAGGTAAGGATCAAAGGTTTGCTCTCATTCTAACCTTTCTCCTTCTGTTCCTCCCTTTTTCTAGGAGCTGCAGACTCGAGGCGGGCGTGGCAGAAGACTGGATGCAGGCTTGCAGACACGGTGAGTGTTACGCTGCTGGATGCAGAATAACGCGAAGCGTGTGCTGCTCTTCGGGCGTGGTTTAAATAGCCACCAAAGTAGTCCCAGGTGAGTATTCTTCCCCAGCCCCACCCGAGTAAAAAAAATAGTCCCTAGGTAAAATAGTCCCTTCCAAGCCTCATTTGGCTTGGAGCTCTGCAGCATGGTCTGCACCAGGTAAGCTTGCAGCATGGTCTGCATCAGGTAAGTTTACTCTATGAGCCTGGCGCCTATGGCGCCAAGACTGACTCTCCATATGAGCCTGGCGCCATAGGCACCAGTACCGCACCCAAACAGCCCCTAACAGGGGCTTTTGGGCTTGCTCAAAACAACTTGATGCCTGCTTCCGGGGTTGCTGGACCTGGTCTGGTTCCCCGGGGGTAGGCATCATGACAATGCCATACGTGACTGTGTAGCGCACATGGACAGGATGGAAGGGAACCTACAGGTAAAAGATGGAGAAATAGCAGGAGCAGACATAGTCTACATTGACGGGTCATCAAGTATTGACCCAGAGACAGGAAGGAGACATACTGGTGCAGCAGTAGTGTACTGCCTAAACAGGAAATATTTAATAGCATCTCTGCAGCGACTACCTTTGTGTTATTCCGCACAGGCAGCAGAATTAATGGTGATGATAATAGCACTAAAAATAATGGAAGGGCATGCTGAAAACATCTTTTCCGACTCTGCCTATATCACATCAACTATCCATTCAGGACTGCCACGGTGGGATAGGAGGGGATTCAAAAGAAGTGATGGGTCCCCCGTTACGCATGTGGAACTACTAAAATAATTAATTGAGGCCCTAAAAGTTCCAGTACAGGTGGCAATAATAAAATGCACCTCACACACAGGAACACACAACAGGATATTAATGGGGAATGAAATGGCAGACAGAGTGGCAAAAGCAGCAGCATATTTACCAGAGGCACAGGGAGTTCAGAGGTACCACGGAGAAGAGGAAAGGGTGCCACTCATCTCAGCAGAAGGGAAAAACAGCGGGGAAAAAGAAAAGGAGGAAAACCTTAACACAATCCCCATAGTTCAGATAATAGAATTACAAGGAGAGGTGCCAAAAGAGTAAAAGAACTGTGGTTAAAAAGAGGATGTTCATTCACCAGAGGACTACATGGGGAGGCATTGGAATGGAAAACTGTAAAACTGTTTGCTTCAAATTTCGCTTCACTAATCGATGTAAACTTTCAGGAGGTGATGTCTGTGAAGCAATGAAATCCCTGGGAAGCATAGAAAAAGCCCATTCTCCAACTTGCACGATTTTCAATGGATTTCCAACAATTGTATTTCTTGGTTTGAAACTACTGTTCATATTCCATGCAAATGTCAGCCATCCAATCAGAGCCTGTCTACTATTCTGTTTGATTTGTGCTCACCCATCTGTAACAAACAGCGTTACTTCTTACTTGGTGTGTGCTCTACTTTTTAAGTATGTGGTTTTTATCATGATCTAATTGGTGGACCCCTGACTAAAATGGTCTCATTAGAATGTGTAAATAAGTTAAATGCCTCTACACAAGCTAGTATGCCAGAAAGTTGGCTTTGTAGCATCATTGCAAGAACTACAATCGCGGGGAATGGTGATCGACCTGATAGCCACGGACAGACACGTTTCAATTGCCAAGACAATGAGAGAAGAGTACAAAAATATAAATCACCAATTTGACGTTTGGCATCTTGCAAAAACAATCAATAAAAAAATGTCGGCTGCAGGTAAAAAAAAAGATATGCAAGGTATTTCACAGTGGTCCAAGTCAATCAGCAACCATCTTTGGTGGAGCTCAAAAACATGTGGAGGGTCGTTGGAAATTCTACTGGAAAAATGGCGGTCAGTAATGCTACACTGTAGCAACGTTCACCGCTGGACCACAAACCAACATTTCCACAATTGTGAACATGGCCATTTGTCCACAGAGGAGGCACGGAAGAAGAAGTGGTTGATTCCTTCATCACCCACTCACAAAGCCATTGAAAAGATTGTATTTGATAAAACTATAACAAGAGATTTGAGGGGACTCACGGAATTCTGCCACACAGGAGATTTGGAGGTGTTCCACAATATGTGCCTAAAGTACAGGCCAAAACGATTGCATTTTGGCATGGAGGGCATGATAAATCGGACTCTTCTAGCGGTCTTGGCACATAACCATAATGTTGGCCGTCAACAAAGTAGGACGACCGGAACTTTAGGGACGCTTCGCTACAATAAGGCCTTCACTAAAAGAAGTAAACAATGGGTGATCAAACCAGTGTTTGAGGATATGCAATATGAGTTTATTGAGAGACTTATTGTTGATGTCCTAGATAGGCACATACATGGAGTTGTGAACGAACCTGTGCAGGGGACAACTGCATTGCCACCCAACATTGCCTCTGTTCCATGTTCACCTAAAGCAGAGCTCATTGAGAAATGCACATCACGGTTTAAATGATTGTAATTTGATTGTCTGTTCTCTCGAGTCTCCTCATGTTGCAGGCCCATTGAATATGTGTATCTATGTAATGTGTAAATAAAAGTGATTGCTCAGTGTACATGCAAGGTGTCTATCTACCCTTGCCCCTCCCTTCACCGTGCAGTTGTGCGAACGACCCGGGTGTCACCTGTCACTTTGCTCTGGAGTCTCCTCATGTCACAGGCCCATTGAATATGTGTAGCTATGTATTGTGTAAATAAAAGTGATTGCTCAGTGTACATTCAATGTGTCTATCCAACCTTGTTCATTTGCGCATTAAATTAAACCAAACAGTAATATAAATCATTTTTCCAAAAATATAGAATGTCTCCGTATTTATGGTTCTCTGGGGCTGCAAATGCACGCAGACAAAATGCAAAGATGGAGTGTAAATTTCAAGTCCTGTGAGATGGCCTTACACTGAATGTAGCTAACTAGGAATGTGTGCTCGTTCAAAGTGAAGGTCAGCTGCTTTGATTTTTTGCTCGGGTGCCGGAATGGCCCACGACTCAGTATAAGGTTCTATTGTTATTTGACCTTGACAGGCCGGGACCATCCCGAAAGACTTCTTTTTGGGGGTGTGGTGCAATAACGTAAGAAACGATAATGAATATAATTTCAGAAACGAAAGCCATTTAATGTTCGTTCATTAGAAGAAATAACGTCGGCATAGAAGGGAGTGGTATTTCGGGGCTGCCCTACGCACAGACACAATGGAAAATGCAAATATAATGTAAGTAACTCTTTAGATGAGTTTATACCGCAATTTAATTACTATACAGTAGCTTTAAAGACGGGTTAAGTTGTACTTGTTCGTTCTATGTGGCATATTGTTTTGTACCGCGCACTATCTTGAGGAGAACCATCTCCTTTCACGGAAGCACCTCAAAACCTTCCTCTTTGCTTCTGCTTTCTCTCTCCCTCTCCCCTGCTGCAACTGGTCCACTGTCTGCGACCTCGGTCCTGGGCCCTTCCACTTTCCGCCTGCACTGCCTCCCTGTCAACCCCTGCACTGGGGGACTGTCTCAGTATCCTACAGCCCCCCCTTGACGTATAATACCCAGTTGCACTGTCCTAGCTATGAAATAATTTCCCGACCTAATATATAAAATGAATAATTTTAATAAAGATCTGATGGTGAGACTAATTTTATTTTTTATGTTTAAAACAGGTACATCCTTCATTATTGTATGTGTCACGAGTACCAGACACCGGCGGATGGCTTTTACAACCGCCAGTTGCTTCTCCGCGTGAACAACGTTACCACCCTGACCATTTTATGGGACGATCGCCAAGTACAAGTATGCCCTTACGCGGTACTAACGGCTAGATGCAACATACAGACCGTTGTGGTGGCCTAGTGCCTCGTTGTTGGAACAGCCATGCGATTATCAGTGCGACCGAAGAGCTTATTTTATCGTAAACCAACACCCTGTGTACTGCACACGAACATCGCTTGCCTCAAGACGAACTATTTTGGATCGAGAGCAAAGAAAAATGCAAATCGCTGAATATTCTCTAAACATTTGATGTCAAATAAATGTACTTTACCAAATTTACAATCTTGCGGTTTGATTTAAAAGTACAGTTTCATATTCCGAATTGTGGCGCGCTGTGTTGTGAGCTGATCTGTGTTGGTTTCCGGGTTCTGTGTGGAGTCGCGTAGAAGACGCCTGGGCGCGTTTGCCTACGCAGCACAGTCACGTCACGGATAGAGGCAGGAAATATGAATGTTTTGATAAAGTCTGTTTCAGGGGCGGGGGATATGATTTAGTGCCGCAAACGCAGGTGAGCCAGGTCGATGGGGGGAAATGATAGGATTATCAGAAAATGGCGGCTGATTTCGAGTGCGTTAATGGACGAAAAGTCGGGTAAGGTCCATAGGAAAGTTTTCTACGATCAACCGATTTATGCTTAAAAACACATGGCCGAACCGTAGGGACAATAAAAAAAAAGTCCCGGAACTATCCTTTAAGGATGGGACACGGAAAGGGACTTTGGTGCTAATTGCGGTACCGTTATTAGCGCCTTCCCCATTCCCATTGAGCCCTATGGGGGCTCAAATGCGAATAAGGAAGGGCCCTGGTGAATGGGGAATTACCGCCCCCGCCAACCTTGGATTGGGGCGGTAATATCTCCATTCACCAGGGCAGAGTCGGAGAGGTTTTGGAGGCAGCCATGGTGCTAATAGCGCCATGGTTATCCCCAACCTCGTGATGACTCCAAATGAGCGGTAACTTGCAGAAAAGGAAGATAGTAGAACCAAATAAGAAAAGTATAAATAGAGTCAAGCGAGTAAACACAGACATGTCCAGGGAAAAACATAACATAAGATTAGGAAATATAGAACAGGAAGAAAAGCCAGCGAGCTTCGCGGCGAAGGAGAAAGAGTCCCCTCTGACTGAAAAGGCAGAGCGGGAACCCGAGGACAGTCAGAAAGTGTAATGCGGTTGCGGTAAGCCAGTAGTAAGTTAGAGAGGAGCTAAAATAAAGAGAGAGAAGTCAGAGACTACCGCTGAGGCGCGGAGAAAGAAATAAGTATATAATATCCATTGAAGGGTGCAGAATAACATCAAAAAGGACACAGGCCATTCATTCGACCAGCCACCCACAAATGGTGAAAGAGATACGAAAGGGTCTAGGTCTATGCAATTACTGCAGAGCATGGGTATTTGAATATGCCACATTCAAGAAACCCCTACTGTAGGGCCTTATGAAAGCACAAAAAGAGAAGAGGGACATAAAATGGACATCTGAAATGAATTAAAGTTTCAGAGAACTAAAAGACGCACTGGCACATGCACCAGTGTTAGCTACCTCAAATTATAGGCACAAATTCAATGTGTTCTCAGATTTAGATGGCTCAGTGATAACGGCTGTCCTCAGACAAAAAAAGCTCCAGGGACATGAACCACTAGCTTACTAGAGTGGAAGCCTAAACCCAGTAATGCAAGGATGCTTACCTTGCGAACAATTGTTTACAGCTTTAGCATTTGCAATTGAGAATGCATCAACGAATACCATGGGGAGTCCCGTAATATTGTACATGAACACCCATTATTCACCATTCTTGAAAAATCAAAAAGTACACTAACTACCCAAAGAGCATCAGGATATGAGCTCATATTAACCAACCAAGCAATAGAGGAGATAAGGTGTTGAACTTGTAAACCAAGCAATCTACTTAGCAGAACCAATAGAGGAAGGGGATTTCTGTTACGCTCACCTGGCTCCCACAGAGGCATCGATCTGAACTGGATAGCTGCGGCCTCCACCAATGTGATGCGTAGGGCCGAGATGACGGACTGGACTGGCCCACCTAGCTTCATTTGCTTGGCCCGTAGGAATATCCTTCTGCAAATGGAGAAAGGGAATTAACCACCTGTGGAGTCGAGTGCAAATTCCCTCCACCCCCGGTGTTCTCCCCACAGATCACCTTTGATGTTCCCCTCCTATAGTCTCACCTGATGGTTTGAAAAGATGAGCTCTCCATCCTGCATTGAGCGCAGGGGCGTGTTGATAACCAATTGCTTCACTGGCTCGAAGGAATCGGTGAGTTCCAGAACAATAATGACTCCGAAAAATATGTATTTCGTAAGAGTTCACATGTCTGACTTTCACTCTTGTCTGATTCCTTGCAGTTTTCAGTTTGACCCCAGCAAAGAGTTCCTTGTGGTAGCTAACGAAGTTCAGGTAAGGATTTGGCTTATCCTACACAGTTCAATAAAATAAGGCCAGAATGTAAGCTGCCTGTTCCCTTATTCAGGTGTGGTGAGAAAATATGAAGTTCGAGGAATTATGCCTCCGGTGGTAAAATTAGGTAAGTCTATTGCAGTGAGAAGAGTTCCCCTTATTTGTCCCGTTGTCTCACCTTGTCGTCCTTTTGTTCCCCTTAGGGGCCGGGGTGCGGCGAGGATGCAATGGAGACTGCGCTGACCCGTGAAGAGGAATAGTACCCCGGCGGTAATCAGGTAAGTCTATGGGGGTAGTTACTATTGCCTCTGTTTATTTCCTGGGCTCACCTTTGCTGTTCTTGTGTTCCCCTTAGGTGCCAGAATGCGGCGGAATGTGCAGAAGGATGCGGTGGATCGTGAGGGTGCTGCAAGGGGATGCGGTGGATCCGGAATCCAGGTAAGGATCAAAGGTTTGCTCTCATTCTAACCTTTCTCCTTCTGTTCCTCCCTTTTTCTAGGAGCTGCAGACTCGAGGCGGGCGTGGCAGAAGACTGGATGCAGGCTTGCAGACACGGTGAGTGTTACGCTGCTGGATGCAGAATAACGCGAAGCGTGTGCTGCTCTTCGGGCGTGGTTTAAATAGCCACCAAAGTAGTCCCAGGTGAGTATTCTTCCCCAGCCCCACCCGAGTAAAAAAAATAGTCCCTAGGTAAAATAGTCCCTTCCAAGCCTCATTTGGCTTGGAGCTCTGCAGCATGGTCTGCACCAGGTAAGCTTGCAGCATGGTCTGCATCAGGTAAGTTTACTCTATGAGCCTGGCGCCTATGGCGCCAAGACTGACTCTCCATATGAGCCTGGCGCCATAGGCACCAGTACCGCACCCAAACAGCCCCTAACAGGGGCTTTTGGGCTTGCTCAAAACAACTTGATGCCTGCTTCCGGGGTTGCTGGACCTGGTCTGGTTCCCCGGGGGTAGGCATCATGACAATGCCATACGTGACTGTGTAGCGCACATGGACAGGATGGAAGGGAACCTACAGGTAAAAGATGGAGAAATAGCAGGAGCAGACATAGTCTACATTGACGGGTCATCAAGTATTGACCCAGAGACAGGAAGGAGACATACTGGTGCAGCAGTAGTGTACTGCCTAAACAGGAAATATTTAATAGCATCTCTGCAGCGACTACCTTTGTGTTATTCCGCACAGGCAGCAGAATTAATGGTGATGATAATAGCACTAAAAATAATGGAAGGGCATGCTGAAAACATCTTTTCCGACTCTGCCTATATCACATCAACTATCCATTCAGGACTGCCACGGTGGGATAGGAGGGGATTCAAAAGAAGTGATGGGTCCCCCGTTACGCATGTGGAACTACTAAAATAATTAATTGAGGCCCTAAAAGTTCCAGTACAGGTGGCAATAATAAAATGCACCTCACACACAGGAACACACAACAGGATATTAATGGGGAATGAAATGGCAGACAGAGTGGCAAAAGCAGCAGCATATTTACCAGAGGCACAGGGAGTTCAGAGGTACCACGGAGAAGAGGAAAGGGTGCCACTCATCTCAGCAGAAGGGAAAAACAGCGGGGAAAAAGAAAAGGAGGAAAACCTTAACACAATCCCCATAGTTCAGATAATAGAATTACAAGGAGAGGTGCCAAAAGAGTAAAAGAACTGTGGTTAAAAAGAGGATGTTCATTCACCAGAGGACTACATGGGGAGGCATTGGAATGGAAAACTGTAAAACTGTTTGCTTCAAATTTCGCTTCACTAATCGATGTAAACTTTCAGGAGGTGATGTCTGTGAAGCAATGAAATCCCTGGGAAGCATAGAAAAAGCCCATTCTCCAACTTGCACGATTTTCAATGGATTTCCAACAATTGTATTTCTTGGTTTGAAACTACTGTTCATATTCCATGCAAATGTCAGCCATCCAATCAGAGCCTGTCTACTATTCTGTTTGATTTGTGCTCACCCATCTGTAACAAACAGCGTTACTTCTTACTTGGTGTGTGCTCTACTTTTTAAGTATGTGGTTTTTATCATGATCTAATTGGTGGACCCCTGACTAAAATGGTCTCATTAGAATGTGTAAATAAGTTAAATGCCTCTACACAAGCTAGTATGCCAGAAAGTTGGCTTTGTAGCATCATTGCAAGAACTACAATCGCGGGGAATGGTGATCGACCTGATAGCCACGGACAGACACGTTTCAATTGCCAAGACAATGAGAGAAGAGTACAAAAATATAAATCACCAATTTGACGTTTGGCATCTTGCAAAAACAATCAATAAAAAAATGTCGGCTGCAGGTAAAAAAAAAGATATGCAAGGTATTTCACAGTGGTCCAAGTCAATCAGCAACCATCTTTGGTGGAGCTCAAAAACATGTGGAGGGTCGTTGGAAATTCTACTGGAAAAATGGCGGTCAGTAATGCTACACTGTAGCAACGTTCACCGCTGGACCACAAACCAACATTTCCACAATTGTGAACATGGCCATTTGTCCACAGAGGAGGCACGGAAGAAGAAGTGGTTGATTCCTTCATCACCCACTCACAAAGCCATTGAAAAGATTGTATTTGATAAAACTATAACAAGAGATTTGAGGGGACTCACGGAATTCTGCCACACAGGAGATTTGGAGGTGTTCCACAATATGTGCCTAAAGTACAGGCCAAAACGATTGCATTTTGGCATGGAGGGCATGATAAATCGGACTCTTCTAGCGGTCTTGGCACATAACCATAATGTTGGCCGTCAACAAAGTAGGACGACCGGAACTTTAGGGACGCTTCGCTACAATAAGGCCTTCACTAAAAGAAGTAAACAATGGGTGATCAAACCAGTGTTTGAGGATATGCAATATGAGTTTATTGAGAGACTTATTGTTGATGTCCTAGATAGGCACATACATGGAGTTGTGAACGAACCTGTGCAGGGGACAACTGCATTGCCACCCAACATTGCCTCTGTTCCATGTTCACCTAAAGCAGAGCTCATTGAGAAATGCACATCACGGTTTAAATGATTGTAATTTGATTGTCTGTTCTCTCGAGTCTCCTCATGTTGCAGGCCCATTGAATATGTGTATCTATGTAATGTGTAAATAAAAGTGATTGCTCAGTGTACATGCAATGTGTCTCTCCACCCTTGCCCCTCCCTTCACCGTGCAGTTGTGCGAACGACCCGGGTGTCACCTGTCACTTTGCTCTGGAGTCTCCTCATGTCACAGGCCCATTGAATATGTGTAGCTATGTATTGTGTAAATAAAAGTGATTGCTCAGTGTACATTCAATGTGTCTATCCAACCTTGTTCATTTGCGCATTAAATTAAACCAAACAGTAATATAAATCATTTTTCCAAAAATATAGAATGTCTCCGTATTTATGGTTCTCTGGGGCTGCAAATGCACGCAGACAAAATGCAAAGATGGAGTGTAAATTTCAAGTCCTGTGAGATGGCCTTACACTGAATGTAGCTAACTAGGAATGTGTGCTCGTTCAAAGTGAAGGTCAGCTGCTTTGATTTTTTGCTCGGGTGCCGGAATGGCCCACGACTCAGTATAAGGTTCTATTGTTATTTGACCTTGACAGGCCGGGACCATCCCGAAAGACTTCTTTTTGGGGGTGTGGTGCAATAACGTAAGAAACGATAATGAATATAATTTCAGAAACGAAAGCCATTTAATGTTCGTTCATTAGAAGAAATAACGTCGGCATAGAAGGGAGTGGTATTTCGGGGCTGCCCTACGCACAGACACAATGGAAAATGCAAATATAATGTAAGTAACTCTTTAGATGAGTTTATACCGCAATTTAATTACTATACAGTAGCTTTAAAGACGGGTTAAGTTGTACTTGTTCGTTCTATGTGGCATATTGTTTTGTACCGCGCACTATCTTGAGGAGAACCATCTCCTTTCACGGAAGCACCTCAAAACCTTCCTCTTTGCTTCTGCTTTCTCTCTCCCTCTCCCCTGCTGCAACTGGTCCACTGTCTGCGACCTCGGTCCTGGGCCCTTCCACTTTCCGCCTGCACTGCCTCCCTGTCAACCCCTGCACTGGGGGACTGTCTCAGTATCCTACAGCCCCCCCTTGACGTATAATACCCAGTTGCACTGTCCTAGCTATGAAATAATTTCCCGACCTAATATATAAAATGAATAATTTTAATAAAGATCTGATGGTGAGACTAATTTTATTTTTTATGTTTAAAACAGGTACATCCTTCATTATTGTATGTGTCACGAGTACCAGACACCGGCGGATGGCTTTTACAACCGCCAGTTGCTTCTCCGCGTGAACAACGTTACCACCCTGACCATTTTATGGGACGATCGCCAAGTACAAGTATGCCCTTACGCGGTACTAACGGCTAGATGCAACATACAGACCGTTGTGGTGGCCTAGTGCCTCGTTGTTGGAACAGCCATGCGATTATCAGTGCGACCGAAGAGCTTATTTTATCGTAAACCAACACCCTGTGTACTGCACACGAACATCGCTTGCCTCAAGACGAACTATTTTGGATCGAGAGCAAAGAAAAATGCAAATCGCTGAATATTCTCTAAACATTTGATGTCAAATAAATGTACTTTACCAAATTTACAATCTTGCGGTTTGATTTAAAAGTACAGTTTCATATTCCGAATTGTGGCGCGCTGTGTTGTGAGCTGATCTGTGTTGGTTTCCGGGTTCTGTGTGGAGTCGCGTAGAAGACGCCTGGGCGCGTTTGCCTACGCAGCACAGTCACGTCACGGATAGAGGCGGGGAATATGAATGTTTTGATAAAGTCTGTTTCAGGGGCGGGGGATATGATTTAGTGCCGCAAACGCAGGTGAGCCAGGTCGATGGGGGGAAATGATAGGATTATCAGAAAATGGCGGCTGATTTCGAGTGCGTTAATGGACGAAAAGTCGGGTAAGGTCCATAGGAAAGTTTTCTACGATCAACCGATTTATGCTTAAAAACACATGGCCGAACCGTAGGGACAATAAAAAAAAAGTCCCGGAACTATCCTTTAAGGATGGGACACGGAAAGGGACTTTGGTGCTAATTGCGGTACCGTTATTAGCGCCTTCCCCATTCCCATTGAGCCCTATGGGGGCTCAAATGCGAATAAGGAAGGGCCCTGGTGAATGGGGAATTACCGCCCCCGCCAACCTTGGATTGGGGCGGTAATATCTCCATTCACCAGGGCAGAGTCGGAGAGGTTTTGGAGGCAGCCATGGTGCTAATAGCGCCATGGTTATCCCCAACCTCGTGATGACTCCAAATGAGCGGTAACTTGCAGAAAAGGAAGATAGTAGAACCAAATAAGAAAAGTATAAATAGAGTCAAGCGAGTAAACACAGACAAGTCCAGGGAAAAACATAACATAAGATTAGGAAATATAGAACAGGAAGAAAAGCCAGCGAGCTTCGCGGCGAAGGAGAAAGAGTCCCCTCTGACTGAAAAGGCAGAGCGGGAACCCGAGGACAGTCAGAAAGTGTAATGCGGTTGCGGTAAGCCAGTAGTAAGTTAGAGAGGAGCTAAAATAAAGAGAGAGAAGTCAGAGACTACCGCTGAGGCGCGGAGAAAGAAATAAGTATATAATATCCATTGAAGGGTGCAGAATAACATCAAAAAGGACACAGGCCATTCATTCGACCAGCCACCCACAAATGGTGAAAGAGATACGAAAGGGTCTAGGTCTATGCAATTACTGCAGAGCATGGGTATTTGAATATGCCACATTCAAGAAACCCCTACTGTAGGGCCTTATGAAAGCACAAAAAGAGAAGAGGGACATAAAATGGACATCTGAAATGAATTAAAGTTTCAGAGAACTAAAAGACGCACTGGCACATGCACCAGTGTTAGCTACCTCAAATTATAGGCACAAATTCAATGTGTTCTCAGATTTAGATGGCTCAGTGATAACGGCTGTCCTCAGACAAAAAAAGCTCCAGGGACATGAACCACTAGCTTACTAGAGTGGAAGCCTAAACCCAGTAATGCAAGGATGCTTACCTTGCGAACAATTGTTTACAGCTTTAGCATTTGCAATTGAGAATGCATCAACGAATACCATGGGGAGTCCCGTAATATTGTACATGAACACCCATTATTCACCATTCTTGAAAAATCAAAAAGTACACTAACTACCCAAAGAGCATCAGGATATGAGCTCATATTAACCAACCAAGCAATAGAGGAGATAAGGTGTTGAACTTGTAAACCAAGCAATCTACTTAGCAGAACCAATAGAGGAAGGGGATTTCTGTTACGCTCACCTGGCTCCCACAGAGGCATCGATCTGAACTGGATAGCTGCGGCCTCCACCAATGTGATGCGTAGGGCCGAGATGACGGACTGGACTGGCCCACCTAGCTTCATTTGCTTGGCCCGTAGGAATATCCTTCTGCAAATGGAGAAAGGGAATTAACCACCTGTGGAGTCGAGTGCAAATTCCCTCCACCCCCGGTGTTCTCCCCACAGATCACCTTTGATGTTCCCCTCCTATAGTCTCACCTGATGGTTTGAAAAGATGAGCTCTCCATCCTGCATTGAGCGCAGGGGCGTGTTGATAACCAATTGCTTCACTGGCTCGAAGGAATCGGTGAGTTCCAGAACAATAATGACTCCGAAAAATATGTATTTCGTAAGAGTTCACATGTCTGACTTTCACTCTTGTCTGATTCCTTGCAGTTTTCAGTTTGACCCCAGCAAAGAGTTCCTTGTGGTAGCTAACGAAGTTCAGGTAAGGATTTGGCTTATCCTACACAGTTCAATAAAATAAGGCCAGAATGTAAGCTGCCTGTTCCCTTATTCAGGTGTGGTGAGAAAATATGAAGTTCGAGGAATTATGCCTCCGGTGGTAAAATTAGGTAAGTCTATTGCAGTGAGAAGAGTTCCCCTTATTTGTCCCGTTGTCTCACCTTGTCGTCCTTTTGTTCCCCTTAGGGGCCGGGGTGCGGCGAGGATGCAATGGAGACTGCGCTGACCCGTGAAGAGGAATAGTACCCCGGCGGTAATCAGGTAAGTCTATGGGGGTAGTTACTATTGCCTCTGTTTATTTCCTGGGCTCACCTTTGCTGTTCTTGTGTTCCCCTTAGGTGCCAGAATGCGGCGGAATGTGCAGAAGGATGCGGTGGATCGTGAGGGTGCTGCAAGGGGATGCGGTGGATCCGGAATCCAGGTAAGGATCAAAGGTTTGCTCTCATTCTAACCTTTCTCCTTCTGTTCCTCCCTTTTTCTAGGAGCTGCAGACTCGAGGCGGGCGTGGCAGAAGACTGGATGCAGGCTTGCAGACACGGTGAGTGTTACGCTGCTGGATGCAGAATAACGCGAAGCGTGTGCTGCTCTTCGGGCGTGGTTTAAATAGCCACCAAAGTAGTCCCAGGTGAGTATTCTTCCCCAGCCCCACCCGAGTAAAAAAAATAGTCCCTAGGTAAAATAGTCCCTTCCAAGCCTCATTTGGCTTGGAGCTCTGCAGCATGGTCTGCACCAGGTAAGCTTGCAGCATGGTCTGCATCAGGTAAGTTTACTCTATGAGCCTGGCGCCTATGGCGCCAAGACTGACTCTCCATATGAGCCTGGCGCCATAGGCGCCAGTACCGCACCCAAACAGCCCCTAACAGGGGCTTTTGGGCTTGCTCAAAACAACTTGATGCCTGCTTCCGGGGTTGCTGGACCTGGTCTGGTTCCCCGGGGGTAGGCATCATGACAATGCCATACGTGACTGTGTAGCGCACATGGACAGGATGGAAGGGAACCTACAGGTAAAAGATGGAGAAATAGCAGGAGCAGACATAGTCTACATTGACGGGTCATCAAGTATTGACCCAGAGACAGGAAGGAGACATACTGGTGCAGCAGTAGTGTACTGCCTAAACAGGAAATATTTAATAGCATCTCTGCAGCGACTACCTTTGTGTTATTCCGCACAGGCAGCAGAATTAATGGTGATGATAATAGCACTAAAAATAATGGAAGGGCATGCTGAAAACATCTTTTCCGACTCTGCCTATATCACATCAACTATCCATTCAGGACTGCCACGGTGGGATAGGAGGGGATTCAAAAGAAGTGATGGGTCCCCCGTTACGCATGTGGAACTACTAAAATAATTAATTGAGGCCCTAAAAGTTCCAGTACAGGTGGCAATAATAAAATGCACCTAACACACAGGAACACACAACAGGATATTAATGGGGAATGAAATGGCAGACAGAGTGGCAAAAGCAGCAGCATATTTACCAGAGGCACAGGGAGTTCAGAGGTACCACGGAGAAGAGGAAAGGGTGCCACTCATCTCAGCAGAAGGGAAAAACAGCGGGGAAAAAGAAAAGGAGGAAAACCTTAACACAATCCCCATAGTTCAGATAATAGAATTACAAGGAGAGGTGCCAAAAGAGTAAAAGAACTGTGGTTAAAAAGAGGATGTTCATTCACCAGAGGACTACATGGGGAGGCATTGGAATGGAAAACTGTAAAACTGTTTGCTTCAAATTTCGCTTCACTAATCGATGTAAACTTTCAGGAGGTGATGTCTGTGAAGCAATGAAATCCCTGGGAAGCATAGAAAAAGCCCATTCTCCAACTTGCACGATTTTCAATGGATTTCCAACAATTGTATTTCTTGGTTTGAAACTACTGTTCATATTCCATGCAAATGTCAGCCATCCAATCAGAGCCTGTCTACTATTCTGTTTGATTTGTGCTCACCCATCTGTAACAAACAGCGTTACTTCTTACTTGGTGTGTGCTCTACTTTTTAAGTATGTGGTTTTTATCATGATCTAATTGGTGGACCCCTGACTAAAATGGTCTCATTAGAATGTGTAAATAAGTTAAATGCCTCTACACAAGCTAGTATGCCAGAAAGTTGGCTTTGTAGCATCATTGCAAGAACTACAATCGCGGGGAATGGTGATCGACCTGATAGCCACGGACAGACACGTTTCAATTGCCAAGACAATGAGAGAAGAGTACAAAAATATAAATCACCAATTTGACGTTTGGCATCTTGCAAAAACAATCAATAAAAAAATGTCGGCTGCAGGTAAAAAAAAAGATATGCAAGGTATTTCACAGTGGTCCAAGTCAATCAGCAACCATCTTTGGTGGAGCTCAAAAACATGTGGAGGGTCGTTGGAAATTCTACTGGAAAAATGGCGGTCAGTAATGCTACACTGTAGCAACGTTCACCGCTGGACCACAAACCAACATTTCCACAATTGTGAACATGGCCATTTGTCCACAGAGGAGGCACGGAAGAAGAAGTGGTTGATTCCTTCATCACCCACTCACAAAGCCATTGAAAAGATTGTATTTGATAAAACTATAACAAGAGATTTGAGGGGACTCACGGAATTCTGCCACACAGGAGATTTGGAGGTGTTCCACAATATGTGCCTAAAGTACAGGCCAAAACGATTGCATTTTGGCATGGAGGGCATGATAAATCGGACTCTTCTAGCGGTCTTGGCACATAACCATAATGTTGGCCGTCAACAAAGTAGGACGACCGGAACTTTAGGGACGCTTCGCTACAATAAGGCCTTCACTAAAAGAAGTAAACAATGGGTGATCAAACCAGTGTTTGAGGATATGCAATATGAGTTTATTGAGAGACTTATTGTTGATGTCCTAGATAGGCACATACATGGAGTTGTGAACGAACCTGTGCAGGGGACAACTGCATTGCCACCCAACATTGCCTCTGTTCCATGTTCACCTAAAGCAGAGCTCATTGAGAAATGCACATCACGGTTTAAATGATTGTAATTTGATTGTCTGTTCTCTCGAGTCTCCTCATGTTGCAGGCCCATTGAATATGTGTATCTATGTAATGTGTAAATAAAAGTGATTGCTCAGTGTACTTGCAATGTGTCTCTCCACCCTTGCCCCTCCCTTCACCGTGCAGTTGTGCGAACGACCCGGGTGTCACCTGTCACTTTGCTCTGGAGTCTCCTCATGTCACAGGCCCATTGAATATGTGTAGCTATGTATTGTGTAAATAAAAGTGATTGCTCAGTGTACATTCAATGTGTCTATCCAACCTTGTTCATTTGCGCATTAAATTAAACCAAACAGTAATATAAATCATTTTTCCAAAAATATAGAATGTCTCCGTATTTATGGTTCTCTGGGGCTGCAAATGCACGCAGACAAAATGCAAAGATGGAGTGTAAATTTCAAGTCCTGTGAGATGGCCTTACACTGAATGTAGCTAACTAGGAATGTGTGCTCGTTCAAAGTGAAGGTCAGCTGCTTTGATTTTTTGCTCGGGTGCCGGAATGGCCCACGACTCAGTATAAGGTTCTATTGTTATTTGACCTTGACAGGCCGGGACCATCCCGAAAGACTTCTTTTTGGGGGTGTGGTGCAATAACGTAAGAAACGATAATGAATATAATTTCAGAAACGAAAGCCATTTAATGTTCGTTCATTAGAAGAAATAACGTCGGCATAGAAGGGAGTGGTATTTCGGGGCTGCCCTACGCACAGACACAATGGAAAATGCAAATATAATGTAAGTAACTCTTTAGATGAGTTTATACCGCAATTTAATTACTATACAGTAGCTTTAAAGACGGGTTAAGTTGTACTTGTTCGTTCTATGTGGCATATTGTTTTGTACCGTGCACTATCTTGAGGAGAACCATCTCCTTTCACGGAAGCACCTCAAAACCTTCCTCTTTGCTTCTGCTTTCTCTCTCCCTCTCCCCTGCTGCAACTGGTCCACTGTCTGCGACCTCGGTCCTGGGCCCTTCCACTTTCCGCCTGCACTGCCTCCCTGTCAACCCCTGCACTGGGGGACTGTCTCAGTATCCTACAGCCCCCCCTTGACGTATAATACCCAGTTGCACTGTCCTAGCTATGAAATAATTTCCCGACCTAATATATAAAATGAATAATTTTAATAAAGATCTGATGGTGAGACTAATTTTATTTTTTATGTTTAAAACAGGTACATCCTTCATTATTGTATGTGTCACGAGTACCAGACACCGGCGGATGGCTTTTACAACCGCCAGTTGCTTCTCCGCGTGAACAACGTTACCACCCTGACCATTTTATGGGACGATCGCCAAGTACAAGTATGCCCTTACGCGGTACTAACGGCTAGATGCAACATACAGACCGTTGTGGTGGCCTAGTGCCTCGTTGTTGGAACAGCCATGCGATTATCAGTGCGACCGAAGAGCTTATTTTATCGTAAACCAACACCCTGTGTACTGCACACGAACATCGCTTGCCTCAAGACGAACTATTTTGGATCGAGAGCAAAGAAAAATGCAAATCGCTGAATATTCTCTAAACATTTGATGTCAAATAAATGTACTTTACCAAATTTACAATCTTGCGGTTTGATTTAAAAGTACAGTTTCATATTCCGAATTGTGGCGCGCTGTGTTGTGAGCTGATCTGTGTTGGTTTCCGGGTTCTGTGTGGAGTCGCGTAGAAGACGCCTGGGCGCGTTTGCCTACGCAGCACAGTCACGTCACGGATAGAGGCGGGGAATATGAATGTTTTGATAAAGTCTGTTTCAGGGGCGGGGGATATGATTTAGTGCCGCAAACGCAGGTGAGCCAGGTCGATGGGGGGAAATGATAGGATTATCAGAAAATGGCGGCTGATTTCGAGTGCGTTAATGGACGAAAAGTCGGGTAAGGTCCATAGGAAAGTTTTCTACGATCAACCGATTTATGCTTAAAAACACATGGCCGAACCGTAGGGACAATAAAAAAAAAGTCCCGGAACTATCCTTTAAGGATGGGACACGGAAAGGGACTTTGGTGCTAATTGCGGTACCGTTATTAGCGCCTTCCCCATTCCCATTGAGCCCTATGGGGGCTCAAATGCGAATAAGGAAGGGCCCTGGTGAATGGGGAATTACCGCCCCCGCCAACCTTGGATTGGGGCGGTAATATCTCCATTCACCAGGGCAGAGTCGGAGAGGTTTTGGAGGCAGCCATGGTGCTAATAGCGCCATGGTTATCCCCAACCTCGTGATGACTCCAAATGAGCGGTAACTTGCAGAAAAGGAAGATAGTAGAACCAAATAAGAAAAGTATAAATAGAGTCAAGCGAGTAAACACAGACAAGTCCAGGGAAAAACATAACATAAGATTAGGAAATATAGAACAGGAAGAAAAGCCAGCGAGCTTCGCGGCGAAGGAGAAAGAGTCCCCTCTGACTGAAAAGGCAGAGCGGGAACCCGAGGACAGTCAGAAAGTGTAATGCGGTTGCGGTAAGCCAGTAGTAAGTTAGAGAGGAGCTAAAATAAAGAGAGAGAAGTCAGAGACTACCGCTGAGGCGCGGAGAAAGAAATAAGTATATAATATCCATTGAAGGGTGCAGAATAACATCAAAAAGGACACAGGCCATTCATTCGACCAGCCACCCACAAATGGTGAAAGAGATACGAAAGGGTCTAGGTCTATGCAATTACTGCAGAGCATGGGTATTTGAATATGCCACATTCAAGAAACCCCTACTGTAGGGCCTTATGAAAGCACAAAAAGAGAAGAGGGACATAAAATGGACATCTGAAATGAATTAAAGTTTCAGAGAACTAAAAGACGCACTGGCACATGCACCAGTGTTAGCTACCTCAAATTATAGGCACAAATTCAATGTGTTCTCAGATTTAGATGGCTCAGTGATAACGGCTGTCCTCAGACAAAAAAAGCTCCAGGGACATGAACCACTAGCTTACTAGAGTGGAAGCCTAAACCCAGTAATGCAAGGATGCTTACCTTGCGAACAATTGTTTACAGCTTTAGCATTTGCAATTGAGAATGCATCAACGAATACCATGGGGAGTCCCGTAATATTGTACATGAACACCCATTATTCACCATTCTTGAAAAATCAAAAAGTACACTAACTACCCAAAGAGCATCAGGATATGAGCTCATATTAACCAACCAAGCAATAGAGGAGATAAGGTGTTGAACTTGTAAACCAAGCAATCTACTTAGCAGAACCAATAGAGGAAGGGGATTTCTGTTACGCTCACCTGGCTCCCACAGAGGCATCGATCTGAACTGGATAGCTGCGGCCTCCACCAATGTGATGCGTAGGGCCGAGATGACGGACTGGACTGGCCCACCTAGCTTCATTTGCTTGGCCCGTAGGAATATCCTTCTGCAAATGGAGAAAGGGAATTAACCACCTGTGGAGTCGAGTGCAAATTCCCTCCACCCCCGGTGTTCTCCCCACAGATCACCTTTGATGTTCCCCTCCTATAGTCTCACCTGATGGTTTGAAAAGATGAGCTCTCCATCCTGCATTGAGCGCAGGGGCGTGTTGATAACCAATTGCTTCACTGGCTCGAAGGAATCGGTGAGTTCCAGAACAATAATGACTCCGAAAAATATGTATTTCGTAAGAGTTCACATGTCTGACTTTCACTCTTGTCTGATTCCTTGCAGTTTTCAGTTTGACCCCAGCAAAGAGTTCCTTGTGGTAGCTAACGAAGTTCAGGTAAGGATTTGGCTTATCCTACACAGTTCAATAAAATAAGGCCAGAATGTAAGCTGCCTGTTCCCTTATTCAGGTGTGGTGAGAAAATATGAAGTTCGAGGAATTATGCCTCCGGTGGTAAAATTAGGTAAGTCTATTGCAGTGAGAAGAGTTCCCCTTATTTGTCCCGTTGTCTCACCTTGTCGTCCTTTTGTTCCCCTTAGGGGCCGGGGTGCGGCGAGGATGCAATGGAGACTGCGCTGACCCGTGAAGAGGAATAGTACCCCGGCGGTAATCAGGTAAGTCTATGGGGGTAGTTACTATTGCCTCTGTTTATTTCCTGGGCTCACCTTTGCTGTTCTTGTGTTCCCCTTAGGTGCCAGAATGCGGCGGAATGTGCAGAAGGATGCGGTGGATCGTGAGGGTGCTGCAAGGGGATGCGGTGGATCCGGAATCCAGGTAAGGATCAAAGGTTTGCTCTCATTCTAACCTTTCTCCTTCTGTTCCTCCCTTTTTCTAGGAGCTGCAGACTCGAGGCGGGCGTGGCAGAAGACTGGATGCAGGCTTGCAGACACGGTGAGTGTTACGCTGCTGGATGCAGAATAACGCGAAGCGTGTGCTGCTCTTCGGGCGTGGTTTAAATAGCCACCAAAGTAGTCCCAGGTGAGTATTCTTCCCCAGCCCCACCCGAGTAAAAAAAATAGTCCCTAGGTAAAATAGTCCCTTCCAAGCCTCATTTGGCTTGGAGCTCTGCAGCATGGTCTGCACCAGGTAAGCTTGCAGCATGGTCTGCATCAGGTAAGTTTACTCTATGAGCCTGGCGCCTATGGCGCCAAGACTGACTCTCCATATGAGCCTGGCGCCATAGGCGCCAGTACCGCACCCAAACAGCCCCTAACAGGGGCTTTTGGGCTTGCTCAAAACAACTTGATGCCTGCTTCCGGGGTTGCTGGACCTGGTCTGGTTCCCCGGGGGTAGGCATCATGACAATGCCATACGTGACTGTGTAGCGCACATGGACAGGATGGAAGGGAACCTACAGGTAAAAGATGGAGAAATAGCAGGAGCAGACATAGTCTACATTGACGGGTCATCAAGTATTGACCCAGAGACAGGAAGGAGACATACTGGTGCAGCAGTAGTGTACTGCCTAAACAGGAAATATTTAATAGCATCTCTGCAGCGACTACCTTTGTGTTATTCCGCACAGGCAGCAGAATTAATGGTGATGATAATAGCACTAAAAATAATGGAAGGGCATGCTGAAAACATCTTTTCCGACTCTGCCTATATCACATCAACTATCCATTCAGGACTGCCACGGTGGGATAGGAGGGGATTCAAAAGAAGTGATGGGTCCCCCGTTACGCATGTGGAACTACTAAAATAATTAATTGAGGCCCTAAAAGTTCCAGTACAGGTGGCAATAATAAAATGCACCTCACACACAGGAACACACAACAGGATATTAATGGGGAATGAAATGGCAGACAGAGTGGCAAAAGCAGCAGCATATTACCAGAGGCACAGGGAGTTCAGAGGTACCACGGAGAAGAGGAAAGGGTGCCACTCATCTCAGCAGAAGGGAAAAACAGCGGGGAAAAAGAAAAGGAGGAAAACCTTAACACAATCCCCATAGTTCAGATAATAGAATTACAAGGAGAGGTGCCAAAAGAGTAAAAGAACTGTGGTTAAAAAGAGGATGTTCATTCACCAGAGGACTACATGGGGAGGCATTGGAATGGAAAACTGTAAAACTGTTTGCTTCAAATTTCGCTTCACTAATCGATGTAAACTTTCAGGAGGTGATGTCTGTGAAGCAATGAAATCCCTGGGAAGCATAGAAAAAGCCCATTCTCCAACTTGCACGATTTTCAATGGATTTCCAACAATTGTATTTCTTGGTTTGAAACTACTGTTCATATTCCATGCAAATGTCAGCCATCCAATCAGAGCCTGTCTACTATTCTGTTTGATTTGTGCTCACCCATCTGTAACAAACAGCGTTACTTCTTACTTGGTGTGTGCTCTACTTTTTAAGTATGTGGTTTTTATCATGATCTAATTGGTGGACCCCTGACTAAAATGGTCTCATTAGAATGTGTAAATAAGTTAAATGCCTCTACACAAGCTAGTATGCCAGAAAGTTGGCTTTGTAGCATCATTGCAAGAACTACAATCGCGGGGAATGGTGATCGACCTGATAGCCACGGACAGACACGTTTCAATTGCCAAGACAATGAGAGAAGAGTACAAAAATATAAATCACCAATTTGACGTTTGGCATCTTGCAAAAACAATCAATAAAAAAATGTTGGCTGCAGGTAAAAAAAAAGATATGCAAGGTATTTCACAGTGGTCCAAGTCAATCAGCAACCATCTTTGGTGGAGCTCAAAAACATGTGGAGGGTCGTTGGAAATTCTACTGGAAAAATGGCGGTCAGTAATGCTACACTGTAGCAACGTTCACCGCTGGACCACAAACCAACATTTCCACAATTGTGAACATGGCCATTTGTCCACAGAGGAGGCACGGAAGAAGAAGTGGTTGATTCCTTCATCACCCACTCACAAAGCCATTGAAAAGATTGTATTTGATAAAACTATAACAAGAGATTTGAGGGGACTCACGGAATTCTGCCACACAGGAGATTTGGAGGTGTTCCACAATATGTGCCTAAAGTACAGGCCAAAACGATTGCATTTTGGCATGGAGGGCATGATAAATCGGACTCTTCTAGCGGTCTTGGCACATAACCATAATGTTGGCCGTCAACAAAGTAGGACGACCGGAACTTTAGGGACGCTTCGCTACAATAAGGCCTTCACTAAAAGAAGTAAACAATGGGTGATCAAACCAGTGTTTGAGGATATGCAATATGAGTTTATTGAGAGACTTATTGTTGATGTCCTAGATAGGCACATACATGGAGTTGTGAACGAACCTGTGCAGGGGACAACTGCATTGCCACCCAACATTGCCTCTGTTCCATGTTCACCTAAAGCAGAGCTCATTGAGAAATGCACATCACGGTTTAAATGATTGTAATTTGATTGTCTGTTCTCTCGAGTCTCCTCATGTTGCAGGCCCATTGAATATGTGTATCTATGTAATGTGTAAATAAAAGTGATTGCTCAGTGTACATGCAATGTGTCTCTCCACCCTTGCCCCTCCCTTCACCGTGCAGTTGTGCGAACGACCCGGGTGTCACCTGTCACTTTGCTCTGGAGTCTCCTCATGTCACAGGCCCATTGAATATGTGTAGCTATGTATTGTGTAAATAAAAGTGATTGCTCAGTGTACATTCAATGTGTCTATCCAACCTTGTTCATTTGCGCATTAAATTAAACCAAACAGTAATATAAATCATTTTTCCAAAAATATAGAATGTCTCCGTATTTATGGTTCTCTGGGGCTGCAAATGCACGCAGACAAAATGCAAAGATGGAGTGTAAATTTCAAGTCCTGTGAGATGGCCTTACACTGAATGTAGCTAACTAGGAATGTGTGCTCGTTCAAAGTGAAGGTCAGCTGCTTTGATTTTTTGCTCGGTGCCGGAATGGCCCACGACTCAGTATAAGGTTCTATTGTTATTTGACCTTGACAGGCCGGGACCATCCCGAAAGACTTCTTTTTGGGGGTGTGGTGCAATAACGTAAGAAACGATAATGAATATAATTTCAGAAACGAAAGCCATTTAATGTTCGTTCATTAGAAGAAATAACGTCGGCATAGAAGGGAGTGGTATTTCGGGGCTGCCCTACGCACAGACACAATGGAAAATGCAAATATAATGTAAGTAACTCTTTAGATGAGTTTATACCGCAATTTAATTACTATACAGTAGCTTTAAAGACGGGTTAAGTTGTACTTGTTCGTTCTATGTGGCATATTGTTTTGTACCGCGCACTATCTTGAGGAGAACCATCTCCTTTTACGGAAGCACCTCAAAACCTTCCTCTTTGCTTCTGCTTTCTCTCTCCTTCTCCCCTGCTGCAACTGGTCCACTGTCTGCGACCTCGGTCCTGGGCCCTTCCACTTTCCGCCTGCACTGCCTCCCTGTCAACCCCTGCACTGGGGGACTGTCTCAGTATCCTACAGCCCCCCCTTGACGTATAATACCCAGTTGCACTGTCCTAGCTATGAAATAATTTCCCGACCTAATATATAAAATGAATAATTTTAATAAAGATCTGATGGTGAGACTAATTTTATTTTTTATGTTTAAAACAGGTACATCCTTCATTATTGTATGTGTCACGAGTACCAGACACCGGCGGATGGCTTTTACAACCGCCAGTTGCTTCTCCGCGTGAACAACGTTACCACCCTGACCATTTTATGGGACGATCGCCAAGTACAAGTATGCCCTTACGCGGTACTAACGGCTAGATGCAACATACAGACCGTTGTGGTGGCCTAGTGCCTCGTTGTTGGAACAGCCATGCGATTATCAGTGCGACCGAAGAGCTTATTTTATCGTAAACCAACACCCTGTGTACTGCACACGAACATCGCTTGCCTCAAGACGAACTATTTTGGATCGAGAGCAAAGAAAAATGCAATTCGCTGAATATTCTCTAAACATTTGATGTCAAATAAATGTACTTTACCAAATTTACAATCTTGCGGTTTGATTTAAAAGTACAGTTTCATATTCCGAATTGTGGCGCGCTGTGTTGTGAGCTGATCTGTGTTGGTTTCCGGGTTCTGTGTGGAGTCGCGTAGAAGACGCCTGGGCGCGTTTGCCTACGCAGCACAGTCACGTCACGGATAGAGGCGGGGAATATGAATGTTTTGATAAAGTCTGTTCCAGGGGCGGGGGGTATGATTTAGTGCCGCAAACGCAGGTGAGCCAGGTCGATGGGGGGAAATGATAGGATTATCAGAAAATGGCGGCTGATTTCGAGTGCGTTAATGGACGAAAAGTCGGGTAAGGTCCATAGGAAAGTTTTCTACGATCAACCGATTTATGCTTAAAAACACATGGCCGAACCGTAGGGACAATAAAAAAAAAGTCCCGGAACTATCCTTTAAGGATGGGACACGGAAAGGGACTTTGGTGCTAATTGCGGTACCGTTATTAGCGCCTTCCCCATTCCCATTGAGCCCTATGGGGGCTCAAATGCGAATAAGGAAGGGCCCTGGTGAATGGGGAATTACCGCCCCCGCCAACCTTGGATTGGGGCGGTAATATCTCCATTCACCAGGGCAGAGTCGGAGAGGTTTTGGAGGCAGCCATGGTGCTAATAGCGCCATGGTTATCCCCAACCTCGTGATGACTCCAAATGAGCGGTAACTTGCAGAAAAGGAAGATAGTAGAACCAAATAAGAAAAGTATAAATAGAGTCAAGCGAGTAAACACAGACAAGTCCAGGGAAAAACATAACATAAGATTAGGAAATATAGAACAGGAAGAAAAGCCAGCGAGCTTCGCGGCGAAGGAGAAAGAGTCCCCTCTGACTGAAAAGGCAGAGCGGGAACCCGAGGACAGTCAGAAAGTGTAATGCGGTTGCGGTAAGCCAGTAGTAAGTTAGAGAGGAGCTAAAATAAAGAGAGAGAAGTCAGAGACTACCGCTGAGGCGCGGAGAAAGAAATAAGTCTAGAAAGAGCAACAAGGGAAGTGAAAGGATATAATCGGAGTAGTGGTCGAGAACCGTAGGAGGCGAGTGGACAAGAAAAGTAGAAAGAAAAGCAGGAGCCAGCTAGGCCGGAGCGGAGACGCTGCAGGACACAGAAATGCTGGTACAACGGACAAAGTACAAGCTGGGCGAAAGTTACCAAAGGATGGATACAACGCAATGGGCTTTGGAAAACGCCCAATGAAATAGATGCAGCTGCCATATTGGAAGAAGGCTAGACCGCACTGCACTGCTGGAACAATCCACCTGGTCATAGCAACTTCCAGCGATTCCAGTACTTCCACTGCCGGTGCATGACAGTGGCAAACTCCATTAGACAGGAGTGGCATGTAGTGCAGGCAATTGTATGGTTGCATCATTGGGGTACAAGTGTTGGTTTCTTTTGTAGAGAGGGACATGCGTGTGGTTGTTATAGTCATTCAGTGGTGAGGGCTAGAGGTGGATGAGTCAGCACTGAGAGGTATCTTGTGAAAAATAGCAGGCTTTTAAATTTCAACAGCGGGAGTGTGCCGGTGATGCATGGTTAGACACTGGACATTTTTGTGCTAACATAGAAAACGGTGAGCCTGAGGAGAGGGCTGATAAGTACTAACATTCAGTAAGTGGTCGGGCCCGTGGGTAGGGCCATTCTGAATGCATGGAGATTCTGCTAGGGCCTGTGGAGAGGGCCAGAGTGAACATTGAGAGGAGTGATTGGGAATAAAAAAGGTGACGAGTTGGGAGAACAGAAGGATGGGGGAACACAGAGTAGTAGAACATAAAAGAAAGAAAATAATGGCTTATGTGGACAGCCCCCTAGAGCACATGTGCCACAAATTGCCCCAGTATCATGATAAAATACTAAAAAACTATTTTAGTGGACTGAGGAGACTGCAGGGCATTGTTTCTATGCATGGCCAGGGGCGGGACATTTGACAGTAAAATAATAGAGAATACGTTCTCGTACCTATTAACAAAATACAAAGACTCTAAGCTAAAAAGCGGGCAAAACATATTGGGTCTCTGGAAATTATATAAAGGGATTAAAGGGGAAACATTTAAGAAAGAAGAAAAAGAGACCGTGGGAGGGGGCAGACCGAATTCACTGCCCACACACTATGGGTTATATCCCACTCAGTGACCAGCTGCAGGGTAAACTAACCCTCGATGGGAAACCTTAAAGGGAGATCAGGGGAAAACAACAGGGGTGGGGAAATAGAAAGAAGCACACAGAGAGGAGGTCCATATGTGGGACAAAAGAAAATATCTAACAGACATTGAAAAGAATACATGCCAAAAGATGGATGAATTATTTAGTGAAGCAGAATGGGTGATAGAGGAGAAAGTGAGGAGTAAGAGCAAGAGTGATAAGGGTGAATGACTATCGGCAAGAATACAATTCAAATTAGATGGGGAGGACCCTCCTTCATAACCGGGGCCAGTAAATGGATACAGACACTCATAGAAAAGACAGTGGGGTGACTCTGGCCATAGGGGAAATGAAAGGTTTGGTTGCCACAATTTTAGGAGAACAGGCAGATAAAATCAGGCTGGTTCTAAAGGAGTTAAATTGAGCACCAATGCTCATGATGGACCTTCATTTAACAATTGTGGAGCTCATGTCTGGGAGGTTCGAAGAAACATGAATCCAGAGAGCTATGACCTTGGGACAATGATGGCACTTAAAATGAAAGGTGATGATGACCCAGCTGAATATATAAAGCGAGTTCAGGATTTATGGATCCAAGAGATGTGAAGGTCCTGGGATGAATGCATACCATTGTTCTATCACATGCTAGTAAAAGGACTGCCAACAGAAGTACAGTCTTACTTGGACAAAGCTGAGGGCTGGACTGAAATACAAGCAACAATAGTACATTACTGTAAGAGGAAGCAGGAAAGCCAGAGGTAGGCAGTCGAGAATGCAGCAAAGGTAGAAAACAAATGAATACAAAAGAAACTGGCCAAATACACAACAAGGAGGGTTCATGCAGCAGTAGAATGGACCACAATGTGTTACACCACCACAGGGGAATTACATGCATGGGGATATTTCCCTATAGGAAGAGGGTTTTTACAACACTAGGTGGGTATAGAGGAACAGGATACAGGGTTTGGGGTCATGCCACGTATGTCAGAACATGGGGCACGTCACATGCACCTGTCCATTTTAGCAACAGGTATAGGCAGGCACCCCAAATAGCACAACAGCAGGAGCTCCAGTGGCAGCAGATTCAGTGTCCTCCAAGGCAGATACAACCAGCAGAGATGCCAGCACAGCAGGGAAAAGTGCAGCCCCAAGGAAACACAACCAGCAGTTGGGTAACAGTGCCAGCGATGGTTGAGCCACTAGCAATAGCAGGCAGAACCACAGTGACGTTGGGACAAAACATGGTATCCCATTACACAGAGGTCAGTGTGGCAGTAGGGAACGCTTTCCCTTCAGGATGAATAATACACAGCAATAGGGGGCCCACAGAAAGTCTGAGCGTGTCCAGTCCTAGCAGTAACTAACGATCCCAAAGAGGAACCCAAGGTAGCAATGAAAATAGGACCAAGAGAGTTCTAATTTCTCATAGATACAGGAGCAACCAAATTCTGCATTAGGGAGGGGGATTCCCATTATCTAACAAAGTGATGGATATGCAGGGCTTTTCTGTGGTGGTGTTTGTGGTTCCAGTAACAAAATATTTACCATTAACCATAGGGACACAACACCTTGGAGATCCCTTACTGTACTCCAAAGACACACTAATCAATATCTTCAGGAGAGACCTACTCAGCAAACTGAATGAAATCATATCATTCACAGAGAAAGGGATGGTGTGCTCTATATTTTTGCGAGCACAGCCACTATACCACAGCATGTTCATGTACAGGGTCGGAGTTCTGCTAAAATGGATCCCGAGAATACAGGGGAGTGTTTCCCACTGGCTTCGGAATTCTTATTCAGACCACAGTGCCAGAAGGATGACTTAAAGGGAAAATCAATGGTGTTAGCTGGAAGAACCAGTGATACGCGAAGACATGGTGATTCTGTGTGGAACAGACAATGAAAACATTTAGTAGCGAACAGTGCTGTGCATTGATCCCACCTTGACAGTTACAGGAGTATTGGATGAAGAGTTGTTCACTGATGAGAAGGAGGAAGAGGATACAGATACCTTGCCCAGTTCAAATATTAGAAAAAATGGTGCCCATGTTGACACAATTAGTGAAGAAGGAAAATAAACACATAGAGGGAGATCTCAAAAGTGTGCCGGATTAATTGTGGACAAAGGGACCATACAATGTGGGGGCACTGAAAGGTATTGGGGCACTACAAATAAAACTGAAACAAGGGACCCTGCTGCCCCAGGCAAAACAATACACATTGACCAGAGAGGAAGAGGAAGGCATATACTCCGCTTTGCACACATTATGGCAGCATGGCATAATTCAGATATCAACATCAGCCTGTAACACAGATAGAGAAATCAAAGGGCGGGTGATGGCATTTCATCCAGGATTTGCGCCTCGTAATTGAAGTGGTGGAAGCAGAATTTCCTGTGGTTCCAAACCCCGCCACAATATTTTGCAATATCCCAGCGAAGGCAAAGTACTTCATGGTCATTGACTTGAAAAATGCCTTCTTCTCTATACCTTTGCACCCAGACTCAAGATATCTGACCGCCTTCAAGTATCACGGAACCCGATTCGAACACACTCGTTTTCCCCAGGGGAACTGCGAATCACCCAGTATTTTCAATAGGATAATACAAATGGAATACAAATGGAACATCAAGCACTGTGATTCAATATGTTGACGATCTGCTAAGTATTACCTAGAAGGGGTTGCGTACCTGCAGTAAATAATATCCATTGAAGGGCGCAGAATAACATCAAAAAGGACACAGGCCATTCATTCGACCAGCCACCCACAAATGGTGAAAGAGATGCAAAAGGGTCTAGGTCTATGCAATTACTGCAGAGCATGGGTATTTGATTATGCCACATTCAAGAAACCCCTACTGTAGGGCCTTATGAAAGCACAAAAAGAGAAGAGGGACATAAAATGGACATCTGAAATGAGTTAAAGTTTCAGAGAACTAAAAGACGCACTGGCACATGCACCAGTGTTAGCTACCTCAAATTATAGGCACAAATTCAATGTGTTCTCACATTTAGATGGCTCAGTGATAACGGCTGTCCTCAGACAAAAAAAGCTGCAGGGACATCAACCACTAGCTTACTAGAGTGGAAGCCTAGACCCAGTAATGCAAGGATGCTTACCTTGCGAACAATTGTTTACGGCTTTAGCATTTGCAATTGAGAATGCATCAACGAATACCATGGGGAGTCCCGTAATATTGTACATGAACACCCATTATTCACCATTCTTGAAAAATCAAAAAGTACACTAACTACCCAAAGAGCATCAGGATATGAGCTCATATTAACCAACCAAGCAATAGAGGAGATAAGGTGTTGCACTTGTAAACCAAGCAATCTACTTAGCAGAACCAATAGAGGAAGGGGATTTCTGTTACGCTCACCTGGCTCCCACAGAGGCGTCGATCTGAACTGGATAGCTGCGGCCTCCACCAATGTGACGCGTAGGGCCGAGATGACGGACTGGACTGGCCCACCTAGCTTCATTTGCTTGGCCCGTAGGAATATCCTTCTGCAAATGGAGAAAGGGAATTAACCACCTGTGGAGTCGAGTGCAAATTCCCCCCACCCCCGGTGTTCTCCCCACAGATCACCTTTGATGTTCCCCTCCTATAGTCTCACCTGATGGTTTGAAAAGATGAGCTCTCCATCCTGCATTGAGCGCAGGGGCGTGTTGATAACCAATTTCTTCACTGGCTCGAAGGAATCGGTGAGTTCCAGAACAATAATGACTCCGAAAAATATGTATTACGTAAGAGTTCACATGTCTGACTTTCACTCTTGTCCGATTCCTTGCAGTTTTCAGCTTGACCCCAGCAAAGAGTTCCTTGTGGTAGCTAACGAAGTTCAGGTAAGGATTTGGCTTATCCTACACAGTTCAATAAAATAAGGCCAGAATGTAAGCTGCCTGTTCCCTTATTCAGGTGTGGTGAGAAAATATGAAGTTCGAGGAATTATGCCTCCGGTGGTAAAATTAGGTAAGTCTATTGCGGTGAGAAGAGTTCCCCTTATTTGTCCCGTTGTCTCACCTTGTCGTCCTTTTGTTCCCCTTAGGGGCCGGGGTGCGGCGAGGATGCAATGGAGACTGCGCTGGCCCGTGAAGAGGAATAGTACCCCGGCGGTAATCAGGTAAGTCTATGGGGGTAGTTACTATTGCCTCTGTTTATTTCCTGGGCTCACCTTTGCTGTTCTTGTGTTCCCCTTAGGTGCCAGAATGCGGCGGAATGTGCAGAAGGATGCAGTGGATCGTGAGGGTGCTGCAAGGGGATGCGGTGGATCCGGAATCCAGGTAAGGATCAAAGGTTTGCTCTCATTCTAACCTTTCTCCTTCTGTTCCGCCCTTTTTCTATGAGCTGCAGACTCGAGGCGGGCGTGGCAGAAGACTGGATGCAGGCTTGCAGACACGGTGAGCGTTACGCTGCTGGATGCAGAATAACGCGAAGCGTGTGCTGCTCTTCGGGAGTGGTTTAAATAGCCTTCAAAGTAGTCCCAGGTGAGTATTCTTCCCCAGCCCCACCCGAGTAAAAAAAATAGTCCCTAGGTAAAATAGTCCCTTCCAAGCCTCATTTGGCTTGGAGCTCTGCAGCATGGTCTGCACCAGGTAAGCTTGCAGCATGGTCTTCATCAGGTAAGTTTACTCTATGAGCCTGGCGCCTATGGCGCCAAGACTGACTCTCCATATGAGCCTGGCGCCATAGGCGCCAGTACCGCACCCAAACAGCCCCTAACAGGGGCTTTTTGGCTTGCTCAAAACAACTTGATGCCTGCTTCCGGTGTTGCTGGACCTGGTCTGGTTCCCCGGGGGTAGGCATCATGACAATGCCATACGTGACTGTGTAGCGCACATGGACAGGATGGAAGGGAACCTACAGGTAAAAGATGGAGAAATAGCAGGAGCAGACATAGTCTACATTGACGGGTCATCAAGTATTGACCCAGAGACAGGAAGGAGACATACTGGTGCAGCAGTAGTGTACTGCCTAAACAGGAAATATTTAATAGCATCTCTGCAGCGACTACCTTTGTGTTATTCCGCACAGGCAGCAGAATTAATGGTGATGATAATAGCACTAAAAATAATGGAAGGGCATGCTGAAAACATCTTTTCCGACTCTGCCTATATCACATCAACTATCCATTCAGGACTGCCACGGTGGGATAGGAGGAGATTCAAAAGAAGTGATGGGTCCCCCGTTACGCATGTGGAACTACTAAAATAATTAATTGAGGCCCTAAAAGTTCCAGTACAGGTGTCAATAATAAAATGCACCTCACACACAGGAACACACGACAGGATATTAATGGGGAATGAAATGGCAGACAGAGTGGCAAAAGCAGCAGCATATTTACCAGAGGCACAGGGAGTTCAGAGGTACCCCGGAGAAGAGGAAAGGGTGCCACTCATCTCAGCAGAAGGGAAAAACAGCGGGGAAAAAGAAAAGGAGGAAAACCTTAACACAATCCCCATAGTTCAGATAATAGAATTACAAGGAGAGGTGCCAAAAGAGTAAAAGAACTGTGGTTAAAAAGAGGATGTTCATTCATCAGAGGACTACATGGGGAGGCATTGTAATGGAAAACTGTAAAACTGTTTGCTTCAAATTTCGCTTCACTAATCGATGTAAACTTTGAGGAGGTGATGTCTGTGAAGCAATGAAATCCCTGGGAAGCATAGAAAAAGCCCATTCTCCAACTTGCACGATTTTCAATGGATTTCCAACAATTGTATTTCTTGGTTTAAAACTACTGTTCATATTCCATGCAAATGTCAGCCATCCAATCAGAGCCTGTCTACTATTCTGTTTGATTTGTGCTCACCCATCTGTAACAAACAGCGTTACTTACTTACTTGGTGTGTGCTCTACTTTTTGAGTATGTGGTTTTTATCATGATCTAATTGGTGGACCCCTGACTAAAATGGTCTCATTAGAATGTGTAAATAAGTTAAATGCCTCTACACAAGCTAGTATGCCACACCTGCACAGTCTCTGAATGGAGCCACTCTTCTGATATTTAAAGGTAAATGCCAACCTCCCACCCCCTGAAAATAAAACAGCATGGTGTGAGTTCTGGCTCCCCTGCGACAGTGCATGAACATAGCAATGGAACTGATGAGGGGCTCATGGGTGCTGCAGCACGAGCAGCTTGGTGGAAGCCATGCAGCGAGAAGGCAGCGGGAGCCTGCATCGTAAAGGTGGGGCTCACAGGACTGCAGGAGTGAGTGGTGCCTTGCAAGGGGATGGAGGCACAGGCCACTAGCACCCTAAGGCACGAGGGCTGCGAGACGCATAGTCAACAGACAAAGGGAGAGGATGCTAAAAGCAGAGATGGAAGTGTCGTATAAATCACTGGTACACTGTCCCACTAGTTCATTTGCTTTTTACAGAGCGTACCTTTAGTTCAAAGGCAAGAAATGCGTCCTTGATGCTTTTTTTTGTCCTAAACCAAATATACAATGGTCTCAAGCCACACATTCAAGCACTGCAACCTTCCCTGGTCTCAGATAGACAGGCACACACACAGCATCCGTGGCTCTGCAGGTCGTTAAGGTGCTCAGGTTGCAAACTCGTTTCTTTTCTCAGTGGCAGAGCCTTTCATATGCATTATGGAACATTTCCAATTCAAAGAGATTGCAAAACCTTGCAAACCTGTGCTAGTTAAAGTGAGCAACGCAAAGCGTCCATTTAAAGATTTGTTCAAATCCATGATGTCTACTATCGTGACACGCAAAAAAATAAACTTGCTTTATGTCACTGATCAAATGTTTTTAACATCATGAACATCATCACGAGCTGGAAGTTTGTGACAGAGACTCTCCATATCTACACAGCGTTTGTTTGTTCATTCATAAAACGCTCCAAACCCTGGGGTATCTAGGCAGAGAGCAGGTTGCATGGTTACAGTTATACATTTGACATGGTAACATATGAACTAACAATAATTTACAACATAGGTCATATGGTACAAAAAAGAAAACATTTAAATAATGTCAGAAAGCGAGCATCTATTTACATTAAAGGACGCAGAGGTGAGAAAATATAAACAACATTCGTATAGAGGCAGTGTTCATTGATCGAGAGAAAACAGCCACGGTTTAGTATCTTTCCTGAATATGTGATGGGAAGGGGCTTCTCTTAAGGAGTCTAGCAGAGCCTCCCACAGCTGAGCGTCTTTCATTACATGTCTTAAATCACTGAAAGTACAGTGGGTTAAACTACATTTTTGAGGCTTGCATTACCTTATATTCTGGGACTTATAGTTTACCATTCCAGATGTGAGAGTTAAAGTCACAATGATATTCTTTTGTTTTAACCCGTTGCTATTTATTTATTTATTTATTTATTTATTTATTTAGCGCCAGAAGCCCGTAGGCATCAGGGCGCAACAAAAACACAAAGGACATTGCAAAGACGGGACATCACAGAAAGCAGCTCAGAGGGAACCGGTAGGCTTAGTGAAAAGGTGAGTTTTCGGAAGTTTTCTAAAGCATGGCCTGCTGCTACTAAGCGAACGCAGGCAGTCTTTAAGAGCAGAGAGAAAAGCTTTAAGCCTGGAAGTGTTTTTGTGCTGGGGAGTGGCATGCGGGTGACACGGATGGATGACAAGTGTGACAAGACAGGCAATACAGAATGACAGTTGCAGGAATGAGGAGACTGACGACTATGATGTGAGGTGAAAAAAACTTTGGCCACAAGCTTTATTTTAGTACCAGCCATGGTGCAAAAGAAAAACCAGCCATAACATCACATAAGGATAACAATACTATATTTTGGGGACAGAGGGAACAGGTGAGCGGGGGGCCCTAATCCCAATTAGGGGCCCGCTCGAGGCTGATCCCCGCCGCCATTCATATGAAAGCTTGTGACAATTGTTTGGCCACAGCGTGTGAGCTGTGACATGTTCATAATTGCTAGTCTTTGGAGCAGGTTCATCCTGCTTTCTCTTGTCCTTTCCAAGTGAGGTGGGGAGGTGTGCGCTTGTGTGCCTTTTACTGATGTCCAACCTGACCAGGTTTAGCACTTGCGCCCTCTCTTGCTCACAGGGTGATTTTCGCTGAAGTTATGGCTCTTGATCCGTATTTCTTGATAGAACAAAACCCTGCGTTGTGAAGCCTGTCACTTGATCCTCCGCGGGATGTGTTCTTGGAGCCATTTTGATTTTTTGGTCATGTGTTTTGTACTTTTCCACGGATGGAGGCGTTTTAGCCTCTTGGTCCACTCTTTGGAGATGAATTTGGCACTTTCTCCAAACATGATCCACTTGAGTTTTTGAAGCCACCACGCTCCGTTTGCGGGCTAGTTGTTTCCTCGGGGGTGGGTTCTGGGAGCCTTACTAGGGTCTTCCCTGCTCCAGATGCACTTGTGCTACGAGACCCCTTCTGCGCATTAGGCTGCTTGTTTTACAGCCGGGGTGGGTTCAAAGAGCCTTACTGGGTTTTTTCCCTGCTCCCAATTCACTTGCATTGTGAGACCCCCTCAGCACTTAGCGCTGCTTGTTTTTACTGCCGGGATGGGTTCAACGAGCCTTACTGGGTTTTTTCCCTGCTCCCGCTCCACTTGCATTGCGAGACCCCTCAGCGCTTAAAGCTGCTTGTTTTTACAGCCGGGGTGGGTTCAAAGAGCCTTACTGGGTTTTTACCCAGCTCCCGATCCACTTGCATTGTGAAACCCCCTCAGCGCTTAAAGCTGCTTGTTTTTACTGCCGGGGTGGGTTCAAAAGAGTCTTACTAGGTTTTTACCCAGCTCCCGATCCACTTGCCTTGTGAGACCCCCTCAGCGCTTAGCGCTGCTTGTTTTTACAGCAGGGGTGTGTTCAAAGAGCCTTACTGGGTTTTTACCCAGCTCCCGATCCACTTGCATTATGAAACCCCCTCAGCGCTTGAAGCTGCTTGTTTTTACAGCCGGGGTGGGTTCAAAGAGCCTTACTAGGTTTTTACCCTGCTCCTGATCCACTTGCGTTGTGAGACCCCCTCAGCGCTTAGCCCCCGCCAGATAAAGGCAAAATTCGGTCTGGGGGCAAGGCGGCCCCTTCTTTGAACTTCAAAGGGCCCCCGCTCAGCATCCGCAGGATGGGAAGGGGGGCCTTTGAAGTATGGAGGGCAAGGTGACAGGGGGCAGCGACTGCCGGTTGTCACCTGCCCCTCTCACCTCACCCTCCTGTCTTGGAGACGCGCTGTCTGGGTTCCCATTGTAAAGGGACCCAGCAGCCCGACCCCACCATGTGTATGCTAAGTGGGGCAGCGCCAAAAGGCACTGCCCCACCGGACTTAGCACAAACCCCCCACCTCGCAGCTTACGTCCCCGGGCCTCCCATCCGGGTGGGCCCGGGTGTATAAGGAATGGTACGAGCGAGACGGCAGGTGTAGCAGTCGGAGCTGGAGATCTAGCGCTGCTTCTGGTAACACGGCCACTTTGCCTCGTTAGTAGGAACCCTGGTCGTTTTCTTTGCGGCAATAGACGCGGAGCGTACTGAGTGTTTTGAGTTTTTGCCTTGTGGCTTGCGGCACAGCGCACTGCCTCCACTGTCAGGAAAAATGACACCCTCCGACCATGGACACCGGCACCGGAGCGGGGTCACGATTGCATTGAGAGCACCCGCACATGGTCGTGAATTCGACCCTTACGAAGGAGAATCTTCAAATTGGCCTCCCGCATATTCATGTGTCTCTGCACTATCATTTGAGTGCTTCCTTCAGTTTCAGGTGGGAGTTCCCTTGAAATACCTTTACTACTAGCGTAGCGTGTGTTTCTGTGGTTTGTGGGGAGTGGAGTCCTCAGAAACAGTTTACTTTAACTCTGCACTAATTTCGACTTCAGGTCGATTCCAAAGACTTGTCATTGTATATCGGATTATTTCCCATAACGTTGCTGTCTGATGCCTCAGTACATTTACCTGAATTGACTTTGGTCATCACACTACAGTAAAAATTCACCTTGTTTAATCTGTGGTCTCTGCCTCTGCCCCCTTTCCACTCCAACTCCCCACAAAAAGAACGAGCTGTGCGCATTTGCACGCCCACGCGCACTGTTGAGGGTTTGTTGGGCAGAGGAGCGAGAGTCGAGAGCATTGTGAATACTTACGCACTTTGGCACAATTTAGCATAACTGTGTACTTTCTGATTCTGTTATAACTTGCTTATGCCATTTGGGTATACTTTAAAACATCTATGCCGCTGTTAAAAGGAGTGAGTAAATCGACAGTGAGAGGGAGATCTCCAATTGTGAAACTAAAAACAAACGAGGATTCACAATTACAAAAAGTCACGTGACCGCGAAAGTGCGCACAATCATTAACGTCGGACATTAGAGGGTTTGGTAGTGCCAAGAACTCTTTCAAAATAACCACCTCGACATGTCCTGTGGAAAAAAGGGTCCCCCAATCAAGTTTGCAAACCACAAATATGCCTACAGATAATGATTGGAGCACTATCTCTCTTGAGATTTCTGATTGTACTATAGCGGCAGAGGTATTATTCCTGGAACGAAAAATGAATGTGGGAGACAAGCAAAACAAATAATCAGCAGCTACCATTTGACATAATTACAGAGAAATCTGCGTTATCTGAGGCACCCCAAATACAAGAAAGTCCGCACACTTGCTTAGCACAAATCCACACTGGCGCCCAATGCTTATCAGCCACCATAAAAACGCCACACAGTGTATATATGTCTGATAACAATATTGTAGAAACCAAATCTGAAGGACTAACTGAATGTGTATCTAACATGTCTACTGCTGTGTCTATGCTGATCCGTCTTCCAGAAATACCAAAGATTGACACTAATATTCCCAGACACTCAATTTCACACCCCTCGCCCATTTAATTGATCACACTCTCCATTTATGTTTGGAGACTCCTTAAACTCAACATCCTCATTGGCCATTTCATATGCCAATCCAACTCCAGGTTGGTTTACATTTCCTAAGCAAGAATCATTAACTCTGGTTGGGACTACATTAAGCGCAATGAATACCGCACTTAATTCCTTGGCCAAATTATTCGAAGCACTTGATTTAAAAATGAACACCCAAACCGACACGTTAACTACCTTTGCTTCTAAATGCGAGTGTATTGAAGCAATGACGTCAAAGACGGTATGTACCACTTGGGTCGAACACAGCCCTATCAAATTAAATGCTAATGTAGTTGAGACACAGCAGACACTAAAGCCGTGCATCCCACAGCATTACATTGCACAAACACAAGCAGAGAATACTACCAATATAGAAACTCTGCACAATTCTGTAATCGAAAGTTACACAAGAGATCCCCCAGGAAACAAATCACCCTTCCTTCTCCATTAGTAGGCCTGCATTTCACATATGCCATAAGGATAAGACTACAAAGCATATTGACCTGATGAACAAAAAACCAAAGAATCGGAGCTCAAGAGCTAAAAACTCTCAGTCGGGTTCAAGGAAATGTATAAATGCTTTAACAACACCATTAAATCAAAATGGTTGTGCCAAAAACCAAATAACAAAAAAAGTACCTAAGAATTGCGCAGTCAATAAAAACCAAGAATAATACCATACCAGCCTCTGACATTATCCCTACTGATACCTCTATTGAAGAACATGAGCCCCTGAAGGATTTAATAAAAGTGGCAGAGTGTATTAATACTTCACCAATGTGCAGTGCCATATGGAATGCAGCCAAAACCCTGAGTACAGCACCAGCACAGCACAACACACGAATACAAATGTTTAAATACTGCAAATTAAAACTCCTCTAGAATCCACTGAGTTTATGACACTTGAGCAAAGAAAAAAAGAAATTGAAAACTCAACATATTCTTCAAAGATCCTTTTTAACCCTGCCAATAATACTCACAATAGAATGCCTGAACTCATAAAAGGTAAAGGTAAGGGAATAATCTCCAGTAATTTAACAGCAGAGATGAGATCAAATACAATTGATCACTCTAAAATTAGAACTACTCCCCCTGCAACAGATTGTTACCACTTGACTCTGCAGTGCAGGGTCGGCACGCAGACATGCATACTTAATAGAACAAGTGTTCTTAATATCTTTAGTGACATCCAATCCTTAGAAGATCCTCAATCTACTTAAGGAGCCATGCAGCCAATTTTCCTTTGCAGCTGGGGAGCAGGTGCAAGTGGATCTAGGTCACTTGCCCTAAACCCCGCCCACCTGGTGCCTTTCTGGTTGACGCTCTTTTTGACCACTTAGTAAGCCCCACCCTTAGTGGTGCCTTCCTGCTTGCCACTCTTTTACCTACTTAAGGAGCCCTCCAGCCTATTTTCCTTTGCAGCTGGCAAGCAGGTGCAAGTGAATCTAGGTCACCTGGCCTAAGCCCCGCCCACCTGGTGCCTTCCTGCTTGCCGCTCTTTTCCCTACTTAAGGAGCCCTCCAGCCTCTTTTCCTTTGCAGCTGTGGAGCAGGTGCAAGTGGATCTAGGTCACCTGGCCTAAGCCCTGCCCACCCGGTGCCTTCCTGGTTTTTCGTGCTCTTTTTCACCACTTACAAAGCCCCGCCCACCTGGTGCATTCCTGCTTGCCACTCTTTTCCCTACTTATGCAGCCCTCCAGCCTCGTTTCCTTTGCAGCTGGTGATCAGGTGCAAGTGGATTTAGGTCACCTAGCCTAAGCCCCGCCCACCTAGTGCCTTCCTGGTTGCCGCTCTTTCACCACTTAGCAAGCCCCGCTCACCTGGTGCTTTCTTGCTTGTCGCTCTTTTTCACCACTTAAGGAGCCTGCAGCCTCTTTTCCTTTGCAGCTGGATAGCAGGTGCAAGTAGATCTAGGTCACCTGGCCTACGCCCCGCCCACCTTCTTAGCCCTGCCTCTTCCTTCCTGCTCTTAACTCTTAGATCAAGGGCATCTCTCGCCCGGGCCTCCGAAGCGAAGGGCAGACAGAGAAACGGGCAATTCCTGTTTGGACCTGTTCGGACCAGGAGTACCCAGGGCCCGACCCCCTGCTCAGACAGCAGGTAAGCATGCACCTACATTTGTTTACATCCTCTGTCCCCACAGGCCATCCACACCCACTCTATTCCCCCTGCCATGTTCTCTTGTGCCCCCCCTTCTCGCATACAGGTGTTGCTGTTTTGCTTGATTCTTCTACCCTGCTTCCCCTTCCCCCTCCAGCCTACTTCTGCAGGAGTCTGTCCTGATACATTCTGGTTTCACCATCATCGTCTTGTGGCCAATGCTGGATTTGATTTTTATGGACTTCATTGATTCACAGTGCGTCACCCTTTCTCAACTCTGAATCATGCTGTTCCCATCTTCATCTTCATCTTGTATCCTGGCTTGCAACATTATGTGTTACTACTGACTTCTGCAATTGTATTCTCTCTCCCCTCTTGCTTTTCCACTCTTTTTGACTGCTTCCTCTCTCTTTCTCTTCCTCTCCCTTCTCCCTTTTCCTATCTCCTTCCCTCCTCCCCTTATTTTCTTCTATGCACTTACTCTATCAGAATTGTCCCTGGACCTAGTATGATAGCAACCTCGTCTGTCTCCTACTCCATCCCCTTACATGCCCCCCCTCCTCCAGCACTATCTAAAATGTTGTCAGGCCTAGTAGGATAGTCGCTTGTTTTGTTCCTCCCCTCCCTTTCTGCACCCCCTCTCCCTCACCTTTTGTTTTGCTCTGGCTCTACCAGAAATGTCATCAGGCCAAGTACTGTAGTCATATGTCTGTTTCCATTTCCTTCCCACACTCCCTTCCTTATCTATGTCTTAGATCTTGCACTATCTGATGTGTCGTCAGGCTGAGTACGATAGTTAATTTCACATCCTTACTGTTCATGGCCTGTAAGAATGTAATTGTATTTTCCCCTGTCCCTTCCCTTGCCTTGAGGTGCTTTGAAACACATTGGGCCTCATTACGACCCAGGCGGTAGGGGGTTAACGGCGCTGATAGAGTTGCCAGCACTGTTAACCCCCCACCCCTCATTACGAGGTCTGCTCGCTGGACCCGCTAAGGATGCCTGGTAAAACCATCATTAACGGGCCCGTTGTTAGCATCCTCCCCTTTCCCACTCAAATGGGAATGGGGATGTACCGGGTGCGGGTTCCTTGAATGGGGAAATACCGGGCCCTCCAAGGTCGGAATGGCCCGGTATTTCCCCATTCAAGGAACCCGGACCCGGTACCCGGTATGGGGGTAGCCAAGCCGCTAAAAGCGGCATTGGCTACCTCCATAGTCAGAATGAGACCCATTGTGTATAGGGGCTATATACATAAACCATCATATCATCATATCATATCACCCAAGTTGAATCTGTCAGTGATCAAGATCTAAGTAAAGTCAGATTATGGATTCAGTCTGGCATTATTCTAAACACCATCTGGAAAGAAAGGTCAGACATATTTCTTTAAGGTTTCATAATAGAGCAAGACTCTCTCAGCACATATCTATTGATAAGGTGGCAACTCGTAACCATAGGGCCTGTGAGGAGACACCCTCATACTCTATCTTGACAGTAACCTGCCTATGAGGCCCATTTGATGCAATTCAGAGGGTTGAATCTGTGCAGAAACCAAGCACATCCTACACAGAAGTAAACCCAAAACTCATATGAAGGTATATCCTATAAATAACAATCCAACTGTGCTGACCACACAGCTTACATGCTTGCCAGTTGGAAAACCAGAGGATTCAACCATTTATTACAAAAGGACAACCCTCTGATTAAGTTTGACATAATACTGTTACAAGAGACTTGGTTTGTTAAATCCTCTGTATGGGATGGATATGATGTCTCACTGCTAGCTGCAAAAAGTTCTGAATGGGGCAGACCCTCAGCGGGCCTTTTGGTAGCAGAGAACCTATATTTAGGCTTTATCATGAAGCTCTGGGCCACTTCAAAACGATTTACCCAATTGGTTAGAGTGAAAACGTCACAAGGGGATTTAGCCATTCTTAACCTCTACTGCAATCATGCTCCGATTATCGCATGCGCCTTCTTGCAAGGCGTTGAACATATGTTGGACGTCATTACCTATGATCCCGATGTCACCTTTGTTATGTTAGCAGGCAATCTCAATATACATTGCCTATCCTCTAAGATGACGCTTACATCGGGATTAGTTCATAAACGGCATACTTTGATGCAAGAAAGACAATTCATTGTGCTGAATGGTGCACATAAGGGAGAATTCCTCCAAAAGCCACTTGAAAAAAAAATTACATCTTTGTGCAAAGGAACACTTTTGCGTTCATTGACGACTTTCAGGTGATAGAACAACTACAAAGTGATCATGTATTGTTTTGTTTTACTTGGAGCTGGACCTCTCTCCCAGTACGAAATATGTATTATGATGGTACATTCACGTTAAATGGAGGGAGGAATAGGTTCAGGTGGGCAGAAAAATCTGACATGGAACTGGAAAGGCACCTGCATACGAGACCTCTATTTCATAATGCAGCTCTTGCGGTGTCTGATGTGAAATACGTAGCTGTTATGAGTATCTTCTAGACCGAACCCTCCCTCAATCAAAAATTGTGTTTTAAACATAAACACACTTATGATTATGAGATAGGAGCAAGAAAGACTCAGCTACTTAGAGACATAAGAGTGTTAGCTCAGCTGCCCCCATCTCAAAACAATGCCTTACAAGGAAATAAAAATTGCATTGTAGAAATGGCTAAAATCTCATCAAGTCATCATGATACAACGACATGGAGAATTGATGTTGGCTAATATAGCATCAAAAAACAATGCCCAAATCTCTGCTTCATTGAATGGAGCGAATCATGAAATGCAGAGGCCTTTCCAGATCAATTCAGTACAGGAACAAGTGTAGGCCGAGTATTTTTGTGAATTGTATAGTTACCAGAGAGTAGCCAACACTAGAGTGATGAACAGCTGGAACACAGAGGAAACATTGATGTTTGATAGAGATGACCTCCTATATCAAATGACCAAACTTAGTACATCTAGAGCCCCTCCTACATGGCAGAAATCAATTATATTTCCAATCTTCAAAAAGAAAGGTCAGGAAAGACCAGTAAATGACAGGTCAATTGCCATTTTAGATATCCCAGGAAAGATTTTCACAGGACTAATACTGAGGGATTTTCTATCGTGGGTGAAATCCCAAGGATTGATGAATGGTTTCCAAACAGGTTTTGTTCGTGGGTTGGGCACATCGATACATTTGTTAGCATTGTCCATAATAAAAATGCACCCCCAACAAGTAAGACATCCTGTGTACATGGCATTTGTAGATTTCAAACTGTATTTGACTCGAGAGATCTTTTATTTGATCTGTCCATCTTATTTACAGACCCTCACAGCTTTATACAAACACCTCAATTCAGGTTTGCCTATCATTAGATGGGAGATTATCTCAACCTATCTCCACGTACAGAGGCCTCAAACAGGGACGCATTTTAGCATCCGCACTCTTTAATTTCTACATAGCGGGCATTAGTAAACATTTCTGTAATACAATTATTGATTGGCCAAAGCTTGGTACTTGTCATTTACCGTGGCTAATGTATGCCGATGACTTTGTTCTTTGCTCTAAAACCCTAAAAGGCCAACAGAATTTGTTATCAGCCTTGGAGGCTTATGCAAACAAAAACAAAATTACTGTATCAACACTCCGGAAAACAGTGCTGGTAGGCTTACCGGCACCATTATTTCCGGACCGGCAAAATTGTAATGAGGCCCATAGTCATGTGTACTCTGCAGGGACACAGTGTAAAGGCGCAGTCCTCACTGTCACATTTAGCTGGAATGTGACAGCCATGGGTACACCAAAGCATCTCAGGAAGGGGGGAGGCAACACCTTCCTCCGGCCATGGCCAGCCTAATTAAAATATCAAAGGCTCCATGGATACACTCTGTTCTATTGTAGTTCTTTGTGGTGGCAGTGCATACTGATGAGGGTTTATTGAAGCAGGCCTGTTCACAGAACTAACAAAGGGCAGGAAACACCAACAACTCTTTGATATGCAATGTGTCAGCTTGAAGCTAGCTCACACCACTCTGTATGAAGGGCAGTGAATGTCATGTCTGGGACAACTGTCCTGCAGGGAACCCTTTTTCAGGGGAAAGAGTTATGTGATTTGATGCAGACAGAAAGTTTGTTCTCACCACAAACTTCAAGGGAGATCTGCACTTTGATCAGGAGTCACATAGAGCTCAATTAACCAGAGGAACACTTTGATCCACAACAGACAAGAAGATGGGTGGGACTTAGTAGTACATGTCGTCACCCCTTACCTTTCATGTTGCAAAGCACTCTGGTTATGACCTCATGCATAACAGAAGATTTTTGGTGAAGACCCAGCATTGGTTCATTAAGGTAGGCTTAGCCTGCACCAATCACTGCACCAATCACTGGGGCCCATTTGGCTTTAAAAGAGGGTTGAGCCCCTCTTTTGACAGATCATCCTGTCGAACGGAAAATTGTATTGTGCCTCCTATGCTGTATGAATATATGTGTATTGGCCTACGCCAAGCTGTTCATAAGCCACTTGCGAGGAAATTCGCGTTGCAAGGTCTTGACCTTAGATCAGTGTAAGCCGCCATTTTAGATCTATCTGCCATTTTAGGCTATCCCTCTAAAGTCACCCTGTGTTCTAAGATGGTGGACAATGGCATTCCGAATGCAACATGTCCATCTTGACCTCTGTGTATAAACTAATGTATAATGCCTGCAGGCTACATGTTGGGGTCATGAACTGAGACCTTGTCCTTCGCTGACCTGTGTGTAGAGGATTACTTGCACCAACGAAGCTAATCCACGAGCATATGTTAAACACAATGTATTCAAATACTGAAATATGAACACTTGCTTGACTACATTGTATAAAACTGTTTAAGAAGGTTTAACATGAAATCCTAAGATATACCGTTGCCATTAAGGCTTGTTAGTGAATACATTAAAGGTAAACCCTAAATGTACAGATGCACGAACTCGGCACGAACCCTAGATCCATAATGTATTAACCAATATTAACTGGGAAATGGGTTGAACATCGTGATTTCGAGGGTATAAAGAGTGCGACTATTCTAATGTACAGTCCCACTCACTGAGCACACCGAACCACGCTGGAGTTCGCTGTGTTGTACTGAGGGCCGATAGCTATCTGTTGCTTTGTCCTTTGAAACTGTTCAGTATAAAATAAAGATCTTTTGTATGTTCCTTTGTAACCCGCATTTGTGTATTTCCTTTTGGGGTACTCAGACTCGATATCTTCTTTTTGTTTTCACAATCCGACGACGTTGAACAGAGTAAGAAGAAAGACACATTTGCACCTTGGCTGAAGGTGCAGTCTGGCGTACAGCTTCCACCAGTGAAGGAAGGCCAGGATTTCCAAGAGGCAAGCAAGATCCCTCCCCTAAACATCTCCCAAGGAAAAGAGGGAGATACCAGATTCAGAGGACCCACCCAGCAGCTCCAGAACCGGTACGCAGCCAGCGCACAGTGTGCCCTGCTAGGTTCTGCCAGCAAGCTTTCCAGGTGGGATGTGCCAGAGATTCTCTGAAAAAATAGACAAGTCTGATGCCTGCAAACACTCTCCTCAGCTTTGGCCCGTCCACCTTAAAGGATGACACAAGCCCTGCGAAGTAGCTAGGAGGAGTGCTACAACAAGCATCAACCAGCGTCCATCTTTTAAGGACATTTTTGAGACAGTCAAGCCCTTGAACCGCAACCGGCTGCACCACTGACTGTCACGCCTCTACCAGCATTCCAGAACCACCAACCAGCACAGAGACAATGATTCTTAACCCTGAGCCGCCGTGTAGGCCAGCCTGCAGCCATCGCTTCAGCCACGCTTGCTGAACTGACTGCCGCCTGATGCCCACAGCTGTCTCCCATCTTGAACTCTGTCACAGGAGCTGCACAGCATCCTGGAACCGACTCGAAACTGTTGAGCATCAAGATTATCTCAAGCACCAGGTATATTGTGGTTCTGTCCCCCTGGATTGTCTCAGAAGTAATAATAATAAAGTATTAATGTTTATACAACCTTGACTGGACAGTCCCTTTTATCATTGGGTAATAATTGTATTTTCACTGTCTTGCAACTAACCAATGATACATGAGCTTGCAGAGATAAGCCTGCCATTCCATCCAAGTTACCAAAATTGGACAAAGAGGTTTACAATTTACTTGTGTTTCCAATCGGTTCAGATCCCTTCTGGTGTACGAGAGGTGTGGGACTCATTGATGGTTTAGAAATGGATAATCATGCCTGGACCACTGATGGGCCGGAAGTTGATTTGTCACTCTACGATTACACCAATCCTGGAAAGAGAGTGTTGAAGGGAGAGACAAGATGTAATAGCCTGCTGATGCTGAGAGTGAGGCGCCATCATCAACGTACTAGAAAGGACTCATTGCAAGATACGCAGGTTTTCACATATAGTATTGCATGCAGTAATTACCCAATCGATTAGCAGTGGCAAAAGAAGGACATTTTCTGAAATACTGTTTGTGAGATTGCAGAAAGGGCTCATGTCATGTCTGCATTTTGGAAGATGGAAAGGAATATGGGACAGCAGCCCGTCACATCTCTACTGTACTATGTAATATAATGCACACAAGTGTATGCAATGGCCATGCTGCTCATTATTCTACACGCCTTTCCGCCCATTTAATGAAGTGATGCTATATTGAAACCTTCACTTTAGGCTACAACGTTTGTAATGTGCAGGTGCGGCTTTAAATGTCAACTTGGGGACATATTTGTAGGAATCGTATGTAGATCATTCATTTATAATAATGCAGTATTTACCGCTTGTGGTATTTCCCAAAATAGTGCATGAAGTAAATAGCTCATGACCTACAATCAGACTGCTAATAAAAACAGGTTGTATTTGAAATGGAACTTTTATCGCAGCTACCAAACGGTATCCAGTTTTTCCATCGAAAAAGTTTCCAACAAAACCTTTTCCATCGAAAGTTTTAGCAACTATTTTTTTCCATCGAATGTATGTGTGTGTGATAAAGGGTTAATTTTGTTTGCGGTGGGATTTTAAAGGTAAAAAAACAGTGCTTTGTGGAGTGAACCCCCCAAAAAACATTACTAAAAATGCATTCGATGGAAAAAAATGTGTTACAAAACTTTCGATGCATTTTACTTTCTTTGTAAAGTATTCGATGGATAGACCATAAACCCCACCAAACGTATAATTAGGGAATAGTTATTCCTTTCAAACGGAAGCTCTCACTGGAGATGCCAGGCCTCTTTTGCTGTACACGTTTGTATCAGACGAAGGTGAGGCAGGCAACGCCATCAGTTATCCGGTCCAACCCTGTGCCGGCCTCCACTCCCCCTGTCCCCCACTGTTGCTTCTCAGCCAGTGAGGGAAACTGCTGGGTACATTTACATGTGCCTTATTCAGTCATTATTTCCCAAGACATACGTTTCATTGCATTGGGGCAAAGTTCCCTTGTGTGCTTTTGCTGCTCCATACTTCCGGAAACCAGAGCATTTTCACCAATACAAGCTCTCTTCCTCGAATGTACCCTGTTGAGTATATTACAAGGCATGTTTTATAGCAATGACAGCTGATCTCGTGGGCCGAATCGGGTGGTAACGGCCCGTGCCCAAGTTATAACGATGACCCCTGGCTCCGTTACCATCCGATCCGGAGTGCGTTATCGGGTTTTATTACTATTAGCACCCTGGGTTTTAAATCCAGAAACCAGGGGTGCTAAGAGCAATGTATTATGTTTCATTGAAACAAAATACTTACTTAAGATGGATTCCATGGATCGGGAAGGTGGGGCTCCATTCGGAGCCTCTCTTCTATTTCCATGACGGCCAGCAGGGACATGCAGTGGCAGTGGAGGTGCCGCCGTCCAAAGAATCAAGTAAGTGGAGCTGGAGGTGGTAAGGAACACCAGACCCAAAGGGAAAGCAAGGGAAGATGGTGGGACGAGGTGGGGAAAGCAGCCATCACGCTGCTCGGAACATGAGCTCAGAACGTGGGATTCAGCTTGTGATCCGAGCAACCCAATTGATTGCGTCTACCACCCTTGGTGCTAATATTTATTTTGTATTTATTTATATGTCTACATATTAACTAATATTCATAGTTCAACTGTAGTTGATGTTACATTCATTTATAACCAATACAATGACACCTCCTTTACCTACATTTGAATATGTGTGTGTCTTGCTTTATCACTGCCTAAAGTATCCATGTAATAATCCATGCCTGTGGCTCCATTCATGTGCATCTCTAACTCTGTGGCCATTTCTCACCATTCATATGTTTTGGCAGTTTCAAGAAAACTGCGTTGATACAGTTTGGGGTACCTCTCCATGAAAAAAACATGTGTCATTGTGTTAGGGAGATGTATAATTGTTATGCTTCACCCCCTCGCCTAGTGAGACCCCCCCAGCACTATTTGCTGCACTTCTGGACCTTTTTCTGATATCCCGAATGAGTGGAGCCTTTTTCCACTCATTCACTCTTGTGGGCTCTGTCTTTTGGAACTCTATTCTTTGTATTCCACTTGTTCTATGCAGTTTATTTTCCTCCTTTAACTCTTAAAGGCATCTGTATTTTACTATTGCAGCATACCGGTCCTCATGGGCAGTGTTGCTGGGGATCCTTAGGGTCCTCCTTTATGATTATTTTCTTTATCCTAGAGTAACTACAGTTCTTAAGGATAAACATTATAGTCTGAAGGATTGGCACACATCACTTTATGTGGAATGCGAAAGGGGTATTAGTATACCCCTTCTCGCTGCTCAAACACCTAGTTATGGCTGACGGCAGTGGACGTGCCCTACCTACTATTGTATGATTTTTCTGCCCATAGCCCCGGTAGTGCACAATAGGCGCACCCAAGTACTAACCTTCCTTCTTTTTCCGCCATTACTGGCATCGTTTTTCTTTGCCAGCCCTTCTTCTACCATTCTGGGAGGGGGAGGCATGTGTCTGTGTTTTGCCTTCAGCAGAAACCCCTGGGTGTCCCCGCCTAGGCTCTAGAGTGTCTGGGCAGACAGGAAGTGGGGGAGGAGTTGTCCACCCCTCTGTCCTTTGTCTGCCAGAGTGTGTGAATGGGACCAGCTCCCACTGGGGGTCTGGCTGTCCTGATTGGACAGTCAAATGCCCCTTTCTGTAAACTGCTGAGGAAGTTTGCAGAGGAGTGAGTGCTGGAACTGGATAAAAGGTGAGGCTCCTAGAGTGAAAAGCAAGTCAACCACTGGAAGCTGAGGTAACTGAAGAAGAAGATGACCAGAGACACCTACAGACCCTCTGCAACACCATGAAGCGACCACTGTCCTGCTGTCCTGACCCTGTTTTCTGTGCGACAGAGGAACTCCAAAGAGGGCGACTTTGACTTGTGGGAACAACAGTCCCAAGATTCACTTTGATTTGAGCAATCTCCCAAGGTCCTTTAAGTTTGCAGAGCTGCGGAAACCCAATACCAGGAGACCTACTGCCCATTTTGAGTGCATCATCGTGGCAAGGCTGAATTTGTCCAAGTCTTTGCTGAGCCCTCAAGGACACCCCAAAGACACAATCCTATTGGAGTGTGGGACTGCAGGAGCCGAAGAAGATTGACCGGGCAAATCACATCCTTTGGTGGCCCTGTAGAAGTGGTGTCAAAACCGCAGTGTGACCAAAGCAGTTGATGAAAGCTGTACCAGAGGTCCTCTCTTGAGACTATTACTGAGACATCCTGTCCATTGTCCTGTCTTTCATTATCAGACCAACTAATCCAGAGGTCGGTCCAGCACTGCCACATCAGGGAGAATCCCGCGTCAATCTTTTCTTTTAACCTAAGGTACTGTGGGAAAACGGTATTGCTTGCCTTATTCCAGAAAGTTGCTCCAGAGCACTGGGCTGCACGTAGAGGTGTCCAGGGCAACCCCCTCTGACCTCCAACTCAAACTGCTGTTTGTGTCCATTAAGCGATTCATTTAACAGGGTCTCCAACATTGGTTAAGCCTTCTTGTATCTTCTTTCCTAGAGACTAGAAAGTATCCACAGGAACATTTCATTTTTTACTGCTTTTCAAGACTGTAAGCCTCTTTGAACTGCCTTTTAGCTAGGGTTACATTTTGAACTTTAAAAACTTGCTGTGCGCAGAAACTTCCTCTAGAACCTGAAGCTCTACTATGATAACACTAACCAACTGTTTCCTTCCCAATGATCACTATCTTGTAGGTGTATGCTGACTAAATGCAATTACCATACTACTTTGTGGGTGCCTGTCATTACCGATAGTACGGTAGACCTGTCAAACTCATTGTGCGCGTTCAGTAACTACCAACTAAGAAGTGGCCTTTGAAAGTATTGAAAAGTATACCTATTTGTGTTGGTTTATTGTGCTAAGTAAACCGTGACTATTGTGTAAATATAATACATCTATATTTTTATTTTTTTATTTTTTTTTATTTTTGTGTATAATCAAAGTTAGATTTTTACAAAAGTCGAACAACAGAGACTTTCTTTCTTACTTAGTCATCGACTACAAAGAGTAATTAACCATCTCCTATGTCAAAGGAACTGTTCCAACCGCAACGACATGAAGATCAAACAGTTTCAGTTTCTTGTCTTAGCCGAATTTTCTCCAAAGCAAAGTCTATTAATGTAGATGCGGTTATTAACCAGCTTGTTTTAGCACCCGTAATCAAACGGTTCCACCATGTATTGTAGTCCATAACATAGGAAGATGATTTAACTATGTGTCCTATGGCGGCTTCTCTTTCGTGATCAATAGACGGACACGCCATCAAAAGATGTTTAATGGTTTCTGTTGTTTTAGGATCATTGCAGAGTCTGCAAGATTTTTCTTTCGATACGGACCGCATTGCCAAGACTTCTTGTGTCGGCAGAACATTTATGCGGGCTTTAAGTAGAGTTCTCATAAGACGTTTATTTGGGTATTTCAGACAATACTCCATTGGTTGTTTTAATTTATTGCAGATTGGCGGCAGATGGGCTAGTAACTTATTCGCAATTGCGCAGTCATTTGTCCTTATCCAATCTACCCATTCCATTTTTGATTTTATTCGCATTGGATTTTGAATTAGTTCCTCTTCTGAGCAGGCTATTTCTTGTAGCGTATGCTTTTGTTTCTCTGCCCAATCGATGAGGGATTTGTTAGTTCCCTTTGATATTTCTTCAGAAATCACTTTATATATTTCCAAACTGTCTTTGTTCCGCAGTTTTCTATAAAGCTGGATCGTAGACTGGGCAACAGCCGCCTCCAAAGAGAGCAGCCCAAGTTCACGTCTTATCGGCGCCATTGCTGTAGATTTGGGCAGACCTAAAGTTGTTCTCCAAATAAAGCCTTCTAGCTTAACCCATAGGGTCGCTTGAATGGAGAGGTTCGCGTCCATGCCGTATGTCAAGGCTGGGACTATTTTGGACCTGTAGAATTGAATTGCAGGGAGAAGACTGAATTTACCATACTTTCTGTCCACAGCACGTAATTGCGCTGTTAGGTTTTTAGTTTTGGTCCATAGAGTTTTTTGCATACTGAGGGATTTTTTTGAGCTGTCAATGGTTATTCCCAAATATTTAAATGAGGATACTACTTCAATTTGTGTTTGATTCAAAACCCACTTTGACGAATCTTTTTTCTTGCGTCCTTGCTTTTGGAGGATCAGAATTTTCGTTTTATAATTATTTATCTCCAGGTTGTTTTTTTCCATATATTTTTGCAAGTTATCCAGTTGACGTTGGAGACCCACCTTCGTCTGATCTAGAATAATAAGATCGTCTGCGTACAGAAGTCTCGCAATCGTTGTAGTTCCTATTTTTGGAGGAAACGATCTGATAGAATTTTGTGTGGTTTGAAAGTCTCCAAGAAAAGAGATAAAAAGGGCTGGAGCCAAGGGACAGCCTTGTTTGACTCCTCGGTTTGAAGTTATTGGATTGGAGAGTAGGCCACTGTTGTTTAGCCTGACCAATATTTCAGTATCCGTATGCAAAGCCATGATGGGATCGAGAATCTGGGTAGGGCAGTTCCACTTATTCCGGCGTCCCACAGTTTGTCTCTGTCATATCTGTCAAAAGCTTGGGACAGGTCGACGAATGCAAGGTAGATTTTCATATAAATGTATGAGTGTTTCTTTGAGGTGCATTGCTCATTTTGTTCATTGTACTTACCTACAGATCACATCTTCCTCTTAAGATAAGCCTGACTGCTCTGTCTCTCTACCAAGATCTCTGAGTAGTACAGCAGACGGATACTAAGAGTTTGGGATCCATAAACCACTGGGATAGATTACTAAAGTCTTACAAAGCATTTACCGAAGACAACATTGTATTTTGGGGCAGGTACATTGATGATATTCTGGTTATATGGAATGGAAACCAAGCAACCTTGCTAGATTATCACAAATATCTCAACAATAACAATTACAATCTAAAACTCACAATGGAAGAAAGTACCAATCATATCCATTTCCTTGATCTGGAACTTTATATCGAAAATAACAAAATACAAACAACACTCTATACAAAACCAACTGCAGGAAATAGTATTCTTCATGCCCTCAGTAACCATCCACCACACACAATTAAGAATATACCATACAGAGAATTCATCAGAATCAAACATAACTGTACTCAAGACAAAGAAATGCACAAACATATGGAGACAGCAACTCTCAAATTTCTAAAAAGAGGATATAAGAACAAGCAATTGAAACAAGCTGAAGCCAAAGCAAAACAATGTAATCGAAAAGATCTTTTGCAGAACAAACCAGACAATGGAGAAACAGAGAAACGAGAAAACACAATAAGATTTGTAACTACTTATAGTATGGACAACAAGATCTTGAGGAAGATTTTACGCAAACATTGGAACATACTCACATTGGATACTGACCTCGAGAAATATGCTGAGGCCCACCCCATGATCACCTACCGGAAAGCCAGAAACTTAAAACAAATCTTATGCCCATCACATTTCACACAAGGTGGATCGTCTAAAGGCAAAACTCAACTATGGTCAAAAGACAAACTTAAAGGATTTTTTAAGTGTGGACAATGTAACTATTGTAAATTCGCTGAAAACAGCAAAAAAGAAATCAGTCTACCAAATGGCAAAATATACAAAATCATGGACTTCATGAATTGCAATACGAACTACATTATATATGCTATAATATGCATATGTTCAAAGATCTACATAGGCAGTACAGTAAGGCCTCTCAAAATTTGAATCTCAGAACATTTACGTGCATTCATAAACAGAGATACAAGGTATCCACTTGGGAAACATTTTGCACTTGAACATCCAGCAAGTGACACAAATGGGTTAAGATTTTATGGCATTGAACAAGTGAATATTGGCCAAAGAGGAGGCAACAGGGAGAAAAAACTCCGGCAACATGAAGCTAAATGGATTTGTATCCTAGACTGCTGCAATAACGGCCTAAATTTCAACACAGAAATGGGCCATTTTATATAGACCAAATGTACAATCGAGAACCCTTTATCAATTTACAAACAGGAATGTCTATGCGCATTCTGATTCATAAATGGGAATGTTTATGTGCATTTTGACTTATACACCAATGACCTGGTACTAAGAATTGCAAAATATATATCAGAAGATATGGGACAAATGGGAATATCTATGTACATTCTGACCTACAAATGGGGCTATCTATGTGCATTTTGATTTACAAATGTGAACGTCTATGTGCATTTTGACCTATACAACAATGACCTGGTATTAGGATTTGCAAAATGTTTATTAGAAGATGTCAATGCCCAAACAAGAGACGGTAAACAACACAGCATCATGACCCCCCTTTCTATGCCAAAGTCATAATGCAGAAAGCGAGGACACAGATCGGGAAAACTATAGCCCAACATCCCATAGGTTCTCTAAACAATGAAAATCAGCGAATTCTCCGATCTAAGTCAGTTCAGTCCCTTTCCCGATCCAAAATGGCGACCGGGATACTAGCATTGCATCTGGAGCGTCATTACTTAGAGCAGCCATTTTGGGAGATGCATCGGACAATCGTACCTGATGCATCTCGCCAAAATAAGGCCGCAAACGAGGAATACAAAAGCACATTGCAACTCAGGTAAGCCCTACAATGCGAATGCAAGGTACACTTTGGCTAAATAATGTTGGAAACTTAGAAAATGTGTTATTTTTGACAAAGCCCCGGTTATTATGTAGAGACTCTATAATATAGACTCTATATTATACTATCTAACAAGTGACACCTAACTATGCAGATACTAAGACATGGCACATTCTAGTCATTTAACATAAAGAAGTGATATTAAAAAGGTCTGTCACTCACTTCTAAACAGTCTTGTTACTTCATAGAGATCCAACGGTACACTGCTAAAGCAGTGACACCGGGCCATGCAAACATCCAAGATAAGAACCAAAGAAGCACAAATACATAAGGAAGCATAGCACAAGTAAGTGACAATGTTAATCTCAAATAACAGCATCCAGCATCAAGTGTATCAAGGGCAATCTACAATTACGGTTATTTCTCTTGTCCCCCCCCCATCTTTCTCCTTTTAGCTTAACTGCAGAATTGGCAATTCAAACAGTGTCTTTTATAGACATAAGCAACTCCCTCCTGAAGAACCATGCAGAACAATGCATGGGGAAACACGTGTAGCGGGTGCTAGTCCAAACAATCAGCAACAGAGTATGCAAACAAAGCCTACGTATCTTTTTCTACCTTAAGAGCAAACAAATGAGAATGAACATAACTTTCATGAATCTGCAAATGAAAAAAGTGTAAAAATAAGGAATGAAGCGATTCTTTTTTTTAATACAATTTATATTTGGAACGCACAAGTGGAGTCTCTGTGGTTTTTCTTTTTCTTCTACATCTTACCTTCAAGTGGGACTTTAGGAAAACTCCCCTAATACATTGTAGTAGTGCATTTGGCACAGTGCACCTTTCTCTGAGCCCGCTGCCTACATATATGTGGACAAGGAAAATGGGTTGCTCCATAAATTAACACTGGGACTTTAAACATGTTCTAAAAAAAAGATTTAACATTTCAGACTCTGGGCCTGATTTACAAAGAGTTTCTCCATGAAGCTTTCCCATGGAAAAACACTTTGTAAATCAGGCCCCATGAATCTTCATGAGTGAATTAGAAATGGTGGAATGGTTATTAACATAAAAAGTAGAATGGATTCTTAGCTGTGGATACATTCAGTGGACCCAATGCAGCTGAAAATAGGAACAAGTTCGCTGTCTTCCGTCTAATATGGCCAGGAAAAAAACGTGTAGCACTGTAGGCGTCCACAAGAATGAAAACGCTCTGCAAGCAGCAAGGATGGGAAGCAGCCCTTCCCGGGTTGCACTCTGCAGAGCTCCAGGTTTCCCGAGCATATGGCAACGGGAAGGTACGGCTGAATACTCCATTCAGTTAACTCAGCAACATTAAACACGCTGCGTGTCGCATAAACACAGATGTTGCACAAAACCAAGCGGCCCCACTGGGTTTGGGTGGCAAGGTGGTCGGAAGACGGATGGCGAGCCCGCTTCCCTGGGGCCACCAGTTCAAATCTGGCTCAAGAAGAAGGCCAAAAGATGCTGCATCTTGAAACGCTAAGCTCCGCGTGCAGCTACTTATTTCTGCTCTTGACGTTCCAGGACCTTTCAACACTACAAAAACAATACACAGACAATACTAATCATCCTCTCTTCATCTTAAATGGTCATAATGAAATAGCTTTTAGCGTTGGTTCAAATGTACAAAACTTTTGACGAAATTTTGAGAGAAAAAAGGATTTCAACTGATCAATTCGCCCAATGGCTGACCCTGTTTGCGCATTTGCCTTTCTGGTTACGTCACAATTTGAACATTGTGTTTAAGCCCTTTCTATCTCTAGTTTAAGAATCACTAAAAAAACAGAAGGTTTTAAAACATGTTAAGAAACATTTCTGCTGCTTGCTTACAGGGGATTGTTGTGTGATCCTTATCTGTGACTTGAACTGAGTAACATCGGTGTCACATATGAGAATTCTTCTCAGACCGACCACAGAGCCCCGAAGAAGCAAAATCTCCAAATGAACACCATGCACTGGTTTCTTTTCATGAACAACTATTGAGCCCTGAGTAAGAGCAAAGAATGTGAAACATGCTTTCCTGTGAATGACTATCCTCACTCAGTGTTAGCTCTTACAAATGAACACATGTTATTCACTATGGGCAAAATGTATGACTCCACCTGTCTATTTTCTCTATAGTAGGTGTTACACGCTTGGTTAGTGCATGGATTCCAGAAGGCCACAGGAAAAAATCGGACACGTTGTGCGTCCAGTGAGGCTATTTTCCGAGATTCAGATCTGTTTCCTCACACGGAATTTCTCCACATCTGCTTCATTCGAAATGAGTCTTTCTGCGCAATTGCACACTCGCTACTTTCTCGACTGCCACCTGCATGCAACATGGCCCCGAGACAGCACAAGGCATGGTTTCTGCTGGTGATAGCACAGAATGCAAATTGTGTTTGTCTTATAACTTGATGTTCTTAATGGAATGCATCATCCAGCGCGTGTTGATTGATGGTTTTCTGTGGGAGTATGTATAGTTACTTTCTCTGCAAAGTGCCGTGAACTAATATAATAATAGATGTGACTATTAAAACATGTCCATGACACCATATGTCTATTTTATCAGTTTAGGCATGCGTGTGCTGACCATGGACCCACTCCACCCTCCGTGTCTCTTCACTCCTTACCCGCTCCATCCCCTCCCTCCTACTTTAAAAAAATCTTCTTCTGAAAAAGGTTAGCACTGTTTCTGTGAACCCCCTTCTGTGAAGGAGCTCTGTACAGTTAGTGATCACAACTGCCTTTATCCTGCTCTGTTATCACGTTGCATCTCTTTCAGCCGTGAAGAGAAAGTACTTGACAGATGCCAGCCTAGTAAAATGTCACTATACGTTTGTTAAGGGCAATCTCATTACACACTGACTGCGTCAGACAGTTTCAGGAGTAAATTGCCAATCCAAGACATTGTGAAGAAATTGAAAGAACAAACTGCTAAACCCCTTGCCGAAGAAGAGGTCAGCAGAGCGGAAGGTACAATTGAAGGCGCAGAATGCAAGAAATAGCTTAATGACATTAATTGGCATTAGAATATTTAGAACAAGTGAAAGAAATACACCAGGTTCTGCAATGCAGAAACCTTGCACCAATGCAGTGCAGTTTCTGCGCCAGTGACACATTACATTAAAATAGATTATATGTACACTTGTGCAAACATTGCACTGTGCCTAGGGTTATTTTGTGCAGTGTTGGCCCTTTTCCATTGAAGTACTTGACAGGAACATGCATAATCATGGCAGACACATGAAGTGCTCGAATATGAACAAGGAGAGTTGCCTTGTGCGCTGCGGTGGAACTTCTCCACCAGGGCCCTACATTTTTAAAACGTGTACCTTCATGAGCAACACGCTAACATGATCTAAGATAAATGCGCAATAGTGTTTTTGGACGGCGTGGCTAACATTAGTAAAATAGAAAGAAAATGCAGTGGGCGTCCGCCGTATAATGATGTGCCTATGTCAAAGCTTACATATGCTTGCATGTGCATCAGAACCAGAGAATGTGTAGCATACAGGATTGTGCACGCAAAAAGGGTGAGCTTAGTCACTCAGTGAGGTGCCTTCCAACCTCTCCACCAGTGCTCTACTTTCCTTTTTTTCTTTGGAAACCAAGTGGGAAACAAAACATATGGTTCTAAGTGATGTCTTTGAATTTTTTTCCCCGAAGTAGAAATCAACCAATTTTATTTTTTTACTAGAAGATTCTGCTGCAAATATAAGTGGGAGGAGACCACATGCAAACCTCCTACCCCTTAATCTCCCTGCATTCATTATTCACCTAAACCCACGCCCCACATATATTTTCAGCAAAATCTGTTGTAAAAAAATGTGATGATTTCTACCTCAATGAAACCTTCTGCGGCAAAAACTCACTATCATGTGTCTTATGTGATATATTGATCTGATGGGTCACAATGCCTGCACAGCTGGGTGCCAACATCTCCACAAGTTCTTTTGTTCATGAGCCCCATCCTCGTGTAATGCGTGATCTCTCAGTCTGATGGGTTGCCTTCGGGGAGGGTGACTTTGCAGTCATTGTCATTTGTACATGTTATTGTACTCGTCACTGGGGCCCGCTGATATTCAACCATATATGTACCACCTGTAGGGTGACCAGACGTCCGTGTTTTCCTGGGACAGTCCGGGAAAATCACCCTCCGTCCCGGGAGTTTTTTTCATTTTTGAAACCCCTCTGGGGTTTGCATGTGTGGGGGGCTACGGTAATTAAAACCGTAATTATTTTTCACAACACGTTCACAATTTTGAAGTTGGAGGTTTGCCTTGAACACCCAACCTCTCAGGAACAAGTCAGCACATTTACTGACTGTGCCACAGAGACTGGCGTGGAAATTATTGTACAGCAAGCCATGTAACATCAATGAGAGCTAACGCTCTTTTTGAATTAACATGCCACGATTCACAGACAAAACTGCACAAATGAGATTATATACAGTGTATAGAAAGGAGAAGTGCTGGAAATATGGTTGGGGGTGGTTGTGGGGGCGTGTTGGGGGAGGGGCGGTAATTGGTCGGCTGCGAAGGGGTAGTCCCTCTTTTATGTTGTTGGCCGTCCCGTTTTTTTTTGTTGAAAATCTGGTCCCCCTAACCTGCAAACTGAATGCTATTGCATTAAGGTCGTGTGGCCTCTGATCTCGTGCAAATTGTGGCTTTCCATGTGTCAGATTGTTGATTCACGTTTTCCATCGATGCAAAAGTCAAGCAGCCCTGATTATGAAGGTGCCCCATCTATACTGTGGTGTTCAACCTGTGCTCAGTAAAAATATTAAACTCTGGCATTCAAACAGCCTTGTATCCCCCCCTCCCTGCCACCACTCATGCTCCCCATTGAGCCATTGACATTATTTTGTATGGACGGCATTCTTTCTTTGTGTATTCACACCTGTGCCCAATCCTGCTGTACTTTTCTGTCTTGTGGCACTATTCAACTGTCATGATTAATAACCAATTACAATGTCATATCCTGCATGCTATAGCTGAACCTCCACCCTAAAGGCTGTATAAATAGCCCACTTGGCATTGTGGCAGGGTTTGCAGCAGGGAATATTGCTGTTCCCAGAAGCAAGGCTGTGGAGCAAGTTGGGTCTCTGTGCTTTAGTGCAAGAGAAACTACTACCCCTATGCACATTGCAGGTTTACTATTGGACAGCAGTATTGTCTTGGGTCTACCCCTGGGTGAATCTATGTACAATGCTTATTACCCTAGTATGTATGACTAACATTAGATGCTATCAACATATTCTCTACACAGTTTTATCACTAATCCAAGTGTTTTCACTTGCTATGTAGTGTCTTTCATACTCATAAATAGAAACACATTAATAATGCTCTCACTTTCTTAGTTGCAAAAATGTTGGCAGTCCAAACTAAAAGGAATGTCCAAACAAGGTTCTCTATATAGACTTTAATTAAACACCATCTGCATTAATAACTAAATAGAAAAACACTGCACAAACACTACCACTGTGGAAAGAACACAGACAATCCAAAGATATAAAGATGCAGCACTCTGGGTAATAGAAACGGGTGAAAGGCAATCGAAAACTACAATGTTCTTGAAAGGATATGTTCTTGTGTGTAAAAGAGAGTAAAAAGACCTAGCCAGTCTCCAGGCCCCAAAGGCGGACCCAGGGGGGGAAGTTATCAGTCAGCAATACCTTTAGATGTTCCTGGTGGCATTGAACCGGGCTTCTCGGTACTGTTTGTGTGGTTTGAATCAGGCTTGAATACGGCAGTCACATTGTTCCAGACAGGTAGCAGATGTCAAGCTGGGGTCAAGCAGAAGTTTGTTGCAGTTCAAAGGAGTGTGGATCATGAGGGACTCCAGGATCGGCCCAACAAGAAGATGCTGGTGCCTGGATGCACAGTTCAAGGTGGTGGTCCACTCCGGTGGTTGATGGTTGCAGTTCGATGAAGGCACCAGGACAGTTTGACTGGCGATAAAGATTGGCAATGAATATGCTTGCCGTTCAAAAGGTGGTTTGAAGCAATGTTCAATGAAGTGTGGATCATGAGGGGATCCAGAGTTGGTTCAACAGTCCATTTGGCAGTGAAGATGCTAGTGACTGGATGCACAGTTTCAATTGGGCAGTCTGGTGCAGTTTTAGAGAGTCGCTGTTCAATGAGTCCCCCAGGGTCGGGTCGACAGTCTATGAAGACCAGCAACAAAGATGCTGGCGGTTCAAAAAGTGTCCGGGGAACCTGGGGAAGATTTAGCTCCAAAACCTGTGCTAGTAGAACTACATTTTGGTTTGGTATCGCAGTGAACCCAAGCAAAAAAGGTACGTCCCTAATGCCTCTCAGTTGTACATGAATTCACACAGCTTGCCTGGTTTCTAAAAGCATCTTCCCTATGTTAGTGTTTGTAATATTGGAAAATGTTGTGGTTATCTGTACTTCAATGGTCCGATCATGTTATATATATCCAAGGTCAATTCTGTTTGTGCAGTATATAAATTGAGATGTATTATGCCATTAAGTTGGTGGGTTCCAAAAACCAAACAAGCCTCCACGTGTTTTGAGCTATGCTCTTCCTCAGGGCTCTTAATCCATTGTGCACTTGATTATGCTTTTGGAGCTCAACTGTCATGTCTACTATTGTCAAGTTCATGATTTAAGCATCCCTAATGTGATTAATATTTCTTGGTTTTAATGGTGCATTGTTGTAATTCAGTAAACTTAGAATGCGCGGCTGAGTAGTATTGGTTGCTAAACCAAATCCTACAACTGTGATGGCAAGGAGCATGTCTTTTTCCTGAATGGAATCGGGGAGCCGTCCTCCATCCGGACCACTGTTCTGTATTCAGGGCCTTTTGGATAAGATTAGTCATTGTTGTCAGGCTCCCAACACGGGGCAGTTGGCACACACCTGCAGTCTTCCTTCATCACAGTGAAGTCCTGGGGACGAGTGTGGCTGGCAGCGCGGCAGTTCTTGCTCCAGCAACAGGACACCCCCAATTTAACCGAGGGATGGTTAAGGAGCAGAGCTTGCTTCTGCCTTAGAACACCTACCTTCACCTCACCATTGGTGGACTTTGGAAAGGACTGCTTTCCCAGCAGTGTCCAACACATTCTTCTTGAAGAGCTTGAAGTTCAGAGATGAATCAGAGAAGGAGTGGGAGGCCCCTTCTTTTAAGGGCAAAAGTACACAGGTGATTGGACTAAAGCAAGACTGCTTTACAGGTTCCAATCTGTGTGTTTGAAACAAGTGGACTTTGAAGTGGCATGGACAGGCAGGAAGTGTAGAGATAGAGAGAAACAAGATGATGAAATATGTCTTCCCCCGGGCTGAGCTCCCTCTCTCTATATTAACTCTGCCCTTTATCTTGTCAATAGCATCAAAGGCCCTTTTGGTATGTAGCACCCTGGTATGTGGCTAGTCCTTTTGGCATGGGTGTGCCCTTTGACTCATGTTTCCTATGTCAGCTCCTGCTGACAGGATAAGTTCCTGCAGAGAGGGATTACCCAACCTCACAAAAGATGAAAGGAGAGGCAGAGCCATCCAGTCTCCTGCGTTGTTCCTTGGCAGGGCCAGGTTGTCTGACCAGAATACACACAACCTTTCCCCAGCTCAGCTGTGCTCACAGTGCTGATAGGTGGATGATATCAAACTACTGTGGTTGTAACAAGTATGAGAGATGCTAGGGACCATACCCAAAACTCGGAATGGCTTACATTAATGTTTACAGCTGCCACCGGGATAGAAAATCTCAGTTATGTTGTTTGGAAACATGAATGCATGTCTTAAATGCAGCAAATGAACTACAGTGACATTGTTGTCACTGCAGCTGTCAAATTGTCACCTGTGACCTCTGAATCTGCTTTGTGCCACCAGAGAGCAGGCACTGCAGATCAGGATACTGAATTTTGCTTTTGGCATGGAGCTTATGAAAAGGTAGATCTGGTTTGCAGATCACCCTTTATGAGATAGAATTACCTGCATAATTGTATTAATTAATAAAAACCAAAAAAGCCAGGGCTTCTACACTCTTAACAGATGTCAATTTCTCACAATACTCCCATAAGGATTCCTCTCACTCTTCCTATATACTTTAATGGAGTTAATCATCAAGGCCAAAGATATATGAGGTGAAACACAGGTTATATATCAATGCTGTGCCAAAGCTTGTACCACGCTTTACTCAGTGTTTCACCAGCACAGGGAAAGATGAAAGGCTAGCCTAACAGAAATACAACATGGTGTCTCCTAATGAAGCTACCATGGAAAAGACAAACATATGTTTCGAAAATGGCTAAAAAGTGATTTATTTCAGACCCCAAAATATGTAAACTGAGTTAGAATTAGTAAAAATGGAAAAGTGTCACCCCAAGAACAGTTCACTATCTCAGAGTACACGTATCTGAACGCTGTTTACAAGGCAGTTCATCTTTGTAATATAATTGTACCTCCAAATTATTGAAGCGAGCATTACAAATCAGAATTTGGAAACATTGGCAAACAGTGCCAAATTGGAGGCTGCAATAGGCTAATCGGCAACAAGCCCACTTCGTTAGTTAAATGCTCACCGGGATCCCAAAATGTACTTTTCATACCAAGCGGCCGGATGCCATCTCAGTCTCTTTTTTCAATCAACTACGTGAGGTCAAACCTAATCGGCAACAAACCCACTTTGTTAGTTTGATGCTCACTGGGATCCCATGTGTACCACGGAGACCTAACTAGTGAATGTACTAAATTCTACACCGAGCGCACATACAAATAGCTCCAGATAAATCAAACCAGACTCGATCTGCAGATTTTACATGAGACCGTCCGGTATCGCCTGAATCAGCTAGCAGCTAAAGGAACAGCCCTCCTCTGTGTTGTTATATTTGTGCAATCATTGAGATAGGCGTAGGAAAAGTGGCCGCTTATCGAGATATAGAAAGAGAACTACATAGATCCTTCATCAAGGGCCATCTATGGACCGCCACCATTTGCCCCATGGGCTTCTGCAGAAAGACTGAATCTGCAATTGTGTCATGTTGGCATCAGGCATCTTATATGTATCATATAGACTACCAAACAGCCATCCATACATCACGTATTTATTATTAAATATTCACAGAACCCACGCTCATAGTGGTTAGTATTGGCATCATACGTCTAAATCAATCATCTGTTTGGCGCCATCTAACCCGCATCATCAAGTACCATATTCACTGTAATGATATTGGATGAGCAGCCTCCTTCATGGAGATACACACAGATTCCCCTGGGGGGTCTGCCCGGTGTTATTATAACATCATCACCTTGTGTGGGTGTTCTTATGCCATCATTTTTTGGTCACCAAGGCATTCCATTCTACTGAAACATTTAGGCCTCGGTGCACTGCATCAAGATTATATATCCACCTTTGTTCAATACAGGACAAAAGTGTGCCCATTTCTCTCCCTCTCGTATTGGGTAGGACCATTTGGAGTACAAACCGCCTCATGTCAGTATCCTTTTTTTAATTTTTTAAAATATTTTTATTACATTTGCTCATAATAAACACAACATCACAGCACGCCCGGCAGCGACAATATTACATTTTCAAACACCATATACATTCACTTATGTTGTAACTGTCTTCCCCTTCCTCCCCCCTTAACTTGAGCTTACGTGTTGCGCTTTAGCCTTATTCCTCCTGGGCACCGCTTCATCAGTGCTCCTAGAGGTGTCATGTTCGCTTAAGATGTCACGCGCATGTTCAGTTAGCGTAGCTATTAGCTGTCTCCAGGCCATCAGCGCTCCCACATCTTCATCTTCTCCTTTGTAGGCCGCATCATACCATGCTGCTGTTTCCTTTGCTGCCCATTTTAATAGATCCTGCAACCACACCTCTAGTCGAGGTCTCTGGTCTGCTTTCCACCCCATAGCCATTCTGCGCTTGGCTAAGATATACGCCAGGTCTTTGAGTTTGCATATATGCTTCATGTTATGTGGTCTAGTGAATCCTCCCACCATACATGCCCAGACAGATTCTACGTTTAGTTTGATACCTTTCTCGGAGAGGTGGTAGGTGACCTCTCCCCAAAATTTCCAAATCTCTGGGCATGCCCAGCACATGTGCGTCATCCCTGCCTTCACTTCTCCACATTTGGGGCAGATTTGAGTATCTGTATTTTGGAATCGAGCTATCTTTTGGGGGGTCATGTATGCTCTGTGTGTTACATATAGCTGGATCTGTTGTAATCTGGCATTCCTTGACACTTTCTTATGGTATCCCTGCGCTCTTTCCCACTGCCCATCTTGCATGGGTTCTCCTGCATCTTCCTCCCATTCTCGCCTTAGCTGGGTCACCTCCTTCCCCACTCTGGACATTAATAGTTCATATATCCGGGATACCTCATGCCCTCCCTCCGAGATGTCATACATTGTCTCTATGACCAAGTCTGGTTGGTCTTCTAATACTACTTCTGACCATGAGGCTTTTATCTGCTTTACCAATCTAGTGTGGGTAATATATTGCCCAGGATGCACTCCAGTTTCCTCCATTAGTGTTGCGAATTCTAATGCCCTCCCTTCCCGCCATACATCCCCAAGTGTTACTATGCCCACCGGTTCCCAATGCCTACGTATCGTTTTCCTTAGTTGTTTATCTACTCCCCTTAGTGCAACAAGCAGCGCTTGGGGGGAGCACGGTGTCGGGTTCTCCACGACCCAGCATGCCTTATGCCACGTTTTCCACCGCAGCTCTAGCAGTCTCAATCGCCCTTTCAGCTCAGACCTTGGCAGCCATATTAGTTCTTTCAAAAAGAAGGGTGTACATTCGGCCTTCAGCAGTCTGGATTCTGCTGTTGCTTCATCAGTTAGCCACTTCGCTACATACTGTAGCTGCCCCACCAAATAATATATCTCAAAGTTAGGCAATTTTATCCCCCCTCTCTCGTACGTGTTTTGTAGTTTCCATAAAGCGACTCTATTCCTGGTGTTATGCCAGAGAAAACCTCTACATAAGCTATGTAGTTTATCAAAAAAGTGTTTGGGTGGCAGATATGGAATGTTCACAAAAAAGTGCAATAGTCTAGGCAAGACAACCATTTTCAATAATGCCACCCTACCCATCATGGCTAAGGGGAGTTTGGCCCAGAACTCCATGCTGTTCTCTATGTCAGCTACTGCTGTCTCTGTGTTATAATTATGTTCTTTTTCTACCCCATGATAGACATCTATCCCTAGGTATCGGAATGTACTAATTTCCCAAGGTATTTGTAATACCGGTAGTTTGTCTCCTGTAATGCCCTTGTATATCCCTAAGGGGAATATGCTTGACTTCCTGGGGTTTACCGCTATGCCGGAGTATATCGCAAATCGATCCATCACTTCTAGGATATTTTGCAGATTTTCTTCTGGGTACTTCAAGTATGGCAACATGTCATCTGCGTATAGTGATATGAGGTGTGGACCGTCTATAGTGTGGACTCCTATTTCTTCATATTATTGCCTCAGGTATATCGCTAGGGGCTCCAATGCAAGAATACACAACATCGGGGACCATGGGCAGCCCTGTCTGGTACCCCTGCTGAGTTGCCATTTATCCAAGATGATCGCTCCTGTCTTGACTCTGACCATCGGTGAGCTATACAATAGCGTCACCCACCTCAGATACCCGGGCCCCATCCCATATTCTTTCAGGGCCGCCATCAGCCAAGGCCATCTCACTGAGTCGAAGGCCTTCACCGCATCAAGCGAGACTATTGCCAGTTCGTTTGTATCCCTTTCTGTCTGTTCAATGACGCAGAGAAGCCGTCTGTGGTTCTCAGCTATACTTCTACCCGGAACATAGCCTGTCTGATCATGATGTATCAACTTGTTTATAACCTGTCCAAGCCTGTTTGGCAGCACTGACGTAAGTATTTTACTATCTTGATTTAACATGGATAGCGGTCTGTATTACCCGCAATCTGTGCTAGGCCTGTTTGGCTTGAGAAGCGGGATAATCGTTGCTTCTCTCAGTGATTCTGGCAATCTCCCAACTTCAAATGCTTCATTAAGCAATGCTAATAATGGGGATAGCACCTCTGATTTATAGGTTTTATAAAACTCGCTAGGGAGCCTGTCTGTCCTAGGGGCTTTGCCGGTGGGCAGCTGTCTAATCACTGATTCCAACTCATCTAAAGATGTGGGGGCTTCTAGTGTCTCCTTCTCTTCCATACTCAACTTAGGCAATCCAATGGGCCTCATTACCACCCGGGTGCAAAGGGATACCGGGCATCGGTAATGACACCGGTGCCGGTAATCCCTTTGCGCCCTATTCCGAGATCCCTTTGCGGGTCCTTCCTTAACGCCTGGTTTTCGCAGGCGTTAAGGACGGGACCCACAAAGGGACTTCAGAGCTAATAACGGTACCATAAATGACGGTACCATTATTAGCACCCTCCCCATTCCCATTGAGCCCTATGGGGACTCAAATGGGAATGGGGATTGACATTTTCAATGGGGACTTACCGGTCCTGCAAAGGTCAGACTAGACCGGTAAATCCCCATTGAACCAGGGCGGACACGGTACAGGTAATGGTGCTAGTCATGACGCTAATAATGCCATGACTAGCACCAACCTCGGAATGAGGCCATTATCTCTTTCATCTCACTCTCGTCCAGTCCACCCGCATCTGCATATCAGTGTTGGTAACATTTCTGGAATCCCTTGTTTACACTCACTTGTGTATCTTGTATTTATCCACTATCTTCCCTTATTTCTCTTATTGTAGGTCTGGGCCTTTCCTGCTTGTATAGCCATGCCAACAGCTTTCCCGGCTTATCTCCTCCGGCATGTTTCCTTTCTATGTACTTCTTGTAGTTTAGGTTACATAGTCTCACCCAGTATCCCACACATTCTTGTTGCAACTGACTCATGATTTCTGCGTCTTCTCGGGTGGCATCCCTTTTGTTCATCATTGCTTCTAGTTTCCTTTCCGTTTTTTCCATCTCTTTATCTATGCCCCCTTGGAGCCCTTTGGATTTTGATATCGCTGCCCCCCTTACCACTACTTTGAATGTCTCCCACAGGGTACTTTCCGGATCCAAACTACCAGTGTTTTTCTCAAAATATTAATTGATCTCCTCACTCAGACCCTCCCTGAACTTTGTATCTTTTAGTGCTTCGGCCCTGAGCCGCCACGTTGGGATCTTGGGTCTGGGGGGCTGGTGTTGCCACTCCAGGAGCAGCGGTGAGTGGTCTGATAAGACCTTTGCTTTATATTCCAATCTCACTATCTCTCCGGTGAGTTCCGAATTGACAAACATATAATCCAACCTGGTGTACAGGCTTTGTGGAGCAGAATAGTGTGAGTAATGTCTATCGTTTGGATGATGCTGTCTGCATATGTCTTCTAGTTTAAAGTCGCCTAGCAGGATCTGCAGCATTTTGGCTGGAGGGGTGGGCCTATCTTGCTTGTTTTCCGATCTATCCACCCTGGGATCCAGCGTGCAGTTAAAGTCTCCCCCCCAGATAATCGCCCCTCCCAGGTACGGGCTAACCTTTCTGTACAGGGCCTTAAAATAGGCCACAGTATCTTGATTTGGGGAATACGTATTTATAATGCACAACTCTCTGTTTTCCACCATTCCTCATATCCCCACCATTCTCCCGTCTGCTTCTACTGTGTGCTGCAATAACTGAAAAGGTACATGTGGCGCTCTCCAAGTAAGTACCCCTCTGCCATATGCCGAGCACGTTGCCCCTATGACAGTCCCTTTCCATTTTCTTTTTATCACATCTTGTTTTTCTTTTGTAAGGTGGGTTTCCTGTAGCATTGCTATATCTATTTTTTGTCTCCTCAGGTACAACAGGACCTTGTTCCTTTTCAGGTAGCTATTATGTTCCCTGACATTCCAAGTTATTATCTTAAGGTCCCCCATGCTTGTGCTTATCTTGGTGCGCTTCTGACCAACTGTGCCCTTCCACTATCTTGCTGCTACGCGCAAACTCAAGCTCGTTTTCCCCTCCCGCTTCCCCAAAGTCTGTGTATGTAAGCTCATTCCCCAACTTAAACTATCCCTACCTAATAACACTACAACCTCCTCAACTTCCTTCCCTCCCCCCTCCCTTCCCAACACCTCAACCCACTCCCCAACTGCCCTCCTCCCCCCACCCTTCCCATCCCCAACTTTTGCCCAGCTCCATTCCTGGATCTCAGGCATTCCCGCATTTAGTCCTGGTCCGGGTTGCCAATCTCAGGAACTCTGAAGGAGGTTACTGCACTATCGCTAGCCTGTCTAAACTATATACTGGGGTGTGAGGATGAACCCTCTGTGGCTCCTGCATTGAGCCACAGCTTATTGCATGCACTTAATTTTGGTCCTATGCGTGGCTATTTCCATTCTGTGCACATCATGCTATATTCTAGTTCCATAGTCTTAGCCATACCGCACCTCAGCCTCTGCCGCTTCCATATCACTTCTCTGTGCCATCCTCCTTCTGTGTATCTGTCCCGGCGGGACAGTTCTGTGCATCCAGCCACTCCGTCGCATCCTCCAGGGTGTCAAAAAATGGTGCAGAAGCCCTCTGTATTGTGCCTCCTTTTCGGAAAAACTCCAGAATTTTTTCCCTGTCACGATAATTCAGGATTTTGGCTATTATCAGCACCGGGGGGGTCCAGGTGGGGGTTTCCTTATCAGGTCCCTGTGAGCTCTCTCCACGTCAAGTCCCTGGGTGAGGGCCCCGCCCTCTATTTCTTGCAGTAGCATAGTCTCTATGTAGTCCGTGGGGTTAGATCCTTCTTCTCCTTAGGGGAGCCCTACAATATGTAAGTTGTTCCTTCGGGCCCGCCCTTCTGCCTCCTCTGCTCCATTTTCCAAGTTACTCACTTGTTGCCGCAGTATGTGGATCTCCGAGGTGTGTGCTTGCCGGTTGCTGTATTCTCGTGCGCTTCCTTCCCCATTTCACTTGTCCGTTCCGTTATTTTCTTAGCATCTTGTCTTAATAGGTTGACGTCCTCCTATACTGCCCCTATTTTGAGGTCCAGTGTTGTTCCTATTTCACTCATGGGTGGTTCCAATTTGGTTTCCCATGCAATTTTTAGGTCCGCGATTGCGTCAAGAATTTGTTGATCATTCCACCCTGGTACATTGTCCGCTTGCAGGTTCCTCTCCTTGTTCCTGGTGCCTTAAGATGGTTGGGGTGTTCTGGCGAATTCATCCATGGTTGGTTGTTTCCCTTTCGATTTTGTGGCCTTGGAGGCCATCTTAGCGTCTCCCGCGTCGGTTCGCAGTTGCCGGGGCTAGTAGGTCCTCCGTCTACTTCTGGTCTATATGGTGTCCGAGTCGGTTGTGGCTCCTGCTAGGGCCTCAGTTCCTTGACTGGCTACCTGCCTACTCTGTTAACGGGGCATCCTAGTATAGCAAGGAGGTCATCTTGCCGCCATTGTGCATTGCTTTCTGTGATCGCTATCATCTTTAGGTATGGAGGGCCCTTTCTGTTTCCGTGCAGCGATTCACTGCTTCTCGGTTGTCTGTGTTAGCGGGTCCCGGGAAGACTTCGCCTGACCTTGCTCAGCCATATATGATATCACTCTGCTTGGGCCACACCGTAGTTGTATGTATGACCGGAGGAGTTTTGTTACACTAGATGTTTAGCTTTGCACACTCTGGACTATTGGTGCTGCTCATACTGGCAGGGGGTGATGTTGGTCGGCGCTTCCTCAATGTCACACCCCTTCATACCTTGCACGTAGTGGTGTCTTTGTTCCACAGCATTTACCCCAGCCACGGTTCGTCTAGCGCTGTGATGCAGTCTCCATGTCACTGTAGGGCGTTCTGTGTTCCTTAGTGGCGGTGGTGGGGTGTGTGCTCGGTGTGCCCTTTGTGCTGCTTGGGGCTGAACTATTATGTTCAAGCCTCTTTCAGTACTGTCTGTGTGGGCACCAGCACTGTGTGGCGAGCTTCAATGTGTCCCTGTTTGGACACTATTCTAACAAAACTGGATCTGCTAGGCACCCGGTGTTTCTGGTCCTGTTTCTTCACTGCCCCCTATATCAGAAAGCAGCGGCCATTTAATCTCGCCTTCACTTACGGTGTACAATGCGTCTGTCAGTGCAATCATTATAGTAGTCGGTTCCACAGTTTAATGTGCTACAGTTGCTCGGGTCCGCTGCCTGCATTCGATCGGACCACTATTTTTCTTTTAACATGTATCCTTCCTTATGTGTATTACCCATTTTGTTCTTCCCACTGAAAGAAACTCCCTCGTTGTTGCTTGTGACCTCACCAGCCGTTCTGTTGGTTCCGGGCGTCGCTGTCACCTCGTCACGTTCTGCCAGGGTTTGTGACTAAATCTAAGTATTTTCCTATGCTTCTACCGAGCACCGCGCTCGTTGTCCATATATTTGTTTGCTACAATGTATCCTATCTGGCGCTTCATGATCTTCGGCTGAGATAGCCGCGTCACTGTTCCTCCTGCTCCACAGCAGAGTTTGTCTACGCGCCACTTCCAGCCATGGTTCTCTTTGAGCTTACCGTTATTTGGGCTGCAGGGTCTAGCAGCTCGGGGTGTTACTCATATGCCGTCCGAACGCCGGATGCTCCTCAGTTTGCTACGCTCCCGACACTGCGTTTTTATTGGAATAAAGCTGCAATAAGCCCAAAATGCATCCCAGAGCCGCAGCAGTGTTCCTTAATTTCACTCCTCCGCTTGTGCTCCGTCTCCTTTGCATCATAGTCCTGGCGTAGGGTCTTCCTGTTCAGTCGCTTTGTTCTTCACCAGTCCGCCATTTTGTGTGTTTGTGTCTCGGGCCGCCACGATCTTTGTCTTGCACAGAACTTCTGCACCATTATGTTCTGTGGGCTCCACACCTTCTGCAGTCACGCTCTGTGTGCTCATGTGCATGCACATGTGTTTACATCTGTCAAAGGCACATGCATGTGCACTTTTGATACAGATTGTTGCAAGATCAGCAGGGAGCACGTCTCCTTACATGGCCCTGTAGCCACGCCCCCCTCATGTCAGTAGCCTTATGGTTAAATTGTGCAAAATGGTCCACAAGGGGCTTATCAGCTACGCTGTTCCTTATACAGGACCTGTGTTCTGATATGCGTTGTCGCACCTCTCTAGTTGTCTTTCCTACATATATAAGGTTACATGGACACCTTATTATATAGATAACATCACTGGTTAAACAATTGGTATGATGTTTAAATTTCCAAGTGTTGGTCCCATAAGTAAATTCATGTCTAGTTTCAGTAAGAGGACAGGCAACGCAACACCCACACTTATATTGTCCGGTTATGGGGGGTAAACCGCATTGGTTCAATACTTCTGATCACGTTTCACCTCCTTATAAGTATGTACCAACTCCTGCGTCAGGTTTTGACTTCTCTTCAATGCAAACATCGTTTTTTTGAACAAGGATCCCAGTTGTTTTATCAAATTCCAGTTTTTATTGATGATTCTCTTTATGTCACAGCTTGTCAGTTTGAATGTTGTAACACATACTAACCTCTCAGTGTGTTTTTCCCATGTAGTCAAACAGACTTCTCTGCTTCTGTTGAGGGCTCTTGTCAGCTGATCCTTCACTCATTTTTTGGGGTATCCCCTGTCACGCAGTTTCCCCTTGAGTTGGTCAGCATGTTTGATAAATTCATCCCTGTTTGTGCAATTACGTCGGATACGTAAGAATTGCCCATACAGTAAATTCCGGCACAAACCAAACGGGTGGAAACTCTGAAAATGTAGTAATGAGTTTTTATCAGTCGGTTTCTTGTAAAGGGTGGTCACCAAGCTGTTTTCTGATTTACTAATCAGCAGATCAAGGAAACTCACTTGCTACTAACTGTGTTCCTTAGTGAACCTGATGTTACTGTCACACGTATTGAGCCACTCATGGAACATAATTAGTGTGTTGGCAGAGTACCGGACGCTGTGACAGAGCATTGTCAATCCCAGAGATGTATTTATCTTCATAATCCGCCATCTACAAATTGGCTACATCGGGGAGAATGTAGCCCCCATGCTGACTTCCTTCTCCTGTTTATACAGTTGTTTTTTATATAGAAAGACGTTTTCCGACATTGCAAGGCGGATGCATTCAAGCACTGTAACGCTCACCTGGTATCCACGGGGACGTCACTCAGCCTGTTCTGACCTCTTACGACCTCAAACCCTTCCCTGGAGGCTATTCGACTGGAGACTGGGCCTTGTTTTCTTGGATAGTGTGCTCTCCATCCTGCTTTCAGCGCAGGGGCGCGTTGATTGATGCAGGCTTGTTGCTGCCTAGTTACTTCACTGGCAAGAGTCTGACAGGTAAGTATAATGAGTCTTTTGAACAGTTCTCTAACTTCGTTCCTTTCCTTCCTTAGATGATGGCCAGCATCCGGGGATGGCAGCGTGCTGCTGAGATGAGTAGCGCTGAAGGTGAGTGAGAGCGTGATGCGCGATGCACCCCTTTTGTATTTGTATTAAATTGAGTTCTTTTCCTGTGTCTTTTAGTTGCCGCAACGTTTTCAGCGTGGATGCAGGTTATGAAGAACAAATGCGGTGAGTAAGCGCGGTATGCTGCGCCTCTAGATGTTTCCACGCTAACCTGGAGTGTCTTTTCCCTCTTGCAGATGGATGGGAAGTTCTTGAGACAGAGTTCCCCCAGAGTGGCTGGGATTCAGGTAAGCGTTTGAAGCTCGTACAGTATTTAAAAACAAGCGAAGGTTTGCAGAATGCTTACCAATGCCCTTTTTCTGTTCTTTTCCCTTTTCCTTAGGAAGCGGCGTGCCGGGATGGGAATGACACCGCCAAAGATGCCTGCAGAACAGAAGGAGCGATGAATGATGGGCAGAAGCGCCGCAAGGTAAGGCTGTTCCTAACGGTGTTCTTGTTCTTGCAGGAGCTGAGCACAGAAGAAAGATGCAGGCCTACTGGAGACCGATCCGAACACGGTAGTGTCACGCTGCAGGTGCAGAAAACACAAAGCATGTTTCTCAGCCTGGGCATAGCTTAAATAGTCTCTGGGTATCCCAGGTGTCTCTGGGCTGAACCACACCCAAAAGACTAGACTGCACATGCAGTTCTGGGAACCAAATATGTGGGGACATTCATCTTGTCCCCATCAATGCACCACAAGTCCAATCCCCAATGTTATCCTATGGGAGTGAGTGAGTCTGGTGCCACAAGCGCCAAGTCTGACTCCAAGTGGGTCTTTGGAGGGATGGAGAGGCCCTTGAGGGCCATGTAGGTGATCGTGGCCTGGCTACAGCCTGACATCTTGGAGGGCAAGGGACATGAGCGGCAGGAATCATGACAAGTACAAACCCTGTTGGGGGTGATGAGGTTGTGTTTGTTTATCTAGAAAATCACTGAGGACATTCAGACAGTTCATCTTGGGCATAGAGGTGGTAAGGGATTTGACATCCATCGTCAACAATATATCTTCCTTGGTGATATGTACATCTTGAATAATCCGAATCATATCAGTAAAAAGAGACCGAGACGGCATCCGGCCGCTTAGTATGAAAAGCTAATTTTGGGATCCCGGTGAGCATTTAACTAACGAAGTGGGCTTGTTGCCGATTAGGCTCAACCTCGCGTAGCTGAGAGAAAAAAGAGAGCAAGATGGCAGCCAGCCACTTGGTATGAAAGGTAAACTATTGTGAAAAAATGTCTTTCTTTGAATATTGTCATATACATCTCCAGTTGGACAAACTATAGATAAGGAAAAATCACACATTATTTGATGATGTGTGTCATAGGGTACTAGAAATAGAGGATGAAATGGAATCACCTTAGAATGCAGAGACTCTAATATTTAGAAAACCAAGTGTTGGTAGAGACAGAGAAATGTGGCAATCAGTTTATAAAACACTCATTTGGGGCATTTTTGTTTTTGTTTTGTTTTCAGTAATACTGCGGGAAATTCCACGCAAATAAAGAAGCGGGTTCCCACATGTCAGTAATGAAATTGGATTAACTATCTGCCCCAAGAGGGTAAGTGTTGTGAAGACCCATTGATGAAACAGCAGACCAAAGTTTTTATGTAAACATATACATCTACATGTTTATCTCTCTATTTCCTAGGTAGGAATAGGAGTGGCAATGTATCTGGTGTTGAAACATCAGGAGTATACCACCTTATAGCAAGATTGAGAGAAAGTATGTGATCTACAATCAGACACAGCACTGAAGGTATCTATAAAATAACTATGTATGTCCAATGAGAGATAGTATGATGAAATAGAAATGATCTAAGGGTATTGTTTTGGGCAAATATAATGGGTTTTCCGTTGGTGTGCACCCCATAGGACCAGATTGAAAACATCACATCTAGGTCCCAGGGAAGGATTGATTCCATCTCACTTTCTTTTGCCTCTCCAGAGTTCATATATGGAGGTGAGTGAAGGTGTATGCAACTGCATGAGAGCAGCTATTAACACAATGATAGTGTTTTTGTAAGAAATGAGGATGATAAGGTACATTGATAGATTTTATAGATCTTATTGTTTTTGTGTAGATGGTGTGGCTCACTCCAGTCCATATAAGGCAAGATTCAGCAAGATCTGTGCTACATGTCCTGATGAAGGTCTGAAAAACAGAAGAACTACAGTATTAGTGCTCAAGTCTTTGACCAAAACACGTGTCGACAAAAAGAACTGCTCAAAATTACAATGAACAGCTAGTGACAACTGTACCAAGGATAGGGTCCAAACACTTTGTAAAATCATATGTATGGAATATGGTGTAACAAAAAGGTTTAGTTACACAGGAAATATATAGAGAGCCATTGTTGTTGGTGTTGTAAAAAGATAGGTATGAATGAATGTCAGAGACATTTGTAGTGAGAGCATAATGTGTATATGTATTTGATTTTATGATAAACTTGTTCTACTGTATGTAGTAGAGATTGATAATGACATACACTTTTTATATATTTTTGCACTTTGATAAATAAAAATGATATTATAATAAGTTGAGTGAGATAATCCTGTCATCCTCTATCTACTGGTTCATATTGTTAAATATGTTCTTCTGGATATACCTGAAGAACCAGAGATTAAGTGCAGGTAACCCCTATTATTTGACAAAGTATGAAAAGGTAATAATGAAAAAACATGGCCATGACTTGTACATGTTAAGTACATCCTGAATAAGATGTCAATGGGCCACTTTAGGAATTCCCCAGATGGAATTTCTAGAAGATATTAATGTAGGTAAAAACATCTATTGGGCCTGGGATTGGCAGATGTCCTTAACAGAGTGAACAGCAAGCTGTTAACAGCCAGATATTGGGGTGTTAAGTTGCTTTTGTGTTATGAAAGTGACGTTGACTGGGTTGGCTCATGTGCTAACCATTGTTATTTCTGTTCATTGGAAAGACATCATAATCCACTGTGTTAAAGTTACAAGAACAACCTCAGTATGGTACTAAAATGTACACTAACGCAAGGAAGAACTATCATAAAACATACATAATCCTAATTTATAAAATATGCAAGAGTGTATTGGCCTGATTCATAGACAGTGTGCAAAAATCCTGCAAAGTCCCTCGTGCCGAAACTGCATATTCTTGCAAATCGAGGGGCAAAGTAACCTTAGGCGCAAACAAAATTGTGTTGCCCCTGGAACATCCATGACATGCCCCTGTGCAAAGCAGATCCAGCCACTTATGCCACCCTTTGTGCAATCTGCTTCCCCGCCATCATGCATCCCGTCAATACTGCGGCCCGTCCCCCTGCAATCAAGGTAGCACCCCGGTGACTCTGCATACGGCACCCGGATGAAATGCGTTACATGTCTCGTAACTCATGTCGGCCCCCAGTAAACCTGCGTGCAAACCCCCATAAATTACGGCCGCACCCAGCTAATCTATATACGAGAAACCCTAACATCAATCAGCACCTGAACTCTGTGCTAGCACCCCTAAATTCCTGACTGTACCGTACCTTTACGTGTTGGTTCCTATGTGATTGGGACTTTGCGCCTCCTATCATGTGGTGGTGAGATCGCAAGCTTTGTGTGCATCTTTCCCGGGCGTGACTTTGCGCATTCAGATCCATGAATACGTTTGGGTTTGCGTATTGTTGGATGTTTGATTTCTTTGCTTAGCCCGTGTCCTGACACACCCACATAATTCCTTTTTCTTCCCCATTCTGCATGGGGAATAGGGAATATTCATGTTCCACCCCATATTTATTTCCTTGAGTAGACCCGTCCCACATTTTGCGTGAAGTCTCGCGCAAAACGCCCTACTGCATGCAAAGACGTGATGGACCTGCAAAAAGTCCCTGCAAGGTCCAAGAAAAGCATGCAAAGTCGGATCCATTAATCGACAAAAGGAGTTTTGCGTGCTGAAAAGTATACAAAGTCACTCTTCAATTCTCAAAAAATTCTGTAAATCAGGGTCTATCGTTCACAAATGATCTGCTTATCTTTTCGAAAATAAGTCACTCTGAAAGATGGGTTTAGTCTCTGACACCCATATGTCAAAGCAATGCGCATTTGCTTTGAGGAACCTATTTCGATAGCTTTCCTACAGAAGCCTGTGGAAACTGCTGTTGACATATTTTGGGCCAAATGATGTACCCGTTATGTCTCCGACTTCTGATGCTCACATCTTGTACCCCTCATGTATGATCTCAGTGATTACCGCAAAACTTGAAAAAACGGTTTTGATTACCGGCTGGAGCCAGGCACATCTCTCGCCTGCACTCAGGCGCTAGCGCCTCACTCTCCTTGTACAGGTTAACAATTCCATCTGCTCTCTGAAAGCTCTTTTTTCTCTCTCACAAGATGGGCATGTTATTATCTTTACAATGGGCTTTCAAGGTCTCAGAATTAGCATTAATCAAAAGTGATGAGCCTGTCTTTAAGGCTTGAAGAGCCCTCTGGATGGGAGATGTAAAACACAATTAGATCGGGTTTCCATTACCTTTCGGCCGCACAGCCCATGCACGGCGACACTTCCAGGGGCCCCCTGCTGCTGGGAGACATTTATTGACAGGGTTTGATCGCTTGCAGAAATTACACAAAAGGGTTTCCGTCTGTACAAGGGCTCCATTTGAAATAGTTTGTGGTGTGCTGTCAATAAAAAAGGAACAATCTTAAATATTTAATAAGGTACAAGTGATGCAAGTTTCTTCCGTACAAAAACAATGTTAAATTGGTATGTTGATATAAACGCCTGCAACTTGACAGTGCCCTGGGCCTGTTTGCGAATGCAGAATTCCTAAGAATAACATCAATAATCATTTACAAATGAGTAGACTTGGATCTCCTGCTGCCACTATTCCCCTTGTTTGTTTCAGATCAAATCAGCTTTTATACATCACAAAGGTGACTGTTACTCCCCTGAGCTTTACACAACTCATAGAAGGCTGATGATTATTAGTACTGATCTGGATACAATGAGAAGTGCTTGCAAGTTTGCATTTGGGACTTTACACCGAAATGGACATTTATAAAGATAGGTGGCACAGGAAAAGTGAAAGCAAATATACACGCCTTGACACTTCACGAGGGGATCCATCAGATAATGTACCACTTCTTGATTTGTTTTGTTTACTGAGGAGTGTTTAGACCTAAATAAGTGGCCCTCACCTTTTGGCATAGGATGCAGCCCCGTCGGATATTTTCTAAGGGGTAGCCAAGGGTGCTTACCTGGTCGTTGAGGCGGATTTTGATGTAATAATGTAATTAATGTATTTTAAAGTGTTGTTAAGAATTATTGTAAATCAATTATGTATTGTGTGAACCTAGGCAAAAGGTTTGATCATTGGAACCAAACGCTTCAATAGAAAAACATTATTTTTTACAGTATTGACATGGGCGCTCTTCTTGAGAGATGACGTTTCATAGTAGTCCTGTATGAGTATTCTCACCACTCTAAAGGCAAGGTTGCAAAGTCTACTGCTGCGATGGAACTCATCTCCATCCTAGAGAACATTTTATCAACACCTGGGGCCTCATTACGAGTTTGGAGCTATTAGCTTATGGCTGCCTCCAAACCGGGCTCCTTTACCGGGTTCCTGCAATGGGGACTTACCGGGTCATTCCGACATAGGAGGACCCGGTAAGTCCTCCTTGCAGGAACCATTCCCCATTCCAATTTGAGCCCCCATTGAGCACAATGGAATGGGGATGGAGGTAACAACGGGCACATTATAAGTGTCCTGTTGTTACCTCCCTCTTCCCCTCGCGGGACCCGGAAAAGACGTATAGTTTTACCAGACGTCTGATCCGGGTCCCCCAAAGGAAACCTCATAATACGCGCTCCCGGAATGAAGGGGACCAGTAACGTACCGGCCCCCTTCATTCAGGGAGCACAAGGGTCGTAATGAGGCCCCTGGACTCCCTAGGTGCAAACGATTCGATTATAGTCTGCTATTGGTGATGTGAATTTCAAGGGTGCCTAGAACAAGTAGGTACCTTTCACATTTGAACAACTCCATGCTGGCTGCAGGCGAATGGAGATTTCATGTTAATGTTAACTCTAAACAAAATTTAATGCATAGCCAACTAATAAATTGCAAAAATAATCTGGGGCACGTCTGGATTCTTTTAAGAGTACCACACCCCACCATAGCCATTGACAGGGAAGCCCTGAGAAGAGGGACTGTTGGGGTGAGTGGGAAGTTCAACATTTTTATCTCCCCCATCACAACACTCCTGCATTATTGCAGATGAAGGTATCCAAGCATGGCATGAATAGGCCAACAGCAGAGAAGGTCTGGGGCATCTTCTATGGGAATTATTACATTGGGTGACCAGGAGTTGTCACATAATTGAAGGCTGCACAAAAAGTTGGTGCTACCCTTTAAACAGTCTCGGACTGGCCCATAGGGCATGACGAACCAAAAACACAAAGGGCCTCATTCCGAGATTGGTGGTAGTCATGGTGCTATTTGTGCCATGACTGCCACCAATAACGGGTCCGGCACCAGTCTAGTTCAATGGGGACTTACAAGTGTAGTCGACCTTGGCGGGACCGGTAAGTCCCATTGAAAATACCATTCCCCATTCCCATTTGAGGCCCCATAGGGCTCAATGGGAATGGGGAGGGTGCAAATAACAGGCCCGCGCATGTCAAGCCCGTTATTTGCGCCCTGGTCCCTTTGCGGGTCCCGTCCATAACGCCTGGTCAGACCAGGCATTACTGGAGGGACCCGCTAAGGGACCTTGTAGTAGGGCGGTAAGGGATTACCGCCACCGGTCTCCTTACCGGTGCCCGGTATCCCTTACCGCCCTACTCGGAATGAGGCCCAAAATCCTGGTGTGGGTCCGTTTTTTTCGTCAAAGTGGGACATTTTTTTGGGCAGTTTGAGGAGTTACTTCACTATGCGGCTAGTAGTTTTGACCAGTGTTGCCGAATAAATATTCTTTAAAATGCACAATTTGCCTCACACTTCATCAAAAAACTACCACTTGGATACTATTCAAACAGTGTCACAAAAGGAAAGAATAGCCATTTGTAATTGTGGACCACATTTTTATTGGTGCCCGAGACAATTGTATGTCCCAGTCCGAACCTACCTTTAAAGCAGCATCTTTGACTTTTATTGGTCAACAGACCTTAATCACTGAAATGAGGGACGTTTGAAAAATTAGTTGGTAGTCGGTAATTGATTGATTTATTGATTTGTTATTTATTATGCGCCTATACACAAGTGTTTCAAGGCGCAACAAAGCAAGGGAGTGGAAACAAAGGGAGGACAAAATAACGATCTTACTAGGGCTTGTGTCATTGAGATTGTGCAAATGTGAAACGAGAGGTGCAGGGGGAGGGTACAGTGAGGATGCACCCAGAGCAGCAGGGCCCTGAGTTGAGTGCAAGGGAGGCTGGGACTACAGAGGGCAATGATAGTCCGGGAGTGCAAGGTTAGCCAGGCGGCAGTGAAAGTTGGGCCAAATAGCAAGTGCAGGGGAACTGGTTGGTGGGGTGTTGGGGCCCTGTAAGACTCAGAGGACACTGAGCAGCCAGTCAGCAGACAGCGCAGGAGCTACGGAAGGTTAGCAGGACATAGGGAGCAAGAAAGTAGAGGAGAAAAGGGAGGTCTTGATGAACTTCTGGAATTTAAGGAGATCCGGCTCAAGGCGGAAAGAGGCAGGAAGGCCACTCCAAAGGGAGGATCCTGCAGAGGAGAGAGACCTACCCCCCCCATTTTCTGCTTGAAGAAGGGACTCACCTGCAAAGAGTAAGAAGTAGATGAATGAAGGGCTCTAGGAAGAAGGTACTTAGGAAGAAAGAGGTAGTGAGGGCAATGGCCCCAGAAAGCATTGCGGATGATGCAGAGGGCCTTCAACTTGATACTTGCAGCCACCGGGAGAAAGCGGAGGGATTTCAGGGCTGGAGAGATACAGCCCCTGCGTTTGAAGCCAAAGATAAGTCTTGCAGTCCTGTTCTGGATGAGTTAAAGAGGGCAAAGTCTAGAGATAGGCAGATTGAGAAAGAGGATGTTGCAGTAGTCCAGCCTAGAAAGAAACAAGGCTCTGGAGACATTGAGCTTCTTGGGGAAGGTGAGAAAAGGGAGAATACATCTGAGGAGGAACAGCTGGAAATGGGCATTCTTGGCAAGGTCCATGTTTTGTGGAGAGAAGGAGAGAGTGGAATCAAAGATGACCCCAAGATTTTTTGCCTTACAAGTGGGTGATGGCATAGGGCCCAAGGAGGGCAGCCAAGGTGAGAGAGGAAAAGCGGGTGCAGGGTCCCAATGAGAATGATCTCAGTTTTACTGGCATAAAAGCAGAGATAGTTAGAGGGCCACCATGCCTGAATAATGGATAGGCAGTCAGGGATGAGCGAGGAGGGGAAGGAGGCCAAGGGTAGCCTGAAAGAGAGCTGCATGTCATCCTCATAGCACTGGAAGTTAGAGGAAAGGTTAGAGATCAGAAGGGCCAAAGGGGCCAGACAGACATTGAAGAGCCAGGGGAAGAGGATGGAGCCCTGGGGCACATCACAAGTGGAGAGAGAGGTGGTGGAGAGAAGGAACCAAGCTGAACCTGGGAAGGTCAGTCCAGGAGGAAAGAGGTCAGCCATACCAGAGTCTGATGCATGATGCCAAGGGTCTCGCAGAGACGAGTAATCAGGATGTTGTGGTTGACCGTGTCAAATGCAGAGGAAAGGTCGAGGAGACTGAGGACATAGGGAGAGCTAGAGTCAAGATTAGAGAGGAGATCTTCACAGGTGTTCATGAGTGCAGTTTCTGTGCCTCAGACTGCTCTGAAGCCAGACTGATGGTTATGGAGACAAACAACAGATTTAGTGTGGAGGGATAGCTGGGAGATAGCTGGGAGAAAGCCAACTTCTCCAGGAGTTTTCCCAGGAAAGGAATGATAGAGATCGGGTGATAGTTTGCTGGAATGGATGTGTTGGCAGAAGGTTTTCTTAGTGGGAGGTGCAGAAGGCAGTGCTTGAGAAGAAAGGGGAATGATCCAGTGGTGAAGGAGTGATTCACAGGCTCATTGCATTTGAAAGATGTTGCAGAAGAGACAGACACTGAAGCAGAAAATGAAAGTGGAGAATCACTGTGTAATTCATAAAACCGATCTCCACTGTTGCAAGAAAATACACTGGACCTCATTACAAGTTGGGTGCAGTGGTGTAAAAATGCAGCGGTAATGCTATTACCCCTGCATTAGCACTCCACCCAACTATGAGTTGGGCGGAAAGTTGGGGATTCACCTCCAGCTCTGAGCAGGAGGAAAATGCCCCATTGTGGACCCAATATAAATGGGGACTTACCACCCCACCACAAGTCGGGATCTGGTGCTAGTACCGCCGGACCAAGTTGCGGGAATGCTATTTGCATTGAGCAGTATCCCAGTGGATTTACCACCGGGATACCACCCACTCGTGATGTGGCCCACTGCCTACAGATGATCCTATAAATAGCCAATGACTGAGACCAGAGGTGTGGTACCTTCTGTAGTTAAGGTGCCAAGAACATTTGTGGCACCCGGATGGTGAAATAGGGAACAGGTACAGATGTACACACACACACACGCAAACACACACACACACACACACACACGCAAACACGCACTGGTGCAGGCAGCATTAGAGTGGTTATAAAAGGAAGAAAGACAACCCCAGAGCCAGAGAACTGCTGCAGACTGAGTTTGAGTCTCTGTGCCCCACCTCTTACTAATTCAGAGCAGCCAGTATGAACCACTGCTGACCCCGGTGGCTGATCCATATCTCTCTCTAGAACAGATGCAAAATTATCAGAGTATAGTAGCTTGACCTAAAGCTGTAATAACACGTCTGCACTCTTCCATGAGTACTCCTTTTTCATGCACAGACAGCTTTTGTTGGGCTGCAATCAAGTTGCAATGGGTGGACAGGATGGGTATGGTACGATGTTGTGCTTGTCCATGAACTCCTTCCATTGGTTCTCCAGTTGACTCAGCTTAATGATAGTCAAACATTCATTGGAATTTCATGTCTGAGGAGCTCCTCTAGTGAAATGGATTTCCGGATGGCCTGCTGCACGTGTTGTTCCATCAACCGGATCCTACCACTCCTCTATCGGTGAATCTTCTCTAACGCCATGTGAGAGGATGAAAGGAAGTCCATGAGGTCGCTTGCCATAGGGCAACACTTAGAAGAAAATAGCTGCATATGAAGTCTTAAAAGACATATTCCAATCCACATGGTAGGGCCAGGCATGGGACATTCATTGTGGGATGGAGCAGCTTGCGAATACCACAAATGGGTTACATCGAAGTGATCTAAGCCCCACTGGCCACATATGGAGTCCTTTGTGAACTGGGTATAACTCTGTTTAGTGCTTATTGGGGCATGGCAACCATTACTCCACAGAGACTCTGAATCCATCTATGGCTACTTGGTGAAGAACTGCTGCAAGGCCACAAAGACTTGAGTTGATAAACAGTTTGGTAGTTTTCAGTGGATCGAATTATGCAATTTTTGTAGTGGATGTGAGAGCATCTTGGTGGCTAGTGGTGGGCTTCAGACCACAGCCTAGGCACTGACTTCTTGAGATTTAGTAGACATTCAATAAGGGTAGCTAGGTTTCAAAGGACACAGCCATAGTTGTTGACCATTCCAGGCAACTGTGTATCTCCATGATGTTCTGTGGGATGTTTTTATCCACGCATCCAAGCCCTACCTCAAAACTGTGCAGTACTGACATGGAAAACATAATGATGGCCAGAGCCAGAGCTTCCCAGAAAATGCACAGGGAAATGCATGAAGAATAGGCTGCCACCCATTTTTGCCGATGTTATGGGCACAGAAGGACACTGCCTAAAACCACCATTGGCCTACCCACACACATAACTGTGGGGAATTCATTTTCTTAAATCCCAAAAAGGGGTGCAGTACCAGTACTCACCACTATCAGAAAGCCGGCGTTTTAAAACCACCAGATTTTACTTTTTTGTGTAAAACTGAATAAATGAACCCAAGGCAAGCCAAAGAAAGACTTACTGAGAGGTGGATACAATGTAAAGTTATATTCTGAAGTGACTTGAAGGTTTATAACAAGACTGGCTTAGCTGTGGATTTCAGCAGTTTAAGTAAATTTGGACTGAAAGACACTAAAAATTTAAATGTTTAAAAGAAATGAGTGACCTACTTTGAGTGTCACATAGGTTGCAATTGTTTAAATGTCATAGTTTTAAACTTAGAATCAGCATTCTAGCTGCATATGTAAAAAAATGTCTTGACTTAAACTGGGTAACAAAAAGTGACATTTTATCTGAAACCTGGCTTAAGGAGCTGAATTCTGCCCACCAACTACCCCCATCAGGAGTGAAACTTGAGTCACAGCTGTGTTCCCAGGCCTATCTGCCTTTTGCTGGCCACACTAAGGATATGCCATCTCTCTGATAATTGAATTAAGGGGAGCCCCCACAGAATACAGGAGCTCTGAACAAAGGCCTGTCCTGACCCAGGCAGATGGTTTATTGCAGATGTCGTAAAAGTAGCTTCCTCCTGAAGCAAAGGGGAGGGGCACTGCCTGTGAGAGCAAGCTGGCTTGGCAGAACTGGAAAAACCAGAAATTCAACCTTGTGCTGGGGGAAAACCACACCCCTTTGGGGCCAGAACCTAACTCTAAAAAGATGAATAACTCATAGTACGGACATGTGAAAATTTTATAAATGATACCATAATTCTTGTGATTTTTCTGCCCACATTTTAAGAGGTTTTTAGAACCAGTGGCATGTTCAGGGGGGTTTTAGCGGAAAAGAGGATATTACTCAAAATGTGTGCATGTGAAAAATCTGACACTTCATCAACTAATGTCCATACTCCTTGCGCACATGTGTGTAAATTTGGGTTAATGTCCGAAATTGCAAACCAGTTAAAAAGTGCAAAATATTGCCATTTCTGAATGCAAGCCCCCAGGAAGAGCAGAGTTTGAACAGGGGATACCTCCTGTGATATGTGAGGGGTGCATATGATTTTAAAACAATATGTACCTCTGCAAATATGTATTTGGTTCAAATCTAGATTTGTGTGCAAGTTGACAGGAGGAGTGGACTTTCTACAGGCTGTAAAATGACATCACTCTGACACAACTTAGCTCCCCCAATCAAGTGAGAAATGGAAGTTTGACCAATTAGAAGCTGAGACAGAGGTAGGGTCAGTGATGCTAGAACACACCCACATTCTAAACACATAAAAGCAGACAGACAGGACAGATAGGGACCTTCAAATCCATTTGCAGCTGGAAGCTCTGCCGGGAAAATCCATACTTCAAATCCATCAACCTCCAGAGAGCTAACATAGAGACTTCAATCTATCAACCTTCAGAGACCCAGACCAGACCAGCAGAGTAGAGCTGACCTGTTAGCAGAACCAGAGAGAGCTGACCCAGATCACTGTGAAGTGCAGAGACCAGAGTCCAGTCCTAAACCTGACCAGATCCGTGGCAAGGCATATTTCTAAATATATTGTGAGTACATAGCAAAACTGTGCAGAACCAATCTCTTAGTTAAAATAATATAATTCAATCTATTTTAATCTAAGTAGAACTGTCTCCTAACTGTCACCTGTCATTTGTAAAGCTGTCACTTGTCATTTTCTAGTTGCAAGCTGCACTTGTCTTTTTGAACTTTAAAATTTCAAATCTGAAAAACGACCTTTATTTAATCGCTCATATCTCCCTGACCGTTTGTGCTAGAGACTTGCAGTAACTTTCCTCAGAAAGCTGGGAATCTTTCCTACGAACCTAGAACCGCATTCCTACCCCATATAGTTTTACCGCAATCGTGAAAAACGCACTCTCGAATTTTGCCGCGATTTGCAAATTTCTTCACGTGTAAAAATCTGCTGCTGCTTGCCTTCAGTTGCCAAAAATTCGTTTGCAACCTGACAACCATTATAGAGCATTGCAAAAGTGATCCTGAACGTATTCAAAGCATATACCACTCACCCTAAACCTCTAGAGGGAATTAAAAGCATTTTAGCATATTTTTCACTTTATTGCCAGCACATATAAAAGCATTTTGCCTGTGTTTTAAACTTCTGTAGTCTAAGCTTGCTGGGGGGAACTGAATCACATTTGATTGCATTTCTGAGAACTGTGTGCTTTCCTTCCATTTCCTTGCATTGCATCAAGGGGGGGAGGGGACTGCCAGAGAAAAGTGATTACATTGTTTTGTTGAAATCATATCAAGTTATTTTCTGTACTGCATTTCATTACACATTGCATCCATTTGAAACCATAAAAGTATTGTTGCTATCTTATCCATTTCATGTCAACTCCTTAGTGATTATCAAGAAGTGTGCTAGTGCCAGATTCTCCGTTGTTAATCTTTATCATATCAGATTAAGTGTGCTATTCAATTATTAATTTATTCTAAAGTGTGATATATATCTATTGTTTAAATTATCAAATAAACCTTTTAACTTGCAAAACAGAACCACTTCTTGGCTCAGTGGGGTCAGGGGGATTCCAACAGAGGAGTGTTATATAGGGGTAGTCATCCAGAACGCATGAACTGGACATAAAGATATATCAATAAGGGTTTTCATTCAGTATTCTAGACTAGGCGTTGACTTGGCTGTAGTGCTGAATTGAATCCTCTTACAAATTGGGGGCTCGTGCCGGACGTTTGGGTTAGATCTACCATTTGTGCAGATTAATACAGCGTGCCAGCTGACCAGATACACATATCCGGTCGGATCACCACGCTGTGTTACGCTGTAAAGCACTCCTCATAGGAACGCTCTAAGAAAAAGGTCTGTTTTGCAAAAATAAAATACTAATTTCTGTAAGTCAGGACAGAGACCAATCTCTAGAATGACGACCTTAGTAGACATGAAAATAGCCAGAGAGCACCTCTTACATAAACTATTTGTGAGAGGTGAATGGAATGAACAGGGCCAGGATGCCTGGTTGCAGGCCATCACGCGACAGGTCACTGAAACAGGGTCAGACCTATGGAGAGATCAGGGTCCATTACATGTGGCCCTGAGTGAACTATATATGGCTCCTAAAGCCAAAGATGAACACAATAAGATTGCCAGGGTAGCGGCATATTTATATTTACATATGGGAGCCATGCAGGACAAATGTGCTGAAGGCCAAGATCTGGCGAGTAGGCAACTGCTGGCATTACAGAAGGCCCAATCTGAGCTGGACTCTTCTGAGCAGAGGCTGCTCAGGAGCCAGGAGTCAGAAAATGATAGTAGGCAATATATCATTAAAATAAAAGAGGATATGGGCATCCTACAACAGGAAAAGACAGACCAGGATACCAGATTTCTGGCCCTGCAGAAGGAGCACCAAGACAGTTTGGACTCCTTACTGCAGAACCAGAAAAAGGTGGAGCAACAGATCAATTTCAACAGGGCATGCGCGGAGCAGGTAGTCACCCTGCAAAGCCAGCTAGATAGAGAGAAAGAGGAGAGCAATAAACTGATTCTGAAAGACCTGGATACCCAGGCAGAGTTTGATGAGGAGCGCCAAAAAGCTGGTGCCTTTCAACGACAGAGGGACGACCTGGCAGCACAGATGCAGGATCTCAGTCAGGAAAGAGACACCTTAGGCCAGGAAGTCTGCCACTTAAAAAAGGAAATTGAAGAAAATCACCTGGCCCTCCAGGGGCTGGGTGACCTCCAAAAAGAAAACCAGAACTTGGTAGAGCACACCAGAAGGGTGGAAGATGCTCTGGCAAGAAAGGAGCAGGCCAGTAGGGATGGGACTCAGGAGGTAAACCTCCTGCAGCAAAGACTGGCCCAGTTCTCCAGGACCAACCAGGAAGCACAGAGGGAAAATGAGGCCCTCTGTCAACACAATGATAGGCTCCAACAACAGGTAGCGATGCAGGAGAGACTGATAGAGTCTAGTAAGGCCTTGACTGAGGAACTGAAAGCACAAATGCAGGCTCTTGCATTGCAACAGGGAGCAGGGGCGGATAGAGATGAGGTTCGCTGGGAAAGGGAAACTCCTGAGCATAACCTCAGGAGCCCTAGTACCAGAGGCCTGTATTTCTCTCAGTCCCTGGACTCTGCCACCCCCATGTCCCCTGGCGCACATGAGCACAGGGCCACAGGGATGGCAGATTACTATCCAGCTAAAAGTATGGGGCTCATAGGCCAGTACCACTCAGGAATGGAGGGGTGGGCATCCGGGTATGGGCACCCAAGTACAGTACAGTTCAGTGGGGAACCCCAGGAGAGTAGGCCCCTTAAGGGCATCCTGAAAACCTCTGCCCAGTTAGGTCAGTGGGGGGGTACCCAGCAAATCCTGGCAGCAAGGAGGGATCTGAGGACTCCTCTGAGCACCACAGGAAACAGGAGACCAGGTCCCCACATTCTGCCAGCCATTCCCAGGCTCGCAGAATCCGGGAAAACCTGGAAGAACAGACAGGAACCTCTGGGAGCAGTGCCTCTGAGTCAGAGGATGAATGGACAAGGGTTACCCGAACCAAAAAGGCCAATAAGGCAAAAAGGGCCTTGCTTAAGGACCCCTTAAAGCAGATTAAGGCGATCAGGAGCGTCATCACGCCTTACCATAAGAACGCTAAGTATTCTGTTTGGGAGCACTTAGAGTTGTTTGAGCAAATGATGGAGACTTTCCATTTGAAGGACAGCCAAAGCTGTATTCAATATGTAAAGTGGACCTTCTCCCCGGAATACTCCAGTTTCTTTGCGGGGCTGGAGGACCAAAATCATTTAAGATGGTCCACCTATAAGGCGGCCATCTTGAAACATTTTTCCATTCATAGAAATCCTCAAGAGGCTCGCAAGGCAGCCTACAATTTGCAATGTGGGGAGGATCAGGCCCCAAAAGAATTTGTGCAAGAACTGAAACGTGCTTTTGCGCAGACCACCAGAAGGGTGCGCACAAACAGTAGAGAATTCATCAATACATTTTTTCATGCCTTGCCCAAATACATAATGACCCAGCTCGTGAGGGATTTTCACGAGAAAAGATCTTTAGACTGGGTCATTGAACAGGCTACCCGGATCTATGAGGTGCAGAAACCGGTAGATAGCAAAAATAATGCCCAGAAAAACCCCAAAGCCAACAGCACCCCTGCTGCTGCAAAGGTGGCAGAGGTAAAGGTCACCCCCGTTTTAGAGTTGGAGATGGGGGGGCCTAAAAACCTACCTGCACCTAATAATGCTAGGCCCAGAAGGTCCTCGGGCCAGTCACAGACAGGGAGCCAGGGAGGCAGCCCCACAAATGGGGTCCCTCGCTCTCCTGATTATGTAAGTCCCCGTTACAAGGGAAATCGACCCATCCTGGGTTATGTGTGGACTCCCCCAGCCCAAGGGGGGGGATCCAACCGAGCACCGAACCCAGGGAACTTCCCTCCAAACTTTCCACAGGAGGGCAGAAATTTACCAAACCCTGGGCAGAACTTTTTCCCCAGATATCCACCCGACTTTCAGCCCCAAAACCATCCATCCTTCTTTCCCCAATTCCCTGAGCCCAGACCACTGAATCCGGGAGAGGGGAGGCCAAGGGTGGAGGGGTACCCAAATCTTCCCAACCCGGGGTATTACCAGAGGAGGGACAGCTACCCTTCCCGGGATCAGCCCAGGGGAGAAAACAGGGCCCCGTATCAGCCTGAGCGGGTTTCCCAGTTAGAGCGCCAGGTTCAAAACATGGCGCGGGATCTGGGTCACATACTGAGGGCTCAGCAGAACCCTCAGATCGGCATGCTGGCGCAGAACGCACCCAACTCTGGACCTGGTGCCCCAGAACAATGACGGGGGCAGCACCCCGATAACTCACTGGTTCCCAGGGAGGAGGCACAAGGGGAAGGGGGGTGTAAAGCCTTGGAGGAAGCTTCCTTCCTCACTTGTAAACAGCCCCTGGAAACCCAGGAACCGGAAACAAAATCTCTTGCCCCTGAAAGTCTGCCTCCTAAGGAGCAGAGGGGGGGTAGGAGAAACAAAAGACCCAAACAGACTCAGTTTGAGGAGGAGGTACAGATCTTCCAATTTGAGGGAGAGGGATCCTCAGAGGATCCTGGGAAAAGGATCTTCTCCTTCAGAGAGGGGGGAACTCCTCCCAAAGAAAAATGGGTCCCTAGGGATGCAAATCCAGACTGGGGAGATGGGGAGACTGAGCTACCGCCGCCCACCATCTCATCCCAGAACCAACAGCAAGAAAATCCCCTGGTTCAAACCCATCCTGGTGACTGCCTCCAAAAAGGGGGGGGCGGCCCAGAACCGGAGCCAGGGGAACCCACAATGGCTCTGATCTCCAGTTGCCAAATTTTTCTTTCAGATTCCCAAGGCTCTCCACAGAATTCTGCCCAAATTTCTTCTCTTGCAATGTCCAAAACCAGAAAGTTAGCCCACCAGTTGTCCAAAAATGTGCATTATCTGTGCCCCCTTGAGGAGAAGGAGGGAAGATATTATGCCCCGGTACAAGTACAGGGGCAGGGTACAATTTTGGCACTGGTGGACACTGGATCTCAAGCTACCCTTCTGTCCAGAAGGGCCTTTGACGAACTGAATGCAGAAAGGGGAGAGAATTACCAAATTCCTCTCACCTCTCTTCCTGGACAACTCCAGAACTTTGACGGGAAGGAAATTCCTGTCGAGGGGACTGCAGACTTGGACATTAAAATTGGGCGACACAAGTTGAAACACCCGGTCATAGTTGTGACCCCAGAGGGCACCCCTTGTTTACTAGGGATTGACCTCCTGAGAAGGTTGTCACCCCCAATAGATTGCGTAAACAAGGTCCTCTGGACCCAGACTAGCCGACCAATAAAATTAAAACAGAGTGTCAATCATTTTAGTTTAAATGGCACCTGCCACATGGTTGAACAAAAATCTGACCAAGTAGAATTTCACTTCCAGAATAGCCAAATTCCAGATGTGACAGTAATAGCAGTAGGACAACAGACTGGTGATGGGGGGTCCTCTCTATTTCTGAAAATCAACCTTCCTTCCAGCCTAAAGTGGTACTCCACGCTGGAAGGAAACACTCTGAAATTCTATACTAATCCACAATCAGAAACTCCCACTCCTATAGTCCAGAAAGATGTGAAATCAGCTCAAAGCCTAGGCGATATTCAGCAAATTGGAGAGCAGTTGTTCATCCCTGTCCAATTAAATGATGGGAAGGACTCTGTTCTCGCTCGAGTGTGTGTGGACAATGGTAAGAGCTTCATCAGCGAAGCCATGTTTCACCAACTCCCAAAAGATCCAGCCATTCCCACATTCAAACTGATAGACAAATGGGAAATGGACCTGGAAGCGCCTAATTTCAAACATCTCCTGCCAAGCAGGTGTATGCTCCAAATCTCCCTTGGCAACAAGAGCATAGTCCACAATTGTTGGGTCGTGCGAGACGTCCCTGCCGCCTTTTACTTAGGCAGTGACATTCTCAATCGCTTTGCCATTAGTTTGGACCTAATAAACTTCAAAGCTTGGTCCCGATTAGCGGATAATCCCATGGGCTTTGATGATCCAGAAAAAGCATTTAGGTCAGCTCAATTGCTACCTTATGCAGTTGAAATTCAGATCAAAGAGGAAGTCACCATCCCAGAAAGGACTCGACAATTCTCCCTGGAAGTGAAAGTTAAAAGAGGACAACATTTGAAAAACCCTGATGCTTACATACATCTAAACACTTCTCTCCAACAGCAATGGTTGGGGGTAAACCCAACTCCATTAGTCAACATAGAACATGACACCATTCCAATAGAGGTGGATAACAGCGACTTAAAGAGTATTACTCTAGCCGCAGGCACGATTATTGGAATGGCGGTTGATGACCGACATTTTTCCATCGACTTAGTAAATGAACTGTTAGGACCAATCCCCAAGGACTGCTTTGACAGTGACAGTGATGACAATACAACACCAGACAGGATTTTTACCCGGCATGGGGGGAACTTCCTGGTGTACACTTCTTGCCCTTATGGTAAGGAAGATGTGACTTGTGACTTCAGGAGGGATGAGGTGATTTTCCAGGTCCATGAGGGCTGCCTTTCCCACCTGAAGCCTCCGGTCCAAATCAGCACTCTGACCAGGGACTTCTCCACCCAGCTGGAGGAGGCCGCGGAGATAGCCAAACCAGAAGTCTTTCCAGGCTTCAGGCAGATGGTGGAAGAGAGAGTCAACCTAGCTGATGCCTGTGTGACTCCGGAACAAAAGCAAAAGTTGAAACAAGTTTTCTTGGATTTCCAAGATCTCTTTGCGGTAGACTCATATGACTGTGGTCGCACAGACATCCACACAACAACAATCCCCACGGTCCCTGGCATGACTCCTGTGTTTGTGAAGCAATATTGCTTGCCTCTCGCATCAATGGAGTCCCTTACTGAAATAATTAAGAACCTTGAGTCCCGGGGAATAATCCGTCCGGTCCACAGCACCTTCAATAATCCGGTGCTGGGAATATTGAAGCCAAACGGCCAGTGGAGACTCTGCGCCGACCTCAGGGAGCTCAACAAACGGGTCCATACTTCCCGATGGCCTCTGCCCTACATTGACCAAGGGCTGGCCCAGATTCAGGGGTCACAGGTATTCACTGCAATAGACCTGACCAATGGATACTGGACCGTGCCTGTCAGTAGGGAGGACCAATACAAGCTGGCTTTTACCTTTGGGAGCCAGCAATACACATGGACCCGGACTCCCTTCGGATACCTTAACTCCGGTAATGAGTTCAATATTTTCCTACATAAGGCCATGCCCGACCTGGGTGCGAGGGGTAACCTGGCTTATGTAGATGATGTCCTCATCAAAAGTTCATCTGTGGAGGAACACATAGCGGAGATCCGTTATGTTCTGACGCAGTTGAGGGCCGCCGGAGCAAAACTTTCCTTTCAGAAAGCACAGTGGTGTAGAACCCGTGTTAATTTCTTGGGGCATGAGATTACTCCTCAGGGTCTCTGTCCCAGTGAAAAGAAAGTGGAAGCCCTCCAAAAATTGGAAGACCCCACAACTCTGCGGGAACTAAGGAGCCTCCTTGGACTGACTAATTACAGCAGAAAGTTCATCGAGGGCTACGCAGAGATCACCAGACCCCTGATTCATCTCCTGAAGGGGGGGGGTCAAGTGGGAATGGGGTCCAGAACAAGCCGAGGCGGTAAAACAACTCAAAAGAAGCCTCTCACAAGCACCTTGCCTAGCTTACCCTGTCAGAAACAAGGAGTTCTTCCTGGAGACGGGGTTCTCTAATACGTGCTTGACGGCGGTATTATACCAAAAGCATGACAAGGTCAATAAAGTAATCTCCTATGCGAGCAAAACTTTATCCTCTGTGGAGGAAAAATTCAACGATTGTGAGAAGGCACTCCTGGCAACGGTGTGGGCATTGAAGAATTACCGCCCGTTTATCCAGGGGGAACACATCATAGTGGAGACTCCACACCAGCCTCTGCAATATCTCCAAAGTGATAGAATCCGGGCCGGAAATGTGAGTAATTCCCGAATTACTTCCTGGATTCTGTCAATGCAAGGCTTTCCTGTGGAGGTCAGATATGGCCAAAACAAGAAGAGTCCCCTTGCGCAAGGTCTGGCTGACTTGCATGATTGTGCCAGAGAAAACTGTCTCGAGGACGAAAGTCTAAAAATCAAGGACAACATGGAGGCATACCTTAATTCCCCCCACAAAGTCTTTGAAGAAGACAAGTGTGAGGGAATGCCCACTGTGTATGTGGATGGATGCTCTTACCATGTTGACAACAACGGGGAGAAAGAACAGGGGGCTGGCGTAGGGAATGCATGGGTGAATGAGTCCCCAGAACCCTCCGCTGGATACAAAATTGGTCCCCGAAGTAGTCAGGTGGCAGAATTGATGGCTGTGCATCAGGCCATCCTCACTGCTGTCCAGCATCAACTCCACGAACTGGTCATAATCACAGATTCGGATTATGTACGGAACGGGTTCGTGGAGCACCTGGTTAATTGGAAAACCAGAGGCATGTTATGGGCTAACAACAAACCCTTGAAACATGGGAAGTTGATCCAAAACATTGATGATCTGGTCACCTCGAATGAGATGACCATCTGTTGGAAAAAGATCAAGGGTCATTCCAAAGTAGAGGGACCAGACAAAACTGGAAATGACTTAGCTGATCAGCTGGCCAAAACCGGGGCCATCCAAGGGGATCTAATTGAGATTGAGTACCTGTTGGGGGAAATCCAGGTCACTGCTATCACTAGGTCCCAGACAAATGCTCACAACGACCTTTCAATTGCACAATGGAGTAAGGAGACCCCTGATGCTGATTTGATTACCGCTCAGAAGGGGGATCCAATAATTGGTAAATTTTACCAGCACCTTGAGGACCCTGAGAACTTGACGGATACCGATTACATTGGGAAAGAGGACCTAAGAGTGTTGATGAAATGTCCAAAAATGTTCCGGATCCAAGACGGTTTGCTGGTAAGGAAATCCAAAGCTGGCCACGATCAGTGGGTGGTTCCTACCTCATTCCGAAGCTTGATGTTAAGTCACGCCCATGATGCGGCCACCGCCGGTCATAGGGGGTTCCACACAACATTGGAAATCTTAAGAGAGGTTGCATACTGGCCACACATGGGGCAGGACCTCGACCAATACTTGAAGGGGTGTTTTGTGTTTGCACAATTTCAGCCATCATCCCTCACACACCGTGCGCCTCTCCAAAAGCGGGGGATGACACTGCCATGGTCAGATTTACAAATCGACTTCGTAGGCCCCGTGATTCGCTCTGCTAGGGGGAATAAGTACATGTTGACTGTGACATGCTTGTTTACCAAGTGGGTGGAATGTCTCCCAGCCCCAAATTGCAAGGCAGAAACCGCAGCTGCCTTGATGATTAACCACATCTTTTCCCGTTTTGGTCTACCTCAAAGGATTGAGTCAGACAGGGGTAGCCACTTCGCCAGTGAAGTAATGACAAAGATGTGGGAGATACTGGGGGTCAAGAGAAAGCTGCATATTGCTTATAGACCAGCTTCGTCTGGGGCAGTAGAGAGATATAACCGAACCATTGTGAGCATATTAAAGAAGTTTGTGGCAGATTCTGGGCCAAGTTGGGATATCCGATTACCTCTGGTCCTAATGGCCATCAGATCTACCCCTTCATCTGCAACCAAAATGTCACCATTAGAGTTGATGACTGGGCGCAAGATGGTGCTTCCACAGCATTTTCTCTATAGGACCCAAGAGCAGACACTGATAAATGCCTCCACTACTCATGAGTATGTGGAGAATTTAAGGAAACACCTCCAACATGCTTTTGCTTACGCTCAGCGGAATCTAGAAAGATCGGCTGATAGCATGAAGACCCACTATGACCTGAAGACTTCCAGGAAGGAATATCAGGTGGGGGACCGGGTCTATCTATACAACTTCCAAAGAAACCAGGCAAAACAGCGGAAATTTTTGCCTACGTGGAAGGGACCCTTTGAGATCATAGACAAAATCTCCCCTGTGGCCTACAAAATCCACATCCCCAAAGGTCCTTTGGCAGCGGGGGAAGACAAGTGGGTCCACATAAACCAGTTGAAATGTTGCCATCCCAGGCACACTCTGCAACAACTGGAGGAATCCTCTGGAATCCTAGAGGGTACTGTCTCAGACTAATTCAGTTCCAATCATAAAACATACCACATCTAGTCTCTAAAATATTGTGATTTGCATGAAACTGTCTCTTAGTTATACTGTTTTTTTTATCAAAATAAGAATGTAATGTTTCGTTATGATGAAATGCATATGCTGCCCCACTATCTCAACAGTGGTGGAAAAATGTCTTTGAATAGGTATTGCCGCTCTTCCTTTGTCGTCCTAGGAGAAAGAAAACCTGGAGACGGGACAAGGAGGACGATCCGGAGACCGGGAACAGAGACGCGACGGGCCCAGAGTACCGCCCAATATTCCCATCAGGACCGGCGAGGAGAACCGATCGATCCGACCGGATGGAGAAAAAGATGCTGAACTGTGCCATCTATTGGAAGAAGATGAGGAAACATCCCAGGTCTTGCGAGTCCCATTAGTGAAATAGAATGGCCATCGCAAGAGGGGGGCTTGTGGGATGTTTTTATCCACGCATCCAAGCCCTACCTCAAAACTGTGCAGTACTGACATGGAAAACATAATGATGGCCAGAGCCAGAGCTTCCCAGAAAATGCACAGGGAAATGCATGAAGAATAGGCTGCCACCCATTTTTGCCGATGTTATGGGCACAGAAGGACACTGCCTAAAACCACCATTGGCCTACCCACACACATAACTGTGGGGAATTCATTTTCTTAAATCCCAAAAAGGGGTGCAGTACCAGTACTCACCACTATCAGAAAGCCGGCGTTTTAAAACCACCAGATTTTACTTTTTTGTGTAAAACTGAATAAATGAACCCAAGGCAAGCCAAAGAAAGACTTACTGAGAGGTGGATACAATGTAAAGTTATATTCTGAAGTGACTTGAAGGTTTATAACAAGACTGGCTTAGCTGTGGATTTCAGCAGTTTAAGTAAATTTGGACTGAAAGACACTAAAAATTTAAATGTTTAAAAGAAATGAGTGACCTACTTTGAGTGTCACATAGGTTGCAATTGTTTAAATGTCATAGTTTTAAACTTAGAATCAGCATTCTATCTGCATATGTAAAAAAATGTCTTGACTTAAACTGGGTAACAAAAAGTGACATTTTATCTGAAACCTGGCTTAAGGAACTGAATTCTGCCCACCAACTACCCCCATCAGGAGTGAAACTTGAGTCACAGCTGTGTTCCCAGGCCTATCTGCCTTTTGCTGGCCACACTAAGGATATGCCATCTCTCTGATAATTGAATTAAGGGGAGCCCCCACAGAATACAGGAGCTCTGAACAAAGGCCTGTCCTGACCCAGGCAGATGGTTTATTGCAGATGTCATAAAAGTAGCTTCCTCCTGAAGCAAAGGGGAGGGGCACTGCCTGTGAGAGCAAGCTGGCTTGGCAGAACTGGAAAAACCAGAAATTCAACCTTGTGCTGGGGGAAAACCACACCCCTTTGGGGCCAGAACCTAACTCTAAAAAGATGAATAACTCATAGTACGGACATGTGAAAATTTTATAAATGATACCATAATTCTTGTGATTTTTCTGCCCACATTTTAAGAGGTTTTTAGAACCGGTGGCATGTTCAGGGGGGTTTTAGCGGAAAAGAGGATATTACTCAAAATGTGTGCATGTGAAAAATCTGACACTTCATCAACTAATGTCCATACTCCTTGCGCACATGTGTGTAAATTTGGGTTAATGTCCGAAATTGCAAACCAGTTAAAAAGTGCAAAATATTGCCATTTCTGAATGCAAGCCCCCAGGAAGAGCAGAGTTTGAACAGGGGATACCTCCTGTGATATGTGAGGGGTGCATATGATTTTAAAACAATATGTACCTCTGCAAATATGTATTTGGTTCAAATCTAGATTTGTGTGCAAGTTGACAGGAGGAGTGGACTTTCTGCAGGCTGTAAAATGACATCACTCTGACACAACTTAGCTCCCCCAATCAAGTGAGAAATGGAAGTTTGACCAATTAGAAGCTGAGAGAGAGGTAGGGTCAGTGATGCTAGAACACACCCACATTCTAAACACATAAAAGCAGACAGACAGGACAGATAGGGACCTTCAAATCCATTTGCAGCTGGAAGCTCTGCCGGGAAAATCCATACTTCAAATCCATCAACCTCCAGAGAGCTAACATAGAGACTTCAATCTATCAACCTTCAGAGACCCAGACCAGACCAGCAGAGTAGAGCTGACCTGTTAGCAGAACCAGAGAGAGCTGACCCAGATCACTGTGAAGTGCAGAGACCAGAGTCCAGTCCTAAACCTGACCAGATCCGTGGCAAGGCATATTTCTAAATATATTGTGAGTACATAGCAAAACTGTGCAGAACCAATCTCTTAGTTAAAATAATATAATTCAATCTATTTTAATCTAAGTAGAACTGTCTCCTAACTGTCACCTGTCATTTGTAAAGCTGTCACTTGTCATTTTCTAGTTGCAAGCTGCACTTGTCTTTTTGAACTTTAAAATTTCAAATCTGAAAAACGACCTTTATTTAATCGCTCATATCTCCGTGACCGTTTGTGCTAGAGACTTGCAGTAACTTTCCTCAGAAAGCTGGGAATCGTGGCTTCCCTACGAACCTAGAACCGCATTCCTACCCCATATACTTTTATCGCAATCGTGAAAAACGCACTCGCGAATTTTGCCGCGATTTGCAAATTTCTTCACGTGTAAAAATCTGCTGCTGCTTGCCTTCAGTTGCCAAAAATTCGTTTGCAACCTGACAACCATTATAGAGCATTGCAAAAGTGATCCTGAACTTATTCAAAGCATATACCACTCACCCTAAACCTCTAGAGGGAATTAAAAGCATTTTAGCATATTTTTCACTTTATTGCCAGCACATATAAAAGCATTTTGCCTGTGTTTTAAACTTCTGTAGTCTAAGCTTGCTGGGGGGAACTGAATCAAATTTGATTGCATTTCTGAGAACTGTGTGCTTTCCTTCCATTTCCTTGCATTGCATCAAGGGGGGAGGGGACTGCCAGAGAAAAGTGATTACATTGTTTTGTTGAAATCATATCAAGTTATTTTCTGTACTGCATTTCATTCCACATTGGATCCATTTGAAACCATAAAAGTATTGTTGCTATCTTATCCATTTCATGTCAACTCCTTAGTGATTATCAAGAAGTGTGCTAGTGCCAGATTCTCCGTTGTTAATCTTTATCATATCAGATTAAGTGTGCTATTCAATTATTAATTTATTCTAAAGTGTGATATATATCTATTGTTTAAATTATCAAATAAACCTTTTAACTTGCAAAACAGAACCACTTCTTGGCTCAGTGGGGTCAGGGGGATTCCAACAGAGGAGTGTTATATAGGGGTAGTCATCCAGAACGCATGAACTGGACATAAAGATATATCAATAAGGGTTTTCATTCAGTATTCTAGACTAGGCGTTGACTTGGCTGTAGTGCTGAATTGAATCCTCTTACAGTTCCAAGGGCGGAATTCTGCCTTGATGTTACATACTTTGAAGGGATCCCCTGGCACACTTTAGGCAGTGAAAAAATACCCAGATAGCTGTAACTTCAGTTGCATAGTTCGCACTTCTAATGTGTCAAAGCGAAGGTATGCTTTCCCACATGTTGATGCACCTCATGTAATTGGTTCTAATGTTCAGCCTCATTTCTGACATATATCACAATTTGTACACTGACATCAAGTTATGATGCCACGCATAATGGGGGTCATTACGACCTGGGCGCAAAGGGATACCGGGCACCGGTAATGACACTGGTGCCGGTAATCCCTTTGCGCCCTATTCCGAGGTCCCTTTGCAGGTCCTCCCTTAACACCTGGTTTTACCAGGCATTATGGACGGGACCCGCAAAGGGATACCGGGGTAAATAACAGTACCGCAATTTGCGGTACCATTATTGCGGCCTTTCCCCTTCCCATTGAGCCCTACGGGGGCTGAAATGGGAAAGGGGAATGGCTCTGGTGAATGGGGAATTACCGGTCCCGCCGACCTCGGACTGGACCGGTAATTACTCCCTTCACCAGACCGGAGTCAGACCGATTTTGGAGGCAGCCATGGCGCTAATGGCGCCATGGCTACCTCCAAACTCGGAATGAGGGCCATTGTCTTGAAACACATGCACAGTTATGTAGACTCCAAAGCTGAGGCACGTATACAGATGTAACCTCACATGTGTTATAAATGTTATAATATGATGGGATTTAGCATTCAGATTGAACTGTTAATAACTGACATTAATTTCCTGCTTGGTAAATAGCAGTGCCCACATCAGCTACAGTGACATTGATAATGAGTGTGCAATGAAGTCTCTACTTTATGGCGTTGCTACACAGGGCCACACACACACATATCTGAACCTCTTGACTGCTTGGGGTTTTGTGCAACTACATTTGGGGACACGTAGGGCATTCGACATATTCAATAATTGCAGTCACTTGTAGCTTTGAGTGCACCATCCACCTTGTGTTTCAGATGGAATGGTATTTGTTTTTGCTTCGAAGCCATGAGCTACACTGTGTCAACACTATCCAGTCAGACCTCCTTAACTCTGAAGCAGCCAGCTCCACAGAAGAGTGCGTTGTGTTCTTGAAACATTTCTTGTAAATAGCTTGTCGCCAAGGCTTATGGAGCTTTGGCAAATCCCTTCCGAAAGTAATAGAAGTGGAGTGGTCTCATCAGGAACAGTGGTTTTCAATCTTGTTGGTTGCAGCATGGGATCAGGGAACAATAGAAAGAATTGATCATAATATAGGCAGATGCACCATTATCAATGAGAGTTGTGATGTCAAGTCCCCGGATGCCTTCAGTGCACTGCACATGGTGTATGGTTGAGAACACAATCTGGACATCATATGATTCATAATCTTGCTTCCTGGGTGCATATCAAGACCCCGGATGCCTTCAGTGCACTGCACGTGCTGTAAGGTTGAGAACACAATCTGGACATCATATGATTCATAATCTTGCTTCCTGGGTGCATATCAAGTCCCCGGATGCCTTCAGTGCACTGCACATGCTGTATGGTTGAGAACACAATCTGGACATCATATGATTCATAATCTTGCTTCCTGGGTGCATATCAAGTCCCCGGATGCCTTCAGTGCACTGCACATGCTGTATGGTTGAGAACACAATCTGGACATCATATGATTCATAATCTTGCTTCCTGGGTGCATATCAAGTCCCCGGATGCCTTCAGTGCACTGCACATGCTGCATGGTTGAGAACACAATCTGGTCATCATATGATTCATAATCTTGCTCCTGGGTGCATATCAAGTCCCCGGATGCCTTCAGTGCACTGCACATGCTGTAAGGTTGAGAACACAATCTGGACATCATATGATTCATAATCTTGCTTCCTGGGTGCATATCAAGTGCCCGGATGCCTTCAGTGCACTGCACATGCTGCATGGTTGAGAACACAATCTGGACATCATATGATTCATAATCTTGCTTGCTGGGTGCATATCAAGTCCCCGGATGCCTTCAGTGCACTGCACATGCTGCAAGGTTGAGAAGACAATCTGGACATCATATGATTCATAATCTTGCTTCCTGGGTGCATATCAAGTCCCCGGATGCCTTCAGTGCACTGCACATGCTGCATGGTTGAGAACACAATCTGGACATCATATGATTCATAATCTTGCTTGCTGGGTGCATATCAAGTCCCCGGATGCCTTCAGTGCACTGCACATGCTGCATGGTTGAGAACACAATCTGGTCATCATATGATTCATAATCTTGCTTCCTGGGTGCATATCAAGTCCCCGGATGCCTTCAGTGCACTGCACATGCTGTAAGGTTGAGAACACAATCTGGACATCATGATTCATAATCTTGCTTGCTGGGTGCATTCCTTGGAGCACTCACCACACTCACATCCACCTCTGTAGTTCCCATGGGGATTAGGGCTGGGTGAAATGTCCACCTGTGAAGCGAAAAGTTCTAAATTTGCACTTGAATCAGCTTCCACCCGTTCCGCAAAATCTGCATTACGGTTCCACCGCCACTGAAATTTCGCCAGCAAGGACATTGGGCCTCATTACACAGACGGCGGTAAGGGTTAACGGTCACCATTAATGGCAACGGTGACCGTTAACCCTTACCGCCGTACTACGAGGTCCCTTTGCGGGTTGGTGCTCTAACGCCTGCTTTTTGCAGGCGTTAAAAACCAACCCGCTAAGGGACCTCGGAGCTAATTACGGCACCGCAAAATTGCGGTGCCGTAATTAGCGCCTTCCCCATTCCCATAGAGCCCTATGGGGCAGAAATGGGAATGGGGAAGGGCAATGGCGGAAGGGGGATTTACCGCCCCACCGACCTTGGAATGGGGCGGTAAATCCCCTTTCCGCCAAGGCGGTGCTGGTAATTTAACGGCATGGTCTAGGGTGCTAATAGCACCCTGGATCACCGCCTTCCGTGTAATGAGGCCAATTGTCTCTGTTTTGTTCGGTTTCGAGTGGAGCGCCAGGGTGCAACAAAACTGCAAAATTGTTCTGCGCCGTGTCACAAAACAGCATGGTGTTTCGTTCCTATGCTGGTTTCATGTAGTGAGATGAGAAACTTCACACAGGTCTTTTTTCGATCTGTGCTAGTTCCAGGCAGCGACACGAGAAAATTCTCGATGCTCTTTTCCGATCCTTGTTCGGTTCACTCAGCGACATGAGAATTTTTGCACAGGTTTTTTCAATGCATGCTAGGTTCGCGCAGTGACACAATTACTTTTGCACAGGTTTTTTCAAGCTGCGCTAGGTTCACGCAGCAACACGAAAAACTGCACAGTTTTTTTCCCATTCATGTTAGGTTTGCGCAGCAACATGAGAAACGTCACGTTCCTCTTTTCGACACGCAGGGGTGGCGGAACGGCAGAGCAGGTCAAAGCGGATTGAAATCTGACAGATTTCGCTTTTGAGGCTGGCAGAGTGCAATCTAACCATTTCATCCATCTGCAGTGGGGACCTCAACCTGCATACCATTGCTAGGTAATTTCATTATTCATAGTTCAAAAATTCCATGGGCCTCATTACGATCCAGCCGGTAATTTACCGACACCGCCATGGAGAAAGGGGGAATTACCACCCCATTACAAGGTTGGCGGGGCAGTAATTCCCCCTTCATCCATGGCCCCTCCCCATTCCCATATTTGCCCCATAGGGCATAATGGGAATGGGGAAGGTGGTAATTACGGTACCGCAAATTGTGGTACCATAACTAGCACCAAGGTCCCTTTGCGGGTCCATTCCTTAACGGCTGGTAAAACCAGCCGTTGAGGTGGGAACCTGCAAAGGGACCTCGTAATCAGGCGTTAAAGGATTACCGGTACGGGTACCCTTACCGGTACCGGTAATCCCTTAGCGCCAGGGTCGTAATGAGGTCCCATGACTTTTACTGGATCTTGACTTCAGTGTAAGATGAAGTTGATGCAATATACACACTTCTTGGTGGTGCCGCCATATTCATGGGAAATATCTGATCATGGCTTCGGTGGCTGGTTGAGAATATTTGCTGCTACACTGAGTACACTTGCAGTTCCGTCATATTGCCCAGTGCCACATCCCTTGGCTCTGCCCACACACCAAGCAGTTTATATGCTCTGCCCAATTCTAATAAATGTGATAGAGAACACCATGCTCCCTCAACATTTCCTACCTTGGCATTGTAGTGTAGCAACCCTGGATACCCTGAGCATGGAACGCATGTGTTTCAACAGCGAAAGTGTGCATGCTCTCCAGGTGCACGAGACAACATAATAAGAACCCACATATCCATTGCATGTCATGTTTGTCACAATTTCGCACATTCATAATAGCCATTTCCTTGTGGACTGAAGAACAGCATGAAGGCATCTACCGCAGCCGAGAAGGATTGATCTGTAATAGGCATTTTTTTTTTCTAAATGCGGTGCACCCACCCACCAACATAAAAAGTCACTTCAGACTTTTGTTCATCATTACCCGTCTTCCTCATGGTTTTGAAATGCATCTCTAAACATTCTCCTCACAGAGTTCAATTGAGGTGATGCACAGCGGGGATCCCATGAACATGAAATCCATCAATGGTGGTGAAAGAGACAGATTGCTGCCCAGTGGGTGGGGGTGAGGGGGCAAAAGTGGAAGATGGTGGCCCACAGCTCAGTGCCTCCTCCTCCTCACTTGTCGTTGTTCACCTCATCAGCAATTCTTTTGGAGTTAGTAGTTGATATGGGTCACTGCACAGACTCAGAGAGAGTGTGTGTGTGTGTGTGTGTCTGTGTGCGCGCATGCATAGGCCACCACTACCAGTAGTGTCCGTCTATAAATATCTGTCTCAATGGCTATGACATTTTATGAAAGTACCATCTTTATGTGTGGTGTTTAGAGCATGTTCTGTCTTTGGGTGAGTGTATATGTTGGCTATTATGAAAGTAGAGCCAATATCCACCTTCTATAACTTGCCCTCTCCGTTTATCTAAAGATTGGTAAATGCTCAAAAAACAAAAGCTTTCTGTACATTCCAGATCAGCCAATACAATAACAAATCCGGTCCGGGGTTTCCCGATCCATGTAAATTTTTGGTTGCTCAATAAAGGACTATATACAATTTCCATGTGTGGTCATGTGCCACTGCTTCAATGTCAGTTGTAGAAATGCTAATCGGCGCATCCCCTTTACAACTAAGATAAATTTGGGGGCCTCTAAGGGGTCTGGCACTCGGGCCATGGGCTCTGTAGCACAGGGCCGTGATCGCTGCATTTTCCTGCAGTTGCTCAGGCTACAGTCTCAGGGTCAGCCTGGCAAGGTTCCGGGAAGGGAGCCGACAGATATTTAGAAGCGCGGTCTGTGCGATAAGCCAGAGGAAAGGCCCTTGAGGTGTGCACACACTCAGGCTGGATCTTTAAATTAACTCTGTGTTTCTGGATTCATGCAGATACAAGCTTTGCAGCAGAACACATTTCAGTTCCTTAGTTAGTTACGATGTCACTCTTGCAGGGAGACACAGTGAGGAGCTCATCTTGTTGGATGAAGGAGAGACGGAACCTCAGGATACTGAGGTATGACAGGCTAATTTGATGTCCTTCATGCATAAATCCATGCCACAGGAAAGGATATATGTGCTGGTTTCAAAGTTGTCCTCCTTTTCCCAAAACAATCAGATGTCCCTTTCAAAGGCAATAGCCTCCAGGTAATCCAGCTACCCACAGAAAAGTTTCATCTTGGGGGTAGGGGATGGCGACATGGGATTGAGACCAAGAAAAGCCCTGGATAAGAGGAAGCACAATGAACAGCAGGCATTCTGTGATGATTTGCCTCAACCCATGAAACACAGGGCCAGAACAGTGCTGGGTCCATCCATGTTAGAGATGGTTCAAGCTCTAACAAGACCCTTCTGCCTCGAGGAGGATCAGAATCAGACAAGGGGAGCCAGATTGGCTTTGTTACCATTGCCAAGGGATCCTGGTTTGCACTCTAACCCTTAGTGGTAGATGCAGGGGGGGAGATGGCTTCCAGGAGCACTACCTTTATCTGCTAGGCCAAGGAGAAGCGCCTTAGAGGTTGCAGTATGCTAAGGGCAATCCTATGTTTTTCCAGATCTTCTGAAGTATGCCAATTCCAGGGAATGTGTTCCAGGGCAAACAGGTATTTTTTCCACAAAGAGCCTCTCCAGAGGGCCACCCCGAGGGTTCAGAAGCAGTTATAGGAGAGCCACATTTACAGAAGGTGCACCAGTTTCGTTACTCTCTTACGGTGGAGGGCAGGGGGTGGGGGTCGATTGCAATGCTTTACCTGAAATAAGCTACTTGTTTTGCAAGTCTCATGGATGTTGTAGACTACGAAAGGATTCAGGCTAGAGTTCACATCACCACCTCTTGAGGCATACCCAAGGATGAGAGTAGTCTTCTTTTACAGCACAGATCATTCAGAAGGAAATACGAGATCTGACTGAAGAAAGGGCTATAGTGAGAGCTCATGTACATCCAGGTGAAACTTTGAGGAACATATTCCTGGTGGAGAAGGAGGACAAAGGATTCAGGCCAGTCATAAATCTTTGGGAACTGAATCAGAGACTCAAGGATCAGGTCCTTTACAGATTACTCCTGCTGGGTGACTCTTTCCACTGAAGCAAGAGAAGAATTGCTTTGGTCGTAAAGGAACATTGACGCCTGGAATGGAAGGGCTACATTTGCTAATTTGGCCACTCTGCAGTTGGCATCAAACACAAGCCAAAGAGGCTTGGGCACCAGCTGTGGTCGGACCTTAACTGAAGGACGATGGTATCCATGGGAGTGTGCCAGGCATATCAACTGTTTTGGGAGGCTGGCAGGTTCTTTTGCAGTCAGGTGTTTTGTGGATTGCGTGGTAAGACTTCTAACGGACAATGTGTTCAGCAGTCCATCATACTTGGAGCACTCCTCACACACACAAATAAACACAGTGAGCAAAACTGCAAGATATTGAATATCTGGAAATCCAAATAGGAAACTCTGGAATGTTCTGAATGCTCTGTCCACTTAAAATTACTTCAAAAAGGGGCAGTAGTGTGGCAGTTCATACAAACCTCTTGGTGCAGACGTAGTAGTGCACCCATTGTTGGTCCTGATGAAGGCGTTATACTTAAATGAGCCAAAATGTTTCTGCATTGACTGTTGCTACGTCGACCCCAACAAGATAGTTGAACTTGATTGAGCCCCCTAAAATCGATAAAACGTTGCTAATGGACTAACTGGGAAAAACTGTCTGACTGTGGACTACCGAGATTGATAAACCTTTCGATCTTGTTCAGACCTATTTTGATGAATGGCTGACGCTGTCATAAACTGTATTTACATGATTAATTATTTCTGTTTTCATTTTAAATGTCCTTATTCTTTTGAATTTCAATTATTTTGAGTTTGTCTAATTTGTTTTTTTTAATCACAGGAAAAATCATCAGTATATACTTTCATCCTGCACATATCTTTATTTAATAGCTCCTAGACAAGTTTCATCTTAACTTTTTGATAAATATTGTGCAATAAATGAACTTGAAAAGTTTACTAGTTTGTACTACCACATGACAGGCCTGAGAAAAATAATTAGGGCTAGTTAATTTGACACAAAATTATTTCTGAGTAATTAAATTTGTAAATAAATTGAAGTTTAGGAATAAGTAATGAAATACTTGATATAGATCCTCGTTAAAAGTCATTTTTGTCACTCCAAACCCAATCAGTGTGTTGGTTAGTTTTCTGAAACACGTGTGTCAGGAAACAAATGTCAACCTGAACCAAGTCACTGCAATATTCTGCTTTCTCTGGGCAGAATAGTGTTTGTCACTGGGAACCCATTCACTGATTTTCTGCACACCTAGAAAATAAAAATAAAAAGATATTCTAAACTCAGTCCCTGTGATTGTATTTGTATTTATTGTTTTTATATAGAACTTTAATCCAAAGCGCTTTACAGTTTAACAACAAGAATACATCGAACATGGAACAGTAGAAGCAAATAACAATATATATTAATCAAACCAGTAAAACAGTATGTAGAACAATTTTCATATGAGGATGAGGAAGAGAGGAGTGGGTGGGGAAGGAAAGGAAGAGGGAGAGAGAGTAGGGAGTAGAGCGAGTCAGTAGGAAGAGGGGAGGGTTTAGGGGAGAAGGTGGAAGGTAAAGAGAACTATGACGGGGTACTAGAGGGAGAGAGAGAAAGGTGAAAGGGGAAAAGATGTCAGGGTGGGGAATGAAGAAGGGGTGATTACAAGGCGACGCAGAAGGAGGAATAGGTGGGGATGGAGTGGATAGAAAGAGGTAGGGAGTTCCAGTGTAGGGGGGCAAGGAGCTGAAAGGAGCGGAAATGAGAAGAGGCACAAGGGGGAGGGCAGAAAGTAAGAAGAGATCGGCAGAAGAAAGGGAGCGAGAGGGGGTGTAGAATGAGAGAAGAGAGGAGAGATATGGTGAGTCAAGGTCATGATTCTGAGATTTAAAGACAAGACAAAGGAAGTGAAATTTAAGTTGGGAGTGGAAGGGAAGCCAGCCTAGGTAAGAGAGTGAGTTGGAGATGAAGTCATGAGGAGAGAGAAGACCGAGGGTACAGATGGCAAAGTGGTAGAGGGATTTAAGGGGGCGAGATGGGAAGCAGGGAGTCCAAAGAAGAGAGAAGAACAATAGAAAAGGCGAGCAAAGATGAGGGAGGAGATTAAGAGTTTGGTAGCATGGAAGGTGAGAGAAGAGCAGACTTTACGAATATTGAAGAGGTGGTAGCGACATGCACGAGAAGTGAGGGAAATATGATGGTTAAAGGAGAGGGAAGAGTCAAAATGAATGCCTAGATTACGAGCATGGGTGGAGATGGAAAGATTAGAAAGGGGAAAATGAATAGAAGGAGGGGGAGAGGGAGGAGGAAGTGTGTTAGAAGGAAAGAATAAGACTTCAGTCTTGTCAGTGTTAAGAGAGAGATAGTGAGATGACATCCAGTTTCTGATGGCGGTAAGGCAGGAGGAGAGATTTAGATGTAAGTCACGGGTAAAGGAAGAAAAGGAGAGGAACAGCTGGGTGTCATCAGCATAGAAATGGTGAGAAATCCCAAAGGAAGAGATGATTGGGGCGAGGAGGGAAGTGTAAAGAGAGAATAAGAAGGGTCAGAGGACAGAGCCTTGGGGAACGCCGTAGTTCAGAGGGAAAGTAGGGGAGGTTTGTCCACCCCAAGAGACAGCAAAAGAGCGGTGGGAGAGGTAAGAGGAGAGCCAGTTAAGGACAGAGCCTTTGAAACCAAAGGAGGAAGAGTATTGAGAAGTAAGGGGGGAACGACAGTATGGAAGGCAGCAGAGAGGTCAAGGAGGATGAGGACTGAGGATTGCTTAGAGAAGCGAGAGGTAACGAGGGAGTTAAGAACATAAGTGAGAGCGGTCTCAGAGGAGTGTTTAGGGCGGAAACCATATTGAGAGGGAGGAAGGAGAGAGAGGTTAGTGACAAAGGTCTAGAGTTGAGAATAGGCTAAGCGTTCAAGTATTTTAGAGAGAAAAGGTTGAAGTGAGATTGGACGAAAGTTGGAAGCAAGAAGGGGGTTGGCAGAAGGCCAGGGATAATAGTGGCATGCTTAAAGGCAGAAGGGAAGGTGGCAGAGGAAGGACAAGTATTGAAGAAAGAGGTTAGGTAGGGAATGAGAGGAGGGTAAATCTTAGGAATAAGAAGGGTTGGGATGGGATCAAAAGGGGTGGCAGTAGGGTGGGATTTGGTCAGGAGAAAAGAGACGCCAGAGGGAGTGATTGGAGAGAATTCAGACATGCAAGCCGAAGGGGAGTGGTAGGAGGGGAAGAAAGGGGAGTAGGAAGGAGAACAGTTAATTGTTTGACGAAGAGAAAGAATTTTGGCAGAGAAGAAGTCAGCAAAGTCAGAAGGAGAGAGAGGAGACGTAGATGAGGGGTCGGGAGGGGGAGGGGAGAGAAGACGAGAAAGAGTTTGGAAGATACAATGGGGATGAGAGGCTTGGGAGTGAAGGAGGTTACTTTTCTCCTCCATAAGGAGAATAAACAGCTGTGTTTGATTCGGAACCCAACCACTTGAATCTTCTGCTAACACATGTGTTTTTACTCTCAGCTACTAGCTACAATTGTATTTTCTCTCTCCAAAATGCACAGGCGCGTCCCTGCCCAAGCAAAGTATGATCAATTAAAACAAGTTATTCCAAAACACACTACTCCAAACCTACTCAAATCTCACACTATTGCAATGCCATCCCCACTTTATATCTGGCTCAAACCTAGCAGCACCCTCATGCATCTCTGAAGTCCTTTTGTAGACTGATTAAGAGCCTCCGATGCATGTGTCCCGACCTAGGCAGATGCCGAGCTCTCTGTAGCTTTTTCTGCCAAACATCCAATTAAATTTGGGAAGCTCACTAAAGTAGTACTGAGTGAAATTCAGGTGATTCGAGGTTTTACCTAGCTAACTTAAGCAGATCTACCAGGGACCATCATTTGTCTGCTGCCAGGATACCGATACCCCATGTAGGGGCAATTGTGATCAATGACCTGGGCAGAAACTTCAAGTTGTAATACCTCTGATGAGAGACGGAAAGTTAAAAGAGCTTTCGCCCCACCAATGTGTTTGGCCATGTGCTGTGCTGTATTCCAGCTTCAAAGGATTTCTATAAATGAAAATGAGTTTAGCTGGGCACAAAGAAAACCTCAGGAAATATCAATTCCTTCAGTCTTCTTTTGCTAGCTGGAAGTCCGTTTGGAGTTTTTTTATGATTATTCACGATAATCCACAATTTATGTTCATGTGGCCAAACATAATCAGTTTTCAGCCTGCCTGACTTTGACGCATGATTAATATTACTAGACATAAAGAGGTATTAAAAGTGTTTTATAATGGCACAATCCCATAGGAAAACGTTCCACGAATCAGGCCCAAAGAGGCATTGGTCGATCCTGCAACAACCTCTTCCTGATCATAAGGCTGAATGAGAATGTGTTCAGCAAGGGACCCCCCGAAATGACAGACTTCATTTCATTGTGAGTGTCCACTCAGGGGACAGAATGTTGATGGTTCCACGTTTTCTCTGTTCCGGATACCTGGACAGTGGGTCAATCCTTTACTGTGTTGTAAGATTACCAGGCACAGTGAGTGGGTTTAATTGGTGGGATGAGCTGCTTTGCTTTTCAATAACATTTCTCAAAAGCATCTGAGGGTCATTTTAAATGTGGTGGATATTGCCTGGAGAGGTTGGTTGCCTCTCCAGTTGTACTTGATGCTCAGAAATTCATGCAGCCCAAGGATCCGTTCCTTTTAAAACCCACTAGCAAAAACCACGCTTAATGACGACTGTCATGTACCGACTCCTTTGCAAAAAACAGTGGCAATCCATACGGTCTCCCGCTTACATGATATTTAATGGTATTTCAATATTTTGTCCCATATCGTTTTTTAATGCATATGTTTCTCCCGTTAAAGCACATTTTCATTTTTCAGATATTTCACCTTCAAAACTCTTGTTATTCCTGGCTTCATTCGTATGTTACTGTATTTTCATAACAGAACTCCCCTGTAATTTGCCCCAATCCATGGGTTTGACGGCCATCCCTATAGTCCCTACAGAGTGACCTCAGATTGACGTAAGTCCTCTATTTATTAGTCGGTAGCAGGAATCTCAGTGGCCCGTCCACATTTTGTAAGGGCTGTACTTATTTGGTGCTATGGCACTGGCCCCATTGATCATTCTATCTGATTCAGAGATTGTCATTGGCGGATGTCTCCAGTCAGGTCCATCACTGGTTTATTTCCTTTCTCTCTGACCAATCTCAATCTCCCTTCCTCTCTCCCTTCACCTCACCTTCCATTCCCCTCTGCTCTCTCTCTCCTCCTCTTTAATGTATATATCCTGCCTCTCATCAACTTTATTCACTCTTTTGGTTTTTGGTGTTATTCTTACGTTGTCAACACCCAGATCCTGTAGGGCTTGATCTAGCTCTCCTATCCACAGCCGAGCGTTGCCGCTCTTGCCTCTCCACAATCCACGTCTGGATGGCTCAACTGGCTCCAGCTCAACTGTGATAAAACAGAGGTTCTTATTGTTGGCACCCCTTACAATGCTCCACCTTGTTCTACTGATTTTCCGTCAGCCGAGCTGGGCCCCATACCACCGCCTTCCACAGTGGTCAAAGATCTGGGGGTTAAGCTGTCTGCATCTCTCTCCATGCTGCCCCAGGTGAGCGCAGTCTGCCAAACCGTTCATTTTAAGCTACGGATTTTGTGGAAAGTGCTTCCCATTTTTCCTCCTCTACCACCTCCTCTAGTTGTCTCTTCTTTGATCGCAAGCTCCCTAGATTACTGTAATTCTCTTTTTCTTGCACAACCCGGCTACCTTCTTCATCGCCTCCGAATCCTGCAAAATTCTGCGGCCTGCCCATCTGGCCACTGGGGCCTCACGCTTTGCCTCTGCTTCTGCCATTCTTAACTCCCTGTATTGGCTTTCGGTTTATAACCGTGTCAAATTTAAGGCACATTGCATTGTACATCGCGCCTTCTATAAGACCGGGCCTGAGTACCTGCCGAATAAATGCCCTGCTATGTTCACCTGCAGCCACTTCACTCTGCCACTGCACGGTGCATTTCCGTCCCCTGTTACAAGTGCTCCTACAGTGAGGGTCGCTCCTTTTCAGTCTCTGCAACCTTGTTGTGGATCTCTCTGCCCCTCTCCTTCTGCCGCATCTATGATCATTTGTCATTTCGGTGTGCCGTTAAAATGTTTCTGTTTTTGCCTGATTCCCCTCTTCCCCTTTCTCTGCTTGCGTTTTCATTCTTGCCTTTTGCGCAATGGCGCCCTGGATGGTGCTGGTTTGCGCTTTTATAAATGTACATAACATAGCATTCGAAAGGAAGCTGGATGCCCAGTTTTCAACAGACATATGAGCACTTTTTGATTTAAGGAAGCCTTTGTGATCATGCTTGTGTACTATTGCAGCCTAATATCAATGGGAGTACTGGTTGTGGGATACCCAAACACCGTACTAGTCCACTTATTGGCCGACAGGAAAGAAAGCCCACCAGAACAGGCTGAATATGGCCGATATAGGCCCAAAATTGTAAAGAGGTTATCACCTAAAACATGTTAAGAAGTGGGTGCTGCATACACGGCATACATAGCCTGGTACCAATCTCAATGCTGCTGCTGCCTGCTTCCCTGATGCAGGGAGTTGAGTTCAAGCAGATGTGTTCGCTGCTCCCCTTGTGCAAATCAGAGCCTGGCCCTGCATATTAGTCCCTGGCTTTTCAGTAGGCAGAAGGACAATTACAAGTATTTTCTGATTTGTATTATTTTTGGCCCCCTAGTAAAGCATAAGCCTTATTAGGACTCAGGAGAAAAGTTGAGATCTCCCAGATAGATGTTAATCAAAGAAATGTACTTCCCTTCCCAACAGCCAAATCCTGCTGTTAATTGAAATTGCATCTTTCTCAAAATGTTAAATCTATGTTTAAAAAAAGATACATTACACGTAGGTTAACATTATGACTGCGAGATGTTTCACTTCACAAAATGATCCATTGAGCATATGAGTCTTGCTGGGGCTACCATTCTTGGTCCTTGCTCCACCCCCCTCCCCACTTATCTTTCTCCTTTTCCCTCACAGGCACTTCCTTCCTTGCTCCCTTTCAGTATGCCTCCTTTTGGTTTACTGCACAAAAACCCAGACTCATTTAAAAGTGGAAAAGGTCGCTTTAATGTGACAGGCCAAAGCTTACAATTAAACGCTTACCTGGCTCCATGGCCTTACAGACTAAAGAACATTTTAAACAACCAATTAAATAATTAAACATTTTCATTTCCCCCCAACAATTAAATAATTAAATAAAACCACTTCCTCCCTAACTATCCCTTGGATCCTACCGTCGCCTTACCCCTTCTCCAGGCGTCCCGCTTTCTCCCCGGGGCCATGCCCCTCCAGGCTCAAAACCTGTTCCCCTGGGATGGCCCGCTTGTGCAAACAGCACCACCCCATCCTTTCCCGCGCCATTCCCCCATTGTGCTTCCCTCCGCCCACATCTAAAGGGGCCATGCCCCCGGCACCAGAAAAACCCTCCACCAAGGTGTTCTTTCTGCCCCCCCCACCAGTTCTCCTTACCTCCAACTCCTTAACCAATCTCCCACCTCCTTTTCTTTTTCAACTTGCACTTTGAGCACCAATGGCTCCACCACCTTGTCCGTTTGAACCTCCACTGAGCAAATGCCCTTCTCATCCTCCAAGGTTTCAATGGCCTGTACACCAACATCTTTCCTTACCCCTTGCAGACCAGACCCTTCATTTCCTGTCCCCCTTCTCGTGTCCCCTCTCTGCTATGCAGATGGCCATTCCCTTTCCCGCTCACCTCTTTCCACACAGCCCGTCTGTGGTCTGGCGTCCACACCGATGCTCCTCATCTCTTTTCTTAGAGGGCTCCTACTGCAGGGACAAAACATATCAGCAGACTCACCCAGCCAATTGTTCCCCCGACCTCTTGCCCCCGACCACCCTGTACCTGTCTTTCCCGATCCCACCTCAAACTTCTTCTCTCCTCCTCCCTTTCCCTTACAGCCCTATAACCTTCTTCCTCCCGCTGCTCCACATAATCCTCCAATCCAACTTCATCACCCCTTAAATACCATTGTGGATGCAAGCTCATGCCCGAGTTGAGTTGATCTTCTTCCTGCGAGCCCAGGGCGTCCGCCCCGCCACTCCTTTGACGTCTTCTCGGCGGGGCCGCAGAAACCCATGCGGCTCCCTAAAGCAGACAGCCAATGGCGCCTGTCTGCTAAGCAGGTAAGAAATGGAGGTACCTTATTTACGGTACCTCCGCTAAAATTCGCCACATTTTTTTCTTTTTTTTTTTAAACTAACTGCCTACCCCCCAAACCACTACAGCTATTCTGCCCTACTCCTCACCTCACCTCACAAATCCAAACCCCCTCACAGGCCCAAATCAGGGAAGGCTCGGGAGCAGGCAACAGGACTGAGTCAATCTCAAAGTCCAACCGTCGCCTGTCTCCCGAACCTTCCCTGACAGCTTAAGTACCCCCTACAGGCGCTCTACCCCCCACGGCCACTCGCTGGCCATGTGCAGCGCCAAAATACACCTCGGGGGGAAACGCTTCGCGTTCCCCCCGTGCCCCCCCCTTTCCCTCACACCACCAGAACCCAGCACACCTTCTTCCTCGCTTTCGTACTTCCACTGTCCTTGACTCCAAGACCTCTAATTTCATTGTGACAAATATGAAAGCAAAAAGAACAAAAGCATCAATACTGGAGTTAAGGAGGCACGTGTCCAGAGCTAAGGACGCCAATGGGCAGACATGCACTTTGCAAGATGAAAATAGGACATAGCATTACACTGAGTTTCTGGTCTCCACCTGCGTGGATACTAACCATACCCGCAGCTTTCTGAAATGCAGGCACTGATGTAATGACGTTGAATTGTTTTAGATATTTAAGACTTTCTGAATCAGGCCACATCGCAACCAACTTAATTCCAGTCTCAGAGTCGTACAACACACATTTCTGAAAGCTGCAACTTGCAAACTTTCTTTTTCCCACCCAGGTTCTAGCATTTCCTACCCTTAGTGAGAGACTCATCGGGACTTCAGCTCCCCTGACACCAGGATCGGCACATGTTAGACTCTGGGATGCAGCAACGTTTTACATTGTTCGAGGTCCAAGGTTATATATAACCTTTGCTAATCATGTGAAAGAACACAGTTGGGCAGGATGCGTATGCAGCTGTGGAAAGGTAGGGCCTCATTACAACCCTCATGTATAGCAGTGCCTGTAAAACAGGCACAGGATTTACAGGTAGTTCTGTAAAGAAAATTCGCAAAGTATTTCAGAACTACTGATGCCAGGTGCCTCCAGTCCAATCATGGATGAGGGCTTCAGAACATGCTCTGCACTTTTCACAGCAGTTGATACCATATCACAAGTCAAGGACTGTTACAGTGTGTACAAATCCACAAATGGCACTGTTAAATCATATGCCAGTAGGAATTTCACATGTTTTCATTATTGTACCAAATGACGTAACAATACACATGCAGCGTCGGATTGGGTCGTCGGCCAATCGGCCCGTGGGCGATGCAAAATCATGGCCGAAACCTGGGGGCCGGTTTGTGAAGCCCACATGGGCCGGTTTCAGCCCAGGCGTGGGCTTCACACTTCAAGAACCAGCCCCCAGGGCCTCGACCTCGCCGGGCAGATGCAAGTTGCAAAGGATCTGTAAGTAAGTAACTTACAGATCCTTTGCAATTGCAGCCCCGCCGCTGGCCCGCTGCAGATGCAGAGAAAGGTAACACTGAAGTGTTACCTTTCATTGATAAATGCGGCGGGCCGGTGGCTAACTGCCTTGGCCCTTGACACCCTGGCGCCAGCAGCAGTCAGTGCTACAAAACACTGGGAGGGAGCGGCAGGGCTGGGCGGGACTGCCGCAGCCCGGCCTGCTCCCTCCCAGTAATTTGTAACAGACTCTGCTCGCCTCTCCACCGCACACCGCCACTGCCGCCGGCACCATAAGTTGCAATTTACAGCAGTTAGCTGCTTTCGTCGGAATGATTTCTGTGTCCGCTTTGCTCCACTCAGGTCTCAGGAGGCATAGATTGCCTGCCTGGGACCCCACGGGGGAAGACCACCAATCCCAATGGTACGGTAGGCGGGATCTCCCTCCATAACCGTGACTATGTATTTTGCTTTTCGCAAGTTGCAGTAATAGCATGTTTTTTCTGCCGTTGTCTCTGTTACGATCATACAAGACATTCCATCTCTGTGTCCTCAGTCACTTGACAAAATCCTTGTGCCTAAAAGCTTGTGTACAGTGTACAAATATTTGACCATAGCATCACGTGTTTGCATTATGCAGGCACCGTTGTGGTGGCTGCTTCTTTGGATCCAGTGTGTTTGGGGTTCAGTTTTACTGGTGGGTGTGCACGCAAACGCAATCATGGAGGGTTTGCTGGGAAGGGGGGGTTTGCTGGCGTGTAAAATAAAAAACTGATTTTGTCCAAAGAAAGGCCTTGATTCCGGCTGGATGTAATTGGTGTTACGAGAGGGTGTTGGAATGGGGGAGTTTTAAACATTATACGTATGCAAGGCTTTCTGTGGGGCATGGTAGCCTAGTTATGTGCTAATTAATGGTCCCGTCCCTCGGATGTAGCCGTGATGTGTAGGCTACCAGTTTGGGTGGACACGAAGGAACATTGATCCGGTAGGTGGAACTCTTGAGGGGGGACACGGGATGGCTTGCAGTGCAAGACCACACTGCTTAGTTAGCCATGCTGGGGGGGCGCCTTGAGTTGCCCCATGGCCCTAACTGGCATTCATTCCAACCTGGCATCTAAAACCTCCTCTCCTCACCCCCCCAAAATACGGGTAACTGTTGTGGTCCTAATGCTTGCATGTGTGTATGTGCGAATCGTCCTGGGCTAGCTTGGGAGATTAGCACTGCATTGTACGTGTTAGAGTGGCTGCTCCACAATGCTTGGCATAGACGTATGTGGCAGGATACAGGCGAAGGCTTAGGGGGCCAGCAGAAGGGTTTAGTATAGGGAATTGTCGCCAATCTGCTGCAAGCCGGGACAGTAACCTCCTCCCGCAGCATTCTCCCACTCAGTGCCGGGAAGGCCCCGCTAAGGTGCGTGCTAACAGCACCAGGTTTACCCCACCACCGGAACTAAAAATAAAATAATGCATTGGGGGGACACTCCAGCTAACTTCATCTGCCTGACGCAAAACATTTCAACCATTGGGGCTGAAAAAAAACACAGTGTTACATCTTGGAGTATAAACCGTGGTGGTGAAGGCAGGAAAGGAGACGAAAGCAATAACTGCTTACATAGCCATACTGTGGTTTACTCTATTTCAGTCAAAGGCAAATCAATACAATGCAGCTATAGACTGCACAATTATGACTTTGAATAATTTGCTACGATTGTGCACAACACTTATACTTTCATTCTGTAGATTGGTAAAGTGTGTTGAAGTGTGGAAGCATTAAGAACTATCAGGAACAGCCAATGGGATTCAGGTGTTACTGTGGTATAGAATTAGAAAAGGTCCCTGTTAGGCTATAGCAGCACCACCACCATTTTAGGGATTTGCCTGGTCTTCTATTAGAATGGCCATGAAGGGATTCTAAATGTGCTGGAATAAACTTCCATGGGTGACATATGAGAAGGGTTCCAACTCTCTTTTCCTGTCCTCTGTTTTCAGATACACTCCCAACAGAACCCAAAACCACACTTAACCACAACCGCACAACACTGGAGCTATGGCAATACTCAAAGTATTGGGTAGTTCATTAGGGCGCAACTGGTGTGGGATAGCACACCAAGTGGCTTACCATTGACTTCATTGTGCCACAATGAATGCTTTGTTGTAATGTGGCTATTTTTCCCATCTCCCTGGCATGCTGTTCAGAATGTTTGTTTGCATGCATGAGGTAATGAGTGCTCAGAGTATTCAATGTCCTATGAGTACGCTGCTTTCCCTATTATGCCAACCTCTGAAACCTGAAAAGTAGATGCACGCATGCATGAAATGCAGCCAAATTTGCACCAGGCATGCAGATGAGCTAAACTGGTCTGCTGTTAAATCTCAGTTACCAGTTTAATGGTATCCACACTCCAGAATAATTGCTCATTTTACTCTAGCTGATTTGATAGCTCAGTAGGTTGAGTGCTTGCTGCTGCGATGTGTGTGATCTGCAGGTTGCAGGTTCAAACCACCTCAGCCTTTCATCCTTCTGAGGTCGATACATGAGTACCAACACAGATTAGGTGATATTGTATGCATATTGGTTCTATAAAAAAGAGCTTAAGCGTAAGTGCTATACAATAACATATTATCATTTGGCCTTGGACGTCTGCTTGCTTTCACAGTAATTTGACAATATGGATCTATACACACAGATATTAATGGTACATATGGTGATCCATTCTTGTATGAAATGTATATCACATTAGTGAAATCATAACCATATTTGTCGTAGTGTACTTAGAAGCAATGCTATTTGATGCCACTTCCTGTTTTGTCAAGGGGTGAAAGGTCGTGTTCCTGCTACTCCTGCTCGGAGCTGTGGACCCTGTCACAGAACTGTATGCAAAGTTATGTTATTTTATGTGTTGTAATGTAACAGACACATGAACCCTCCATAAGTAGCATTTTCTGTAAAGTCATGAATTGAAGCGATTCACGGATGATGGTTTGAGGGCCACTTTTTTTCAGGCGCAGGGTGGGCCACTTTTTTGAGGCGAGGGGTGGGCCACTTTTTTTTGGTTGTCTGCGCCTATTTCTTGTCCCAGTCCGACCCTGTACACATGACTGTTCTTGTGCTGGCCATTTAAAAAATGCAATCATGCTTGGTTGCAACAATGCTGCTGCTACATGCCAGGTGGCCACATGCCAGGCTATCAGCAAGGTATGCCCGAGTGCTGCTCATATACGTAGTTCTGCTCAATGTGCCCATTATTTAGTTCCAAAATTGGAACAGATATTTTTGCATTGCCGGTCCAGTGTCAACTGCCCCAGCCCAGGTAATAAAATAGCGTTAATGTCATACCAATTTACCAGTGGTCTCGGGCAAATGTTACCTCTGGTTAAACATGGCCATGCAGAGCGCTACAATGCACCCCCACCCCTTAACAAATGCTATGTCTGTTTGCCAATACCATGTCTGCCAGTGGTGCCCAGGTTAGCACACTATCATGCTGATATCCACATTACGCCCAGGAAATTCTAATGCTGTATCATTGTCGCCACAGTGAAGACTGTTGTCATGCTTTTACTTCTGCATTGATGAAACGTGTCAGCTTCATTTGTGCATTAGTAGGTCCAAAGTGAGCATGGCAAATGTAAGTGGTTTCAACCAAGCACTCCGCCTAAGTCACTGCCTAGTGTTTAATGCCCAGCTGGAACCCTTATTTATATATTTTTATGTCAAAAGTTCTTTTATTTCTGGACAATTTACCCTTATATAACGCCCCTCTCTTTGAATCCCCCGGTCTCACTGAACCAACAATAGGTTGTTTTGCAAAGTTAAAAGATTTATTTGATGAATTGAACAATATATATATATATCACACTTTTATGAATATGAACAATATCTACATATCACCTTATTCATATTTATACACTGATCAGCAATGGGTGACATCACAACAATCAACAATCTCTTTAATCAATAGGAGTATGGGTGAGAAGAATAATGTAGCAGAGAATAACTTTGTGTGGGTTCAATGAAATGCAATGATATGAAATTAATGCAGCACAGAAATAAAACTTGATATGAATTCAATCAAAGGCAATGTAATCACTCTCCCCCCACTACTATGCAGTATGAAGAGATGGAAGGAGGACACACAGGTTTCAGGAATGTACAATCAACAAATGCAAGTTCAATCCCACTTCCCCCAGCAAGCTTAGAGAACAGGAATGATTTTAAACAGGTCAAATGCTTTTGAATGTGGCTTGTTATGAATGGAAAAAAGGCTAAAAATGACTTTAATTCGCTAGATGGGATTCAGAACTAGTGAGAGTCGCTTTGAATAGGTTCAGGTAGACACTAGCAATGATTGTTGAATGATTAATAGATAGGAAACTGAATTCAGAAGTTGGATGCAAGAAATAGCACTTTTATATGGAATGAATGTGAGCCAAATGCAGAATCGCAGCCAACTTTTCAGCGCACGAAAAACGCAATTACAGAAAATCTATAAGGAGCTTCAATTTGACACTTACATTTTGTTCCTAGCATGTATGGTTCAGAAGTTACAGAGGTTTTAATAAAGGTCGATTTTTTCAGAAAAGATTTCAAATGAGAGATGTGCTTTTTGAAGATTACAAACAAGGATTTCTTAACACTAAGGGAGGCTATGAAGATGCGAGATACCAACGGTACAGCCACCAGTCCAGAGGCACCTCTGTCTGATCTTTGTCCGCTGCGACACTTGCCTTCTTCAGCAAAAATATTAGCGCAAAGATGATTATCATTACAATTATCACAGGATTATATGGATGAGAGAATGAGTCAGGATAGACAAAAAAGATTCTACAATGCAGTCTGATATGTTGGAATGGGTTGGATAGGATTACTTAAAACTAAGAGATGGCTATGGGCAGTTCTATGCTAAATACTCACACTATGGGTTTGGAATGGGCCCGTCAAGATCTGGAATTCGCTTGCCACCGGACATGTCTCAAGCGCTTGGTTCTGCACTCAGCAAGGCACTCTGGTCTCTGCGCGGCCTCTGGTTCTGGATCTGATGGGTTGGTTCTAGGTTACAGCTCTGCTCTGCTGGTTTGGATCTCTGGGTTCTAGCAAGGGTTCTTGGCAAGAGCATCCAAAACAGCACAGCCAGGCTGTTGAATTGGTTGGGCCCCGTGGAAGTTTGGGGTTAAAATCAGGTAGCAAGATTCTAAAGGCCAGCTGAGAAGGGTTCAGCTTTTTGGGTTGGGCCTTCTACTTCAGGGTTCTGGAGTCTGGATAGTTCTGGAGTCTGGATTCTCCTTCAGAGCGCTTCGCCGATAGATCAGTGATGGATGAATGAGTGTCCTCAACAGTCCCTATTTATGTATTTCCCAAGGGGGTGGGGAGGCTGATCATACTAAGCCCACCCTCTAGGAAACTGATTGGTCTAAGTATTCCCTCTCTCCTGATTCGAGAAGGAAACAGTGTGTCATGATGTGTCATCTTTATGGTACAGGGAGAAACTCCCCTTTGTGTTTAACCAAAAAATCTATTTTTCATAAAAAAGCATATTCACAATATCCCAAACTTGGTAATATTACATATTTACGTTACAGATTAATTAAGGCACGTGTCTGTCAAGGTCCCATCTTCTGGAGAGCTTCGGTTCACAAATGACAGTTTTTTGCACTTTTGGTCGGTTACTCAGTGTCAGTTCTGTACCAATTTTCTCACATACATGCACATCCCATGTGGGCATATTCCTGTAAATTTACATATTCCTAGTATCATCACAATTGCTACAATATCAATATTTCCGTGATTCAGTCTCTGAACATCGCACAAATTCCAGAGTAGTTTCTACTTGTGAGCAACTTTTTCATTTTAATAACCTCTAAATTCCATATTTTTGCCAGTTCGGCACAATTTTCTATAAGACTTTTCCTCAAACATATATTTTCTCCAGTTTAAAATCCACATCTCAGTCTGGGCCCGCCTACAAAGCTTGGCTGAGCCAGAGAGTAACTTGAGCTTCTTCCTGCCAGGTCTGGTTTCTAATGATGCCCTAAATTAGCATTTCCTTTCAGTTCAAGGGAGTCCTTTGTCGCCACTCAGAGCAACAGGCCAAAGTCCCCCTCCCAGTTCCTTTCACACACCCCTGCCAGTTTCTCAGCAGAGCAGGGGGGAAGATTCCTTTGTTGGGTAGAAGGTGTGGAATGTCTTTGAAGCTCAGTGTGGCTAACTTTACTCACTTTTAAAACAGTGTTTAATTAGTCTTGTCCTAAAATACAAATTACATGTTTACATGTTTACAAATACATCCACAAATCTCTTAATTCCAGCCTTTTTAAAATATTTACGCCCGCATGGAGTAAAGGGCGCGATGTTGACTGCTGTTTGGCTGGAAGAAGAGCTACTTGTGTCGCTGCTGAAAGCCCACTGCAGCTGCTGAGACTTCTTCTTTCTCTCTGAAGAAAATTTGCATTTGAAAACTTACCATCATCACGAACACTGACCCGCTTCTATTCGCGTAAGACTGTCAGCTGGAGCTGACAGCAGTTGACGCGAGCGGTCCGTGTACTCGAACGCCCACGTGACTCCAGTGACACTCCTCCTGGAAGTGGAGTTCAAAAGCAGTACAGCGCGACCCTTGCGGCATGAAGCCCGCGTGGAGTAAAGGCCGCGCTTTTGACTGCTGTTTACGGCTGGAATGGGCTGCCACTCTCCCTAGTACTTAACCTTCAAATCTCCAACCGCCAATTGGGGCCAACGACAGGCAGTGATGACGCGGAAGACTACAGAAGAGGAAGGGCGGATACTGAGGAGTAAACGGCAACGAGGAGACTCTAACAATGGACTGGAGCATCGCAGTCCACTGAAACCAGCATCCCTCTTCAAACCAGGAGGTAAGACAGTTACCTCCAAACTTTCAAATAACTCTACAACTAACATTCTATTGCAAAATGTATCCTCACAATCTGAGACCACTCAGACCGTCCATGCTTAGTGACTATATGCACTCCGTTACCATCGGTGGGTGAGGTTTTGCAGGACCAAAGCAAGGCCCTGTGGTTGGAAGTTAAGCCGGTCACCCAGGCGTGTGACCATGGGGGTGAGATAGGTCTAAACGGGGAATCCTTAGAACCCTGTGGAGAAAAGCATGGGTCCTCACCGAGACATCGAGAGGGGGGAACCTTTTAGATCTACATCACAAGATCTGCCACAACCCCCCGGGCCCGATGAGTTAAACTTAGCCATCCAGCAGACGAAGGTCCCCTGTGACAAAATCGCTCCAAAAACTTCGACACTCGGGAACAGCGAACGAGAAAGCCAGTTACTGGCAAACGAGGTCGGTCATGCCCAATTGAGGGACATCCCCCCTTCCACTTTAGAGATGGAAGTCCCAGGGGGGCGACCCCCCCCTGCTGGGGGGGAGGTCCCATCAAATACAAAAAAAATTACACGTGACTATTGACATTCATCGACCTCCATCATCAAAAGTCATCGAGAATTTGATCCGTACCTATGCGGAAGAGGACACACAGTACGTTGAATTGACCAGCAATTCGGAGCCGCCGAAGGATTCCTTGAACTCCTTAAATAACTCATTTCATCACACAGAACTTCTAGACGTTATTACTGAGCCAGGAAACTGCTTAAATTCAACAGATATGGAAATCCCTCAAATTAACCAAGAAACAACAATCCTTGGAAGAAAACAGATGGGCAATATTAAAAAAAAAAGCTTGACAAAGAAAACTACTAAAGGGTCAAAAACAGGGAAAGTGCGGGGTTTCCTGCTGGTGCTTTTGAAGAAAAAAGAAAAAACCGTCAAACGGAGAATATTGACAAACCGCTGAGAATCTTCAAGAAAATAACTTTTAAATCAAGGACGCTTTCTGATGACTCAGCTCTCCGTAATTTATTTTCCCAAAAAAAAAAAAGAAAAGCACATTGCCCTCGGAGAACTATCGGATGTGGAAATATTACAAGGAGCAGACTTAACCCCAGTCTGGAGCCAAAAGATCCCGTCAACCTTTGCCTGGCCAAGCTCAAACCCACAGCTGAACAAATCAAGTAACACTCGTAATATTGATTTGTCTAAACATCAAAACTCAGAGATTCCAAGCCAACTGGAACCTGACAAAGAAACAAGTCTTAGGAATCCACTAGGAGGTCTAGCACAGAACAACGAGACTCAAATTCCAAAGGTGACTGGCGAAATATTAACAATGGATATGAACACAGAAAAACTACCTTCCCGAAACCACCTTTTGACTGAACCTCTGGTGAACGGAAATAGGACCTTGCCCATCATATCATCAACAAATAAAAGAGCCAATAAGGCCTCAGGGGCACTTAATATAATCAAACTATCTGCCTTAGAGCCCTCAGCCGATATTGGTTCGGCACAGACCCAAGAGGCACAAGTAAACTCAAATATGGAGGACTCACTCCACGGATCAGGTTACATTAACTTGCAGCCAATCAGAGACATAGGGCCTGTGGCCAACGACCCTAGTAAGCTCGTGTCTAGAATGGCAAGTAATCTAGATGAGCTTAATAACTCACTGCATTCATTGCCAAAAAGGCGTTCATCGCAGAGAATGTCAGAACCATCGGAGAAGGAGTCTTTCAAAAAGAAACCCGATATGATGGCCCTGATGTCAACCTTCACAATCACATTATCACCCTTCGCTAAATTATACGAAGGGATCAACGATACCCTCAAGGACCACTCATCACTCATTACGACGATCTACACAAAAATGATCCACCTGGAGAGTTATATTAAGGCCTGTGAAAGTTAAAAAGACCTTGCTGGAAAAGAAACTACCCAAAACACAAATATTAACAAACCATTAACAAAGGATCCAAGTGCAGAAACAGAAAAACCGACCAGTTTATCCAGAGCAACTCAAACAACAGAGACAATTGAGATGAGTGCAATAGAGACCCTAACCCGGACTGTCACAAATAAAGAAGAACTGAATAAGTTAAACAAAGACAACGAAGAAGCAGTTAGATCAAGCAGAGCCCAAACACAGAGATCAATCCAGTCTAGGGAAAAGAGGAAACTTGAGGTTAAAGAAGGTGAGCCAGACCTACAAAATTCTAAGAAAAAAGGCTCAAACGGCTGTATAGTACTGAAAGTAAAGGGGTTATCGAAAGGTGACAAGATCGAGAAAGTGCTCCCATGTCCACTACAGGACCAAAAACACACAAATAAGTCCATCTACCCGGTTTTCAAGCCACAAACAAATGTAAAGGGTCCTCTAGGAAGAACCGTAACCTTTGGCAAAAATCCAACCCCTAATATTGCAGAAGAAGTCCAGCAGGAAGAAGGTGAAGACGAAAGGGCTCTAGCAGTCCTAGCACAAACGAAGAATTCCAAAAAACAGCTTCCCATTTCAGAGCCCAACTCTGTATATGTTGACTCGACTCAAAAACAACTATTAGAAGCTTTGGAGGTAGAATCAGTGGAAAACGATTCGATGGACTTGATGGATTTATCCACTCATTCGATTGCAGACCAGGAGTCTATTTGACATCATCAAGAAGTTGAGAAGAAGCCACGACAAGAACCGTCTTATGACATAAACGAGGAGAATCAGAGTCCCTCCTCTCCACCCTTCTTATCTATTGCTGATAGGAGAAACAAGACGGTCCTTTTCCATCACGGGATCGTGCCAGACATAATCCATAAAAAGAACTGGGCCTTTGAAGTCTCCAAGAATCAGGAAACCATTAACACAGAAAGCGGGGATTATTGCAAAGAACCCGTGAGGGTCAAGAAATATAGAACTCTGTTTCAAAGAGAGGAAAGGCTTAGTTTGGTCCACGATGAAAAACCTCGGCAAAGAAATATAACCGATAAAAAGAGAGACCTAAAACGCCATACACGAACAAACTCGAGAGATAAAGTAAATCAAGTTAACAGGCTTTCATACAAGGAAAAAGTAAAGAGTGATAGAAACTTCCAGTTGAAGACTATAGAAAACTCAAGTAAAGTAACCTTAAATAGAAGGAATGTAATGGCCTTATTTCAGTGTATCCCTCCTCTAAGAGTGATAAGAACAGAGGACATACAATTTGTGGAATTTGGAACAAAAGGAAACTGAACAATGTGTTCCTGCATTTCCCTTTGTTGGTAGTGCGCCTGCTGATCATCCAAGAGATAGAGAGTTTCTTTATCCTGGACTATGACTTAACTGAATATGACACTAATCTAAGGATCCGGGAGTCCAGGCAAGCCATAGTTAAACCAGCGCATACTAAAAACATATCAACTGCACACTCCGGCGTAAGGCCTTCCAATGACAATGAAATGGAGAAAAGGGGCCAACTGCCAAATGGGAGAAAAGACAGTAATGATTCAATTGTCATCATGGAAAAAAATGAAATCTGACTCTTGGACGACCCAAAAAACCTCAAAAAGCCTTAAAAAACGGAGGACATCAATCAGCACATAGACCTCAACAACAGCGAAAGAATACCTAAAGGTCCTATGAAGAAAATTATGATAACCCTCGCCCATGACGAGCCGAACAAAGACGGTGTTACCACGCAACAGGGAGACAAAGAACAAGGTCTCCTAAAAGAAGGAAAACAATGGACCTGGATCTCGAGAGCATTAAAACCAGATAATCAAAAGTAGCCACTCCAGAAACGGATAACTACAGAAGACCCGGAGGTGGCCCTCAATATAAATAACGGTCTCTTGAAATTCGGCTCGTGGAACACAAGAGGTTTTGATCATCTATTGGGACAGTCTGACGTCCCTCTCGGCGACTATGACATATTATGCCTCCAGGAAACATGGCTCAGAGACCAACCATACATGAACGGATTTGAGGCATTTTTAGCACCGGCTGTAAAGGGACTTTTTGGTCGTCCCTCTTCGGGTCTCTTGACACTGATAAGGTCAAGTAACGAGCTACAAGTGACAAAGGTGATTGAATCATCCTTATTTCTTCAAGTGTTGGAAATATAGTGGAAAGGGAGTCTTCCCCATCAGGCTAGACCCTCTACAGTGGAAATTATAATTATCAACTCCTACTGGAATCCGTTGGCCCAAAGTGACGAACAATTTCTCGACAAAGTGAATCTAATTTTGCAGAAAATCGTTGGAGAATATGATCAGGCGCATCTGATAATATGTGGGGACTTAAACGCATTGTTCTCATATGATACAGAGGCAGAAACAACAGATAGCCTCAACATTGCATCAAGAAAGAGAGGCAGAAAGTGGACCAAAATAATGAAAGTGTATGACATGCTGAACCTCCATTTCTTGAGAGCGCAGGAAGCCCTCGTGATACCAACATGGGAGAAAGGCACATCTAGTGCAACCTTGAACCATATTTTTGTCAACAGTGACTTTCTTCCCCACATCACCAATTTTCAAGTTTTACTAACCAAAAACAGTGACCATAATTTGCTAAAATTCACGTGGACATCCCATAATGAGACACAAACACGAATGCAGCTACCAATTGAAGAGTCGGGGGGAAGAATCAGATTAAAAGTTAAAGAAATGAACGTCAGAAACCTGATAGATTCAAACAACAAGGCAGGAAATTCAAATGCATATACTGCCCCAGACTTTAGTCAACATCTAAATATATATAAGCAAATGGACAAGAACTCTAATCCCAACTCGGCTAATCATATTCATACATATGATGAGGTTCTGGTTGAAGAAAGGAGAAAACTAAGGAAAATCCTTCGATTAGCAAAAAAAAACAATTATCTCAAAGATCTACAGACCGCAGCTTCAGCAAAGAAGACATATAAAAATTGGCTAAAAGCCCACAAAGCGGCAATGTATCAAGCTGATGCCGAAGCACTCTTTTGCCTACTAGATGGCCGAAATTCAAGAGAATTTTGGAAAAAAATAAAATCATCAACTAACAACACGGTAAACATATTAAGTAACTGTGTTGGGGAACAGAAATGTGTGTCCCATTTCACTGATCTCTTTTAAAACCCGAACATAGAGGCTCAACAACCCTCCCGTAATTTGGAGACAGAGTGGTTGCTATCCACTGACTTAACAACAATTGAAATGAAAATTCGGAAACTGAAAAACTCAAGAGCTCCTGGGCCGGATGCCTTAACGAATGCACATCTGAAACAAGCTCCGGAACAATGGGCAGTTTTCGTCAAAGCTGTTTTTGACAGAATCGCACAAACAAAATCAGTGCCACAGTCCTGGAAAAAAGCTACTATAGTCCCAATTTATAAGGCGGGCCCCAAAGATAACCCAAAGAACTATAGACCGATTGCTTTACTAGATGTTATTGGCAAGCTGTACGGGTCTACACTACTTGATGCTTTTCAATCTTGGGCAAAAGAAGCCAATGTGTCTGATCCCTTCCAAGCAGGCTTCGCAAAAAATCTGGGAACGCTGGTAAACATTCTCATAATTAACACCTTAAAACAGAAAACTAAGGCTGGAGGGTCACCTATTTATGTGGCATTCGTCGTCCTTGTCCAGGTGTTTGACCAGGTCAACAGGGAGTTTCTTTGGGAAAAGCTAGAAAGAAACAAATGCCCAGCCCCAATCTTGGAACAAATTCAAGCGCTTCACATGGACACTTCAACATCGGTAAGATTAAATCAATTTGGAATGATTTCCAAACCGATCTCTACTGCAAGAGGAGTAAAGCAGGGCTGCCCCTCAGCCCCAACTTTGTTTTGTGCATTCCTATGGGATCTTAAGGACTCAGAGACCGAGGTTAGATCATTTCCACCAAAATTGGGTGGTTCTTTTATCTCACGACTGTTATACGCAGACAATTCAATCGTCCTAGACCAAACTCCAATAGGTCTCCAAAGACAGTTGGACTCTCTGAGTGAGTATATTTGAATAAATAATTTGGAAATCAACACCTCCAAAACACAGATACTGTCATTTCAAAAATCGGCAAAATCAAAGGCCAATTATTCGTGGCACTTGGAGGGTGTAAGAATTCAAACGGTGGAGGAATTCAAATATCTGGGGGTCACCTTAAGCAACAGTGCTACTGATAAAAACATGCAATTGAAACTATGGGAGAAGACGAAACGTTTAACAGTCCAGGCAAAAACGATCAAAAACAATTCTGCAAATTCTCATTGCAACCAATCTTGGTGTTCTACAGAACAAACGCTGTGCCAGCGATTCTATATGGAACAGAGGTCTTCTTGTCACTCCCAGGAAATCTTTGGCAGAAGCTCGAAAGCTATTTTTGGAGGACCGTGTTGAATTTGCCTCCATCAACTCCAATGGTCCTCATTCGAAGAGAACTCTGTATTTCATCATTGTCTTCAATTTACGATAGAAACTATTTGAGCCTCTTCAGAAAATTGATCATCCCCTCACGCCCAAAATTGGTTGATATTATCCACAACGAGCTTCACGATTCAAACTCAAATCTTCTGAAACCATGGGCCCAAAGAGCAAGAGACATTCTGCAAGATTTAGGATCATCAGAAAACGACCTGATAAACAACCCCATAAAGGTATTTTTCAAACTTGAAACAGGGGACTGGATAAAAACCCAGGACTCAGCCCTAACATATAAATCAGTCTTACATCTTCTTTTGACTAGTAGGAAACTGAATGATACAAGACCTTATTTGAGGGCATTTCCTAACCGACAATCACGTCAAACATTTATGAGAGCACGGCTAAACATCATCCCGACAAATGAAATTAGAGCCATCAGAGGAATCTCTACCTCTAGTGAATGCCGGTTTTGTAACAAGAATGAAACAAAGGAAACCATCAGACACCTGCTCCTGGACTGTTTAGGATTGGAAAAAGAAAGAACAATCCACATGTTGCACCTATTCGAGGTTATATCTGAATATAACGAAGAGTTCTGGTGGAACTGTTTAATGGAGGGAGAGAGAAGAAACAAGACCATCGCGGTGACCCAATTTTTGCAGAACATTGACCTAACAAAGGCATAGACGTGATTGTCAGTATTGTCAGTATGTCTGTTAGTTCCTTTCCAACTTCATTCACTACGCTCTCTTCGTCTTCATGGGGACCCTTGGGACATACAAGTATAGACAAGTTCATGAAGGATGTAAGATTCATTTTGTAAAAAAATGTGAAAACATTTTAAATAAAAAAAAAATATATATATATATAGTTTTTAATTGTATCCACCTCTATTGCTTTCTTTTCCATACTTAGATCTTAATGTAGAATTTTAAAATGGCACGTTAAGTAATCGCCAGCTTCTGACACAGGCGAGTAGCAGTACTGCGCCCATTTTTTACATATTCTTCCAAGCAAGCATCTTTAAATGTGGCTTTTCTTCTGATCAAATATGTTTCTGCTGGCATTGTGCTTAGGTGAATTCTTTATATACAGTGATGTTTCACACCCAACAAGGAGGTTGGATCTCTTGTGATGTTTGGGAACCATGATTTTTGCACTTTCCACAGTCAAGGAAAAATGGATTTTATAAACAGCTCTGTGTTTCTCTTGCAATGCAGGACTGTTTTTTTCAAATAGTTTCATTTTCCTCTGTGGGCAGACAAATGATGGGTTTTGGCAGTGGTCTCCTGTGTTGCCACTGACATAGGTAAAAGTGGATTGGCGGCCTATTTTTCGGGTTTTCCTTTGCACTTCTGGGTGATTTTAGCACGCATAATGCTTTCCGGCGGCCATTTCTGATGTTTCTGATGCAAGCAGTGCACAGTAATGTTGCAGGGCATGGACTAGTGGGTTAAAACATCCCACACAAAGAAAGCCTACTGTTACACATAGAAGATATACAATGTTACATTTTAAAGCTATCATATAATATTAGTGGTTGTATCCCAATAACTCAGAAACAACTTAATACAACACATTCTTAAATACAAAACATGTCCATGGATGCAAAACAACAATCAAAAAATACAGTGGTCATCATACTGATGAGCCGAAAGTTCCTGTCTCCACCATTAAATTACAAACTGTGAGGTTGATTCATGGAATTTCATGCAGAAATTGCACTAGTGCTGTGTGCCAAAAATGCCACTGCACGAGACTGTGTGATTAAGTAAATTTGCACGCAACTTGTATTCATGAAATTATACACGCTAAGTAACGGTATTTGCACATCCCGGCTGTTACGTCCCTGACACGCCCACATGCAAAGCAGGAAACTGTCAGATCAGCTACCTTTGCGCGGTGCCCCAGGCATGAATACATGTACCCTTCAAACAGTGCGTGAGATCCCCGTAAGCAGGCCTGCGACTCTGGGAGCATGATAGGGTCCCCCATAACTTTATCCAGCACCACTACAACATACGTATGAAAAATTGTAACTCGGCAAAAACTCGGGAAATGTACATGCAAACCTACGTAAACATTCCAGCACGCTGCGACACAGTGTACACGCACTCCTATTTTACCTTGAAACCCTGATTGGGAACATGTACTGCAAAATGGAACATGCGATCCCACCTGCGTGCTGAAAATCATACACACAAATGTACTGATGCCAGTCTTCAGGTGGCAGATCCTATAAAAGAGTTGTGTAGGCATTCCCCAGCTGAGACGTTGTGCAATCGTTTCCATAAATATGTCTCTTGACTCGCAATAGTGGGCGTGCAAGGGACTTCCTGCAGGCCGTCCCTCGGAACACACACTTCAGTCCCCATTCCTGTTGTTCAGCCCACTTCCTCGCCCTCTGCGCAGGCTACGCCCACCCACTGAGTCTCGCACAAGGCCCTAGACGGCTCGCACAGGCCTGCGCAAAATACATGCAAGTCCAAGAAAAGTCGGCTATTATCTGCACGAAAAAGTCCATGAATCAGCCCTTGTGTCATTTATTTAGATTTTCATCCCAGAGCTGGGGGGGGCAGTGTGTAAAGCATGCATCCACCTTCCCAGCCATTCCATGCAGAAAATGGATATGCATTTCTGCCTGCATGGCTTTGCCTACTGACAGGGAGGATTGACTCTGCATGGAATCCCACCTGCTTTGTGCACCCGCCTGGATTACTGTGACCTAACTTCTCCACAAATACTATAAAGAACCAAAAGATTGATTTCCCCTCTCTTTGTCCGTATTGTTGTTTTTTGGGTCATTGCTCTTCTGCCCTCTTTCGTTTAGATAGAGCAACACACAATATCTCAGTGCTTTCAAAAAGAATGTATCAATTTTATTTAGTCACAAAATCAAGATAAAACCAATTGATCTAATATCACAATACAATATTAATTCAAAAGTGGGGTTAGTAGTCTGTGCACTCCAATTGAAAACAATAACTGCCAGATGGTTTGCACTGGGTGATTTTGAAATGTGTTGTCCTTAAGGGATTGGAGAATTATAAACATTGGGCCTCATTACCAGTTTGGCCGTATTTCAGCAGTAAGCACATCAAAATACCACCAAATCTGATTACTGATGGGTCATCCATATTTCAATGTGATTATAGATGGTTTTGTTTGGAGGCAGCAGGAGTTGAGGTCATAGTCTCTTGACAGTTCCAGTACCAACTTTGTGTCGTTAGCGTAGTTTGTAAAAAACACATTGAGATCAGCCAAGAGATCACACAGTGGTTTGATATACAGGTTGAAAAGTAACAGGGAAATGCATGCTCCTTCGGGGACTCCACATACTATGGGTATGTGGAGTCCCCGGCAAACTCTAGATGTCCTATGCGAAAGAAAGTATTGAACCCACTTGACACCATTTTTACTGCATTGACCTGTGTTGCTGAAAGTATGAAGCAAACCATTGTGATCTAAAAGGTCAAATGTGGCCAATAAGCCCAAAAGGACTAATAGGCCGACTTTTCCATTATCTGAGATGTTGAGCATGTGTGATTGTACGTCTAAAAGTGAAGTTTCCTTGCTGTAGCAGGGGCGAAATCCTGAATGTCTGGCACGAAGAATATTGTTACCTTCAACAAAAGATTGAAGTTGCACAGTGGCACTTTTGTCCAGAATCTTCAAAAGAATGTTGCAGTTTGTGATGGAGTGTAAGTTATTTGGGTCTTTAGGATCAAGGCCAGGTTTTTTAACTAGAGGTGTGACAGTGACATTTTGATTAAATTAGGATCCTGATGACAAAGGAATGAGGGGTTCACGAACCTGACACAGAATGTGGCAAACATGTCTTTGTGTTGTAGAATGATATACGAGGTATCACATGTTCAAGACATTGTGTGGGAGTGAAGGGCCAAAAGGCGCCCCGCCCCCCCTCTCCTTAGTACAAACTTGGACCATGTGCCTCCAATGGTGGGGGGTGCCCCCGTTGCCCTTATGCAATGTCAGCATTGGTTGGCATTTGCGTAGATGGGACCATTGCGCAGGACACAAGGCATCCATCTTTGTGCCCCCTTGACGCCATCTTGGTAACTAGGCCTCACTGTGATAATACGAAAAAGGCTTCTCTCCCCTTTGCAGCGCCGCGCACGCAGCACACATGACCCCCCCTTTTCTCTCACTGTGTCACGGAAACTCTGCAGCTCCATTCTCACGCTGAAGCCGGAGGTAATTGCAACAAAGAACTAATGTAACAACCCACTCTTCCTCTGAGATCACTGCCCTGCGTGTGAACCGGCTTGAGCCAAGCATCCATCTCCACAAATCTGTCCATGTCCCCTCACCCTCGCCATTGGAAGATTACTGCCAGTGTAACCCTGTGTCCCTGCAAGATATTCTCTTGATGTACCAAATATGTCACCCCACCATGATGCCCGCCAAACGGACCCCCAACTAACATTAGACCCCTGTCACAATATATCACCTCCCAATACTAACAAATGCCAACGTGCCTCAGGTTCTTTACGGGTCCAGACCCTGGCTTCAATCAATGCTATCATGATGGTCAAAGCCCTTTAACCTGATGCTCTATATAAGCCACTGTTATTGACGATGTAAATACATGTAAGACGTTTATAGGTTTACAATGATTTGTTCAAACGAATGGCAAAGTAATTATTTAGTGCATGCTTCACAGAGAGTCACTTGAAGTTCATCCTCCAGGCGAAGGAGCAACCAATCCAGGTGGAACCGTATCGTCATCGCTATATGTGTTTATACTTACCGACCAATCATGTACCGCTTTGACACCGTACACTAATTGCGTCATGTATGACAAATGTACCTTTACAATATGATGTAACTGTGATTATTGTTAGAGCGCTCTCGGGCAGCAGAGTTCTTTGGATGCCAAATATATAAACTATTATTGAACTCACGCAACCTGTCCTCTTAGCATTATTCCCCGTCTGGGGAGAGTCTCATTTATTCTTTTGCACGTCTAAAGAAGGGGAGGGCGCCTACATTTTTGGTGACCCACGCAACGTGATTTGAGACAGGTACCTCGAGGCCTGTGCAGTGCAGTGAGATCTGGGATGCCCACCAGCAAAACCATCGCCTCCGCGGCTGACCAGCCTGTGCACACAACGAGAAGGGGTCAAGGGTTCCGGTTAACGAACACCCAACTGTAAATGCTGCTCACTGAGGCGGGCCACGGCTTGGTTGGGGTGCAGACCAGATTGTGGATGAACCATAAACGGTGACTCTCGGACCACCCGACTGAACACGTTAGTACCGGTTGTGAAAGTTCCCAAGAGGTAAGGGAGGGGTTAAGAATGAAGAGGAACAGGTAACAAATGATAAAAAGGAAGTTAGGGTCTGTGTGAATGATACTGAGGCTTTCTGATCTATTCTTTATATGGCCATTAGATTTTGTGGAGATAAAGAAGTAAGAGAGGGTGAGGAAACTTAGCCCGAACGGGGTAGAAGGCGGCGCCGCGTAGCATTGTCTCGTCCAGTGCAGATAAATAAGTGAAGATAAAGAGAAAATAGTAGGAGTCTCATATATTTAGTAGACTCGGAGTAGTAATTTAGAATATTCTTTTTCGTGTGAACAGAATTCTTGGTAAGGTAGTAAGAGGGAGTAAGAGGTGGGGAGTGCATGAGAAGCTAGAACAGAGGGTAACAAACTAAAATAATCAACAAAAAAAAGGGGGGAGTAAAAGCGCGCAGGTAGTACATGTTACGTGTTATATGTGTTAATGTTATATGTCTTCACGTGCGTCAAAGCGTTACATGTTGATCTGTTAGTAACTGTTTATGTGCTAACAAGTTGAAGAACAAATAAAGGTTGATTAAGAAAATTGAAAATGCAATGTATATGGAAATGTTTTGAATAACAGTAAATGACGGATGTTCACAGTTGAAATAATTTATGGTCTCGGTAAGTGGTGAAAGAGGAAAATTGTTGGAAAATACTGGTACCAAGGGGAAGGAAAAATTTATATACAACATTGAAAGGAAGAGGAAGAGAACAAAGTGTTTGTGCAGTCATACGTAGGTAATTGTGTTATCATGGGCAGAGTAACACCCTTAGCGCACATTTGCCAACACCTCCCATTGTATAGCGAAAAGATACAGAAGTACCACAACCAGTGGGTGACAGAGATAAAAGGAGATAGCGTAACCCCCATATGGCCAGAGGGAGGATCCTTTGATAAGAGGGTATTGGACTTAGTATCAACACGGTGTCGGGACATTTCATCGAAAAAAATTTGTCAACAGGACATTTGGTCGACGTAATTTCGTTGAAAACCAAATGGTCGAATTTTTGTTTTAATTTATATATATATTTTTAAGGTTGTAGTTTAGGGAAAAAAGGGGTTTTTAGAAAAAAAGGGGTTGGGGGGACCCCCCCCAAAAAAAGGGGTAAAAATACAAAAATAAAAAAATTCGACCATTTGGTTTTCGACCAAATTGGTTCGACCATTTGTCCAGTCGACCAATTCTTTTCGATCAAATGTCTGGTAACCTATCAACACACCTGTTGGCCAGATACAAAGGAAACAGTTACAGAACAGGAGAAAAGGGTTGGATTTGTGGCGGATGTTTGAAGAAATAACGCCTGCAAGTGAGGTAAGTACAAATAAAGAAGCAGAGAAGGACAAAGCACAAGAAGAGGTAGGTGGTACAACGAGAGGAGAGTGTACGACAACCACAACGGAAAGCGATACCACTAAAATATACCCGTTGTTCACACGACCCGCAGTAGGTTACAGCGAGCCTCGATATGTGCCAGTGGGCCCCGCCCCGACCACCTCAGCGGAGACAGCAGCCACTGCACCACCTCCATATGACAAAGGAGGGGCTGTATGGCCCAACTAGTGCCCCACCCGTAAACTTGGCACAACTAACTGAGAATTTAGATAGGCAGCTCGCACATGCACAGATGGAAATAACATGAGTACGAGCGTTATGCAACAGGAGCCAGATGTTGCCAGGGGGAGGGGAAGTGCCACCATTAGCAGCAGCCGATCTAACGCCCCTACCAAGCGTCACAGGAGAATCGGCACTAGCAATGCCAGCACCATCACAGTCTGCAGCATCGCAATTGGCACCCATACCAAGAGGGCAAGAATAAAAGAGTGGCAATCGGGAGAGTTCCTATTCCATCTAAATGGCAAGCCAGTGAGAATAATACGCCCAACAACCCCAGAAAGTTAGCGTGGGGAAAGGCAAGACGAAGACAGGGAGCAAGAAGAGGAAGTAGAAGTATGGAGCGATCTCGATGAGTATGAAGAAGGGATAGCTGCGGTGGGATCCCCACTGCCATCCCATTTCGATGACTTAGATGAAAGATCACCGCCAAGGTGGCAGGGCCGGTTAAGACACCGGGTAGAGAACATGCTGGTGAGCAAGACAAAGAAGGGTCGGTAAGTAAGACAGGAAGAAAGCACAAACTACAAATGCCACTAATACACAAGGGGGCAGGAAGGCCGCACTACATTCCGTGGGTCAAAATGGACAAAAACAATTTGCTGAAGCTTCTCCCCCCACTTTCGGGTGGGGCAGGTAAATGGATACATGCATTCGAAAAGAACACAGCAGGAGTGCCATTATTAATAGGGGACATGAAAAGTTTGTTGGTATCCGCTGTTGGAGATCAAGCAGACGATGTGTGGGTGAAGGCGGGGTTCCCAGGAGTAACAATGAGTTGTGACCGCCATGATGGATTGCCTTTTAACATCAGAGCACACCTATGGGATGCATTGTGGCGCACGTTTCCAGACATTCCAGATTTACACTTAGTTATGCAGTGCACGATGGGAGAGGAGGAGGAACCTATGAAATTCATCCTCCGGGTGCAAGGCCTGTGGAGAAGTGAAACGGGTACGGCGTGGGATCAGTCCACCTCCCTGTTCTATTTCATAATCAAAAAAGGGGCTCCCTGAGGAGGTACAGAAGGCCTTGGATAAAATAGCTGGGATAGAAGCCAAGGGCTGGCCTGAGATTCAAAGCATAATCGTACACCACTGCAGGAGGATCAAAGAAAGAGAAAAAAAGATGGCGCAGAAAAGGTTGGCAGACGAAGGGAAATTAGTACAGAACAAGCTAGTGAAGGTCACAGCGCTGAACGCAACCACATCAACTGATAGGAGTAGTGAAGGAGATGACGGAGCAGGAATGCACCAGTTAGGATGGCTGCAGCATGGGCTACAGGAGGGCAAGAACAGTGGGACGGAGAAGAACAGTATGGAGGGCCCCAGTGGCAAGGAAGACCAGCAAGAGGACGAGGTGGGTACAGAGGGCCAAGAGGGGGATTTGGAGGAATGGGGAGGTTTTAGAGGGCCCGGGATGAGAGGAGGACCACAAGAATTGTGTTGGAATTGTGGTAGATGGGGACACTATTCAAGAGATTGTAGAACGTGACCTATGGGGTATTTCCAAGGGCAGCCCCCATTGGGACATGAACAGCAATACGGACATCCACATCCAGGCAGCCCCTATGGGTTACCCATAGGAGGGGGGGCAAGGTGATCAATACTATAGTGAGCCCCAAATGCAGCAAAGACAACAACCCCAGCAACAACAGCTACAGCAGAGAGGAGCACAACCGCCCATGATCAGACAGAATACAGTAGATAATGCAAACAACAATATTTTCGCAACATCGGCCAATGGTGCGCCCGCACCTTTTTGCGGCACAACAGTGGTAGGAGATAATGTTTTCTCCGTGCCAGGAACTGAAACGTATATAGACTAGGACAGCCCAAAGAGAGCACTCGCGTGTCCAGTCCTATCCACTACCCTACATGCAGAAGAGGAACCACTAGTGGGAGCAGAGATAGGAAATAAGCAGTTTATCTTTATGATAGACTAAGGAGCAGAAAAGTCATGTCTCATGGAGGGGCGGTTTCCGCTCTCAGAATTTTTTTTTTAAACGCAGGGGTTCTCTGGGGCTATTTTAAAAGTTCCTTACACTAAAGATCTTGACATAACAGTGGGGGGGAGACAGTGCGCGCACCCTTACTGTATCACGAAGACACGCCAATCAATTTACTGGGAAGAGAATTGTTGAGTAAATTAAACATGACCATCTCCTTTACAGAGCGGGGGATAGTGTGTTCAACTCCAGGAGTTTGCCCCGTACGAGAAATGATAATGATCAGCACACAGACAAATGAAGTTGTAGTAAGAGGGGTGCCCATTGACATGGACATGTTCATTTACGGCATCAGAGTGTTGGCCCGGGTGGTACCAGAAATAACAAGAAAGGAATGGAGGGTGCCCGCAGATTTCATTTTCCGCCCAATAGTGAATACAGATGTTGTACCAGGAACCATCCTGTCCACTGATTTAGAGGGGGTTCAGGTCTCAAGCAAACGTATTGCGGTAATAGGACTGGACACACATGGCTGCGAATGGAGAACAGTACTATTCATAGATGTGATGAAGAACTGTTTACTGACAAAGAGAATGATGGAGAAATAATAATGGAAATAAGTATACCATGTGACATCATGATTCAATACAGGGAAATGAACAACCCACTCATGGCCAGCGTTAACATCCTGCCTACAATTTTTGAAGAAGATATGGAAAGGGTACTGCCAGAGGTCTGGACCACAGGTCCCCATGATGTAGGGTGATTGCATGATGTAACTCCCATAAAGATAAAATTGAAGCCAGGTGCCATACCCCCAAGAGTGACGCAGTACCCCCTATCGAAAGAAGCAGAGGAAGGAATAAAAGAAACAATAAGTGCTCTGTTGAAACAAGGGATAATTGTATCATCCAACTCCCCATCTAATACAGCAATCTTTCCGATCAAAAAGGCAAAAGAAGGGGCATGTAGAATGATCCAAGATCTCCACCCACTCAACGACGTCATTCAGAAAGAGTTCCCATTGGTCCCTAACCCACGATCAACCTTGTGCAGCGTCCCCAAGGAAGCTACATGTTTTACCGTGGTGGACTTGAAAAATGCTTTCTTTTCCATCCCACTCGATCCAAGCTCCCGTTACCTCACGGCGTTCACGCTAGGAGGGAACAGATGCGAACACTGCGGACTACCACAGGGATATTGTGAGAGCCCAAGCATTTTCAATAGGATCTTATATGAAGATCTTGGAAATATTAATGTAGAGAGGGTGATAATACAATACGTAGATGATCTGCTCATCTGCAGTCCAACTGAAGAGAGGTGCAGAGAGGACTGAATAACGTTGTTGAATCTACTGGCTACAAAAGGATACAAGGTAGACAAGGGTAAATTGCAATACTGCCTAGCCGAGGTCCTATACTTAGGACAGCTAATATCCAAAGACAGCAAACAAATACTTCCTGACAGGGCAGTGTCCATACGCCACGTGATAATACAGAAAACTGTAAAAGATATGCAGAAATTTCTCTGCATTTGCAATTACTGCCGAGCATGGATACTTGATCATGCAGCCTACACCCGTCCATTGCTACAGGCATTGAAAGAGTCACAAAAGAATAATGTCCCAATAAAATGGACCAATGAAATGATGACACAATACTTCAAGCTACAAGACATGATCGCACATGCACCAGTTCTCGCAAACCCAGATTATGACCGGGAGTTTTACTTATTCTCACACAGCAATGGCACATTGATGACTGCAGTATTAACACAGAAAACGTCCGTAGGCCACAAGCCATTGGCCTACTACAGCTGTACACTGGACACGGTAATGCAACATCACTTCGCGTGCAAACAAGCTCTTGCTGCAGAAGCCTTCGTGATTGAAAAGAGCGCCACAATTGTAATGGGCTGCTCAGTAACACTGTACGCGGAACATTCACTGTTCGCAATCGTAGAGCGATCAAAATCAACATTGACAACACAGAGAGCAACAGTTTATGAGATAATAATTTCCAGCCCAAATGTGCACGTAGTGATGTGTAAAACAGTAAATCCTGCAACGTTCATTACAGAGCCATGCACTATAGAAGATATGCAGGAGCACGACTGTGCCACATACGAGGGAGAGGAAGATGATATCCCCAAAGCAAGTGAGAATGCATTACAGGAAGGTGAAATATACTTCATAGATGGGTCAGCATCCATAGATACTGAAACAGGGGAAAAACACGTTGGGATGGCCGTGGTAAGAATGGAAGAAGAAAGCACCTCCAGTCTCATTTTTCTGCGCAAGCAGCTGAACTGGTGGCATTAATTGAAGCACTACATGCAGCAAAAGGATGTTCAGTAACGATATAATTAGATTCAGCCTATGCTACAACAACAGTACATTCAGGATTATCATGGTGGCAACGGAGAGGGTTCCGACGGGCAGATAGGTCGCCAGTCCAACATGCTACATTATTAAATGAACTAATAGAAGCACTAGCAGAACCATCAGTAGTGGCAGTGGTGAAATGCCAGGCCCATCCCAACAACACAGTTGCGATCTCATTGGGAAACACGGCAGCAGACGCAGCAGCGAAAGACGCCTCGTATTTCAATGTACCCCCAACAATTGAATGTATTGTTAAAACACCCACGACACAACCATTAGAAGAAGGGTATAGCAACACACCAGTAATGCAGATAATAGAACTACAGAGAAGAGCATCAGTAAAGGAACAAGAATTATGGGCCAAACGAGGGTATAAGCAATCACCTACAGATCTAATATGGAGACAGGAAGTGAATGGGAAGGTGGTGATGCCAGTGGAACTTTTAGAGGTAGCATTCCAGCTGTTGCATTTCCCGGCACATGTGACAAAACAACATATCACAGCAGACATACAGGAGCACTGGTTTATTCCCAACCTGCAGGAGCACTTATCAAAATTCATCATCGAATGCACCACATGTCAGACATAGAGTTCATGGATGACTCTAAGAACACTGCGAGGGACTTTACCGCGAGCTGTGGGGCCCTTCAGAGAGCTCCACGTAGACTATGCGGACATGGGAGAAAGGTGTAACGGAGCAAGATATTTGATTGTGGTGGTATGCCCCTTTTCGAGATGGGTGGAGGCAGGACCATGCCCTCACCCGGACACGAAGTGTGCTGCCAAGTTTTTGGTGCGGGAAGTGTGATGTTATAAGATCAGACAATGGCACACATTTTGTGAATGACCTCTTCAAGGAAGTAACTTCGCTTCTAGGAGTTAAGCACAAACTGTGTTCTATTTATCATCCCGTGGCTAATGGGATGGTGGAGAGGATCAACGGCCTGCTCAAAAGTAAATTGTGCAAACTGTGCAACACACTCAAAAAGAACTGGGTGTATTACCTACCCTTAGCACTGTTCCAACTCAGAACGCAACCAAGCAAAGACCACCAATTAAGCCCCCACAAAATTGTAACTGGCAGGTGTATTCATACACCACTCTCGCCGATAAGAAAAGCATCGGATACACACCAGGCAGCCACAGTGTTGGGGGAAGAATTTAAAGAATACCTTACCCAGTTGACGCGCACAGTGCACAGTATAGCGCGACAAATTGCACCGTCCTTTACTGAAAATGCTGCAACAGACACTGTAACACCAGCCCCAGACAGCCCAAATGGCCCATTAATGCCAGGAGATAATGTATATGTGAGAAGTTTTGTTCGGCGGTGGAACTCGCCGAGATTCCATGGACCATATGAGGTTGTCTACTGCACACCCACTGCGGTCAAGGGACTGAAGTATTGGGTGCATCTCTCAGATGTGAGGAAGGCACGCGATACAGCACAGCCTCAGTGTGAACAAATGAGCAACACTCAACTGGTGAATAAAGATGAAACGTAATTACAAAGAACATAAAAGAAACAACGCATATGAACATGACTCTCTCTCTCTCTCTCTCTCTCTCTCTCTCTCTCTCTCTCTCCTTCTTTCTCTCTATCTTTTGCTTACATGCCCTGTATTTCCTATCAAGTGGATGACAAGAAATGTAAGGTGTATATATGCAGAAATAATGTTAGTAGCTCAATACAAGTAAAATGCACAATAAGTAGCAAAAGGTAGTATAAAAGAATTAATAGCAATACGTGAGTGAGTAATAAGGAGAATATCGCAAAAGTAATAAACTGTGCAATGTGAACAATGAATATATGCTCGTCACTTAACCATTTTATATCGCTGCTCCAGGTAACAGAATGGCTAAAAGGAGTGCACTCCCAGAAAATGACCTAATGTTAGTTAGCAATAGGATTGCCAATAGAACTAATAAGTATAGCAATGTCGAGTGTACGTTAAAGTATTCTGCAGTTTTTCTATCTGTGATGCTATTTTTCATGGCGTGGTACTACACTCTCTTATGTCTTGTCCATGAAATGAACAGAGGGGGGAGTGGGGCACAGCTAGTACGGGAAGGGTCAGTGTTACTTTGGAAGGGGGTAAAAACAATGTGGAGAGAGAACTATTCTGCCGGTGACAATGACGCTAATGTAACCCACATTATGATGCACTTTAATGACACGGAAACTGTTCCACTCCTACCAATTGCTGATATAAACTTGTATGATAACAATGGAACAAACAAATATGATGGTCATTAATTTTGGTCAAATTAGCTAGCTGAAAAGAGCATCAATGTACAGACAACCAGTGACCCTACCTCATTTCATGTTGCTGCTACCCACGAACCACCAGGTCCGCCAAGTGAACACACAGTAAATAATGTTAATGACACAGCATGGACCGGGGTGTTCCCAATACATTATCGAAAAGTTAGAAGTTACCACAAGGGGAGGGGAAAAAAGGGGGCGGATGGGAAAAGGTATGACATCTATCATGGCCTGGGATTAGATGAAATAGAAGACCCCCGCCACCCCGACCAGTCCAATAAATGGTATTCTGACAAGAACACCACAGCGAAGCAAGCCACAAATGAGAGCTGTTATGTTTGCTCTCTCATACCGCACGCATTAGGTACGCCCAAAATACTTGTGCCACAAGAGGTGCCCTTGCCAGATGCCCAATGTTTAATTCATCTCGTATTGTGTAGGATTCGGAGCACCTTCCAGGCACTCACAGTTACAATAGAGATGCGGCAGAACGAGAGGACATGCACAAGCAGACGCAAAGGAGTAATTTGCATCAAAGAACCATTCTTCATCCTAAAAGGGACAAGATTCGCAGAAAACAAATGGCATGACAAAGCGATCGAGTGCAAGGCTGAGGCACTCAGAGGACTGACTGAAGAGAACTTTCAATGGGTAAAAGAAACATGCACCCCAGTCTAGTCTCAGCACATTGCCAAACTCAAGTTGGTCACAGCATTATAAAAGCTGATCAAAACGCAGAAAGAAATACCACATGAACTATGCTTCCACTGAGAAGGAAACGTGCCCATGGGCACCAACGAACAATGTAACAAGACAATCATAATTCCAGATATGAAGAAAGGAACAGCAGCCCTCATGGACATGTATTTGATCTGTGGCAAACAAGCATACCTGCATTTCCCTGCGTCATGGAAGAACACTTGCGCCCTAGCCACTCTACATTCAGCTCTGATGGTAATCCCAGAAAGTCACCTCCAAGGGGGAAAGGGCAATCGGCTGGCATATCGACAGCAGGAGAATCGGCTGGCATATCGGCAGCAGGGCAATCGGCTGACACATCGGCAGCGCCCCGACCAGAAATAACAGAGCCTCCAGCATATGAATTGTTGTCAGAAAAAGACTCAAAAGAAAAACTCTCTTGCAAAAGAAGATCATCCAACTACATCGCCTCTGAATCGTCTGCTCTCCTTGCCGTAATTCCACCAAAATACAAACTCTCCAACTCCGCAGAGACATTCTTTGCTTCGCTCCTAACACCAGGTCTCCAGGCACGAACCAACGCCAAGTGGTTACAGATAGTGCGCTGGGAACTGATCCAACTAGCTAATGACACTGAAGAACGGTTTAATCTGATAAAAGTGGAGCTCTGTGCCTTACACCTAATGACAATGCAGAACCAGTACGTCTTAGATCTCCTCACGGCGATGGACAGCAGTGTTTGCCGAATAATTAGGAGCGCATGTTGCACTTTCGTGCCATCTGAAAATGCAAACAATGGAACGCTTTCCCATGTCATATCAGCAGTACACAGCCTGGGAGAAAGAATGTCAAAAGAAGGAGGAGTGGAACCAACTACCTGGTTTGACAACATTTTCAGCTGGATACCGTCCTGGTTCAACACCATGATGAACATTTCCGTCCCTATCATCGTCTTCATAATGCAATTTTTCTGTGTGTGCCAATTAGGTATCCGATGTTGTGTAAAATCTATGCCTAATTCAGCTATGATGATGGTAACGATGGGGCGACAGGCAACGGCAACAACTATGATAGATGCCCAAATGCAAACTGGGGAACTAATCACACCAAAATATCGCATGACAGCAGTATACCACCAGAATGGGGACAGGGTTGACAATTTATATCATACCACCATAAAATAACCCAGAAAGCTGCAATGGTACAATGAAGTATGGGCGGACCTGGATGGGGACGGGGGGATTTATATGACATGTACCCCTGATGAATATGCAAGAAAATGGCACAGTCTGAAAAGCGTGTGTAGAGCATGGATGCCCATAAAAGGTACACCCGCCTGGGATGAAGCAGTAGCTGAAGCTGAGTATTATCGAAGGGAGAATAAAAGAACTAATAGTTTGTTACTTTAGGTATAACGAAAGGGGGGAATGTGTGGGAGTGAGGGGCCAATAGACCCCACGCTCCTCCTCTCCTTAGTACAAACTTGGACCATGTGCCTCCAATGGTGGGAGGTGCCCCCGTCGCCCTTATGCAATGTCAGCATTGGTTGGCATTTGCGTAGATGGGACCATCGCGCAGGACACAAGGCATCCATCTTTGTGCCCCCTTGATGCTATCTTGGTAACTAGGCCTCACTGCGATAATACGAAAAAGGCTTCTCTCACCTTTGCAGCGCCGCGCACGCAGCACACATGACCCCCACCTTTTCTCTCACTGTGTCTGGAAAACTATGCGGCTCCATTCTCACGCTGAAGCCGGAGGTAATTGCAACAAAGAACTAATGTAACAAACCACTCTTCCTCTGAGATCACTGCCCTGCGTATGAACCGGCTTGAGCCAAGCATCCATCTCCACAAATCTGTCCATGCACCCTCACCCTCGCCATTGGAAAATTACTGGCAGTGTAACCCTGTGTCCCTGCAAGATATTTGGCCTCATTACGACCCTGGTGCTAATGGGTTAACGGCGCCCTAAAAGGCTGCGGCGCTGTTAAGCCATTAGCGCCTTACTACGAGGTCCCTTTGCGGGACCCGACCTGAACGGCTGGTCTAGACCAGCCGTTAAAGTAGGGACCCGCAAAGGGACCTTGGTGCTAAGCACGGTACCGCAATTTGCGGTACCGTACTTAGCACCTTCCCCAGTCCCATTGAGCCCTATGGGGCAAAAATGGGAATGGGGAAGGGCCAATGTTCAATGGGGAATTACCGCCCCGCCAACCTTGGAATGGGGTGGTAATTCCCCATTGAACACTGGCGGACTCGTTACGATACCGGCACCAACCTTGGTGCTAATAGCGCCATGGTTTAGCGCCAGTATCGTAATGAGGGCCATTTTCTTAATGTACCAAATATGTGACCCCACCATGACGCCCGCCAAGCGGACCCCAACTAACATTAGTCCCCTGTCACAATATATTGCCTCCCAATACTAACAAATGCCAACGTGCCTCAGGTTCTTTACGAGTCCAGAACCTGGCTTCAATCAATGCCATCATGATGGTCAAAGCCCTTTAACCTGATGCTGTATATAAGCCTCTGTTATTGATGATGTAAATATATGTAAGACGTTTATAGGTTTACAATGATTTGTTCAAACAAATGGCAAAGTAATTATTTAGTGCATGCTTCACAGACATGTATTATGTTAGCTTAGTTAGTGATCACCCCACCTCACAGCAACCTGACCTTCACCCCTCCTGGACACTGGCAACGAGTCACGTGAAGTCCATCCTCACGGCAAAGGAGCAACCAATCCAGATGGAATCGTATCGTCATCGCCATATGTGCCTATACTTACCGACCAATCATGTACCGCTTTGACACCCTACACTAATTGCGTCATGTATGACGAAATGTACTTTTATAATATGATGTAACTGTGATTATTGTTAGAGCGCTCTCGGGCAGCAGAGTTCTTTGGATGCCAAATATATAAACTATTATTGAATTCGCGCAACCTGTCCTCTTACCCTTATTCCCAGTCTGGGGAGAGTCTCATTTATTCCTTTGCACATCTAAAGACAGGGAGGGCACCTACAACATTGAGAGGGGCAAAGAGAGGAGAATGTGTTTATCATGTCTGTGATAGTAACCAGAGTAAAGTCAAATGTGGTGCGAGTCTCTGTCCGGTTGTGGTTACACGGAGTAGCATGTACAGGGAGGTTTTATTAACTTCCTGCTTAATCTTGTTCCAAGCCTTTTCAATTGTAGCTTCAAAAGCCTTTTGTGTGTTGTAACAGTCTTGGCCTGTAGGTGTCATTGGAGCGGAGGAGGTACCTGCTTTCTCCAAGGATTTAACAATTTCAAAGAGATTTTTTGTGTTGTTTTTAGACTCCTCTATCTGTCTATTTAAGAAATGTTACTTTGCATCAAGGATGCCGTTTTTATGATCTTCGTCTAAAGCTTTCCAAGTAGCTTTTGTAGACTCAGAGCGACATTTTAGCCATACTGTCTCTGCCTGTCTTTTAAGTCTTTTCATTATGCTTGGTTCTTCAGTGTATCAGTGTTGATGGCCAGCATTAATCCTAACTAGCTTAGTTCTAATAAAGTCATGGGGATGTCTCGATCAGTAGTGGTGTTCATTATCAGGTTCATACATTCTTTTATGTTTTCCACTGTAATCTTTTTAAAGCTCCTGTTTGAAACCTGTTTAGGGTTTTTCTTATTCAAAATAGGATGTTTCAATTGAGATTGAAATCTTATCGAGTAGTGATCAGACCAAATGCAAGGTTGTGTACTTTCAATTGTTTAAGTAATAGGAAGCAAGCATCCACACCTCTACTTTGCTACTCCTTTTTAGTTTTGGATCTTTGGTACTCATGTGCCATCCATATACCAAAACTATTGCATTGGAGTACAGCTAGGAGGAAGATAACATACAACTGCTCATGGCCATGCTAATCCATATGGCGATTCCCAACCACTACCTGCCTCTCTCCTCCCAAAACACATCCTCTTAGGATCTCTTTGAGCTAACTCTTTCAAGCATCAACATCAAACGTTATCCTCCCAGTGTTATTTGTGAGCCATTGGATTAATTGCTGCAGTAAATATGCTACTAGTGTAATAAAAATGTCTGACCCAAGTGTGCTATCATTCACTTGATTTCTGTATGTTCCATGCATTGAAATCCTGATAACAACAAGGATTGATAAAGCCAACAGTATTGGCTTGTGTTCAGGTATTAGGCATTTGCCATGCACTGCTGTTATCTGCTACGGTAATCACTCCATTTTCTGGCGGTTTTCATTTTATGGCCGTGTAGCTCCATTATGGCAGTGTCGCCTTTAGGACTTATAGCCTGTCTGAACATGTGAATCAGTGCAGCTCCCCTGTGTCTAATGTCTGCTTCTCGTGGAAGACTGGCCATATGGTAAAGCCCATTACCCGTGTGCTTGCAATCCTCAGTGTATTGGTTTTGCTCATTCATTGTGCTGAGGGAGGTCATGCATACGCATTTCTTTATTGGTTCGTGCCAGCCTGTTCCACTCACTCGTTCTTTAGAGAGACTTCCAGGTGCTTGCATGTTATTCTCATTTTAATTACTCGCTTCTGTTTTGATTTCCTATCTTTTCTTGTTTCGCTCTCGTCTGAATGTCCCTGCTCCACCCATCTATCCTTTATTCTGAAACACGTGACTAATGGTTCTTCCCTGGCCATGTTTTGTTCCATGTTCTTACCTATTTTGTTTCGTACTTATCCTCTGTGTTCTGTGTGCTGAATTCCAACATGTTTTTTTTCTTTTCATTTAGGTGTAGTTCGGATGCAATACTAACTTATTCCAATGGGTTGCAGGTGTGCTCTGCGTGATGACAACATTATCATGGGGAAGGACATGTGTGTTTCTTAAAGGACATTACGGCAGATGATGTTTTCTTTTGTTCATTACTCTCTGTACCGTTGAGGCATGCCCACGACATCAAGCCAAAGTGCTGAAGAGTGGCTGTGATTGTTTTAATAATCTTCGAGAGTTATCCATCCTTTCCTGGCAACATTATTGTGATAATGATCTGCCCGTGTTGCATGACTTTGGTCGAAGGCTACAATTACTGAATCTTTTTAGTGCGCATGCATAGATTAATGACAGACAACAGGTGAGGTAGTGAGTGACTGGAAGTCGCGATTGTACGCTGCAGTCCAATGGTAGAATACATTGAAAGGGATGTAATAATACGGTCTGTTTAATTATTCAATTGTATCAAGTTGTGGAGGACACGTGTTGACTGTATCTTCAACATCTGTGACAACTGTGCATGTAATTTGCATATCTGCCTGCCACTCAATGGGCCTCATTACTAGTTTGGCGGTAGGCATGCCTGTTTTACACGCACGCCTACCGCCAAATTCGCTACTGGTACCGCCACCCGCGATTGGGCAATAACTGGCCGATTACGAGTTGAATGGGCCGGTAATTGCCCATTCGCGGGTGGCGGTATTGCCGGGCTCCCAATCCCCATTCTGCTGCAGAGGGCAGAATGGGGGTGGGGAGCATGGTTGCACCGGCACCGTTGATAACAGTGCTGGTGCAATTACGAGTTCTGCTTGCTGGTGCCGCACAGCCTGCCAGGTCAGATCTGGCAGGCTGTCAGGCACCCGCGACCAGAACTCGTAATTCAGCGGCACGGTATGAACGGTGACGGTGCCTTACCGGCACCGTTCATACCGTGGCTGACACCCTTATAATGAGGCCCACTGTTTATATGGTCTACATGTTAAGTATGGCAGAGCTCCAACTGTACTCAGTTGTACCAGGATTTATAGACTAATGGTGAATAACCCATTAAATCTTTAGCACTCTGACCCATACGATACTCCTCATTCCCTGGAAAAATGTGGTCCAGCTGTCACATAGTCACTGACATAGCATTCCACATTGTGCCTGATGACTACATTGCATAGATAGTATACTTAAGCAATAGGCCCCGAGCAGGGGGAGCATTACCACTTCAGTTAATGCCCTGGGGCCGTTAGTTACAGGCCTCAGCGAAGCTCTGTCGTTTCAGTACAGAAAAACAAAAAATTTCAAAGAAAGGGCCGCCGGGGAAGGCCATTGAAATTGAATGGAAAAAGTTAAACAAACAAAATGGCCACCATGTAAAGGCAGAAGGGAGTACAAGTAGTCCGTGCTCCTTTTCCATAGCAGTCATTAAAAAAAAAGGAAACATGTAAATGGCCTGTCGTGAATCAGGAGCGGACGCGCTGAGGACAGAAGTGGTCCCAGCGCATCTGCTCCCGAAATGGACAAAAAAGAAGGTAAGTGGGAATCGGCAGGTGGGGAGGGGATTCTTTGATTGGAGGGCGCGGGGAAGGGATCAACACTTACCTTGATCCCCTGCCGGGGAAGATGGCAGCCTCCAGCCGTGTGATGGCTCGAAGTGGGGATTACCCCGTTCCGAGCCTCCTCATTCACTGAGTGGCTGCCACACCCCCCACCAGGGACAGAAAGGAGGAACGTTATGGGGAGAGGGATTTACGGTCGGTAACGCCCCAGTGAGGGCCAATGAGATTGCATGTTACAATCTCATTGTCCCTCGCTGGTTACTAATATACTTTATAGAGAAATCTCTGCTAGCCATGGCACTGTCACATGAACCTTTTATACTATTTGCATGCAATGTGAATGCTCTTTTATTTCATGTTTGTTCAGACCACAGTCTGTCAAAGGGTCAAACACGCTACAGCACGTCCATTCCATGACAATGGGAGTACCTACTTTACAAATAACAAGTACCATAAAATAAAACTGCTTCTAGCTGTGCCTTGTTTGCAAGGTGATACCCCTCCAAATCATGTTACTGGGTGTTTGATCTGATGATTCTCATGGGGTAAAGTATGTTGTTGTACTATTTTAGTCTGATTTTGTTTTTTAATGTTCAAAATAAATGTGTGCTGTTCTTTGAAAATATCACACCACAACATCGCCACCTTACTTCATTCGTTCTTTAAAAATAACAAAACTCTTTTCTTGAATATGTAAAGAGTGAAAATGTTAAAAACTTACAATGCCATTTAGATTAGGTAATGAACGATTGTGCACAAGTTGTGGCATGAGAAGTAACCATGGAAAAGGTCCTAAAAGAATAGATAGGAATGAGTTGCGGGGCAGGGTTAGTAATTAGCATACAAAATGCACACCGCAACGGGAAGTGACATCAAAAGACATAGGGCCTCATTACGTCCCTGGCGCTAATGGGTTAACGGCGCCGTAAACGGCTGCGGCGCGGTTACCCCATTAGCGCCTGATTACGAGGTCCCTTTGCGGAACCCGACCTTAACGGCTGGTCTACACCAGCCGTTAAAGTAGGGACCCGCAAAGGGACCTTGGTGCTAAGTACGGTACCGCAATTTGCGGTACCATACTTAGCGCCTTCCCCATTCCCATTGAGCCCTATGGGGCAAAAATGGGAATGGGGAATGGCCATGGAGGAAGGGGGAATTACCGCCCCACCAACCTTGTAATGGGGTGGTAATTACCCCTTTCTCCAGGGCGGAGTCGGTAAGTTACCGGCATGGACCATGGTGCTATTAGCACCATGGTTTTCCGCCTGGGTCGTAATGAGGCATAAAGTCAGAGAATGCAATGTCATCGCCTTTTTGCCACTTATTTGTCTCCCTGCACAAAACACAGCCTCCGGGGATCACTTTGAGCTAGTTCTGTCACACAGCAACATCACTCTTTGTTTTGTTTAAGTCTGCCAGTGTTATTTCTGAACAGTTTTGTGAGAGATGATAGCTTAATTGCTGTGGTAAATTAACTTATGTTGTAATAAAAATCCCTTAAACAAGTGTGCCTTCATCCACCTGATTTATGAGCAATTTGTGTGTCCTAACAGCTGTTCCTTTCACTGAAGTCCTGTTAAAAACAACCATTGGCAAAGCCAACAGCTTTGGTTTGCGTATAGGTATTAGTTGGGCATTTGCCGGGCTGTGACACCATATGCATAGGTGCTCACACCATTTTCCAGCTGTTGCCATTTTATCGCCCCACGATGACATTATGGCAATGCCTGCCAAATGTCTATTCAATGCCCACACAACAGAAAAAACCTTTCCCGTTCCCAATTATTTTTAATTCATGTAAAATACTCCCAGTGCATTTAAATGGAGGCCTACAAATAGCAGAATGCAAAGTGATGTGAGCATAGCATATGGGATTGGCCAATTATCTTACACTTGAAAGGGAAACGTCAGATCTCGGCAAACTCTTCCAGTACCGTAAAAGCTAAAATACACATTCCATAGAAGCCTGTGTGATGGCCCGAGCGCTACATTTAGTCATTTCTGACTAAGCCATGTCAACTACTGTTATGCGTGATGAGATTAAATTCACGTTTTAATATAACAAATATGATTTGTGTGTGTCAATCAAGCAGTCATTGTGGAAACAGACTACAGAGAGTTGAACATCTTACGTTTGTTCAGGCATTTGTTATCTTGGAAATGCAAGGCAGGTGAATATTGAGCAGTCTTCTGCAGGAGTGGGCCTGTGTGGTGTATTGGCTCTGATATGTTGTGTTATCTTGCATTTGTATAGCACATCCTGCCATAGTTTATGGCTTCAACACGCTTTGCCTGTCGGAGAGGCAAAGAAGGACTATGATAGAACATTCAGTAGTGGTACGGAGAAACAAAGTCTGGTAGATAGTTGGGAGGAGGGTGAGCGAAAGATAGGATGCACAGGAAGCACAGGAAGCCACGAGAAGGAAAGTTTAGAGGAGTTATGTGTGCAATTGGACTCAACTGTATTCTGTGGGATGCAGTGCCAAGAGGAAAGATAGATGCTGAAGGTCTGTGCAAGTGGGGTATGTCTGAAAACACCACTCCATGGTGAGGCTGGGCATGTTGAAGCCATGCCCAAGAAAACACATGCAGCAAAAGCCTTCACACTTACTTCAGTAAGCCCCCAACAACATTTGGGAAGGGTTGTATGTCAGAAATACAAATTTGCCAAGTTGCAAAAACTCCCTGAAAAGTGAATGAAAGAAACTCACATTTTTGGGTTTCCTCATGTATGTCATGGTTACGAATACCCTAGGATTCTTCGCGAAGTGCTTATGGCCAGACCTGGGGCTTTCCAAAGTGTCATGATGAGCCAAGGCATGTAGAAACCCATGCCCGAGGAAGCACACTGTGCAAAGACCCTCTACTCACTCCCCTAAGCAACAAGCAGCCAGGTCCTATGTATGGAAAAGCTGAAAGGAAATATGGGCCCTTTTAACTGAGGGTGGGATTTGGACCACAGCTTCCTTAGGAGCAGTAGCGCAGTCCGGCCTCTTTGGAAGTTCCTGAGTCTGGTTTTATTAAGGTTTGACGATTATTTCTCACAACCCATATTTTAACCAAATTGTATTTGATTGGCTTTTCCACCTTTTTTACTGCCAAGATGTCACCCTGTGCCCCCCCCCTTATTACCCTCAAATCACACACCCATATATACCCTACCCCCACTTACCACCTATATTTTTGCGGCAAAAAGCATCAGAAAAATAGAATTTGGAGAAAGCGTAGGTCAGCGAAAGTGGGCTAGACCCTGAGTCGTGCTAGGGCCTTTGAGGTAATGGTAATATTAGTCTATGAGGCAGGAATACTCTTATGGGGTTAATTTACACAATCCAGCCTTTGGAGAACCTTCTCACCATGGGCTGCAGTTCCTGTGTACTGTTAGTAGAGGGCACCCTGAGGTGCAGATAACTAATGCACTCAAAAGGATGGCGGCAGGCAGCGGATACGTAATTCCAGAGCAGCATGTGACATGACCTTGCTGTGGCAGCTCAGCTCCTCCAGATAACTCCTAAATGGGCAACAGCACTGTCTCCTCCTCCCACTGTCATGAGGAAAAGAGAGTGAGCAATTATGGTTTGAATGTGGCTTATTATTAGGTAGGGCATACAACATAGCAATTAAATCATTATTATTGTTGGAAAGCAGCTTCAATACTCTTGGTAAGGTTCATACATAGCTTTATTACAAGATCACTTAAGCTGTTACATTAGAGTACAGTGGAGGACACCACTGGGCCCCATCACCTAGGCTAACCCACCTCCAACTGACATAAGCTAGAACCTTCACACACACTGAAAGGGAATCATTCCACATAGAACTCCAACATTCTCACAACTCATGCAGTCTCAGATAAGTACTTTACAACATATCTCCCTCTGTTACTACACACACACACAAACACACACACACACACACACAAATCTAGTTTATAACACATCTCATTTTCTCAAGTAACATAGCGCACATTCACACAGCAACTATGCACCTTTAAAGATGGTGTGCTACTCTAAACTTTGTGGTGGAACCTGACCCCAATTACAATTTAGGAGCCCACTATTCCACCTCTTTTGAATGGCGATAGGCACGACCTCCCCATCACTCCTATTAGGACCGGAACCTTTTCTTTCTTGAAGAACACTCCCACTCAAATGGATGGCATTAGCGCGATCAAACATCTTCTGCTAAACTTGTGACCTCTCACTAAATATCTCGGAAAACATTCTACTCCCACGAAATATACAAATGGGTGCAGGCGTGACCCCACCCCCTAAATACTTACTGAGGCATGACCTCTTATCTCAACTTCTTTTTGGGCATGACCCCTACTCTTAACCACTATTTTAATGCAACACATGGATTCTCATTGGGTGGAAGGCACGACCTCCACTACTTAGCTATTATGAGAAACCCAGAGCAAGTGCCCATAGCAGAGGTGGAAGCGTCATCCAAGGGGCAAAAAAGACAGATAAAACCCCATTATTAAGAAAGGCCTTCGCAGACCCATGAGTAAGGTTTTGGAAGCAGTGTAAAGGCGCAATAGTTAATGGGGAAATTAAATAATGAAAATGCCGGGCGCAGCGCTGTCCTCATAGAGAAAATACATTTTATGATAATGATGAGGCACATAAGAGAGAGATGGGAGATAGGCTGGCAACTCAGAGCCCTTCCCAAACGCAGCATCAGCCTCAGATAGAAGATACGTTTCATGCTGTGAGCTTGGGCAGGAGAGTGTAAATGAAAGGAGGCGTTACCAAAGGAAAAGTGACATGTACTTTGTCAAACGCATAATCTGATGGGATAAGGGAGACGATTAAATATGCGTTGTACAAGGTTTCTCAGAATCAGAACTTTCTTGTTCCAGAACCCATTCCTCCTCACCTGTATCTTCCGATGAGCACTTGTGTCTTCGCGCCTTTCTCCTCGTTGACTTCTTTTTTGTGAAGAGAAATGGTCTTCCGCGGTTAGAAGCCACTCTGCCCACCTGATAGAACAGGAAAGCAAAGGGACCCTTCCCAAAGAGGCTGAACTGAGAGGAAAAAAGCGGAAGCTGAAAAAAAAAATCTCTTGGATGAAGTGATTGACTGCTGAGTAGGTGTTACAGAAAGTCCAGGTAAGTAGATGGAACTGGTAAATGTAATCCTGGTCACGTGATGGGTAGTACTGGAAGCGATCTGTCTCTTGAGTAAGGATTCCAAGCCTGGACTGGATTGCTGTTGACAGCAAAAAAGGCAACGAGAGAAGGCATCTGCAGAACAATGTCTAAAGAAGACGGAAAAGGTACAGGTAGAGTGGAAAGCCAAGAGCGGCAGTAAGAGAGAAGAAGAGAGGAGTGGGGGCGGGGCAGGAAAGTGGAAAAGAGCAGGGAGCAATGGTCGAAACTGTTAAGGAAACGAGCAAGGCAAACAAGATAGAAAGAAAAGGCTGGAAAAAAGGAAGGCCAACCTGAGAGCTAGAACTGGGGAAAGAAGAAAGTCAGGAAGGGAGAAAGTACCGGAGTGGGACCGGTAGACAAAGGAACACAGCAAAAGCCCGAAGGAACGCTGAGCGAGTAGCCGGAGCGTTATGCAAAAGGATTGCAACGTGCCGGCCAAAACAAAGGGGCGTGGTTAAATACGGAAGCGAGAAAACAAAAGACAAAAAAGACTAGATCGGAATAACAGGAAGTAACAGAAAAAGGTGGAACATCCTAATGGCGGCGTAGTGGCCAGCGGCTCCATAGTCGCCAGGGATACCTTCGTGAACACGGCATGACAGTTGTTGCCATGATCGTATTGCACATATTTAATGAGGAGCAGTGCTAAGTACGTTGCAATGCATGAGAAACTTACTACTTCTCACCTGTGTGACAGTGGAGAGCAGGAGATATGCTCTGCTCAGATGCAGCTTGGAAAATAATGACGCCATGTTGAGTGCAGGTGGAGATGGTGAAGAATTCCTACATCATTAGGATTCCAAGAGCAAATGGCCGTTGGGGTCATTACTGTGGCGTGGAACATTGTGGCACGTATATAGTAAGCAGAGCCATAATGAAGGATGAGATGAGAACGGATGCCGTAGCATTTGAGAAGAGGACCCTTGTGTGTAATCCAGGAAGAAAGCCGGAAACAGGGGTTAATGAAACGTTGTATTGAAGTGATGCAAGAAGCAGATAGGATTGCAAAGGGAGAACTTTATAGAGAGGTTATAAATCGGGATTCCTATTAACAAAAATATTGGGTGTGGCCATAGGTATACAACAGAACATGAATATGCAAGGTGCCGGCAAACCAGTTAGAGTCAGCTGGCTCATGTACATGTTAGTAAAGACACGTTATTTTTTAAGCATCATTGGTATGGATACATAAAGAACTCTCATTATGGAGAAGGTGTTATAAATGTGCCCGGGATGTGGGCAAAGAATGTATCCTTTTTGGTGTCATATGATAAAAATAAAAGAAGGCATTATGAGATTGAGGGAACCTTGCATGGTGATGCATTAAGGATGCAATCTTTCTTGAGGATTTGTAGAATCTTATTGACAATTGAAGTCGTAACATGAATATTACTAAAGTTTTAAATGAGATGTTTAGAAATGCATAATGCATGCCTGGAACGATTAGAAGCCTAGGCCAGGGTGAGTGAGTCTAGCAAATAGAGGATTTGCACGACTATATGATATGGGTGATATTGACTGTATATGAGCTCATGTGAAAGTTCATATAGTTATAACCTAATTGAGGATTTTTAGGTTGCAGTGGACTTTTAATGGACAATATGAAAATGCATTTCGTCTTAAAAGTTACATATGGAAGTGCCCTGTGTGTATGTCTGTTATGTCGTTGAGAATGAGCATGTGTGAGTTAATGTGAACAGTTTAGAGTGAGTGTGTTAGTGTTAACATTTTGAGGCATTTCAGGGTTTATGTTGTGAAACACAACAAAGACTTTTAGCACTACAATATTACTTTTTCTCCAAGCAAGTTTTGTTTGGTCCTAGCAAAACCAAGCCAAATTGTAACAATTTGAACACGTTCGTTATCTTAGGTAAGGACGGAAGTATAGCGCTATGTGATCTGAAATGTACAAAGAATGACAGAGAGATCAGAGTGATTATGTCAGCAAATGTGTAAGAGGCTTGTACCCTCGAATGAGTACGTTTAAGGTCAAGCTTTTAATTGCTAAGCCGTGGAGGACACTGCTCTGTTTCAGTTTACCTTGTCCCCATTGTTGGAAAGCAGCTTCGATACTCTTGGTAAGGTTCATACAGAGCTTTTTTACAAGATCACTTAAGCTGTTACATTAGAGTACAGTGGAGGACACCACTGGGCCCCATCACCCATGCTAAATCAGCTCCAACTGACATAAGCTAGAACCTTCACACCCACTGAAAGGGAATCATTCCACACAGAACTCAAACATTCTCATAACTCATGCAGTCTCAGATAAGTACTTTACAACAATTATATTGGTTACACATTTGGAATTATGTCAAACTAGTTGCTTATTGTAGGGCCATACAGGATGTTCTTTTTTTTCTTGGTGCACGGGATCTACCATAGTTTAAGTATATTAGACAAATGGCACCGGAAACTTTAAGGGCCGATTTTAATGAGTGGTTTACGCTGAGCATGATGACACATTGAAGAGCATACAGCCTAATGTACCTATATCCTGGAAGAAAGCTCTTAGAGGATAATGATTCCCTTTGTATTTGGTTGAGGAATTTCAATATAAGGTGTTTTTAAAAAAATTCTCATTGGGATCCTTAGAAGATATGCAACATTTTCTACTCTTCTGTCCTGTATATATAAATATAAGGGAAAATTGCTTCTTTTTTTAAAACAAAATTATTTTGTTATGTGTGCCATTGGTAATCCAACCTCTGCACATAAAACCATTCGGAAAAATTATTACAAAGATTATACAAAATGACACAACCAATCAACTGTGATGCTTGAGCTAAAATATGGCGCTGGTGCACAGTGCATTCTGGGGGAACTCAGAGCCATAATGGATATGTATTCCATGCTTCAGTGGAAGCTGCACTTGTACACAGATTTTCAGCTTGGTTAGCAGTATTTCACTGAAAAACATGTTTTCAACGTTATTCGTTGCTTGTGTTGGTCTGCATGGCTCATCCAAGGACACAGAGCTCGGAGAGGCTAGAATCCGCAGGTGCCGGCTGGTACCATATAAGGTTTGTCATGCCGCCCGTGCCAATTTTGAAGATGAGTTATGGAATTGTTTTCTGTGGTGCTTTAGAAGAGGGAAGTGCTTTGCTCCTTGGGGTTACCGTCGGTCGACCCGGCCGGCAACCAACGCTCACTCATCAACGCGCAAGCGCTGATGCCAGAATATTCGAGATATGCATGGTGCCTCATATTTATGTCAAAGCAATCCATAAAAGAGGTAACAATCACATAATGCTGCTTAATTAAGTAAAAACATGATAACACAATGCTGTAAAACACAAACCTAAGATTGCCTTATATTATTACGTAAACTATACAAGAAATAAATATACCTTACATAATCGTTACCAAGCTATCACTGTACATAATTAAAAAAATATGTTCGTCTCTTGCGCACTCTATTTAATACTTTCTTTTTAAGGTCATGACCAATGATCCCTCTAATTATGTTTCTCAATGCGCAGAAATGGTTGGCTTTTGTGCACACATTTTCTTACATGTGCAAAACTAAAAAGGTAAGCCACTATGTGGTTATGCGTAGTTAGTGAGCTACCATCTCCAAAGAATTTGAAAGGAAAATTCCCCTTCCCAACCACTGTAATTCTTTACCATTCGGTGTAAAAGGTGCATTTTAAAAGACTTCTTCCAAACATATAGGCTAAAAAGAACAAATATTTTATGCATGATTATAATGAGAGCTCATCAGATATCCCAAGACTTCATGATCTGCCATAGTACCGACCAAAATTACCCCTCTGCAGATAAAAAAATGAGTATGCACAAAAAAGCTTTGTATGCTCTATGTAAACAATAGATTTAGTTGTGCCTTTTCTTATCAGAGCCCTGCTTGTACCCCTAACATAGAAAGTGAAATGACAAGGCACATAATACAGCTTATAGTTTTGCCCAATCTTCCACACCACAGACTAGACGCAATTCAACAAGAGCCTTGCTGAGGTTTCTTATGGATCCCTGTTGAAGATTTGTGACGTGGTTGGAAAGCATGCAAATACACCAAATTAAGAATGCAAATGGGGAGTGACCACAGAAAGAGTAAAGATGCAGCAACATTCCGATTTCATAAAACCTAACCACTGTATTTGCTCCAGAAATGTACTTCAACGTTTGCTGCTTTCTGAATGTGGAGCAAGTGACCAAGAAAAGAGTGCAACAAATTTTTCCAACCAAAGAAGCACACAGTGCACCCCAATCACAACCAACAACACAGTATAAAAGCACTGCACAGAGAGACAGGTACACATTACCACAATGGTCAATCCAGTAGACATCCCGCTGCTGCACTGACTGACGAGGAGGGAAATGATGTATGGGAGAATCGCCATATTTCATCTGGCTGAGGAAAAGGTCAGCCAGAGGTACTGCTTCCCACCCCATATCATATTGGAGAAGTATATACTCTGTGAGGGGGGCTGATACCACACCCACTTTCAAAAGGCTCCTTCCAGATCACTAGTGGCCTCATGGTGGTTATATCATAGTCCTCAAAGTCACAATGGGCCTCATTACAAGTTCAAACTTGCAAATTTTACCAGCTCCCGGGAACGGGCAATTACCGGGTCATTACGGCCTTGATGGACCCGGTAATTGCCCATTCCCGGGCGCTGGTATACAATGCTTCCTATTCCCATTCGAGCCCCATAGGGCTCAATTGGAATGGGGAGGCTGGATGCTAAAGAAAATGGTGTCAGTGCATCCAGCATGGTCTGCTCGTGGGTGCCGGTCCGCCCGCCAGGTGCCATCTGGTGGGCGAAAAGGCACCCGCGAGCAGAACTCATAGTTTGCCAGTCCGGTCAGTATGGTACCGGCAAGCTTACCGGTGCCGTAGTTACCGGAACGGCAAACTTGTAATGAGGTCCAATGTCTTATGATTGCATTATTATACATGTACTAGGGCAAGATTAGTGAGGACATTTAACAACATAGCTGGGTACTCTGTGTTGTGTTGCCATTGATTGCCCCCATGTGGCCCTCATGTCCCTGTGACCATGGAACCCTTGTACAGGAAAGAGAGGACATTAAGAAGTAGAACACTCTCCAACTGGCTGTCTAGCATTCACACTGCCAGAGTTTATACAATGACATGAATACAATGCATAATCCTACTCTTCATCAACACAATCACAGACGTCACTCCATCCATGAATGACATGGCAAGACTACCACATGAGACATTTAAATGGTATGCACTTACTCCCATGGGAAGTTATCCACTCTAGAAAGTAAACTCACCACACAGCCGAAGCTAAGAAATATTCTCAGACTTGTTGTGCATATAAGACAAAAAAAAGAGAATGAACATTAAACAAATTGCCTTAAATACTTTGTATGTTTTATTTTAGGGTAGATGCACTATTATTTGGGGCATCTGATGAAATTAACATGGTTTGGCTCAAAGTGATGCCCATGTGAGCATCTGCAGATAGGAAAGTGGGCATCTGACAGATGTGTCGTTAAATGCCCACTTTTTTGCACCGTTTTTGCATCACAATGTTCGCACCTTTGGACACTGGGCATGTTTTGGTGTTTGCTTTTTGAATTTGCTACCTTCAATGAATGGTGCAGGTGCATCTTTGTGCCATTTCGCATCTCATTGAGATGCAAATGTGTTTGAGAACCAGCTCCAGTGACTGAAGTTACTCATTACTTCCTAATGAGAAGGGCCACCTCATTATCAATAATGACATGGGTCCACAACATCACACCACCCATTATCCCAACATAAGAGCAGAGCAACCAGAGGGTGAACAAAAAAACAAGGGAAACAAAAAGAAGTCTATGAGGCCAGAAAAGTCACGAAAATACAGCAGCTAAAAGTGGGAGACTTGGTAAGGCAGGCATGTCTAGACCACAAAGACAGTGAGACACTATAACTGTTTGGTCAACCAATCAAGATGTACGGAAGATTAGGCAATACAATCACAACAGAACATAGAAATAGATGGAAAATAGCCTTGTTTGCAAGAGGTCAGCAAAAGGGAGATCACAATGTACCCAGTTGAGCATGAGGGCGCCGTAGGAAAAAGAGAGGAATCCAATTCCAGCCGCATCCTGTGCGCTTGCCTTTTGATGCAGATGCTCACAAGTGTTTTCTTTGACTTTCAGACACATCCAGTCTGAAGCAGAGCATATAAGAGAAAAAACAGACCTACTGCTTACAAGCTGAAACATCAAAGACACGGTGCTGCAGAGGCTCGAGCACAGCAACAAGCGATAGCAAGAGAGAGAGAGAGACACCCACTGCAATCACACACCTCTACAATACGGGAAGCCACCATGCAGGGCCAGCGAAGGATGCTGAAAATCCCACACTGGAAAATAATAAACCCAAAGATGCCATGGGACTAAGGGAACAAAGCAAGCCATTCCCAATACTTACTGAGACAGTCCCTGGAAGCAGACCTAGAAATATGAACTGTACCATGGAGAATCCAGTGCTGTCATGGTCATTCCACAGTGAGCCCATGTACAGGAAGTGTGTGTGGCTTAGCCCCGTTTTAAAGACTTCCCTGTGCACATACACCTCCCAGGAGGGGAAGATAGAAGAGGATTGGCTAGGTAAAGCTGGCCAATCTGGGCAGAGGGAAGGACATTTCAGAAGGGGACAGGAAATAGGAAATGTGGGTTAGTAGTGGAGGTGAATGTGGGTCAAAAGATCAACAGGAGGAAGAAGGAAAATGCAGCATGTGGAGGAGATGTGTGTCTTAGGAGTGATAATGGTTCTGAAGTGTGTGTGGTATGTGTGCATGTGCGTGTGTGTGTTTGTGTGTGTGTGTATGTGATAAGTATGTAGAAAGGTTAGTATAAGGAGCGAATGTGAGAAGGCAGGTATAGAGTGTAAAGAGGGTAGTTGAGCAGTGGTGTGGGAGCAGTAGTGGTGTGGGTGGAGGAGTAGTAGAAGTGTGGAGGAGGAGGAAGAGTGATAGTGCTGTGGGACGAATAGTGGTGTGGAAAGAGAAGAAGTAGTAGAGTGGGAAGGATATGTTGTAGTCTGAGGGGAGTGATAGTATTGTAAGAGGAGTAACAGTGGGTGGAGGAGTGCTAGCCACAGAAAGAGATGAGGAGTAGCAAACAGAGAAGAGAAAGTGGTAGAGTGATAGAAGAGGGAAGAGAGTAAACATCAAAGGGTGGAGGATGGAGAAAGGAGTGAAATATCAGAGTGACAGAAGGACGGTGGGGAGGATTTAAGGGAGAGGAAGCAGCTAGAGTAGCAGGGGAAGGTGACCATGGGCATGAGTGAAGTCAGCTGCATCCTTCAAAGTAATTTCAAGGCACTACCCAATCCCTATTAGAATACCAACCTGTGTTGGGCATAGGGAAAGTTAGGAAGTCCAGCAGGGAGTCAGTGAGCCTGCTCTTAGAGAACCATTGCTAGTCTAAGAGAGGTATAAGACTGTAGCGGTTACTGTTCAGTAGAACTAATCGGGAGATACAGATACCTGGGTTAGAGAGGAGACCCATGGGAGCCACGTTAGAGTTGGATGGCCCTAGAGCCCATAAACGCTTCATTAAACATCCTCAAACTGTTTGTGAGACTAAAAGTATATATTTTTGTGTTCCATCTGTGAAAACCACAGTGCATCAAAATAAAGGCATAAACAATGTCAATTATTCTTAGCTTCTGACAAAGATTTAGGGTTATATAAATGGCACAGAGGTGTACTATGTGTACAACTCCTTAATTTGCTCCACAGCTGTAAGAAGAAATAACTACAAAAAACGTCAAAACCCTGTAGCCCCTCCTTCACCCACATGATCCCGACACCGATCCTTGATTGTAGTGCACCTGTCTAGGTTGTACTTCCTCTTTACCTCTGTAATACTGTAAACAGCCTTCCAAATTTCTTTGTGGAAGAAAGAATAGAACTGCCAAAGCTGTCTTCATCCAGTGAGACCATCATGAGGAATCAGAACCTTCTTCAGTAAAACATCTGGACGTGTAGGATCCATCTGTCAGAAGACATAAAATAACACCGTTAGGGAGGATAACAAGGGAGAGATAATACCAGTTTATGGTTCTAGTTTCATAAGCGCAGAGACACTGCACCACACAAAGGTGGGGAACATCTGGAAATGAAGGGAAATATACAACTGCAGAAATGAATTCAGTCCTGCAGTGAACAGGAAACTTGACCCCTCAAGATAAAAGAACCTTCTTGAGATACTGAGTGCCCTAATCTCTCTCACCCTCAAGAAAAATACAAAAGACACCTCAACATCACCAATTTGTTGGACTAGGCCTGCATGCATAAATCAGAATCAGGATGCCAACCCTTTAACATGGACAACCCTGCAATAACATGCCAGAGACAGGAATACTGGGAAGAAGGTGTAGGTTGAGAGATCTGGATCTCCTTTCAACAGACCTCAGACCAGGAGTGTTTGCTCACCGGAAACCCCTTCACCAAAGCATACATAGGGTATATAGCTGATCTGTAAGTATTGACAGTGCGATAAGTTAGTGAATGAGTCAAGTCAAACAATATGTTTACCACTTGGAGTCATCCAAAATGAATGGGATCCAGATACCTTGGAGTACATCATCATAGCAACTGGAAAAGCCCCCCCCCAACTCGTCGATGTAGGGCACAGCTGCAGCATTGTCCATGGCAAGTCAAACCACGCAGTGAAAAAAGGTCTTTGAAGCATCTAATCGCAAAAGACCTGGCAAACATCTCGAAATAGTTTATGCGCAAAGACGACTCCCATGGAGACCATAGCCCTGCAGTCAAGACTGTTCACACCACGCACTTTGACTTGCAGTGCATTCTAATTGGAAGATAGCCCCTCTGTTGCAACATCTAGGTGTCTTACCCACCATATCAATTCTTATTTTGCATCTGTGGAATATTGGACAGAACTTGCATAATGAAACACCTTGTCCAGCACCAAAATATTTAACTGCTGAATGGCTCTGTAATGCATGGCCAAATTGCCTTACTGGAGGAGGAGTAGCCGCCGATTAACCTGGCCAGAGGTCTAACACAATTAACCGACAGCCTGAGCGCCCTCAGTACCCTCCTGATCATAGTACATTTTCTGGGAGACAGACTGAAGGTCGTCATCCTAAATCTCTCAGAAATCCCCAAAACTGCATCTACCATGACAGAGGCCTATCTGATTTTTGAAAATGTATGACAAACCCTAGGGACTAAATAAGCCAACCACCAGACAGGAATGGGCCTGAGCAATTTGTTTAGAAACACCCATTATGAGAATATCATCCAGATAAATAATCAAATGAACCCCCACTGGACCTAAAAAACTGCTGATGGCCTGAGAAATTTAGTACAGCACCAGGGTGCCGAGGAAAGTGCAAAGGGAAGAACAGAAAACTGTTAACATCTGCCACCCCATAAGAATTGCAAGAACTGCCTGAGAGGTTCAATGTATCTTTTAATAAGGCAATCATCTCCATCTTGAAGTGCTGATAGACCATAAACATGTTTAGTTCTGTTAGATATACTGCATAATTGAGCCCTTTGTCCTTTTTCTTCATCACAAAGATGTTCCAGAGAAACCCCATTGAGTGAACTCATGTTCTCCCCACCTCCTTTTTTCCGAGAGATCCCTGATTTCTCAGCAAATCAAGAGATTGTCCTTCTTGGATTAAAAAGCAACCTTCCTGGGATATCTCTGACGGGGGGCGCCTGATATTGCTTGTGAAAACCCCTGCATGGTTGCTCTGCATTGTTTTGAATAAAGACTCTCAATGGGTTGTCCTCGGCCAGTGAATGGAGGACACTTAACCTGGGAAAAGGCGACGGTTCTGCAGTTGCCTTTTAATGCACAAGCTCTGCCCCCCTGGATCTTCTGGGAAAAGAAAGTCTCTCTAGGTCTCTGGGAGTTTGACCTCTTCTTTTCTGGGAGCAATGGGACGTAAGGAGTGTGGACCCCAGCCAGTTGAATGGGCCCATAGTAAATATGGACCTCGAAGAAGCCCTGGGGTAAGATACCTTTACCAAACTTGAAATGGCCATCTCCAGTGAGGTGGAAGTGTTCACATATTTACCCAAAAATTTAACAAAGTTGTCCCCAAATAAAAGAGAACACGAGAACTCTGTGCCGCTAGAGTCAGATAAAGCTCTACCTTGGCACTGGCCTTGAGAAGGATATCGTTTCTCGTGTAGTAATGGGGTTGTTGTCATCCCCCAGAAAACGGATTACCCATTGAGTCCACTTGCTGACCTCAACAAGATCCACTGACTCCCCTGCTCCGTTAGCCTCTTCTACCAGATCCAAGATCTTAAACAGTGGTCCAGTCATATTCAGAAGCATGTCTTGGCAGGATTGCCAAACCCTACCCATCCCTCCGATACTTTGAAAAGAAAGTTACCCTCTAGGGATCTATTACAGGGGTAGAGGCCGAACCATGAGGAAGGGAAGGACTATGAAATTCGGCCTTCATTTTTCTCCTCAATGGAGGCTCCATTTTGCACCAGTGGAACGTCCAAGAATATTTCCCGGCTGACTGAGAGGAAAAACACTCCCTGGAATTAGGGTGAGTTAACAAATCTGGGCAGATTCATTTGTATTTATTTATTGTGCATTTGTTAAGCGCTTATACAGTAAGTCAATTATGTTTCAAAGCGCCCACAGGGCAACAGGAAGGAAACATGGGATTGAAAACAATGAATACAGTGGAAGATAAAAACTAACCTACTATGCCTTATGAGTACTCAGAATATGCAATTGCAGCAAAAAGAGGGAAAATGGGGTGGGATTCGGTTGCTCGTGGGTGAGCAGCAGATGGTGTGCATAGTGGGGTAAGTGCTATGCAGCCTGGAGTCGCATTGGGTAGAAAGTGCACGCCTACAGGATTGTGGCCGGTGGATGCCGAGGCAAGTGCTGTGAGGTAGGCAGAGGCTGCGGTGATTGAATATGGAAGGCCAGGTCCCTGAAAGTTGCATAGGGGCCCTGTCCACCAATCACAGCAACTGTGAGAGTAGCAGAGGAGGGAAGAAGAGAAGGATGAGGTGAAGAGGAAAGTCTCAAGGAGCTTCTGGAATTTGAGGAAGTACTGCTCAAGAAGAAGAGGAAGGGGCAGGCTGTTCCACAAGAGGGAGCCAGCTGACGAAAGTGATTGGCCTCCTGCCCTCTTTTTAGATAAACACTTTACACAGAGAGTTGATATGTAGGGAAATGTATTCTGAATTTCAACAAGGGTAGCTCCACATTTCAACATCCACATTTTAGCAAAGGTCTGAATTTCAACTAGGGCCAAGTGTGTGTGACTCAAGTGTGAGAGACTCAAGTGTGCGACTCAGGCTATATCTAATTAATGTCTATATTGGGAATGCACAAAACATATGCTAGAAAAATAAAGGTTTTGAATTGGGCATTGCAGAACAGAGGGTGATATCACTTTGCACCATGAAACCACGGTTGTGGGCTGAGTTATACTAAAAAAAAACATGAGACTAACATGCACTAAGTTACCTTATCCATCTAACATATAACATATTCCCCTATTAACAATCAGTGCAAATCATTCCATGCCGGTTATATAAACTTGCAGTTTGATAATGCGAGGCGTTTGGCCTGTGCAGGGATAGTTTGGAAATTAAATGAATTATATGTGCAAAGTCAAAGCTGCACTGTGTTCGAATAAAGACGTGACAAATCAGAAGTGTGGAGTGTGAAGTCCGTTTTGCTTATTGTTTAAAAGAATTTCAGAGGATGAAACAGGGCAAATGTAACTTTTCCAACTGGTTTGGTTCCACTCTAAGCCAGCAGATTGGTCATGTGCTTCAGAACCATCTGGAGGGCTGGCTAAATTTCAAGGGAGTTGGTTTGGAATGAATGACATGTTGCATCACAGAAACAGAAGGGACATTTTACATTCCATGTAGGTGCAATTTATGTACTGTGCAAGGTTAGTCCAGAGGGTTTAAAAAGGCTTGCAGAAGAGAGAGCTGGCTCTCACTATCTTGGGCTGCTGGACTTACGCCCTCTCTATGGCTTCGGGTTCCTGGCTGGCAGCCGTCTCAGAAGAGTTTTGCTGCTACTGGGAGAAGTGTGCAGAAAGGCTAGCAGAGGATCCTTTGTGCTTTTTCCAAGCTAAGAAGGGAGTGTCTGACAGATAAAGAATAACAATTCAAAAGTTGAATGATCGCAGAATATTTATTACTTGTTTGTTCTGTGATGGTAAGACGAGGCATAGGTTATTTTACACTGGGTTTCAGAAGGGCTAGAAGGGTGTGTGAATGTTCATATTTCATTTACATGGTACATTTATTCTGAGATGCAAGCCAAAAGGGCATATTACGGTATTGTAAATAAAATACTGCAAGGGGAAAAGTTCATTGTTTAGAGTGTACTAAGTACTGTATTTGCTTATTGTTAGTGATCCTGGTATAAGAACAATTATTAGGCACTACTCTAAAGTTAGGCTCACTATACCATGAAATACCAAAATATCAACAACCAAAAATACCAATAACCAAAAATTCCACTTTAAATACCTCCCACAGATGCCAGAGGACTGCAGAGGTCTAGAGGGAGAGTATTTACTAAGAAAGAGTTGCAGTTATCGTGGTCCCAGGCCCCAAAAAGCCTTGTGGAGGATGCAGATTGAATCTGTGCCGCAACCAGGAGCCAGTGAAGAGGCAGGAGAGATGCGGCCCCTGGGTTTAAGGTCAAGGATAATGCTTGCTGCCCTATTCTGGATTAGCTGGAGGGGGTGTAAAGTGGAAGTAGGCAGATTTAGTAGAAGGCTATTGCAGTAGCCAAGCCTAGAGAGAACCAGGGCTCGTATAGCATTGAGCTTCTGGGGGAAAGGAAAGTGAGAAAAGGGAGAATTCCTTTGAGAAGGAAGTATTGAAAGTGGGAATTCTTTGGAAATGTCCTGAGTGTGAGGGAGGAAGGAGAGAGAGGAGTCGAAGATGCCTCCAATGTTTCTGCCTTAGGAAGAAGGAGCAGAGAGAGAGCCCATTGAGGATGGCCAGAGTGAAGGGACAAAAGAGGGAGCAGGGGTCCCAATCAGAATGATCTCAGTGTTTCTGGCTTTGAGGCAGAGATTGTAACCCATTGCTTCCTGCAGCCCAGAAAGACCCTCACCTGGGTCAAGCAAATGTAATCCATATCCAAAAGGGCCAGAATTCCTCAGTATATACGCAACCAAACTGGGGTGGAACCTATACCTGGATCCCATCCTGACAGGACCAGAGTCTCTATCTTGACTTTCGTAGCCTGTTTCTGTACCTCCGCCAGGTCAGAGCGAGTTAAGAGCACCTACAGCAGCTCCACCATGGATGGTCCCAGTACCATCCCAGCTCTGGGGCCACCAGGCAGCAGATAAACACCACAGGAGGTTGCCTGTTTGAGATGTTTTGCTTATAGATGGGGCTTTAGAACCAGGCCCTGACCCGATTTCGCCATCCCCTGCCCCTGGGGTCTGACTAGCATGGGAGACACTGGGTTTCTTGGAAGCTAATGGCTGGAGAAACTGAGGCCTGAATGGATTGAGACAAGACTGCAAGATTTTGGTTCAAGGCCTTACCTACTGCCTCGGATAGGTACACAAATTGACCCTGCCAGATTTAATTTTCCTCCCCCTCATCCTGAGATCATAGATCCACTAAAAGAGCCACCTCCTCCCTGTTCTCTTGGTACATAACAAAACTGGTCAAGGAAAGTGGCAAAACGTTGCCCTCCTTAGTTCAAAAAAGTTTTAACAAGCTGTACTAAACCCAACACTTTCACCTGTCAGTGCATTTGAACGGGTGCAATGCAGTAGGGTCCTTTCTTCTGACTGACCGAGTGCATTGCACTCACACACTCTCCCTGTCTCAGCACCCGCCACCTACAAAGGTCCTGCGCTGTGGGAGAAACGAAACCTCTCTCTACAGGGTTGAGGCGCTGCCCCTACCAGCCTGCTCCTGTCAGACTGAGAGCATTGCTCTCACTCCTCCGGCATTCAGAAAAATCCCTCACCTAAATAACGCGCTGCACTGCCCAAGGAGCAAATCCATTGTCCCTTTAAACCTGGCCCGGGTAGATACCTGCCCAGCTCAAGTTATCCCAGCACACAATATACTACTCAAAATGCAGAGCATACAGTAAGGAAAAAAAAGAAATGACTACCTAGTCTGGTGTCTTATTTAGTAATATACAGTCAAGGATTTGTGGCAGGGTCATGTGGGTGGAAAAGGATGGTCTTCTGGGTGTTGTAGTTTTGCAGTTGTTTGTTCTTACTACTGATGAGCAAACGAAAGAGTTGTACACAGAATAGGAAGCCTCCGTGCCATGACATGGAATGGACTGACAAATAACTCAAGTAAACAAGAAGATCAAGAGAGGTCCGGCTGGAGTAACTGAGCATTTCATGGCACTATGCGCAATATACTGTGACTGGCAGGTATGTGTTGACAACACCTGGTGTGTGATGTGAGTTCCTGGGCATGAGAAGGCAATTCATGGCTATATAGAAAATTATTTCACTAAGCAAAAACAAATACACTTGTCTTTGCCAATGGCTGTAAAAATACGGAAGGAATTGGCGTATGCGCTCGAAGTGGATTTCCTATGACTATTGAGATTTCAATCAGTACCCTGCTAATTGCAAAGATAGAGGTCATGGACTCCAGGTTGAAGGGTTGCAAAGTAAAGCAACAGCACTGTAGGGCAGTTTTCGGAAAGTCAACCTTCATATTTAATTATGCGCATATCCCAGTCTCATCTTCCAAGCATTTTTACCTCCTTCCGAGAGTTGATCTGCAGATAAGACCATCCTTTTAGTTTGGGGCGTTTAATTTCATTAGCACCCAATGCTTCCGGTGACACTACAGATGGCTGTTTCATCATGCATAGTTCATTTACTCTCTGAACTCCATTAATTAAGAGAGCACCTTTTATGAAGACTATATTATAGCTTCACATGAAGAGACGTTGTTCATTCATCAATATTTTATTTAAAATTGCATGTTATGTCACTTATCCTGTCTTAGTTTGCTTACCTGTTTGCCTTTTACAAGAAGTCTGAAGGTGTGAAACGCCATGCAGTCAGTTATTTCTGCGCTCCTGTCACTGTGACACTGTCAGATTCATATTTCATAAGTAGATATTCGCTCGGTGTTGCCAAGTGCCTGCCCGTATATTCATTCTTTGACTGTGGCACATGTCATCTCTGCAGGCAGGTGGCATAAATAGCTTTTCCCTTAATCCTGACATGCAAGTAAGCAAAGGATTGATCATGCTACACATGAATATGATGCACATGCTGTCAGACACAGGGAATGCATGTGGGTGAATTGGGGGAGGAGGGGCACACAGGTTTCCATAGTGTGAAGTTCTCTGTAATTCCTGAAAGAAAGCAAGCGGAAGTCATAGCTAAACTTCCTGCTTCAGCGTCACGTGACACGCACACCCGACACTTTATAAACAGATTCCAAGTCAGACCTTAACCTCCAAGACCAGCGTCCAGAGTTTCACAATGGGGCATACGATGACAGATTTCCAAAACAGTGAGTAATCACTCAAAGACAGGTGTGCGGTTTATGAAAGGCAGAAACAGATACCAAGTATGCCAGTGCGCTTCCAAAATATAAGCAACCTCAGAAGTGAGACTCTGGGTGTACAGATGACAGGACACCTCCTAAGTGCACTAGAGGTGTGACTGGTCTTCTAGCACAATAGATCATAACGATTGGTCCCTGGCCTGTACTTATGGGCCAATCCCACGCCGGCAGGTGGACGCCGGCCCTCCTCCCCAAGGCCCGACTTCTAAGGCCCTGTTTGTTTTCCCTGTTCGTTTTACCGGTGAGTCCCTCCCTTTTCATTTTTCCTGCTCCGTATTTCCTCCCCTGTCCCCCTCTTTGCTCCTTCGTTTGTCCGTGTTGCTACCCTGTCCCCCCACCCCCCTCCATGCTCCGTGTTGCTCTCACTTTCCACCCCTCTCCATGCTCCGTGTTGCTCCCCCTCACCCCCCCATGCTCCGTGTTGCTCCCCTGTCCCACCTCCCCCCTCCATGCTCCGTGTTGCTCTCCTGTCCCCCCTGCCCCCATCCATGCTCCGTGTTGCTCCCCTGTCCCTCTCCCCCCTCCATGCTCCGTGTTGCTCCCATTTCCACCCCCCCTCCATGCTCTGTGTTGCTCCCCTCTTCCCCCTCCCCACCTGAATTGTCCCTATGCCCCCTCTCTTCCTCTCTCCCTTTTCTTCTCCTACCCCTCCATATCCCATTCCCCTCACCTCTTATTTGTCTTCGACCCTCTTGCCCTCTCTCCCCTGTTCTCCTTTGGTGTGGTCTCTCTCTCCCTCTCTGCACTCTGCTACCTCATATCCTTGCTTAGACATGCTTGATGTCTGCAAATCTTGTCCCCCCCTCTATCACCCCTCTCCCATCTTCCCCCCTCTTTCTGTCCCTCATGCCATTGGCACTTACTCCTATCATGTGTCCCTTGACCTTTGATAGCAGCCTGTCTGTCCATCCTCCCCTTCCTCTTGTTTTTCACTTGCACTACATCAATTGTCATCATGCATTAATGTTACTGCTTGTTTGTTCTCATGTTCTTTCCCTCCCCTTCCCCTCCATAAATGTTTCATTTGTATTTTTACATTCTGAATTGTTTCAAGGACTTGTAAGAATGTAATTTTGTTTCTCCCATGTTCCCTCAATCCTTGAAGCGCTTTGAAACACATTGTGTATAGGTGCTATGCAAATAAACAATCAATTAATCAATCAATCAAACCAGAGGCGTTGCTAGGGGCGCAAGGGGAGGGTGAGGGGTCTATAGCCTCGGGTCTTTTGGTTGTAGCCCCGCATAGAAGCTCAGGGGTTACAACCAAAAAGATTAGCTAGCAAGGACGTCATTTGGAGATCGCCAGGGGTCACTACTGCGACCCCTGAGGTCTCCCTTGCTACCCCTGTCGTCTACCTTGCTACCTCTAAAAAAGATTTAAAATATATATATATATATATATATATATATATATATATATATATATTACATGGCCACGGTAGTGGCCATGTAGTTATGGTTAAGTTGGTGTTTCCATAGGAAGAGCACTTTTTGGGCGGCTTATAACTTCGCTCCCCCGGACGAATCTTCACCAAACTTTGAAAAAAAAGTATATGGCCCACTCTGAAGGCAAAGTTTGGTGAGGATTCGTCCAGGGAGGGCAAAGTTATAGGGGGGGGGTCCCAAAACATTTTTTTTTAGACTGAATGGGAAAAATGTTTTGCTCGCACCTACAGCCCAAACCGCTGGACGGATTTTCACCAAATTTGGACCAGGAGCAGCGGCTTGATCCCGAAAGCGTGCTTTTGCAAATTTGGTGAAAATCCGTCCAGTAGTTTTTTAAATTATCAAAAAGTAGGTCAAAAAAATTAGTGATATCTGTGTTCGCTTCGCGGACACACTTCCCTGTTCGCTACGGGGACAGGACGGTGATTGGGTAATCAGCTTGCATGATTTCCGCGGATATCTGACGTGCTTTTCTTTTGGCTGCCATGAAGCGTGCAGTGCGTCTATTTTCAGAGACGCCCGCCATCTTTGTTTATCGGAGCGGGATATGCTGCCTGCACAGTGTAGATGTCGGCTGCATCGGCTCTGCATCGGCCACGAAAAGGCGCTGAGGCACAGGCCCTCATGTCTCTCTCTTGTTCCCCCCACACCCCCGCTCATGGCCCGTGTCTCCCATGTTCCCCCCTCGCTGATTCTCTGTGTGTTACTCCCACCCGCCCCGCTCATGCTCCGTTTCTCTTTCCCGTTCCCCCGCTCATGTCCCGTGTCTCCCTCCTCCCCCCCTCAACTACCACTCATGCCCCGTGTCTCCCTACTGTTCCCCCCACCCCCCGCTCATGCCCCGTGTTTCTCTCCCCTTACCCCCCACCCCCCGCTCATGCCCCCATCTCTCTCCCCTTCCCCCCACCCCCGCTCATGCTCCGTGTGTCTCCCTCCTTTCCCCCACCCCCCGCTCATGCCCGTGTGTCTCTCCCCTTCCCCCCACCCCCTGCTCATGCCCCGTGTGTCTCTCCCCTTCCGCCCCCACCCCCCGCTCATGCCCCATGTGTCTCTCCCCTTCCTCCCCCACCCCCCGCTCATGCCCTGTGTGTCTCTCCCCTTCCCCCCACCCCCCGCTCATGCCCCGTGTGTCTCTCCCCTTCCCCCCACCCCGCTCACACCCCGTGTCTCCCTTCTCCTAGGATGTCACCTAGACCCTCATCCCATTAGGTCCTACTGTGCTCTATGTCATATCACTGTTGGTGACAGCATAGCACTACGCTTCAATGCCAGTATTTCTATTACAAATGTGCATGCCTTTCTCCTTCTGCCTTCAGAGATCTGCTGAATTCTAGCATGTAAAAAAGGTCAAGTGCTTAACCTGTTTTCAGGAAAATGCGACTATTGCAGACAAGGGTAGAAAGAATATATAACAAACAGTTGCAGACTCAAGTTTCTTTCAAATGACCCAAATGGGTCTAATCGAAACTAACCCGTCAATCAAACATAAAAAGAGAAAAGAAAAGGAGTGACACCAGCCAGATTCACATGGTAAACAGAAGCAACAGTCTCTGTAAAAGTATGATCCTAATACAATATATACAGATTGTGTTCTGTCAATGATACTATGGGACTCATTAGGTGTTTGGTGGTAAGCGGTAAAATTGTCAGTAACAGAATTACTGCCACTTTTACCACAATGCCGAATTACAGACTTGTTGGTAATTCCTCTGGCAGAATTACCATTGGTGGAATCACCGCACGCGGAATTACCACCGAGTTCCATCAAGAATTAGCGCCAGGGCTAATTCCACTGGCGGAATTATCGCCAGAACCAGAAATGGCATTTCCAACGCATTACAAGTTGACAAACAGCTCAATAACCACTGAAAAACAGCAGTAATTCAGTCAATTACACAGTGCAGTTACCTCCACTGAAAAGGTGGCGGTAAATGCACACAGGTGATGGAAATCAAGCCACAGGTGCACCCAATCCACTCAGGAGGAGTACATGAGGCCCACACCTTGCCTAAGACATATCCAAGTAACATGCAGCCACAAGCAGACGCGATTATGGTATCCACAACCTGCTACTATTCATCCAGCAACAGCAGCATGCAAGACCCCAGCAGGGAAGGATACAGGCACCAAAAAGGTGCAGGAGACATGTGCTGCGGAGGGCACACATACCACATTTCCACCCATCCCCTTGGACATTGACGGACAACAAATTAGTGACACTATATAATTTGAACCGTCCCACCATCACAGACCTGCTCAGCCTGATTGAGGCTGATCTCCAGAGTGCCATCGCAATCAGAACTGCCACCCACCCCGGCCATGTTAAAGCTTGTGTACGTCCAACACTTCTGTGCCACGGGCGGATTCGTGCACACTGTTGGGATGCTGCGTGGAATTTCCCAACCAACTTTCTCAAAGATGCAGGAACAAGTCTGGGATTTGCTCATGAGGCATGCCCATCAGCACATCTCCATGCCCACGACCAAGGCGCAGGTGAACGCAGCAAAGGCACGTTTCAACACCATTGCCTAGTTCCCTAACACCATAGTGGCAGTGAATTGCACACATGTGGCGTTAGTGCCCCCAACATAATGGAACAGGCATACCAGAACAGGAAACAGTTCCATTCCATTAATGCCCGGTAGGGAGAATTTCTCAGAAATTTGCTAATTGCCTCCACCTTAGAGACGCCCAGCAACTTTTCTGGATTTTGAGGACTTGATTTTTTTACCTGAAGAGAGTGAGACTCTTTTTCCCACTCTCTCATGTGTTTTAATGTGATTTTTGAACACGCTGTTTCTTTTGATTGTGGAGTCTGACAAACTCCATAGGCATCATATTTTACATTGTGTCACACAGTACCTTCAATGCAGTGACACAGGGAAGTCTTCAACTACTGTTTCCCAGAGCAGTGAAGTGAAATTGACTTTAATTACATTTATAACTTTCTAGACCCAGCGCACACTATTTTACAATAGGGTGCTGGAGGGGTTACTTAGCATCCCCTTTGTCTAGCTTCTCATGTAACAATTTTACGTTACCGTTTCCTCAATGAATGGCTAGTGGCAGTGGTTTACTTTTAACTACTGTGGTGTGCATTTACCGCGGGCTGCGTTCGCAGCTGCAGGAAAGCACCCAATGGTGCCATCTTTGTCAAAATGGCCGTGAACTTCTTTTTTCACCATTTCTATGTGGAAAGGTCTTCTTGAGATTTACTCTGCGCGCCAAACCAGGTTTGGTCCCTTTGTTTGCTTTGCCTTTAGCGGGATTCATGAGTGAAGCCCGCCTCTGGCTCCAGGGTGTCTGGGGTAGTCAGGAAGTGAGGGAGGTGCCCAAAACTCCCTGTGCTTAGTCTCCCAGGACACCCAAATGCACTCTGTAGTGATTGGCTGGCTGACTGTCCGGAAAGGACAGCCACCTTGTTGGGTGACTGACAGCTAGGCTGGAAGGAATGGGCGAGAACTGAATAAAAGGCAAGGCTTTTTGCTTGGAAAGCAGAGTCGACCACTGGATGAAGGAACCGAAGAAGAACTTGAAGAGGGCGCCTGCTGCAACTCATGGACCATTGGTTTGCCCGGTGAAGCCCTGCTGCTGTGCTGAAACTCCAAATTCGTATCGACAGAGAAGCCCCTGCAAGGACAACTCCTCCCCTTGAGTTGGTGTGACAAATCAACTCCAAAGTAAGCCACCTGGACATTCTCTCAGAGCTGGTTGACTTTCCACAGAGTTGCTGCTGGAAACAAATGCCAGGGAGAGGAATACCAGATTGTGTGCGTTGCTTTTAAGCTGGCCAAGAGCTGCAGGAAGATCCTCCGGACTACCAGGAAGCAGGACTGACCAAGCCTGAGCCCCCTCAACAGAGTGCGGGACCACAGAAGTAAGGAAAGCCCATCTCGACAGCCAGGAACTGCGGTGATGCTATTTGCAGTAGACACGAGGAGCTGAAACACTGAACAGCCACTTGTTTGAAGATTGCCGGTTGCGAGCGGTGACCATCCCATTGCAGGGTATGAGTCCCCAGAAGTCCTCCCCACAACTGAGGCCCTGGAACAGTGAGATCTGCAGAGCTGCTCAGGAACAGAAGTCATTTGATGCACTTTTTCTTCAATACAAAAAGGTACTGTAAAAGTCTGAGCGAACTTAGCTCTTACTGTAGAGTTGCTTGCATTTTCTACTACTCACAGGTCTAACAGCTGCGACCCTACATTGATTCTTCTTTTTCTTCAAAGACTTCTAAAACATTGTGCAAAGACTTTTCTTACTTATCTGCAAAGAAGTGCTTCAGCCCACATAGACATGTTCCCATTGACTTTGGCTTAGCCTGTTCCACTGAATGATTCTTATTGTGGGATCTGAAAGTAATTGCCTGCTTAAATAATATTTGTGGTCTCTTGTATGTTCTAATAACCTTTTCCTTTGACTTACTCCTAAATGATCCTAAATGCAACAGTGATATATTAATGTCCCCAGCACCCTAGCTTTTGAAGTCACCTGAGGGTGTAGGTTTTGCCTGTGGGCCCTCCCAAAAGGGTACTCCCTGATTTAGAGATATTAAGAGTGTGTATTCTGTGATGTATATTTGGGTGTTACTGTTATATAGCTCCCTTCTGAAGAAGGCTTACCCTAACGGACTGATAAATAAATTAATAATTGTTTATCCAAGAAACCTTGTGTGTAAGTGTTTAATTGAATACTCCTCACTGTGAATCTCTGTGTGACTCCCCTACAGCTCACATTGACCCCTCTTGAGATAAGCCTGGCTGCTCAACACGCTACCAACCTGTGTAGTACAAGCTTATAGATGTCCACACTCTTGTGGAACTCTCCCGTCCCCTGCACACCATTTCAATTGTAAATACAATCAATACTCAATAGTCTTGAATAGTAGCTTATTAGAAAACAATGTATAAATTAATCATTTGGAAACTGATTTTATCAAAAAATAATCACTTTAATTTTTCTGTGAATCACATGCTACTAATTAACATTACAATACATCAAGTTGTTAGCTTCTGTATTGTTATAGTTTCAAAATTTTATACATTTTCACTTTCACAGTAAGTTGAATCACACTTTTAGCACAATATTCCTCGGGGGTAAACAATATACTTATCACACTTTCCTCACTTATGTGCAGAGATGCCCAAAACATATACTGTTTATGAAGAGTGTTCTTGTATAGTACTTGACGTGTTTCGGGGCTTTGTTTTATCCCCTCCTTCAAGAGTTGTTTACCCTCTGTTGTCCTTTTTTCTCATTCACCTACAATATATAATATAATAATCAGATCTTGTTCTTAAGGTTAACTAATTTCTTTCATGATATCTTGAATCACTGTTTCAGTAATAATCACTTGGATGTCCAATGCTTTATCTCCTTTCTGGATGTCCACTAAGATTATGGTCTTTTCAATTTAAACCAAAGGGTTCACAATTGCTAAGCAACCTATAAAAACAATTAAATGGGCTAATTGTAAAAAGAGAGCATTGTCCTGAATTATCACTTAGGCTTTAAAAAAAATCAATCACTAAACTTGCTTGTACACTATATACATCTAAATGTACCTTTCTACTCCTAGTGTAGGATGCTTCTTCATAGGGTAAGTAGTGTGTCAGTTGTCTGGTTAGATTGCCCCGTGATTGGTAGGCTTCTGTGCTGTATAAATCCTAAAGTCACATCTGTAAGACACATGAATGTGCACATTTGCTATATATTCTAATGGCTTATTTTTCAAGCTATACGAAGTGACTTATTGTTACTAGCATATCTAAATTCATTGTCACATTTAAAGATATGAACAAATGGCCTCACCATTCTTCATGAGAACTGGTTGCTGTAAACACTTGGGTGTAATCACTCCTCACATAGGTGTCCATATGGTGGTTTTTCTTTAATTATTAATTTTAATGAATCAGGTTCCTAATAATTAAATCTTACAAAATGCCTCAAAACAGTGAAAGATCTCAGACGTATCAAATACACATCCACTAACAGAATAAACATCAGGAAACACCAACTTAAAATAATCAAAGAATTAGCTGAGGATTCATCTATCACTTTGAAACCTGCAGATAAAGGTGAAGCTTTGGTACTAATGGACACCGAATTCTACAACAAAGGTTGCTTAAACTTGTTAAATGACCAAAATACTTACCTGGTTTTGGATTCTGACCCAATATTATCCATCAAAGAAATGGTTAAGAAGACCATAGAAAGCGCCTTGGAGATGGAATGGATCACGGACCACACGTGTGATTTTCTAACAAAAAAAATTCCGGTTACAATGTTTTTTACTCATCACCCAAAATTCATAAGAACAAGACAAATCCTCCTTTCAGACCAATTGTAGCCGGAACCGAAAGCATATTCCATCCTTTGGCAATCTACTTAGATTGAGCTCTACAACCACTGGTAGAAAAGACTTCAACATATTTAAAAGACACTGCTCATTTTCTAAGGATACTTAAGGAAACGCAGGTTGACAAGCCTTCAGTAATTCCATTCACTCTTGATGTGAATAGCTTATACACTTCAATTACCCACAATCAAGGAATAGAGGCACTTGAATGGTTCCTTTTGAACCACCACATCTTAATTCATAAGGTATTTGCAATAGAGTTGATGAACATCATCCTCTACAAAAATTATTTTCGGTTTGAAGGAAAATACTATTTGCAAACATCTGGCACATCAATGGGGTCAGCAGTGGCCCCAGCGTATGGAAATATCTTTATGTATATATATTTCTCATACAGGTTATACATACATACCTTAGATGCTCATGGAGAGACTAAGAATATAACCACTCTTGTACTTATTAGCATGGAGGGAAAGAGCATACTTTCACCCAATTTTTCAAGAAAAACAAATAGGGTAAGCACATCTCTAGACATTTTTATCGCTAGGTCTAAAACCCTCTTAAAGTTAACGGCAGAATAACCCACTATAGATATCTTATTCTCAATAAGGTACAACAGGACTAATGCACTGAATTCTTGTTTTTATAAAAATCAGATACATGGGGATATTAGATATTTGTTGTTCTTGATGCCTATTTACTTTTTCAAATTGTGTATGATTTGAACATTTGGACCTTCATCTTCTCACATGATGACAATTTTTGTCGAACTTTGAAAATGTCAAAACAATGTTTCTATTATCTTTTGGATCTAACAACGAATGTTATAAATGTTGTAATATGATTAAGTATTATGGACCTAATCGAGAATATTGTTTAATTTTTTTAGTAGATTTAAAGTTTGATTTATATAACACAGCCCCTGAAGAAGAGAGCGAATCTCAAAACGCGTTGGGCAACTTTTCTGGACCAATAAATCCTGAACAAACCAAAAGATCAAGTTATAAGTTGTTTTTTGTACACAAATATGAAAAAATGATTGTCTACATGCCTAATGATCAGACTACGTTATGTCTAAAATTCACTCAAAAAATGTAATCTACAAACTTTATATAAGAATCAGTAGGAATATCTGATTTCGTATCCTGTAGTACTGTTAGCTGAGGGGTGCCCTGCTAGTTGTGGTGGAGTCATGGCAATATTTGATTAGACATTGGCCCTCATTAAGGGGTTGGTGGTAAAACCCGCTGGTGGCTAGCTGGTTGTCACTAACCCTGTACCACCGTTTTAGCCGCCTTACATCCTGGTACTAACGGGATATCATTGGCGGCAGCAGAACGGTTATTTCCCATTCCCATGCAATCCTGTAGGACTCCATCGGAATGGGAAACCTGAAGCACCGGCACCTTTGCTAACAGTGCCGGTACTTCAGAGAAAAACATGCCCGTAGGGGCCTGAACTCCTGGCAGGTCAAGTCTGCCGGGAGTTCCTTACCTCTACTGTCAGAATCCTACTTTGGCGATCCGAAAAAAGGTGCCAGATGGTTGCTACCAGCACCTTTATGTTTGGACTGCCAAGCTTGTAATGAGGCCCATTGTCTCCACGGAGCCTTGCAGCTACTGGTCAGTTGCAGTGGTTGTTAGTTTGAGACACAGGTCCAGTGGTGTCTTTGATTAACAAAGGCTACATGTTGGGTACCATGCTTGCTGTGTTGTCTGTACATGAGTGACCGGTGTGGGGGGAAAGGGGTTGTTTTGATGTGTAATGCATAATATGTGTGACAGTCGCTGTTACTTGAAGTTTGAAGCTGGCTGTTTTGTTCATCATGCCCTCGTCTTCCTACTGGGTTTGATTTTAAGGGGGAATCATGGATTCCATGGCTCATTATGTAATGGCCTGCAGTGTCACATGGATGGGTCATGCATTGTCAGGGTTACTGTCCCATGAATGCATGACATGTCTGTATTTCTACATGCTATTAGAGTTGTTCTGCAATGTGACCATCATTCATTTGTGTACTCACCAGGTTCTCCATAGCTGCTCCCTCTGACTTCCGCTGAACCCACACCCTCCAGGCCCACTCAGTGGAGGATGCTGCTGAACATCTCCTCCCAGGAGGTCAGCTGTAGAGGGTCTCCTGTTCCTCAACCTGTGGTAGCCGTCTCCCTGTGGTGATTGGCAGATAGGGTGCAGACTCTTGCCTTGCCACCTCTTTTTCATGTCCTCATTGTCACGTGGTATATGACCTAAAGCCACCATCTTGGCCTTTAGCTTTGCTCAGCTGCCATTCTTGCGCTGCTGTGTGGTCTTACTTTGTTGTGACTCGTAGAGCTCCACAGAATTTGCCACCACCTGCTCTGCCAGGACTGTTACCACCTTATCATTGAATTTGGGATTCCACACCCTCATATCTGGTACCTTTGACTTGCCTTTCCCTGTAGACATGATTGGGATTGCCTCTGGGGATGGATGGCATGCCTACAGGTTCATTTTCAATGGATTGTGTGTTTAAAGATGGCCACGGCAGTGCTTCCTTTTCCTGCGATGATGTTATTTTCGGCAGAGGTAATTCCTCCGGCATTCATTCTGTCTGCAGATTTAGCATGGAATAACCCAGCGGTAGTAATTCCACTGAATATGGGTGGAATTAGCATCACGTGCTTGTAATTCCGTCATATGGAATTAGCGTTATTGCCAGTGGTGGATGCGTGCTACCTCCAAGTCATAATACAGAGGCAATTCCTCCACACACCACAGCAGTAATGGCCGTATTACCGCCAAACTAGTAATTAACCATAATGTGCTTATCTAGTCTCCTTCTAAAATTGGGGCTAGTAGCATCATGTGCTTCTGTTTGATTCGGAAGGCTTGATCTGTTTGAATCGGAAGTGTTTCCTTTTTCTTAGCTTGAAGATGTCTTATTAAGGTGAACACTGTGCTTTACAAATTCCAAGACCATACCATAATATAATTTCAGTGCTCATTCTTACTGGACAGATGATGGACCTGCAGCATGGACATCTTCCATTTAGGGAGCAGTGCTTCTGGGGCTTGTATATAGTAACCTGGGAGGATCCTTGGGAGAGTGGCAAAAAGGGATCGAGTTAAGCGTTGGACTTGGAACTGACAGGAATTCTGCTGACATTTCTGAAGGGGAGTTTGAGGATCCATTCCAATATCTCAGGATTAGGAGTTGTATTTCTTATACCTCTGAGGTTCCCTTCCCATAATCCGGGAGGTGGGGGGAGGGGGGGCGGTCCCCATAACATACAAAGGCAGATATCCGTGTGGCTGAGATTGAGTGTCTTACTGATACACATTGACCATTCAAGAGGGAGACTACCTCAGGAATAGCTTGATTATAGCCAGTGGGAAGATTTGGGTGCTGGTTGTCAGTGTTTTAAATAGACTTTTCACTGATTGACAGATGACTGTTAGGGATTGAGACAGTGTTTACTTTATGGGTGGCTGTGAGGCTAGAGACCTTTCCCTTTCATTCGTAAACAACTGCTTGCTGAAATCCTTACCAGTGGTGACATGCACGTATACCCTAGCAGGTTCCAGTATCCTCTTCAGATGTCTACTCATGAGTGACCCATAGGTGGTCTGGATCAGAGGGGATGTCAATATGTGCGCGACATTGCACCATTCAGGAGACCGAATTACGTCCAAACTACGTGCTTTCCACAGTTGTTAAAAGTGTTATTCGGTTGTCAAATTTCAGCACCCCACTAGTGCTCTGAGGTACGAATGTGGAATTGAAGTAAGGTCCTCTTTCAGGTTTTCCTCAGAGAACATTGGTGTTCCCTGGTTATCTGTAATTCACCCAAGTATAGTGTTACAAGGTCCTTCTATGAACTGTGCTTACATGGTTGTGTGATACTGCTATACTTAATCGCATGTTCTGTCCACCTGCTTCCCTGGGTACGGTGCTCCCGGCAAACTACAATTGAAAGATGTATAGTGCTATCAGTACGTCCTAAGTGCCATCTTCACAAGATTGTAGTATACTGCTATATTAGTGAAGGGGGGTAATATTTCACCCAGAGCGATTAAAAAGGAAGCTAGTGACTATTGAAAGCAAGCGTCCCCAAACAGCACGATCCTCCCCGCAATGAGAGACAATGAAGGACTCTCCCAAAAAATGGGAATAAGGCCAAGACAGAGTGCGGGTGAGCGTAAATGGGAGTTTATCAATCAGAATAGGGCATGCAAAGAACTCTGCAACCTCCGAGAGCGCTCTGTCTGACAATAGCAAAGACAGGCGTATATATTTACAAAAAACGTCATCAGAACCTACATACTATAGGGGGCACAAGTTCATTGGGATTGGGTGGCGACGACTAACTATAGGTGCTGCTGCGGCGTGGTTGGTCTTGGCTGGAGGACGTCACTGGTCAGCCTCATGGGTTGGGCTGGGCCTGGCAGGTCGGCTTGAGTTCATCCGGGCGGTGTTGGTGTGCCAATGCGGCCTGTGGCAGAGATGAATGCCTTTCCTGACTTATTTGCCCTCGGCCATGCACACCGCAGTCATTCAGTCATTTACAGTGTTATTCTCTTTAGTAAATCTTCCAATAGGTTATTTTACAGGTTAATGCAACACAGGAGGAATGCACCTTGTGAGGGGTCTGGAGGTAATACATCGGGGCCTGGTTACCCGTGTCCTGTTGACCGGGGCCATAGGTCGAGGGGCTAAGCTTCGGGGCCTGGGACGGGCGGTACAGGTCTTTCTGCCTTGTTAGAAGTTGTTATGGATGTTCCCTGTGTGTTGTCAAAGTGTTGGGTGTCCTGATTGCACAGGGCCATAAGTCTAAGATGGTCCGGTGGGTTGTGGGGTTTACGAGGGGGCGCGTGAGTTTAGACAAAGGTTTACTGCTGTGCTGTAAATAATGCAGGTGGCTGGTCGCAGCCTTGGGTGCTGCAGTGGGGGCTACAAATCTTTGAAGCGGCTCCAGTCTGGTCGGGGGAGGTGGGATAGCGCAGAGCGGGCCTCTGCTCTCATGTCTTGGCAGCCTTCACAGGGTGGGAGGGGGAATGGCCTTGTACGCATTCACAAAGGTATCTCCCTCGTGTGTTGCCGAATTTAGGTAAAGACATCACAAACATTTGAACACTTTCTATAATACTTATTCAAATCACTTTAAAACATGCATTTAAACTTTGCTGGATGTGTCTCGATTATACCCAGTCCAAGCGCCATATTTGTACACTCTGTTCTAACAGCTACAGTATTTTAGTTACATGCATATACATTTGCAGTAAATGAGGTAGTAGTCGGGTCGGTGGAGTACATAGAAAATGACCCGCCACTGTACGTGACGGTGGTGGCACATAAGGGGCTTAGACATACACACATGATAAGTGCATTCTCGCGCATCCTTTACATGAGTTCATAGTATAGTTGCATTCGTTTTCTCGTGTACTCTAGCAGCATTAGCTTAGTTATGGCGCAAAACCATGGGAGGTAGGTTGCCCAGTGATACACGTAACAAACAGATCCCTGGAGCGTTCCCTTATTATTAGCATCCACCTGCAATGGTGTGGGCTCGCCATTGCTTATATCATGGGAGCATGCTCTCTCGTTTTAATACATTCTACAGGCGTTTGTAATATAAGAGATTTTGTGGAAGAAAGCATACTTTGCAAGTGGTCTTGACATTAATATATATATATATATATATATAAAGACTGTCCGCCATCTGATGACCATTTTACCGTTCTTCTCATTGTTCAGGCCTGCTGGCCGGGTCATGCTGATAGTGATAATACACTGCGGGAGGTGAACTGTTACAATGTTAGCGTATTGCGCTAGCTCATGTCCGTCTTGTTCGTGGGAACGTGCTCGCAGCGGATCTGCCAGGGTGCTGCGGCAACAGGGATGAGACTCTCCAAGGGTGGGGGCCGCGCTATAGTGCGCTGAGCTCACACCATCTTTACCAGACAAAAAATGGTTTCTGGGCCTAGCTAAATTTGTGTGGCAATCAATACGTGTGGGCAATCGATACGTGTGGGCAATCGATACTTGTGGGCAATGTCTCCAGCGGGTGAGCCCTCCACCACCTGGGCCCGGGTGGCACGAGGGGACGCCCAATGAGCCATAGCCCTCACCTGGGGAGAAAACGCAGGCGAGAGGGGTCTCCTGGACCAGTCCTCCCCTACATTTCCCCCCTTTCGTTACTTAAGTAACGAATTCTTTAGCTCTTCTATCCTCCTACATTCTGCTTCGTCCATAACCGCCTCATCCCATGCAGGAGTTCCTTTGATAGGCATCCATGCTCTGCACACCCCCCTTAAGCTCTCACCTCTCCTGGCGTATTCATCGGGAGTACACGTGAGATATATACATCCACCATCTCCCTCCAAATCTACCCAAACTTCCTCGTACCATTCTAGTATGCGGGGCTCTTTGATGGTGGTGTGCCACAGCTTATCTACAATATCCTTGTCGTGGTACATGGGCACCAGTTGGTACCTGGGTGTGTTATCTATCCCTGTTTGTATTTGTGCTTCTTGCATCGTTTTTATTGTACCGTGTGAGTTGCCCATTGTCACCATCATCATTGCACCATTTGGTACTGCGTTAGCACAGACTCGAAGACCCACCTGGCACAGGCAGAAAATTAAAAGGAGAAACACCACAGCTGGCATCAAAAATTTCACAGTTGTTCCAAGCCATGAGGGGACCCAGGAGAAGATGTTATCGAACCATGTACTGTCTTCTGCTCCACCTTCCATCTTCATTTTTTCTCCTAGGTTGTGGACTGCTTCGATCACATGGGACAGGGAGCCGTTCTCTGCGTCTTCAGAAGGTACGAAAGTGCAGCAGGCACTTCCTATTTTTCGGCAAACACCGCCGTCCATCGCCGTCAACAGGTCCAGGACATACCTGTTTTGCATGGTCATCAGTCGCAAGGCTCTTAGTTCGACCTTTATTATGTTAAATCCTTCTTCAGTCTCGTTTGCCAGCTGAATCAATTCCCAACGGGTTATCTGGAGCCATTTTGCGTTAGCCCTTGCTTGGACACTTGATACGAGCGAGGCAAAAAATGTTTCTGCTGAGCTGAATAATCGATATTTGTCTGGGATCTGAGCCAATAGTTCTGATGATGCCTGTGATATGTAATTTGATGCTCGTCTATGACGGGTTAGCACCTCTCCCTTGCTTCCGGAAGACAGGACATACAATTGTGATTCTGCAGTTGGTTGAGCCACACTCTATTGCGTGCGTTCCTGTGTCCTTTTGCTTCCATCGATGTGGCTTTCTGGTATCACCATTAGAGCTGAGTGCAGAGTGGCCATTGAGCAGCTGCCACTCCACGACGGGGGGAGGTGTAGGTATGCCTGGTTGCCGCATACCCAGTACGTGTCCATAAGGGCCGCAGTCCCTTTTCTTAGATCTGGGATGGTGAGGGTCTTGTTGCACTTCTTGTTCGTCCCCATGGACGTTCTCCCTTCTCCTTCGAAACATAGTTCATAGTCTATTTCACTCTGCAGCTTGAAAGGCTTTTCAATGGGCGTAACCCAAGTTAATTTTGAAATGTGTTCCTTCCATACGGGTGTGCACGTTTCTTCTATCCATTGCAACTTCACCGGTGCCACACCCCTCAGTGCTTCAGCTTTACACATTACTTCTTCGTCCTTCCACTTGTTGTCAGAAAAAAGTGTCCCTTCAATTACAAAAAATGGTTCCTTCAGACATACCACCCCTGCCGGTTTTGGGTAGCACGTTTTCTCGTTCTGCAGCATTTGAAAAGTCACTTCATGTGCCTGGAAGGTGTTCTTAATCCTGCATAACGTGAGATGAAGGAGACATTGGGCATCTATGATTGGCAACTCTTTGGGTAACAATACTTTGGGTGTACCTGATGCGTGGGGATTAAGGGAGCAGACATAACAGCTCTCGTTTGTTGTTTGTTTAGCTGTGGCACTCATATCTGCATACCACTTATTTGTTTGGTGGGGGTGTCGTGGGTCTTCCATCTTATCTAGACCTAGCCCATAGTACTCATCATACTTCCTCCTCCCTGCTTCCCTCTTCCGTCTGTTATTCTTGTTCCTTTGGCGCTTCCCAGCCTCCTGAACGAAGGGCAAAACAGACCCCCCTTTCCCCTTCCCGCCCCCCTTCACCCAGTCATCATATAATATTTCATGTGTTGCTTTCATTCTTTGATTGTCTATGGCCATGGGGGCAGGCTGGCTGGTGGGGGTGTTATACAACCAGGATATGGCAGAGGGGTTTCGGTCGTTTAAGCTGTGAGCATTGTAATTAGACATCTCAGGTGGGGACAGTGTGTTATTTTGCCTTTTACCCTTTGGCCCTCCATCTTGTGAGATGACAACATTGGATGGTGTAGTATAGTAGCCCCACACAAGTTTAGTTCCGTCCCATACCAAGAAATCACCTTCCCTTGTATTGGCATTGACACTTGCAGTTGTATTGGTCCCAGTAGTTGTGTTGTTCCCTCCCCCCTCGTTCATCTCGATAGAGATGAACGCTATGAACCAGTATGTAACCAGACCAAACATCAATGTAAAAAACAATATAATGCATGCAGATAGTCCACATTCATACGAATATATGCATTTCTCAGTCAACCACTCTCTAATTCTAGTAAATCTATCCGTTGCAGGCTGCCCGTTAGATGCCATGGAAGCTCCTGTTTAAGATATAAAAGTGCATTGAGTGCATACATGTAAACATTTTGCTAGCACCATCAGTGCCAATATACATGTGACGGGGAATGGAAGCGGGTGGGGATACGGGGAGGGGTATTCACAGACAAGGGTGTATACAGGCTATAATTTGGCATTCCATTAAATATATATACACACTCAACAAGATAAAAGTTAAAAAAAATTCTTTTTTTTTTTTTGTATCTTTATCAGTTATTCATTTATTCAAGTTCAGTACCAACACATACACACAAGTTCATATTCAGTCATTCTGCTCAGTTGCATCGTTTGCTGTTGTCTGTGCCTCCTCATCTACCTCCTCTTGTACGTTGCTATATGCCTTCCGTACATCGGTCAAGTGCACCCAGTACCTCAAACCTTTCACCTTTACTGCCGTGGGCGTACAAAATATTACTTCGTATGGGCCATGGAATCGTGGTGCATTCCACCGACGCACAAAGCTTCTGACATAAATCCAGTCGCCTGGCATTAGCTGTAGCTGTTGCCCTGGCTCCGTGACAGAGCCTGTTACATTTCCCTCTTCTCTAGTGAAGGGTTGGGAGAGTTGCTTTGATATCACGCGCGCTGCCCTTGTCAATTTCCTTAAATAATCTGTGAACTCATCTCCCAATATCGCGGCACTTCTGTGAGCATCTGAGTGTTCGCGCAGTGGCGAGTGTGCTGTGTTCATCCGTCTCCCAGTCACGATCTCGTGCGGGGACAAATGGTGGTCTTTGCTTGGCTGATTTCTTAATTCAAATAGCGCAAGGGGTAGGCAGTAAATCCAATTCTTCTTTAATGAGAAGCATAGTTTTGATAACCTGCCCTTCAACAGTCCGTTCATCTTTTCCACTACGCCATTACTTTGAGGATGATAAATTGAACATAATTTATGTTTTATTCCCAATAATGTAGTGACTTCCTTAAAAAGCTCATTCACAAAATGAGTGCCGTTGTCTGAGCGAATCACATCACAAATTCCCCAGCGCGGGAACACTTCCCTTACTAGGAACTTGGCGGCGCTCTTGGCATCAGGTCGTGCGCAGGGTCCTGCTTCCACCCACCTCGAAAATGGGCACACAACCACGATCATGTACCGTGCGCCATTACACCTTTCCCCCATGTCTGCGTAATCTATATGCAGTTCTTTGAATGGGCCAATGGGTTTAGGAATTGTTCCCCGGAGAGTGCGTAATGTCATTCCTGAATTGTATATTTGGCATGTTGTACATTCCATTGCCAATCGAGACACATGCTCCTGGAGACAGGGCACGAACCATTCTTCCTGTATTTCTGCTGCGATGTGCTGTTTGGTGTTATGTGCAGGGAAGTGTAGCTGTTGAAATGCAACCTCTAATAGCTGTATTGGCATTACCACTTTCCCCGAGTTATTTTGCCGCCACAGCAGGTCTGTTCCTGACTTGCTGCACCCTCGTTTTGTCCACATTAATTTTTCCTCTGCACTGGCTCCTTCCTGTAATTCTATTATTTGTGATATGGGCATCATATTATATCCTTCTGGGGGCTCTTCGTTTCTCTTGTGCTTAAGCATGTACTCACCTGTGTCATTTTTCTGAAAATAGGAAGCCTCCTTGGCGGCAGCGTCCGCTGCTGCGTTCCCTAAAGACACAACATCTGTGTTGGATGTATGTGCTTGAAACTTTACTATTGCTACTGCTGTAGGGTTTTGCAGGGCCTCAATTAACTCTTTCAACAATTCTGCATGCTGTACTGGTGTTCCGTCTGCCCGCCTAAATCCCCTACGCCCCCATCTTGCTAGGCCTCCATGTACTGTCGTTGTCATGTAAGCTGAGTCTGTGTATATTGTCACTGCACAACCCTTTGCTGCATATAGTGCTTCTATGAGCGCAATCAGTTCTGCTGCCTGTGCGGAGTAATGTGATGGGAGGCGGTATTGTACCAGTGTTTCATACTCACCGTCTTCTAACCTCACTACTGCCATGCCAACGTGTTTTTCTCCCGTGTCCACGTCAATTGATGCAGACCCATCCACAAAGTACACTTCCCCCTCGCTTAGAGCGTTCTCACACACCACTGTGTCCTCCCCTCTTTCTCCCGTGTAGGTTGCACAATCGTGGTTCTGCATGTCCTCTAGTGTGCACGCTTCTGTAATGAATGTGGCGGGGTTCACTGTCTTGCATCTCACTATATGGATGTTGGCGCTGGACAATATAATCTCGTAGGCTGTCGCCCGCTGTGTGGTCAGTGTGCTTTTTGATCTCTCTAGTATTGCAAATAATGAATGTTCCACAAACAATGTCACCGGGCAACCCATTACTATTGTGGCACTTTTCTCAATCGCGAACGCGGCTGCAGCGAGTGATTGCTCACATGCGAAATGGCCCTGCATCACGGCATCTAAAGTACCACTATAGTAAGCCAATGGCTTGTGTCCTAAGGACGTTTTTTGTGTCAGCACTGCTGTCATGAGTGTTTCTTTGCAGTGTGAGAATAGGTAAAATTCGCGTCCATAATCAGGGTTTGCGAGTACTGGGGCGCTTGAAATCAAATCTTTTAATGTTTGGAAAGAGGAGCTCATCTCTTCCGTCCATTCCATCTTCCTGTTCTCCTGTTGGGCCACCTTTAATGCTTGTAATAGGGGCCTGGTGTATGCCGCATAATCTAATATCCATGCTCTGCAGTAATTGCACATTCCCAGGAATTTCTGCATGTCTTTTACTGTTGTGGGTTCTCCTACGGATCTTATGGCTTCTACTCTGTCTGGTATTATTCTTTTCCCATCTTTTGAAATTAGCTGTCCCAGGTACAGGACCTCTGTCAGACAGTACTGTAGCTTTCCCTTATCCACTTTGTACCCCTTGTTGGCCAGCAAAGTCAGTAATGTTATGGAATCTTTTCTGCATTTGTCTTCGTTTTGTGCACAGACTAGTAAATCGTCTACGTACTGAATTATGGTGCTCTCAACTGATAGGTTTCCTAGGTCTTCATGTAATACGCGGTTGAAGATGCTCGGGCTCTCACAGTATCCCTGTGGTAGTCTGCAATGTTCATATCTCTTACCCCCCAGTGTGAAGGCGGTAAGGTATCTACTCTCTTCAGCCAGGGGTATGGAGAAAAATGCGTTTTTCAAGTCTACTACTGTGAAATGCAATGCCACTTTCGGGATGCTGCATAGTATTGATGCAGGGTTTGGGACTAGAGGGAACTCCTTCTCAATTACATCATTGAGGGGGCGTAAGTCCTGTATCATCCTCCAAGACACCCCCTTTCGCTTTTTTGATTGGATAAATATAGGTGTTACATGGGGAGTTTGAAGGCACTATTATCCCTTGTGCTAGTAGGGCATTTATTGTCTCTCTTATCCCTTCTTCAGCTTCACGGGACAAAGGATACTGTTTAACTCGCGGTAAAATTGCTCCTTGCTTTAGTTTTATTACCACAGGTTGAACTCCGTGCAACAGTCCCACATCATGGGGGCCTGTTGTCCATAAGTTGTTGGGTACGAGCCTCATGTCGTCATCAAAAAATGACGGTGGTGCTCCTACCACTGTCATCAATTGGACGGGGGTCTCCCTTGCTTGTATTAAAATATCACAGGGCATCGCTATTTCCATTACTATCTCACCATCCCCTTCTGTGTCTGAAAAGAGATCCTCATCTGTTACCTCTCGTAGGGCGATGTTGGCGTTTGTGCACAGCACTGTGCGCCACTCACACCCTTCCTCGTCCACTCCAATCACAGCGATCCTTTTTGCTGACACTTGTACAGCGTGCAAGTCTAATGATACCACTGATCCTGGTGCTGTGTTGGGACACACTATGGGGCGGAAGAGGAACTCCGCCGGAATCCTCCAGTCCATGCTTCTTAGCTCGGGAATTATGAGGGCCAGAGTCTTTAGCCCTTTGATAAACATTTCCTCATTTTGTGGCAGCCCTCGTATTTCCTGTGTGGTTGTGTAGGCTTGCACTACCAACATCGCACGCAAGGGGCATATCCCGGGTGTAGAACACACTATTCCTCTCTCGGTAAATGATATGGTCATGTTGAGTTTACTCAGAAGATCCCTCCCTAGCAAGTTTATTGGGGAATGTTCGTAATACAATAAGGGTGCCTTCACAGTCTTACCCCCCACCGTTACATCCAAAGCTTCTGTGTAAGGAACTTCAATTACAGCCCCAGAGAACCCCTGCGTCTCTAACTTCCTGTTAGATAACGGGAATCGGCCCTCTCTGACACATGATTTCTCCGCTCCCGAATCAACCATGAATATAAACTGCTTGTCTCCTATCTGCGCCCCTACCAATGGTTCCTCTGCTGCATTGTAGGTGGTGGATAGAACTGGACATGCAAGTGTTCTCTGTGGGCTGTCCTATGCGGGGTATCTCATCGCCCCTCCCTCATTAAAGACATTCCCTGAAACCACTGACATGCCGCTGTAAGGTGCTGGTGCGGGGGCCCCGTTTGCTGTTGTCGCGAAAGGGTTACCTGGCGTGTATTGCATACTGTCATTGTTTTGTGGGTGGTTCTGTGTCCTATACTGGGGTCCCTGTTGCTGGCCCGTGGTACCCTGGCCGGGGTTTCTTAGTTGCTGTTGTCCCATTGGGAGACCATATGGGCTCCCTGGGTGTGGATGACCATAATTCTCCTCCTCCTGGAACCCATTGTTTTGTCTACTTCTGCACTCCCTGGAGTAATGCCCCCATCGTCCACAATTCCAGCAACTCCCCTGGGGGCCCCTGGGACCCTGCCATCCATTTCCTCCCATTCCCCCGTACTCCTGTCCGCCTCCTCTCCGGCCCCTGTACCCACCTCGTCCCCCTCGAGGGGTCCACTCTTGCCACTGCGGACCTCCACCTTGCTCCTGCTCAGTCCACTGCCGCTGTGCTGTTCCCGCCCAATTAGTTGCCACCCTTCCTTGGAGAATTACCAGCCCCTCCTCCTCATCATCTCCCTCCCTACTGTGTGGGAGCGCGGCTACTGCTGCTGCAACCTTCACTAACTTTGTCTGTACTAACTTCGCCTCGTCTGCCAATCTTTTCTGCGCCACCTCCTTCTCCCACTCCTTGATTCGTTTACAATGGTGTACTATTATGCTCTGAATTTCTGGCCATCCCTTTGCTTCAATACCTGCTATTTTGTCAAGCGCCTTCTGCACTTCCTTTGGGAGCCTTCTCTTTATAATAAAATAAAATAAAGATGTTGATTGATACCAGGGCGTGCCCGTTTCTGCTCTCCACATCTCTTGAACCCGAAAAATGTAATCCATAGCCTCCTCCCCGTCATTCATTGTACACTGCATCACTGACTGTAAGTCCGGTGTGTCTGGGAATGTGTCGCGTAAGACATCCCACACCCTAGCACGCACTGTGTTAAAGGAGGCCCCATCATGGCGGTCACAGTCTAGCATTACTCCCGGGAAACCGGCCTTAACCCATACCCTTTCAGCCTCATCGCCTACTGCTGATACGAGCAGACTTTTCACGTCTCCTATGGCTAGGGGTACCCCAGCAGTATGATTCTCAAAGGCATATATCCACTTACTTGCCCCTCCTGACAACGGGGGCAATAGCTTTAATAAATTGGCTTTATCCATCTGTGCCCATGGGATATAGTTAGGCCTCCCTCCTCCCCTGTGTATCAACGGGAGCTGTAGCCTTCCTTTTGTCGTTGCGTCCGGACCCGTTTTGGCTGCTGATGTTCCCAGTGATGCCATTTTTCCCACTCTGTTCCTTAGTCGCCCCGTCCACTCATCATCCAGGGTTCTCATTGAACATGTACCTTCCTCCCCCTCGCTTCCCCCTCCCATCGCCATACTCAACCTGTCGCTTTCTTCTAACTCGTCCCTTATATCACACAGCAATTCCTCTCTAATTCCCCCAAGCCTTTCTTCGTTTACAACATCTCCCTCTCGGGACCCTACTTCTATTATTCGCGTTGGTTCTTCCTCAATTCTGAACAGGATCTCGCCCTTTTTCCACCCCTCTTCGGGCTTTCTATTTTCACCTGGTGCTCTGGACGTACGCCCTGATCTAGTTGGATCTAGTGCTGTTCGTTCGCATATGTCTTTTATCCTTGAGAGCTCATCTTTTGCTATCGACAGTCTTGATTCTAAATCATCTGTGAGCTTCTCTATATCTACCCTTTGTGTGCCTGCCTGGGCTCGCTCCCTCGTGCTTTCATGTGGCGGAGGTGCCGTGGGCCGGTGGGGTGTAGTATCTGTCGGGGGAGGTACGTAAGTGGGGTCACTGTACCCCTCTGCGGGCACAGGCTTCTTTAATATCGGGTACAAACTTATTACTTCTACTGGTGGCGCTACACTTGACACTTCTTTGACCTCTCTCTGTATCAGTAGTGGATTGTCTGTGGTGGACGGGAGATCAGGATTTAATGCTGGTGTTTTAGGCGGTGGTATCTCTTCAAATAACCTCCAAAGATCTAATATTTCCCTCCTATTTTGCAGCTGCTTTCCTTTGTATTTTAGAAAAATGCATGTGGCCACCGTATCCAGAACACTTTTATCAAATGACCCTCCCTCGGGCCAAATCTGAGGCAACCCCTCCCCCTTTAGCTCGGTCACCCATTGGTCGTGATATTTTTTAATCCGCTCCACGTATCCCGGGAGATTCTTACAAATATGTGATAAGGGTGTTTCAGCCCCCATCTCTGTGCCCTCCTAGTGCTGGTGTGTCTCTGCGTGTTTGCAATTACAATGTAAATGTAGTATCAATATTATTCTTTATATTTTACTTCACATTCAATGTTGGGTCCCTTTGGGCTCTCCCCCTCCCTGACTGCACAATACAAAACTGGCCGTACACAATGTCTATTCTGTTCTCTTTGGGGGGCACATACAAGAGCAACCCATCCTTTATTTTGACAATGTCAGCCTGGAAATCAAAAAGGTACTCACTCACTTCACTACATTGACGTTGTCTTAAAAAGGAAAAAAGTTTTATCCGACCACACTTACCATGACCATTTAACTATTATACATTTATAACCGCTTTACACATTCACAACATCAAAATGTCTTCTAGCACATACGAGGTGCACACACCTCTTGGCACCACTCAATTCACCATTCAAGCTGCCCTCCCTTTCCTCCCTAGCCGGCTGTCCCTGTTCGTCTTATTTGAATATCTGGATGCGCATATATATATATATTAGCCTGCTCTCCCCCCTTCTAGTAGGACTCTTCTTCTCTTACTGTCTCCCTAAGTTTGTGCTAATCACATTTCTTTATTCTCCCCCTACCCTTAAAGAAAAGAAAGGAAAAAGGTAATAGCGGTCACTAATGTACTCTCAGTGTCCCCTTTTGCTGAACACTTTTATTTTATACTCCACTTCTTCATATATTCCCAGTACTAGTCAAGATAGCACTATGCGGCGCCGCCTTCCACCCCCTTTCGGAGCTAGGTTCCCGTCACTTTTATCTCTTATTCACCTCTTGATCCTAATGGCCGTATGCAAAATATGCAAAGAAAAAGCAAGGAAAATTTAAGATGATCCTTAGTAGATCTGCGTACCCCCCCCTTCTCGTTATCTGTCTTACACTTCTTTCCCCGCTCCCTTTAGAATCGCTCGCACTCAGTACTCACGTGCCCGTCTTGAACCGATAGTCTCCGAAACTGGGTCCATCCAGGCAGTGTCGCCGTCAGCTCAACAGTCAGCCCCGGCTCCGGCGAGCGGTACTCAAAGGGGATTTTTCAACCGGGATCCCGTACCCTCTCTCTATTGAGTGCGCACTTCTTAGTGTACCGGTCGCCGTTGGCGGGCAGCCTCCCGGAGCCGGCTCACCGTGCGTATCCCTTTTCGACCGGAGATTCTCGTGCCAAAAGGGGACGGTTATAAGGAGTTAGGAAGAAATAAAAATCACGCTATCGGGGTCACCACTGAAAGCAAGCGTCCCTAAACAGCACGATCCTCCCCGCAATGAGAGGCAATGAAGGACTCTCCCAAAAAATGGGAATAAGGCCAAGACAGAGTGCGGGTGAGCGTAAATGGGAGTTTATCAATCAGAATAGGGCATGCAAAGAACTCTGCAACCTCCGAGAGCGCTTTGTCTGACAATAGCACAGACAGGCGTATATATTTACAAAAAACGTCATCAGAACCTACATACTATAGGGGGCACAAGTTCATTGGGATTGGGTGGCGACGACTAACTATAGGTGCTGCTGCGGCGTGGTTGGTCTTGGCTGGAGGACGTCACTGGTCAGCCTCATGGGTTGGGCTGGGCCTGGCAGGTCGGCTTGAGTTCATCCGGGCGGTGTTGGTGTGCCAATGCGGCCTGTGGCAGAGATGAATGCCTTTCCTGACTTATTTGCCCTCGGCCATGCACACCGCAGTCATTCAGTCATTTACAGTGTTATTCTCTTTAGTAAATCTTCCAATAGGTTATTTTACAGGTTAATGCAACACAGGAGGAATGCACCTTGTGAGGGGTCTGGAGGTAATAAATCGGGGCCTGGTTACCCGTGTCCTGTTGACCGGGGCCATAGGTCGAGGGGCTAAGCTTCGGGGCCTGGGACGGGCGGTACAGGTCTTTCTGCCTTGTTAGAAGTTGTTATGGATGTTCCCTGTGTGTTGTCAAAGTGTTGGGTGTCCTGATTACACAGGGCCATAAGTCTAAGATGGTCCGGTGGGTTGTGGGGTTTACGAGGGGGCGCGTGAGTTTAGACAAAGGTTTACTGCTGTGCTGTAAATAATGCAGGTGGCTGGTCGCAGCCTTGGGTGCTGCAGTGGGGGCTACAAATCTTTGAAGCGGCTCCACTCTGGTCGGGGGAGGTGGGATAGCGCAGAGCGGGCCTCTGCTCTCATGTCTTGATAGCCTTCACAGGGTGGGAGGGGGAATGGCCTTGTACGCATTCACAAAGGTATCTCCCTCGTGTGTTGCCGAATTTAGGTAAAGACATCACAAACATTTGAACACTTTCTATAATACTTATTCAAATCACTTTAAAACATGCATTTAAACTTTGCTGGATGTGTCTCGATTATACCCAGTCCAAGCGCCATATTTGTACACTCTGTTCTAACAGCTACAGTATTTTAGTTACATGCATATACATTTGCAGTAAATGAGGTAGTAGTCGGGTCGGTGGAGTACATAGAAAATGACCCGCCACTGTACGTGACGGTGGTGGCACATAAGGGGCTTAGACATACACACATGATAAGTGCATTCTCGCGCATCCTTTACATGAGTTCATAGTATAGTTGCATTTGTTTTCTCGTGTACTCTAGCAGCATTAGCTTAGTTATGGTGCAAAACCATGGGAGGTAGGTTGCCCAGTGATACACGTAACAAACAGATCCCTGGAGCGTTCCCTTATTATTAGCATCCACCTGCAATGGTGTGGGCTCGCCATTGCTTATATTATGGGAGCATGCTCTCTCATTTTAATACATTCTACAGGCGTTTGTAATATAAGAGATTTTGTGGAAGAAAGCATACTTTGCAAGTGGTCTTGACATTAATATATATATATATATATATATATATATATATAAAGACTGTCCGCCATCTGATGACCATTTTACCGTTCTTCTCATTGTTCAGGCCTGCTGGCCGGGTCATGCTGATAGTGATAATACACTGCGGGAGGTGAACTGTTACAATGTTAGCGTATTGCGCTAGCTCATGTCCGTCTTGTTCGTGGGAACGTGCTCGCAGCGGATCTGCCAGGGTGCTGCGGCAACAGGGATGAGACTCTCCAAGGGTGGGGGCCGTGCTACAGTGCGCTGAGCTCACACCATCTTAACCAGACAAAAAATGGTTTCTGGGCCTAGCTAAATTTGTGTGGCAATCAATACGTGTGGGCAATCGATACGTGTAGGCAATCGATACGTGTGGGCAATGTCTCCAGCGGGTGAGCCCTCCACCACCTGGGCCCGGGTGGCACGAGGGGACGCCCAATTGAAATAATGCCAAGACAGTTTACAAAACAATGTAAATAACATCAGTTAAGGAAGGTCAATTGCCGATATCACTGAAGTACTCAAATATATCCATGAGTTTGAAGAAAGAAAAGGATGCCACTCTTCCAAGCAGAAATAGACTCATTAGCCTTGAATTAAGGTACCTTTTCAGGATGCAGGGAGAAATGGACTTTGGTCAGCACTTCTTGAATTGGATTATACTGCGACCCAACTGTTTCAATAATCACAAAAATCCCTTGGTCCCAGATGTTCTCACTGGGCCATGGGCCAAGGCCCTATCCCCATTGCTTTCAGGGCTTTTAGTGCTAGCACTAAATATGAATATGACAGGAAGGGCAAATACAAGACAAGCAATATTGGTTGCTTGAACAGAAACTGTGACTTGATACAGATTACCTGATACTACCACTCCAGAATCTGGAAGTTTCAGTACAAAATCTAATTCAGAGGGGTGACTGCAAAGTTTGGGGTGATCTCCAGATGAGATTGTCTTGCTGAACTGGACCGCCATAGGGGAACAGCGCTCCATTATTGCACTATCTGAGAACTTAAAGGGTCTAGATTTGGAGATTAGCCCTGGAAAAAAGAAACTACTGGTGTTTACTCCTGAAAACATGAAACCTAAGCTAACCCAGTGGACCTGGACAGTGTTATTTTGGACTGTGTTGATACCTTAAAGTACTCAGGTGCAAGGGTATTCACAAAGCAGGATATGTTGATTGATCATACAAAAGGTTATTCAGCTATGATCTTGTTGGAAAACGTCGATCTAAAGTTCGGTAGGTTTTCTACGATGCTGCTTTTAAAGTTTTATAAAGCAAAAATAGTGCCAAGTATTTAATGTGTTTCTGAATCAAAATCTTTTTAATTGAATTGGACGAAGCTAGAGAGATTTTTATTGTGGTGTTGCTTAATGCTTTGTAAAACACAAGGGACTGTTGTGGGTATTCCTACTGTGGGTTGCTTAATGCTTACAATAAAGATTAGCCAAGCTTACTGAAATAATGTGGGTCTGTACACCAGATAGGTGTATCATCAACTTTATTGTCCAGTCCTGTGCACTACTAAGAACCACACGGGATGGTAGGGAAGACACAGACACCATGTACAGAAGGAGGGAAGACACCGGGATCCACACACCCATCCAGCAATCTCAGCTCTCAACTGTTAACGGTTCCTCTAAGAAACCCAAGGTATCATACACAAACATTCCACTGCAGACTGTGACATCACCACACCTAAGCAGACCACTACACATCTCCCTCCCTTAGGGACACAACAACCTTGACATCACCGATTAAAACAACCTTGATATCACCCATTGAAACAGACCACTACACATCTCCCTAGCTTGGGAAAATGCAAAAAAGAAGAAAGAGTGACTCACACAAATTCTACTGAACCACACACCAAGACACATGCCAAGTCATCACCACAATGGGGCCTACAATGTGACAAAAAACACAGCACCATACACAAGGAACTCCTCCACAGGACACCGGACCGACCAAAAATGCCAGCACCCTATAATAAACCCTGAGGGTGGCTCAGTGGCAGCGTGCATGCCTTGGAAGCAAGACGACACGCAGCAACACAAGTTTGATCCCCGGGTCCGTGCTTAGAAACCTCTGGGTGTTTAAGCGTGTTATAAATACGCAACTAAAACAAAAACAATCAATTACGAAACAAAAACAAAAAACAATTCCTGTAACAGCGCCTCGATGCCGGTTGTGTGAACGCTTTAAAAATGTAAATAAATAAATAACCAACCTACAATACCCAACACGCTACACCTACACAACAACCAAGTTGTGCAGAGTCCAGAGTCCACCGACATGTAAAAAGGACTTAGCCAACCATTACAACCATCCCTAACCTGCAACTAACGAGGACAGAAAACAACAAAACAAGCACCACCACCTGTCCCGAGCTGCCACCTCGAAACGTCAGGTCTGCCACATCAAAGCACAACTAGAACATCACAGGAATGCTCACCAAAACTAACTACCCAAACCATCAGGGCCCAGCACACCTTCCGCTCCAGGCTGCCACCCCAAAGCCTCAGATCTCCCACATCTAAGCACAAATCCAGCTCAATTATGAGCAACAACAATGCCCAACCCAACCCCAACTCCAGTTGGGAAAAGCAAATCCAAAAACAGCAATACATCTACACTCTAACCCCTTCATCGCCACTGACTGTTGCAACAGACGCCATAATACCTGACCCTGCCACAATCCTGGCACCTGGAAAACTTTACCATCCTCCCCACCATAACCAACATCTCCAATTCATGGAAAGTAAATCACTGGGAAGATTCCCTCCCCCCCCCTCCGCAGGGGAACAACACACCAAAAACAGGACACTCAGACCAACCACACAGAATAAGGCTCAACCATTAACCACAACCATTACTAAACACCACAGTGGAGCCCAAAATACCACGAGCATCCTACCTTCAACCTCGGAGTATAAAATGTACACCAGCGCTACTCTAACACACCCACCAACTGAAAGCAACCATCCAAATACACTGAGTGCAACCAAAACACAGGCATCATACCTGACAAACAGCGCAGCCCCCAAACTGAACACAGATGCACCCCATGCACACCCAGAAATAATGTCAGCGTTATGAAACGTAAACAACATTTCACAAACATGAATAAACATTTCATCAAAATGTCCAAAACATCGTAAATACGAACACGTTTCTTATCTGGAATTGGTAAAATGTCCAAACATCGTAAAAGCGAACATCTCACAAATTTTTCCCTTATGTAAAAGTTGAATGTCCAACACGTTGCTGCACGGCCCTCCAAATATTCAATAGGAGGATGCCTTACACAGCTAACTAAAACTCCTGAGGGTGCTCACGCGCTGCCCAGCCACATGTCCAAACACCCTCAACACCATGAAGAGGTCCATGTACCACCCGGCTCATATCCAAACCCTTGCCCGCACACACACACTCACACTCGAGTTCAAAGTGCAAGTCTCCTGTTCCCGAACCCTCGAGTACAATATGGAAATCTCCTCGTCTCAAAATGGAAATCTCTTCGCCCCCGCACCCTGGAGTTCCATGTGCAAATCTCCTATTCACTGCACCCTCGAGTCCAGGTGCAAGTCTCCTGAAATCACCTGAGTTCTTCCTAGAGCTCTCCCAGGAACGTTCGAACCCGCCGCATTTAAAATGGGCACAATGAAACGGCAGAAACTGAAAGAAAGCACACCCCACTAAATGTGAAATTACCCACTACAGCACCTAACATTTCACGCTAAAAAAAGGAACCTACAGGGAAAAGGGAGGCCACAACACAACACAACACACCACACAGAACGGACAACAGCCTCTGACAACATCACCCCCTATTAGCCAACCCGGGGACATACCCATCACCCTAAACATTTGGCCACAACACACACAGGCCCAAAAACACTTACCTCCCTCTTCTACACTACCCAGCATCGCGATTCCAAGGGGCTTGAGAAAACCCCAACGCAGAATCCAATAGCTTGAATGCACAGGCAATTTCTAGCCTGACAGGTCTCTCCGCCAACCTCTCATGACGGCAACTGAACTTTCCTTGTTCCATCTGCAGTTAAAAATGCAGATCCGTCCTCCAGCAGGACCTTCTACAGAACACGCTGCAACTCCATCGCTTTTCTACATTTCAAAATCACTGCCCTGTACCTTCGATGACATCTTCCTGGTCACGTGCACAGTGACTTGTCCAATGCCATAGGCAGCACTCCACTGGCTGGCGCACCAACTGCCACCCTCATGACAGCATCCCACTCAGCGCTGTCCTCTGACATCACCATACCAATAGGAGACGCTGATGGCAACGTATCTCCTGCGACCGGAGCCTCACAGGCCTCCTGGAAGCAGTAGGCAGCCTTGCCCACAGCCAGAACTCCCGATCATCTTCTGTCTCTCACCCAAGACCTCCGTCCTTGGACCCTAGAGGAGGACACGGGCACAAACTTCTGCAACACCACCTCCGAGCCGACGGTGTAACCCCTTAGGGAAGTTCAACAGCACACACCAATGTTGCCACCACGGGATATGTCCCGGACCGGGACCAGCTGCTCTCCTCCCAGAAATCTCTCCCCATGTCCAACACAGGACAGTGTGCCGGACTACCACAGGGAAACAACGGGCATATCCACTCTGCCGTGCAGGACGCTTGCAGCAGTTGCGACTTGACATGGCTCCACAGCGCTGGAACTCTCTGGGGTTGGCTGCTTGGCTGCTCCCAAGTCCGCATACAGTACCAGGGCCCGGCTTCCAACGGCGCCGCCTCGCCGGCCGCAAATATTCTTCTGGGTGTGGGGACAAACGATCAGGGGCAGTGTCCTCCGCCAGCTGCACCCCCCATCAGCAGCGATGTTGTTGCGGTCGACTCCCTACCATCTCATCCTCGTCGCCAGTGAAATAACGTGGGTGTGTACACCAGGTAATTGTATCATCCTTTATTTTCCAGTCCTGTGGACTACTAAGAACCACACAGGATGGTAGGGAAGACACAGACACCATGTACAGAAGGGGGGAAGACACTGGGATCCCCACAACCATCCAGAACTCTCAGCTCTCAACTGTTGACGGTTCCTCTAAGTACCCCGAGCTATCATCTTCTCCCATCTCTTCCACTGCTTTTCTCTCCTCTTTGGACTCCCTGTCTCTTACCTGGCCCCCCTCAAATCCATCTACCACTCCTCTATCCGTACTCTCTGTCCCCTTGGTCCTCACAACTCTATTTCCTCCTCACTCTCTCACCTTGGCTGGCTTCCCTTTCTCTCCCAACTTAAATTTCAATTCCTCTGTCTGGTTCTCAAATCTCTCCATGACCTCGCTCCCCAGAGGGCTGTATTAGAGGTAAGGTGGCTGAATTCTTAACACCAAAATACCCACAAACACTGGTACTCTATGTGGTGCCTGAAATACACAAAGGCCTGAATCCACCACCTGGGCGGCCAATTGTCTCAGGGATAGGGTCAATTCTGGTGCCTCTGTCTCAATTTGTTGATTATTTCATCAAGGGTGAAGTTCACAAAATTCAATCGTATGTCAAAGAAACTACTGCAGTTCTCAATTTGATTAAAGATGGATGCACAATGTTTAGTAACCTTAGATAGTGAGTATCTCTATACCAAGATTCTGCAGAGGGAACCATTGCTTGTGATACAAGACATCTTGGAACTGCTTTCACCGCCACCAGAGATACCAATACAGTTTATCTTCCAATTAGCAGAAATTGACCAAACAAAAACAGATTTCTCTTATGAAGAACAAATTTTTGAAAAAATCTCAGGCACAGCTTTGGGAGCAACTTTTGCCCGAAGCCTAGCAAATTATGTAGCAGCATTCGAGAACCAAAATATTTATACCAACAATCCCCTTGAGGCACAGATTTTAGTGCTTGTTACCGGCCCATTCATTTCCAGACCTGCTCACTTATAATGAGGCCCTATGTTAAAAGGAGCCCACACTAACGGTGCTGGTGCTTCAGGGTTCCCATTCCATGGAGTCCTATAGGACTCCATGGAATGGGAACTAACTGTACCGCTGCCTCTTGTGATATCCCGGTAACACCGGGATGTCAGGTGGCAGTAACTGTAATATGAGGTTGCCGGAAACCTCGTAAAGAGGGCCATATAGTCTCAGAGGACCTTCTGTTAGCGTAATGAAATTTTAAGCCCAATATGACAAATTGACTTCTGCCCTGTAGGCGTACAAGGATGAGTAGATGATAAAGTGCCTTATAAACCCTCACACTTCTACAAAACTAGAGCCACCACAATAATAAAGGTAAAACAGACACAGTTAAGCGATATACCTCCTTCACTTTTTTGGTTGACATGGGCCGAGAGAAATCTATGCTCCCAAGAGGGGGTGGGGGGGTAGTGGTGCATATGAAACAGTAGAAACTCAAAAGGTTAAGTATAACAGTACAAAATAAAGGAATTTCCAATCAAGGTTCTATAACAATATATATAGTTTAATTAAACACACCATATGCAATAATAAAAACATAGAAAACACTTAAAAATGCACCCCCGTAGAAAGAACAGAGAATATGCAAGCTAGAAAGATGCGGCAATCTGGGTAATGAGACAGGGGGAGAAAGGGCTATAAAAAACACAATGTTCAATAAGGATATGTTCTTGAGTTGCAAAAAGGGATTAATGTGACCAAGAAGGGATTAATGTGACCTAGACAGTCACTAGGGCCCAAAATGGACTAAGAACAGTTATTGGTCACTAATACCTTTGCAGTGTCTTGGTGGTTCGATACAGTGAACCAGGCTTCTCTGTGCTTTTCAGCGGTTTGACTCAGTTTGAGAAACGGCAGTCTTAGTAGTCCAGTTACAAGCAGATGTCAAGGCAAGGTCAACCCGAACAATGCTGCAGTTTGAAACATCACTCAGGGAATGCGGATCACCAGGTTTGGTACGGCAGTCGAGGTTTGATGGCGGTCGATGTTCGACAGTGGTTGAGCTGTTGGTGGGATGCGTAGTTAAGTTGATTTGATGCAGATGATCGAAGGATGCAGTTTGGAGAGGATGCCAGGGTCAGTTCGATCGTTGATTGGAATGGTTATGAATAGACGGGTGAAAGTCAGAGGGTTCTGTTGATATGCAGCATTGTCGTCGAACGAGCTTCACATCACGGTTCGGAGAAATTTGATGATGAAAGAGCAGGATTACTGGTTCTTGGGAGCTGGGAGTACTACTCCAGGGCTGGAGGGGCAAGAGTAGTTATTTTGGCTGGCTCCTAAATAAGTGGGAGGCTGGCACACACCTCCAGGGGTCCTTCAGCATGGTGAGATACTGGCCAGCAATGTGACTGGCTGATTTCCAGGTCTTGCTCAAGCAACAGGTCAACTCCATGTGCCCTGGGGTTGGTTAAGGGAAATATCTTGCCTCTGCCTTGGACTACCTGTCATCACCTCTCAACTGGAGGACTTTGGAAATGACTGCTCTCTCAAAAGGGTAGGCTCCAACGAAATATTCATGAAGGTGTGAAGTTCAGAGATGATTCATAGAAGGTGTGGGAGAAGCCTTCTGTTAAAGTAAAAAGTCTACAAATGATTGGACAAAAGCAAGCCTGATTTAAAGGTCCAATCCGTGTCCTTGGAACAAGTGGCCTTTGCCATCTGATATCACACCCATAATGCTTTGTGCTACAGCATATCAAGGGGACAGGAAAGAAAGATAGAGGCAGAGAGAAACAAGATGTTCCTCCAGTCGTAACAAGCTTCCTCTGTCTACATTGGCACAGCCCTCTCCCCTTATCAATAGAATCAAAGGTTCTCTTGGTATGCAGAACCCTGGTGTGAGGCTACCCCTTTTGTGAATGGGTGAGCATTTTGATTTCCTTTCTTGGGACAGCTTCCTATGTAGTGGCTTTCTCTCTGGGGAGGGTGTTACCTGCCCCCACAAAGGAACAAAGAAAGGCAACCCCCAGATTCTACAGTCCTTCTGGCAAGAGCAAGGACAGCCTTGCTGGGGGGAATGCAAATAACTCTTCCACAGTTGAACTATGAACTCAGAGATGGCAGATATGTGATATCAATTTTGTGTGGCTTGGATAACTAAGAGAGATACCAGCCACCATACCTTAAATGGAGGTATGGCTTATATTTTCAGTTTAACATGCCACCAGGATAGTATTCTCATAGTTGTGTAGTTTTTGGAACAGGGGTGCACATCCTAAATACAGGCCCTGCACTGCAGAGACTAGGCTGTTACTGTAGCTGTCAAGTAGGCAAATTTAAGATATGACCCCCGAACCTGCTCTGTGCCACTGGGGAGCAGGCTATGCAGATGAATGTAATGTTAGCACGCACAAGTGTACACTATGCTTTTGGCATGGAGCTTGTGGGTGGGAAATCTGGTTAGCAGATTTCCTACCTGAAATGGAATTACCTGCATCATTTTATTAGTTAATAAAAAATAAAACAATCCAGTGATTCCAAACTCTTCCCAGATGACTATTCCTTAGACGCTCCCACCCTTGAATGGTACATGGTGCTGTCCACAAAACAATAGGTGTTGGGGTGCAGATTCGGCACCTTCCGGAAGCTTTGAGCTGGTAACAAGTCTTTGCATTGGTGCAATAGCATCATTATGCAATTGAAAAAGTAAATATTGCAAATGCACAATTGCAAATACATACATCTGGAAATGCACACATTTAAGCACCTTGAACCTTGGAGCTGTTGCACTGTGAAGAACTTCAGTGAGACAAAGTAACCCTCCTGATATTACCTCACATGGTGCCTCATTTTTCCTAAGCACAGAAAATGGACCCACACACAGATAACAGGGGAAACCTGCATACCACATTTATACAATGTAGAGCACAGTCGTGGGCTTGCTAGAATTGAGTTCAGAGAGATACATATACTTTCCTAAGGCAGCTGAAAATGACAGTGACTGGCCTATGAGAAAGATGCCTATTACCTAATTGAGCGATAAATCAGTGACTTGCTTCAGAGCATTAAATGTGTTTCCCAATGGCAAAGAACAGCGACTAGCTGGGAGAAACACACAGTTAGTTCCATGAAGGAGCAGAACATTGAAGTGACCAGCTTGTGAAAGGATAAGACTCAATGCATCCAAAAAATTACATGTTGATTACATTGTGAATGAACTGCTAGACAAGATGTGGTGTTGTGAATGGAATTGAGAGATTACAAACGATTAGTCTTCTGAATGATCGGAACATAATACGTGTCTTGCCATTCTGAGTGTATTGAATCTAAGAGAAGTGTTACATTTTTGTATTCTAAACTTGAGCTGATTTTAGGTGAGCTGAATGCCATTGAATCATCTTTAGGCTCAGTGGGCCTCATTACGAGGCTGGCGGTAGCCAGTACAGACACGGCTGCCGCCGGTATCCATTTTTTTCCAATACCCGCAAATGGACAATTACCGGGGCATTGCCCATTCGCGGGTGCCGGTAATAAGAGACTCCCCATCCCCATTCGGCACCATAGGGCTGAATGGGACTGGGACGGTGGTAGAGTTAATTACAGTACTGCTGCCACCACCCTGTTATGTTCACGGGTGCCGGTACGGTCACCAGGTCGAACCTGGTGGCTGCAAGGGCACCCGCTAACAGAACTCCTAGTATGGCGGTACGGTATCAACGGTGCCGGTAGCGATACCGGCGCCATTGTTGCCTTACCGCCAGCCTGGTAGTAAGGCCCGTGTGTCTCAAGTGGGTCAATGTTATTCAGATACTATTCACCTTCTGCTCCAGCTAAGATTAATGGTTTTCTGACCAAACTGGTATCCTTTGCCCCTCAATGTTTACATTTCTCTTTTCTAGAGGGTGCTAGGAAGGCACAATTGTGCCCTGTTGAAAATCAGGGAAAAAAACTTGCAGTCCAACAATGTCCGAGGCCAACAGATGAAAAGTGACATAATATCTATACCAATACATTCAAAGGTCTTACAATATATTTCTACCTTTGAAAATAGGTACAGAGGCAAAAATTCCCATGGAAACAGGAAGTTGTGTAGACCCATGAGACCAAGTACTAGGATTCGAGCAAACTAAGTGGGCCATCACAGACCAATTGGGAATGGGCAGTCGTACAGATCTGGACCCTGATTCATGGAATTATTTGCATATAAAACATGGATATGTGTGCCGTTCTGCCCGCAAATCCCTGTTTGATGAATGGGGATTTGCAAGCACAATAGCAGGCATATCCCTGTTTTACACGCACATTTCATGGATCAGGGCCCTGGTCTTTAACTTTGCCTCTTTAACATGGGTACAACCATTGGTAAGGGGGTGGGGGAGCTTGCAGAGACCAGAATCTTGGATTAACAAGTGCTGCCATTGGACAAGGCATGGTAGAGGATGTAGCTCCATTACTCAAAAGGGTATTGTGCGGGTGGTATGATTGTAAGACACCACTAAACCTGAACAAGATATTATCAAACAAGATATTATCAAAATTCGAATGATACATCCGTCTCCAGTGGAAGGGTAATCATCCACATTATGATGGCAGCAAAACGTCAGTCAAGTGTTTCCCATTCTCAAAGTCCCTCAAGAGAGAAATATGGTCTCTACTGAGGATAATTCCCAAAAAATATTGATGACTTAATTATCCATAGTTGACCTGTATCCCCCCCCTTGGCCAACTGCAACACAGGTGAATGATGTTTCAGCTATGTGTAGAACTGGATTAAGAATTAATAGTAATCATGTCCTGGAACATTGCTGATTTAGACAAACTATGTGATCAAGATTGGCATGATTATATAGTGAAAAATCAAATAATTTCTGTCACAAGTCACTATGGAAGGTCAGTAAAATAAAAGTGTATGTCATTAATGACTACCCAGCACTGCCACCCACCTTCTCGGTCATCCGGGTCATGAAGCGTGTGTCAGTTGAGGCTATCGCCAGCACTTTCTCTCCTCCTCCTACACCTTTGGCTGACTCACACTCGGACACAACCCTCTCTAACCTTCATCTCTCTATCTGTAACAATGTTGGTGTACTTGCCCCTGTCATGAGGATCGGTTTGAAGCCCATATCCAAGTGCAACTCTTGGTATGATTCTGACCTCACTACCCTTAAACGCAAGTGTAGGGTGGCTGAGAGGAAGTGGAGGGCATCAGGCACACCCCGTGATAAACTGGCCTGCCGCCTACTCAAAAGTCAGTACAGACTCTGTCCTCTCTAAGAAGAGAGCCTACATCTAAGCCTGCGTCTCTGCGGCATCTGACAGCTCAACCAAACTTTTCAAAATCTGCAAGGAGCTGGCCAATCCCACTGCAGTCTCTACCGCTCCTGTTCCCTCCCAGGCCCTCTTCATGGCCCTGGCTTCTCATTTCACCACATCCTCTCCAATCTCCACCTCCTTTTCGTCCTCCTCCTCCTCCTCTACCACGCCTGGCCTCTCTTCAGCCGTCTCTCAACCTTTCTCCTCCTTTCGCCTGTTCACCCCTGACAATGTTTCTAGACAAGTGCGATCTATGAAAGTCTTGTCAAAGCAGGTTCTCCCCTGCTTATCCAGAACCATCAAGGACCATATCAATACCCTTGACCGATTTCTGCAATCACTCTTTTGCCACTGGAACCTTCCACTCTCCCCTTAAGTACTCCTTTGTGCACCCTCTTCTTAAGATGCCTTTGGCCGATCCTTCCTCTCTGGCTAACTATCGCCCGACCTCCATCACTCCTTTCCTGGGCAACTCCTGGAAAAGCTGGACATTGCCCAGCTTAATCTCTATACTGAATCTGTTGGTTGCCTCTACCACCACCAGTCTGGCTTCAGGGCTGCCAGAAGTACAGAAACTGCTCTCCTGAACACCTGTGAAGACGCGCTCTCTCTAACCTTCCTTCTGTCCTTATTCTCCTCAAACTATCCTCTGCTTTCGACACAGTCAACCATGCCATCCTGCTCAATCGCCTCCGTGACAACCTGGGTATCACTGGTCAGACTCTGGCCTGGTTGAACTCCTTTCTCACTGACCGACCCTCCCAGGTCTAACTTGTGTCTTTCCTCTCTTCTATCTCTCTCTCTACTTATAGTGTTTCCCAGGGTCTAACCTCTCTCCCTGGCGTTTGAACCACTACCTGCCACCTTTTGCCCACAACATCGCTACATTCTGCTCTAACTTTCAGTGGTATGCGGATGGCACTCAGCTGTCCTTCAGGCTCCCTCATTCACCTTTGCTCCTTCTGTCATACCAGACTGTCTGGTCGCAAATCAGGAATGGTGTGCCACCAATGATCTCTGCCTTATTACCATTAATACTGAGATCCTCCTCATCGGGACACCTGTACCCTCCTTTCCCCTCTTTCTCTGGCTGCCCACCCTGGGCTCTCTTCCTGCTCCTTCCTGTGAGGCTAAGAATATTGATGTCATCTTCTACTCCACCCTCTCCTTCTCCCCTCACATCTCTGACATCTCTAAGAAGTCACACTATCAGCTGCACCTCCTCAGAGGTATTCTGCCTTTTCTCACTTTGCTCCCAGAAGTACACTGTCTCCAGAGCCCTGGTCGTCTCTAGGCTGGACTATTGCAACAGCCTCTATCTAAATCTGCCTGTCTCTACTCCTGGATATTTACAACTTATCCAGAACAGAAACTGCAAGACTTGTGCTTGGCCTCAAGCCCAGGGATGGATCGTTTCTCTCCAGCTCTGAAATCTCTCCACTTGCTCCCTCTGGCTGCAAGGATCAAGTTCAAGACCTTTTGCATCGTCCAGAAGGCTTTCTGAGGCCTGGGACCACACTAACTCCAACTTTCTCTTCCTAAACATCTTCCTTCTCGAACCCTCTACTCATCCACCTCCAACTCACTAAGGGTCAGACGGTTCTCCAAGCCGAGAGTAGGGGGTAGGTATCTTTCCTTGGCTGGGGCCTCCCTCTGGAACAGCCTCCCTGCCTCTATGAAACTTGAGCAGAACCACCTCCGGTTCTGGAAGCAACTCAAGACCTTCTTGCTTCCACCTTTTCTGTTCCTCTCCCTTGCTGATGTCCCTGACTGCTCCTCACACTGGTCACCTGGCCACCCACTGAAACTTGGGCTCAGACTCCTGCATGTCCTGTTGCCCTCGCATTGCCTCTGGGCCCCCCCGCCCAGCACTTATGGGTCTGTATCTGCAGCCCTATAGTCTCTTTTCTCTGCACTTAACAGGCACCCTCTGTCAGCACTTATTGAGTTACCTGCACTCCTCCCTCTCCTCCCCCTGACACTTCTCCCCTCCCTCATCCCCACACTTGCTCCATCTGAATGACACAAGGCCTAGTAAGATCGTTGTTTTGTCCTCCTTCTGTCCTCCCTCCTTGTCTTGTCACACCTAGACACACTTGTGTACAGGCGCATTATAAATTATTTATATCATATCATACATGTAACAATGTAAGTACGTTTTATTAAGTTTGGATGAAGTACTATGATCTTGAGAATGTTAATCTCAGTCTTCTCATTGGAGATTTGAACCAGCAAATAAAGTGCATAGAGTCAATTTCCCAAACCTATAAAGAGGAGGAGGAAATATGAAATATTGCATCACCCAAAATGAACAATGCACCTACCCAATCTCCTGTGGCAATGTGGCTGGCCCAAAATCTGGCTTCAAAAGGCTAACATCCATGTAAGGGTGATATCCCAACACATCCTACCTTTAAGACATCAAGATATAAATCACATTTAGAGTAGGTCTTAATTAAAGCAGAGAGTTTGTGAGAATCAAGGATTTAATGTTATCCTGAGGTTAGATACACCGTTTGTAATAAGGACACGGATTATGTCAGCGGAATAAGGAAACAAATTATAAAGAGAACCGGCACAAAACCAGGGAAAGGGCCCACAGATTCGGAATTACAGATCAAAACAAGCAAAAATCTACTGGAAAATATGATTATTTTATTTAAATTTCATTATTTCTTTAAAACATACATTTTAAACCTTATTGTGAGCTCATATCTAATCTAAGCATATTATTTGTAGAAGCAAAGTGCATAGTCAAACAAAAAAAAACAAGACTGTCAATCCAGTCAAGGCTAACATAGTGCTGCCGAGCTGTCTGGACACCAAAAGGGTGAAGGGGATCACCCGAGTGGAGGTCAGAAGCTACGGATGCATTAGCAGAAATACAAAGCAAGCTTAAAAAGAATCACAAATATATAGTCAAAACAGTGATGATTTCCTCAAAAACTAGTAAAGGGGTGCTGTACGTCGACTACTAAACTGTCATAACCCAATATTTAACAATAGGTCTGGCATGGATGAAAAAAGGTACATTCGATGGTGCGGAGCATCTAACTGTTTCACGGTTGATGCCCATCTTCTTCAGGACAGCGCACTCCCATTAGGATAGTTTCCACTTGAAATTGCGATATATATAATGTATATAAGACAATAGTGCAATCAGCTATGAAGATTATACAAGCTGAATCCATAGTCTCACCTAAAACATCATAAAAGAAGAGACAAAAAGCAGTAAAGCAAAACCATAAATGATTGCATTAAAAACAGAGAAAACAAACACAGGTGATCTGTAAGTAACGAACAGGAGGCCCCCTCCTTGTGAAAGTTTCCGGAAAAGACCTTTATACTAGTAGGTGGGAGAAAAAGGCTTTACAATTTAATTGATAAATCACCATTGTCTAGATACACTGTTTGATCAAGAATCCAAGGAAAGCAAAAGAATGTTCCTCCAAGCTTTGAAACCTCACAGTGCATGTGATCTGGAATGCCTAATTGTCCTACATAAAACTACAAGGCCCTAATACATAGAAAGAAAAGGGATTTGGCATCAAAATAATGGCAAACAGCCAAACAGTAAAACAGGATTCTGATAAAAAGTACAGCAGGGTCATTATGAGTTTGGTGATATCCTTCTGGTAGATCTGGCGAGATACCTCCTAACAGTAATAGCATTACCACTTGGTCTGACGGAATTACTGACAGATTACAAGTGGCGGCAAGGGTCGGTAAATCCAAATTCTATAGAATCCCGTAGAACTCCATGGGGGGATTGCCAGCATTACCGGCACCGGCAATACCAAAACCTTTGCGGGACCTGACCTGAATGGCTGGTCTGGACCAGCCGTTAAAGTAGGGACCCGCAAAGGGACCTCGCAGGCAATTACGGTAATACCATAATTGCCGCCTTCCCCATTCCCATTGAGCCCCATGAGGCAAAAATGGGAATGGGGAAGGGCCATGGTGAAATGGGTAAATACCGCCCCGCCATCCTTGGAATGGGGCGGTATTTCCCCATTTCACCATGGTGGACTCGTTACAACACGGCACCAACCATGGTGCTAATAGCGCCATGGTTTAGCGCCGGTGTTGTAATGAGTGCCATTCTATTGTTTGTTGTTCTGCACAGTGATTTTGGTACGATACCTTGTGCTAGCTTTTGGAAAAGTCTAGTGAGACAAAGAAGGCCACAGAGCATGTTGTTGGCTATCAGAGAAAAATATATTAGTAATTTTAGACAGCTCCATTATAGTCTGATAGAGGTATGTACCTCAGCATTTCAAGTCACCAGAGGTGTTAGGCAGGGGTGTGTTTTACCATCCCTGCTGTTGACATTGCTAATCCATGGGTTAAAGGATGGTATCCAAGAAATGGCTTAAGATGCTCTGCAGCACAGGTTGGAATACTGCTCTTTGATAATGATGATGCAGTGCTGATATCAAAGACCCCTGTTTGGCTGCAATTTGAGCTGAACAATTTTGATAGATTGTGTACTGGTTTGTGTTTGGAGATTAATGCAGAAAAAAATAAAGAAATCTTCAGTTTGGTAACCAAAGAATGTGAAAAATGCACAGCTCAGGCTCAGAGAAAAATGAACTGAACCGTTACATCTTCAACTATTTGTCTGTGAAAAAGGCCCATGTATCAGCTCTGTTAGAAACGAGTGCCCTCATCTTGACTAAATAAGCAGGAGTCATTCAAAGCTTCTTAATGGGCTCCATGTCATTTTATTTTTTGATGAAAACATCATTCGGTTCAACATTATGTTGTACTAGTAAACAGAAAACCCAACATATTCTAGGAATGGTATGATTACATAAAAAAAACTCTCTCAGAAATATTGTTTTGGGGTAGTATTAAGACACCATGCCTTCTCAATATACTATGGGGAGGGCCATTGGACCATCTCTGGAAATGTTCTGTCCCCTAGCAGCAGCCACTTAGGGGGTTGAGCTCTGGAGCATAGGGAAGTTGGGAAGCCTAGAAAGAGACACAAATGAATTTTTAAAATCATTGCTAGCTCTCCCAAGTAGTAGCCTGAATTTCCCACTGCATTTTGAGCTGGAGTTAGTTAAAGGAGATTGCCTATGAGGAAAAGCTCAAACCAGTGCTTATTGGATAATAATCTGTTGTAATCCCCTACTTATGAAATACCAAAGAGAGAAGACGTATGGTGTGGTGACTGCAGTGTGAAGCCGACATTAGCGGCGTGCGCTGCAGTCCCACTCTGGCTCAGGCTCCCATGCCTGTGGCAGTCCTGAGTGCAACGTTTGAATCAGACTCTCTGCTGGTGTTGCGAGTTGCTGGACTGCCCCTGCGTCCCCCCTGACAACCTCCAGCCACAGAGCAGACGCCACACAGTGCTTGCTGTCTAGGCTCCACGGTCGCTCTAATGCGGGCCTGGAAATGCCCCATTCATTACAAGCACACGGGGCGGAGTGACGTCACTCCACCACGTGTGTACCCTTAAAGGGGCAGGCACCACAGCAGGTATGGGCACCGGAGAGCTAAAGTCATTAAGGGAATCTAGAGTGTGGTCGAATGTGGCACGGCTCATGTTATGATGTAAGTGTAAGTTAAAACAAATTCATAAAAATGTATTACCAGATCCTAGTTAAACATTGAGCTGCACTATGAGCTCATTAAGTTCTAAGAATGTTATTCTAAGAATGTGGATGAGAGACAGTAGAGACTGCAGGGAGAGAGCCATGTTGGCACTCGGCTCTCATAGGCCGCTGTCGCTGTAATGAAATAAATTACTGTTTCTTCATCACTGCTGCTTGGAGCCCTTATTTCCTCATTGGCGACGAGGATGGCTCTCAGCAGTGTCTCCCTACTCCTTTGAAGTCTTGTCATAGCGCGGCCTGCATTATTCCACACTCCCGTGCGACAGCGGACGCTGCAGGAAGGTCAGGAGGAGCGGAACAACAGGTCAGCAGGCGCGTCCCCTGGGGGGTAATCTTGCCTTCCCCATTACTGTATTGACTCTGTCCCAAAGCAACAGTGTTTACTTTCAAGGATCCCTAGCATTGACATTATCTTTGCTGAGCAACCTGCCCATGCAGCTCTGGCAAGTTTCAGGAGCCAGCCATTATGACATGTATCCATTCTGTGGATGAGCAGCCATCATGTTCCAATTCAGACTGATGTAAGGAGGATTGTGACATCATACACAAGGGATTGTACTCATACAAGACTGATCCCTTTGTCTGTATAGCACAGCACTGTCACTGCTCAGTCTGTGCATCCACTGGGCATACTTGAACTGATCCAGAGTCTATTGGTTGCATCCAGCAAGCCCACTCTTTACCACCTTTTTACCGCTTAAGACATGGCAGCTTCAATACTGTTATATATAGTCTTGTACATTGTCACTGGCCTGGAGTGATTGCCATAGAATGTGATGTATGATGCAGCCAGGAGAATGTTGAGTGCATCAGTGTATGAATGTTCTGAGTGAGTCAGTTGGGGGCCTGAGCTGGAGTGAGTGGATGGCCGGTGGGTCTTCTCCTTCATGTGTACTGTACTACCTATCCCTGTCCTTGTCCTGTCATCCAGACTACTGTAAATACCTGAGAGTAACTGGAACTGTACATACTGTACCAATAAAGCATACCTGGAACAACATCAGTCTCCACAGCTGGTCTGTGTGTCCCTTGTGACTAATAAGAGACTTTATTACATTGGCGATGAGGATTAAAGAACCCAGGAATATGGACAAACACAACTTAAAAGGACAGAGTGCAACTGAGGAGCTGCAGCTACAAAAATGTACAGTAAGGAGAGCTGTGGGGGGGAAGCAGCCTAAGAGTGACCCACCGTTCCCCCAAAGACTCAAAAATAAACATCCTGCCAGCTCCAGGGTTGAAAATGTATATGTGCCACTGGACTCTGGGAGGGAGGTCCCCAGCAACCAATAATTTCCCCAGAGTTCCCTCATATAAATGTGCACTAAAAGGAAGAATATGCCCCAGAGATCTTAGTGGGGACAAAAGGGCCCTGCTAGCTGAGGATTGGCCTTTTGCAGGAGCCCCGTTCAAATTAATAAGTAAAAAGATAACTCTCAGCGTAGGAGTTGGGGGCAGTGTGTGTCAATGAAATGCAATAACTTCATGGAGCATTTTACAGTTTCATTGACCACCCTGTACATTCTGCAAACCACCGGGTGGCACCAGAGCACCATGCACTCAGAATATTAACTGTGAAAATGAATACATAAAGGCAGTGTGCAACCCGTAATGAAAGACATTTTTGTTGTGCCAAGTTTTTGGTGTGTATTAAACATTGTCTCCCATGTGGAATGAACATGGATAAAGTTTGGAGTTTGATTTTATCAAAGATCCTGCCTGAATTTCAAAAAATGCTCCGTGTAATACAGTTACATCAGAGCACCAGCGAGGTCTGTTCTCCTCCAGCCCTTCGAGTGAATGATGACGTGTGTAAACATTCAGTGGGTGATGGTGATCCATGGAATACGGAGCAGACAATGGAAGCCTGTGATGCGTGGCAATTTCGTTCCTTCAACTTAATATGGGTTAATGGAGAAAAAAGATGCTGAGTTCGCCATCGTGACGTGCAAACATGTCCGGGAAATGAATAATTTCAATGATTGCCTTAAACAAACTGGTGGTATTGGGTGCAGGAAGGAACACTTGCAAGACAAAATGTTATTTTATCAACAGAACTGAAATTACAACGTGGGGGAGATAAGTAAAAGAAGCTACAAGAAAATATATTTTCTGTTGGCTCCAAAATAGTGGATTTAATGGTTTTTGGCAAATATGCAAACACTTGCTGCCGTGTGCGTACCTTAAGAAAGCTTTAGTTTGGGGCACTGAAAGGAACATTTTGCACGACATTTTCTTTATTATTATATACATCAATGGAACTAAAGGCACAACGTGAGCAAGCAGCATACTTGTGAAATAAGCTACGAGAAACCCCTTCCCTTGGCATCATTATTTTGGATTGAATTATGTTTGGCAATAATGCAAACGTGACACCTTGTGACTAATAAGAGACTTTATTACAAATACCTCCACCAATGTCATTTTTGAATGAACCTGGATGCCCCCAAGTTAGGTGGGACAGGTGGAAAGACATGTTTGAAAACTACCTGGTGGCAATGGGAAGAGAGAGATTCAGCTCAACTCGCAAAAAGTCATTATTACTTCACAATCTTGGTGTGGAAGGCCGTGCAGTGTTTGATGGGTTAGGCAGTGCACAAGCTGGTGAAGCGGAGGACACAGATGAATATGCCCTTGCGATTAAACAACTCAAGGATCATTTTGAGCCTAAGAAAAATGTTACATTCGAGAGGCACAAGTTCTTTCAGCGTACGCAGGAGTCCCCAGAATCGTACATAAGAACATTAAGCCACTCCTGTGAATTCGAACATCTATCTGACTCGTTAATTAGAGATCAGTTAGTAAGGTGCACAAATAATATTAGGATACAGGAGAAATTGTTGGCAAAAGACATGATTTTGGATGAAGCAGTGGACCTAGCCAGAAGCATAGAACAAACCTCACAATATGTCAAAGAACTGAATTCTGACAAACAGAGTACCCAAGCTGTGTGCGCAGTTGATTACAGGAAGAGACTTAATGTCAATACAAGCAGGAAAGGAACATGGGGTGCGAAGTGTACCAGATGTGGCAGCGTCAAGCATGGTCCGAATTACCCTTCGTGCCCAGCAAGGAATGCTGAATGTTTCAAGTGTAGGACCAGAGGACATTTCGCTAATGTATGCAAGAGGTCATCAATAAATCTCTTAGAAACCAGAGACAACCAAGAAGAAGGTGCTCACTCAGTTTACAACATACAGGAGGTGTACTCCTCACAAGACAACCCCAGACATGTCTTTGAGATTTCGACCATTGGAGGAGGAGACAGCAAAGGTCCAACAGATGTTTTTGTAATTGATGGTCAAGAAATACTCATGAAAGTTGACACATGTTCCCCATGGACCATCATTTCTAAAGAGACATTTAAAGATGTTCTAAAAAAAGATGAATCAATGCTGGATCCACCAAGAATTCGGCCCTGCGGCTATGCGGAATCCCCTATTGAGATGCTGGGACAGTTTACTGCAAGTGTGCAATACAGAGGTGGAGAATGCATAGCTGACATTTTGGCTGCAGGAAAGGGAGCCTCCCTTTTAGGTTGGGAGGAACAAAGGAAGTTGAGAGTCAGGGTGCAAGCTAGCGCCACTGAGCCTGTCACCATTGCCTAGATTGATGATATGTGGTCAAGAGAGTTCCCAGAGGTCTTCACCGAAGGTCTGGGCAGACTCAAGAACTTCGAACACCATATTAGACTAAAGAAAGAATCTCAGCCTATTGTCCATAAAGTGAGACATGTGCCGTTAAACATGAGAGTGCAACCACGCAGTGAACTCAATAACTTAGTAGATAAGGGTGTCATTGAACCTGTTGAGGCCACAGAGTGGTTGTCCCCCATTGTTTTAGTGGCCAAAAATAATGGTAAATTAAGAGTGTGTGTAGATTTGCGCAGTCTTAATCACAATATTCTGGTGGAGAGACATCCCCTACCCAACATTTCCAAGACACTCTCCACTCTTGGCGAACCCAAATTGTTCTCTGTCATTGATCTCTCTGCTGCCTATCACCAAGTTCCCCTTTCCCGAGAATCGCAACATCTCACTGCCTTTATCACACCTGAAGGCACTTATAAATACAATTGCATGCCATTTGGGTTGACCTCGGCCGCAACTGTGTTCCAAAAGGTGATGGAGGAAGTGTTAAAAGGGTTGGAAAATGTTAAGGTGTTTCAAGATGACATTCTGATTTTTGCAAGTAATGAGCATGAGCATGACAGAGTACTTAGGGCAGTACTATGCAGACTGAAAGAGGCTGGGTTAACGGTCCAAAGAAGCAAATGTAAAATAGGTGTTGAGGAAGTGGAGTATCTGGGACACAAAGTTTCGAAAGAAGGTATTTCTCCCAAAAAGTCACTCATAGAAAGCATTAGTAATACTCCTCAGCCCCAAGACAAGGACCAACTACGCTCTTTCATGGGACTAGCGGAATATTACCATAAATTTGTGAATGGCTTTGCATCCATCTCATCTCCATTGAGGGAGTTACTAAAAAAGAATGTGAAGTACACATGGTCCAAAGAGTGTCAGGAAGCATTCTTGCAAATCAAAGATTGTATAGTCAAGGCCCCATCCTTAAGTGGATTCATGTTTGGCAGGAAAAGTTGCTTTCAGTTGATGCTAGTACCCTTGGCTTAGGAGCAGTTTTGACTCAGTTTGACTCAGGTAAAACTGAATACACAATTCCATTTGCATCCAGGCCACTTAGAGGAGCAGAAAAAAATGACTTGGTCATTGAAAGAGAGGCACTAGCAGTATTTTGGGCAGTCACGCACTTCAAGTTCTTTCTATGGGGTTGAACTTTTATTGTCAGATCAGATCACAAGCCTTTGGTTCAATTGATGAACGGTTCTGAGTGGGCCAAAGGGTCTCCAAGAGTTTCGAGGTGGATGGTAGAACTCTTGGGTTATAATTTCAAGGTGTGTTACATTCCCGGGAGGGAGAATGTGGTACCAGATTGTTTATCCAGATTACCTGTGTGTGATGGTGAATTGGAGGCAGCACCTGAATTTCAAGATGTGAGCATTGCAGAAATTGAGCATGATGCCATTGATAAAGAGATGTGGATAAGAGCTGGTGAGGAGGATTTAATATTGAATCAAGTTATGATTTGGACCAGAGAAGGATGGCCTCACAAGAATATTGTGGGAAAAGAGTTTGACAGATATTTTGGTGTGAAGGACGAGTTAAGTATGTCTGAGGACGGATGTAAACTTAGAAAAGGAAATAGGATAATACCCCCCAGTGGAGTCAGATCTCATTTAGTGAATATAGCACATCAAGGTCACCTGGGCATGGGAGGAACAAAGAGATATTTGCGGCAATATTTCTGGTGGCCCGGGATTGACAGCGATGCAGAGAAGTGTGTTAGGGGTTGTAGAGAGTGTGGTAAGGGTGACAAGACCAAGATGGTTAGAGAAGTACCAATAAATCCTGTCAAAGTACCGAGTGAACCATGGCAAAAAGTTGCAGTTGATTTGATGGGACCATTACAAAACCTTGACAATGGGTATAAATACATTGTTGTGTTAGTAGACTACCATTCCAAATTGATTGAATGGAAGGCTTTGCGTGAGGCAACCACTGCAGAGATGGTGTTATTCTTCGAGGAAGTGTTTTACAGGGAGGGTTTCCCGACAGAATTAATCACTGATAACAGAGTACAATTCTGTTCTGAAAGGATGTTAACTTTCTTGAAGAAATTTTGCATCAAACACACTAGAACTGCTTTATATCATCCAAGGGCCAACGGCCTCGTTGAGAGAGCCAATAGGTTCATAAAGGGTGGTTTGCAATTGGCCATGGCTTCTAATCTAAGATGGTTTGGTGTAGTAAGAGAAATGATATGGAACTACTGTACCACACCACACTCAGTTACAAATGTATCTCCGTTCATGTCATTGAAAGGGAGACAACCTGGAACAAAACTATGTCCAGGGTGGATGGACTTAGCCAAGAGTTCCAACATTGATCGCGAGAGAACTATGACTCTCATCAAAGAAGCACAGGATGTGTACAAAGAAAGATTTCATGAGGACAAGAGTGTCAAAAGTAATACCTGGAAAGTGGGAGATTGTATTCTCATAAAGAACCCTAGATTCACTCCCAAATGTGTAGAAAGCAAATACATTGGTCCCAAGAAAATATCTGCGGTAAGAAACAATGTAGTAATTGTAGAAGGGGGGGAGTGTTGGTCAATGTCCAGAATTGTGAAATGTCCAGAATGCATGAAGGACATTGCACATGATAAACATGACAATGGTGAACATGACAATGGTGAATTTGCAAATAACAGTATCAGAGACTCCAGTGTCATAGATAGGTGCTCCAAGGATGACAACAATTCAAGGTCTGCAGCAGAGACACATTCAAATAGAGTCAAGAACAAACCCGGCTGGTTTAAGGATTATTATGTGGAGTAAACAGCTGTATGCACATAAGGGATGAGATGTGTTATGATGTAAGTGTAAGTTAAAACAAGTTCTTAAAAATGTATTACCAGATCCTAGTTAAACATTGAGCTGCACTATGAGCTCATTAAGTTCTAAGAATGTTATTCTAAGAATGTGGATGAGAGACAGTAGAGACTGCAGGGAGAGAGCCATGTTGGCACGCGGCTCTCATAGGTCGCTGTAATGAAATAAATTACTGTTTCTGCATCACTGCTGCTTGGAGCCCTTATTTCCTCAGCTCACTCTACTGGACTTACATGTCAATAAAGTTACTGTTCTGGGCCTCTGGTCTCTGCCTGTGTTCTTCCGGCTCCTATGACCTTACCTCAACATGTTGGCGACGAGTGAACAAACTTACACCTGGGTCCCTATATCTTGTGACGCACTGCCCTCCAGTGGCAGCAGCTGGTAACTGCATGCCGCTGTCGAAGATACTGTAAAAGAGTGTGCCGCCAGCACAGTTGGCATTACAGAGTTATTGGCCATGTTACAGAGGTATTGACCATGTTATCATTGATGAACACTGGATTGTTGTGCATACCCTCTACATTGCGTCAGCAGTAGGAGTCTTACACCCCATGTCAAGACAGCTATTCAAGTGAGTGGAAGCATAATAACTGGATTGATATTTAGTGGGCTGTGCCGCCCTGCGAATATTGGATGTGGATATAAATAGGGTTTGGGGAGCAAACTCTGTAGCCATGGAGGCCACCATTCAATCTCCCTTACCTTTCTAGTCCACCACTGAAGAATCCAATATTGTATGGTCTATTGAACACTATTGGTGCGGAAGGTAGAAGGACTTTTTGAGACTCTCCCTTCAGTCCCTGTATGAGATGGTGATGCACCAGATGTTTACCAAGCAACAACGCACCTTAACGGAGCAGTTTGGCCCATACATTATTTTGGTGATTGAGCATAATCTGTTTTTTCACGCTTGCAAGAACCCAATGAAAAAGTGAGCTTGTATGTGGCAGCTCTAAAGGAACTAACAAAAAACTGTGAATTTGGTAGCCTGACAGACACTCTCATCAGAGATCAAATTGTGTGTTGCCCTGCAGAAAAAAGATTGCACAAGAGACTTTTGATGATCAGAGAACTGACCTTGGAGCAGACCATAAGCATGGCGAAGCTGGCAGAGCAGTTAGCATCCTACCCTGCAACCCTGTCTTGCACACCTGAGAGCGATGTCCACAGCATGGAGGTGAAGGACACAAAAGCTCTCAAGGAGCGGGAGAACTTTCCCAAGAGTGCCAGAGGACAGTGGAGGCCTCAGAGACAACCACCTCCAAAGAGCCCAAAATAGAACAAATTGTGTGCTTTGCATGTGGTGATAATGATCACGTTTCCACAAGAAACCGTTGCCCACTTAAGAATGCTAAACGTAGCGAGTGCAGGAAATGGTCATGGGGCAAAAATGTTTACAAGATGGTTTTGAAGATCTTTCAATTGCAACCATAGATCAACATGATGTGGCAACACCATGGTGTGTGGTGAGAATTGATGGCCAGGATTTGCACATGATGGCTGACTCTGGGTCAAAGTATAACGAGGTCAGCGCAAAAACATTTGAAGATTTGGGCTTCAGATTGACAGATCTGCAAGATCCTGACATAAGCCCGAAGGGATATAGGGTTATGCCAATAAGAATTCTGGGCTGGAAAGAAGTGAGCATTGAATTTAAAGGCAAGAATGCCCAAGGAAAGTTGCATGTAGCAGACAAACAGGTTTCTTTATTAAACTGAAAACATCAGAAAGCCTTAGGAATTGTGCTTGATCTGGATGCAAGCGAACCAGTAATGCTTGTAGATGGGGGTCTGTGTGATGAATTCAAGGAAGTCTTTAGTGACAGAACAGGTTGTCTGCACAGGATTGTCTTGAAAAGAGATGCAAAAACAGTTACCCATCAAGTGAGGCCACTTCCAATAATGCTGAAAGATCAACTTAAGGTTGAGTTGGATAAATTGTGCAAGGCAAAGGTGTTTGAGCCTATTGAGGCGGCAGAGTGGGTGTCGCCAGTGGTGATCGCAGAAAAAAAACTGATGGGGCAATTTGCATTTGCTTAGACTTACACTCCATAAACAGCAATAAATGGGTGGATCGGCACCCGCTTCCAAGGGTAGAAGAGATGATAATGCTTTTACATGGCGGAATGTATTTCACAGTAAGCACAAAAGTGATGGGTGGAAGGTTTTGAATGAATCTGAACCACTGGCATTGCTCTGGGCAACCTTCCACACCACCGTTTTTTAGCCCGTCTGCGCCATTGCTAAAGGGGTCCAGCCATATGCAAATCAGTCAGGTACTGCCACCAATGGTAGCAGCCCAGCCCGAACTGCTAGGCCAGGTTCCCTCTGCATGGAAACACAAGCAACCACAGACATGTTTCGGCCTTGTTGGGCCTCCTCAGTGAGGTGCAGCTTGGTTCCCTATGGCTTGGCAGGCGAAGAACGATGGTCTGGCCACTGGTTAAGATTCAGTCTAAATCTTCCAGCCATCACCTCTGTGTTTTTGGAATGTATTTCACAACCATAGATCTATCTAGTGCCTACCACCAAATTAAGTTGCACCCTGAGTTAAGAGTTCTCCCCTCATTTGTGACACTGTTTGGTGCTTATGGATTTAAGAGGATGCCGTTCAGACTGGCCTCTCCTGCTGCTGTTTTTCATTGTAAGAAAGAGTTTTTGTTTGGAGGAATGCAAAATGTGAGATGTTTCCTGGATGATATCCTGATATTTACTGCAAATTTGGAGCAACATGACGTGTGTGTAAAAGAAGTACTAGCTACTCTCCAATGAGCAGGGATGACTGTCAAGAAAGAAAAATGTAAATTCAAAGTTAGGGAGGTGTCATATTTCGGTCATGTGATACATTAGCATATTTGGGTCACGTGATAAATGAGCATGGCATCAAACCAAAGACTAGCCTGGTAGAAGCCATAGTAAAGGCTCCGGCACCACATAAAGAGACTGTAGGGGCGTTTTTTAGGATTGCCAGAGTAGTATTCCAAATGTGCAGAAATGTTTGCCAAATTGAGTGCTCCATTGAGAGACTAAATGAAGAAAGAAATTATTATTGAGTGAATGAGTGTCATGAAAGCGCATTTAGGTGGATTAAGAGGGGTATTGTTGATGCTCCAACTTTGGGAATGTTCAACCCCTGCAGGAAGATGGTATTAACTACTGATGCAAGCACTGTAGGACTGGGGGCCGTGCTCACACAGGTGATGGATGGGCAGGAGGCAAAGTGTGTGTGAAGAATCCCAGGATTAGAGGGAAGAGTGTTCTGTACTTATAGAGCCCCAAAAGGATACATAAAGTGCTGGGTACTTGGTTAAGATAGATGATGGGAAATGAATTGGTGGGAAGAGTATGTGACAGGATAATTGCGGGATATGTGTAGAGTGGTGAGTGTGGTGAAAGAGGTTCTGGAGTGGTGGATCAGAGTACTGAATGACTTGTGAATAGAAGGTTGATGGGTGATGGGGAAGCGAGACAAGAGGTGTCCCCAAAGTGACCGAGATCTGGTGTCTCTAGAGCTGATGTTGAACTTGTCCCTGGGACAAATGCTGAGCCACTGGGGAAGGCTGTAGATTTGCTGAACAATCAAGAGTCTACATCTAGGATATAGCAAAGAGGGAAGCAAGAATCTGTTGGATTTCCGCAGGTAGAATTTGCATACTTAAGTGGGAAATGAAGGAACACGGAAGAGCATTATGTTGCAAAGTCACTGCTAAATTGAAGGATTCTGTGTTGAATTTGTTGTCTTACGGGGAGGTGTATTGTGGTGACAGCAGCAAAAGGCTGACATTCGATGTTTGAATTGGACTGACGGCTGGTGCGGGATGCAGAGAGCCAGAGTTGTAAAGGGAGTCTAGAGTGTGGACGCATGTGGCGTGGCTCACTGCATTGGCTTTACCTGCCAATAAAGTTACCGTTATGGACCTCTGGTCTCTGCCTGTGTTCTTCCAGTTCCTGTGATCTCACCTCAACACTGTACTTTCTGAGGTCCAAGCCTTTCCTTTACCCTGGGAAAAATATATTCAGCAAATGATATTAAACTTTAATATGGGAAACCCATGGCTTACCCTTTTATCATCTTTCGATTAGTGTTTTTTCCCAATGTTTTGGATATGTCAAGAGACAGTATTTTGTATTATTACACAAACTTGGTGCTGTGAACCCTATTTGACATATTTAGAACTTGTTTCGCCCAGTTTACTCTTTCAGAAATTTCGGATAGTAATATTAATTAATCTTAATTGGTGCCGACTTTTACATGCAAAATCTCAGTTGTTCTGCCCTGCTTCTGCAGTTTTGAAAAAGCCTTGGTGATATCCGTTATTTAAATGTTATATTACCACCACAATACATTCTGCTCTTGAATTGTGTTATGTGACTGATAATTCTGCAACTGCAGAGATATCAGCCACGTATCTAACCAAAGCCTGGACATTTTGTCCTATAAAATTGGTTATATATTAAGAGTCTAACAAGACTCAGTACTTGGTAGTTTATATGTAAGAACAGCCCTTCTTCAATTAACTCTGTTTTGTGTTGTTACGATTAATTCTTTGGAAAAACAATGCAATTATGATAAACTAGTTGGGTGGTATCTCATGTGCCCTAGAAGATGTTGCTCTTGTCCTCATGTCAGCAAGTCTTGCTTCAGTTTGCTCTGGCATATCATTTGCCTTGGAAAATCTGCTCTTGTCCTCTGGTCGGCAAGTCATGCTGCTATTTGTTGCTTTCTTTCAAAAACTCTTGATATTGATTTTTGCTTTGCATCAGATGGAGCTTTTCCAGGTGATGTTCGTTTTTTGTGCGGCCTGTTTCAGTCACTCAATGGCTTCAAGATTGATTGATTGTGCTCTCTTCTCGTGAATGAACTTAAGTAAACTGTAACCTTGCCATTTCCCATATTCACAGTGGAGTGATAAAAATACATTGCATTTTTTTGTTATTCCCTTTAAACAAGCTTTAATAAACACCTTTGAACTGTATACAATAATAATACATTTCAAAGGAATAACCAACAGATCGAACATTTTGCGTCAGACACTTTTCTAAATGTTGCCTCCTTCTAGTACCTACTATAGTGAATCGGGTGAGCATCAGTAAATGAGGGTGTCTACGGAGTGAATTTCTTGCATCCAAACATAGATTACAATCTTGCCCCAGACAGTATAGCCTGATAACATAAAGAGACACATATCCCAAAAATGTTTTGCATATAAGATTTTTGCATCCAAACATAGACCAAGATCTTGCCGCAGACAAAAAAGGAATCCATGGAAAATTCGGTAGACGTGGGTTCAATGGTGTGGATTTGCATAGCCAGACAAACATACACACACACACATACATGCCGCTTTATATTTAAAAATATGTTTGCATTTAAATTGTTACCCGAGTCTATGATTTTCCATCAAAGGTTTAGCAACTTATTCATTGGTGATTTGAATGTTTTCTAAGCAGTTAAAGAGATTTCTAAAGTTGTACGATCCTTGCCTGTTTTTTTTAGTGCTGTGTATGTCTATTGCAGGAACACGTTCTTAGTTATTGTTTTGATTGTAGGTTTTTATTATTTATTGTTGTGAAGTTGTGAAATGTTTGTATGTTTTGTTGCTTTTAAGGTCAGTTTGCTCTAAATAAACGTAAGGTTGAGTTAGAACATAATGATTGGGTGAGTGTGACACATGATTTTTATTCATGAGTAGAAAATGAAGATTAGTTTACAGGGTGTACAAAGCGACATAGGATACAGGTCTAGAATGTGCCCAAGCACCATCATGCACCGGGATGATGAGCCACAGGGTATGTCACACCAGGCATGGCAGCTGCTCTATGCAGTGAAGAAATACAACATCTACTTGCCACTGGGAAGCAAAGGCATATCTGGGCAGCAACAGCATATGTTTACTGCCATGAGATGTGCAATGCCTGGTACAGGCCCCTTTGCTTTGAAACACATGCAGTGGAGCATAAGCAAGTGTTGCAGTCTGGTCAGGTGTCTGTGCTGGAGGAGTTCTATTTCATGTTATATGGAGTAGAGAGGAAGGTTTCATGTGATAATCTGGTAGGCAACTTTTTTTCCTGACCTCTAAAACTTTTTCCCCAAATATTCGAGGAGGGGTATAATTATATATTTTGTCTCCAATCCTAGAATTATTGGGGAAAGTGTTTGCTTGTCCGTAGGGTGCATTTTTAAGGAAATGTCACCACCTGGCATCCATTTTCACTGTGACATTATCACTGGACAGAGAGAGAGAGAGGTTCCAACCCCATGAAGTCAAAGGCATGGAGAGCCAGTGCATGGAACAGGTTATGCAGTCCTCACTTGGCCCCACTGAGTCATAGAGAAACTATAACCCCTCCCCTGGTGAAAAAGCAACACAATGCTGTAAAAAGACCCGAGACAAAGAACAATGCCAGATTCAGAATTCAGGAGAGGACGGATGAATTAATTCACAGGTAGATGGAAGCATAGGGCAGAGGCAGAAAGCGATGCTGCTGTTTACTCTTCCTCCTGAGCACTGTTTGTTTGAAAAACGTCCTCAGAGAACTGACAATATTAGTACAATTCATTGTCCTGCGACCCCCACAACATCACCCGCACCTGAAGACCCTCTCCTTCCACTACACTCACAAGGGTGATAGCACAGTTTGCCTCTGATTGACCACGAGGCCCACCTATCAAAGCGTTTTCTAATCATGTGACAGATTTCACCTGCTGGCATTCCTCCTTCCATTAAGGCAAACACCTAAGACCGGCCACTACAACACGTTGTAGGTGTTGCTTCGACACAAGAAGGCTTTTGTCTGCTTGTCTATTGCACCCTCCAATTCTAACCAAGCCAAGAACCTACATAAAATAAATAACATAAAATACAGTGTTTTACATTCCATTCAGAACTATTGTAATCATCACTGTGATGTTTGCTCTTGGAATGTTTTATGTTATTAGATTTCTTTAATTCTGAAGCAGGGAATCCAAGCCTCGCTTTGTTATTTTCAGCACAGAGGATTGTTGATTTGATGTCAGCGAGCCATCGACATGATGCCATTACTCTCCAGTTACATAGGTGTGCAGGTGTGCATAGGTGTGCAGTGGAATTGTGACCTATGTGCATTCTATTTTTGTGGGAGGCCTGTTCACCTGTTCTTAATTTACCACATGTATTATATTTGAGTTTGTTTTACTATCAAACACTGGAAGCCTTCAAGGTACCCAAAAACCAAAGCACAATAATGCATAAGTAAATCCCTCAACGCAGAACATATAGCCAAGAAAAAAAGTAAGATAACATGTGCTCCCTACAGTATTTTTAAAAAATGAAGTAAGATTGGGAAACGCACAGTAAAGACACTCGCATGAAATATAGCTGTGCGCAAGTCCGAGAGTTTGCAGGTCGATGCGGTGTTGCATAAGGCAATGATAAAGTGAAGCAATACACTAACCCGACGCATATTGACAAATGGATGAAGAAAAAAACAATGCCTGGCGCTAATTGGTGGAGAATTAAAACCGAATGGCAGAGTACCAATAGGACGACAAAGTGCCAGGAGAATGACTAAGCACCAATAGGATGACAAAGAAGTGCATTCCTAAAGCTTAAATAGATATCCAATTAATTAAGTGATCACTAGATTTCTGTCAAAAGATAGCAAAGCACTGTAGGCAGACTTTACATTTGCGGCATACACGGAAGTGACCATATGGCAGGCTACGGCAGCTGTGCAGCAGTGCCTCTGTTCTTTCCACGAGCTCCATTCACTGATATATAGGGTCTCAAAAGGGTGCATTCATTTCACCTTCATGCTAAATCATCCCCTCTGTGCGATTTCCATTTTCATTTTCACTATGTGATGCAAAAAAAAAGGAAGTGTTGAAACAGACGAAATCGCTTTAGCACTTTTTTAACATCTCGTAATGATATCATATGATAAGTTATTTATAACACGCCTGTACACGAGTGTGTCTAGGTGTGACAAGACAAGGCAGGGAAGACAGAGGGAGGACAAAACAAACGATCTTACTAGGCCTTGTGTCATTCAGATCGTGCAAGGGCAAAACTCAAAAGTTCAGGGGGGAGAAGGGAGGTGCAAGGGTGAAGTGAGGGGGAAGTGCAGCTAGGGCAGCATGGCTCTGGGTAAGTACAAGGAGGCAGGGGACTGTAGGGTTACAGTTACAGCCCCTAAGTGTGCGGTAGGCCCGGAGGCAGTGCAGGGGTGACTGGTCATGGAGGAGCCTGGCACCCAGTGAGACTCTGAGGGTAGCCAGCTCACCAGTCAGCAAAGCAGATAGGTAGATCAGCAGGTGAGAGAGAGAGAGAGAGAAAGCAGAGGCGAAAAGCTGCTTCCGGAACTTCAGGGGGTGCGGCTCAAGTTTGAGAGGGGCAGAGAGGCCATTCCAGAAGGAGGCACCTGCAAAGGAGAGAGATCTACTGCCCACTCCCTGCCTGGAGAAGCGTCTGACCCTCAGAGAGTTGGAGGAGGCTCAGCGAAGGGCACAAGAAGGAAGGGGTGTAGGAAGAGACAGTTAAGTGCATGCCCCGGCCTCAGAAAGACTTGTGGATGATGCATGAGGTCTTAAATTTGATCCTTGCCACCACCGGGAGCAAGAGGATAGATTTCAGAGCTGGAGAGATACGGTCCCTGGGCTTGAGGCCAAGGACACGTCTTGGTGTCCAGTTCTGGATTAGTTGCAAATAGTGTAAAGGGTTGGCAGACAACATTTACAATAGATTTATTTATTTATTTATATTTATATAGCACGCAAACATTCCAGGGGCATTGAGGCGCTGTTACTTGCAATAGCTTAGTTACATGGTACAGGCATGATAGCGATTGTTGACACATTATGAAAACTACAAGACATCATACTGTTGTTACAGATATTGCATTTGGTCATATATTACCACATACATGAAAGTATTCGTGCTGATGTGTCTGGCCTTATGTGAAGAGGGTAGTTTTCAGTATTTTGCGGAAGGTGGGGAGGGAGGCCTCACCTCGGATAGTGGGTGGTAGGGCATTCCAGTGAGTGGGCGCGAGATAAGGGAAGCTGGATCCGCCCGCTTTTACTCTTTTTACTAGTGGCACAGAGAGCATGTTGGTGTACAGTGATCTAGTTGGCCTGGTAGTGGAGACGGGGTGGATCCTTTGTGAGAAGTATGCAGGAGCAGTGAGGTGAATGCACTTGTGGGTCAGTGTTAGGGCTTTGAATACGATCCTTTCCTTTATTGGGAGCCAGTGGGCTAGTTTTCTGGCCTCAGAGATATGTTCTCTTTTAGAAATGCCTTGGGCTGCCCGGAGAGCATTGTTCTGTATTACTTGTAGTCTCTCAAAGTTTTTATTGGAGGTTCCTAGAAAGAGTATGTTACAGTAGTCTAGCCTAGAGCCGGTGATGGCTCTAGCTATGTTGGTGCAGTTCTCTTTGGAGAGAAAGGGTCTGACTGCGTTGATAAGTGGGCATGATATGCAGCTGCGGATGCTATTGCTTTGACTTGTCTGTCCATGGATAGGCTGGAATCCAGGTAGACTCCCAGAGTTTTGACAGAATCGGAGACAGGAATTTTGATGGAATCAATGGTGAAGTGGCTGAATTGGGAATCTAGATTTTTTAGCGTGTCGGGGGAACCTACCAGGAGGAGTTCCGTCTTGTCAGAGTTGAGGCATAGTCCGTTGTCTGCCATCCAGGCTTGGATGATTTTGTAGAGGTTGTTGAGGGTCAGGGAGTCAGTGTTATAGTTACCTGTGAAAGTGAGGAGGATCTGAGTGTCATCGACGTAGTTGGTGTAGGAGATGCCCATGGCGTCGAGGATGAGGAAAAGGGGTTGTGTGAAGATGTTGTATAGGATGGGGGAGAGGCAGGAGCCTTGGGGCACCCCACAAAGTATAATGGTTGGTGATGCGGTGGCTAGGTCAGAGAATACTTGCATGGTTCTGTCTTGTAAGAAAGAGGTGATCCAAGCTGTGGCCTCTGGGGAGAATTTGGCAGTGGAGGAAAGGTGGTGGCATAGGACGCCATGATCCACGAGGTCGAAGGCCGCTGGTAGGTCAAGGAGTAGGAGAAATGCTGGTTTACCCATGTCTCTAGCATCGTCCATCTGGTTTTTCAGGTCAAGTAGGGCGGTTTCGGTCCCGTGTCTGAGGCGGAAGCCAGATTGGCGGAGTCCAAGGAGTTTTTTCTCTTCAATGAAGTGTTGAACCTGCAGGTAGGCTGCTTTGTCCAATATTTTGAGGAGGAATGGGACAGTGGTGATGGGATACCTAAGGAGTCTGACGTTGTAGCTGGTGAAAATACAAAAGTGTTCAGAAGTGCAAAAAAGAGTTGTTAAAGGAGGCATAAAGTGTTATGCCAGAGTTTAGCATCACGCTTTGCACTCCAGGGGCTTACAAAATGAGCCACATAATGGTTTGGAAGACTGTGGTTGGCATTCTTTTTGAACTGCATGCAGTGGACTTGCCCTTGACTGCTCTGTTTTAGTGTTGTTGAGAGGCGGTGCCTTGCTGGAGGCTTGAGCATTCTTGTAGTGATACAGTGCTGTGACATTCGATTTCGAACAGTTGTGCACCTTCCCTGGCCATTTAACTCTTCAGCGTGTGTTAATAAAATAAATAGGGAGCATGCATTCATGTCTTTTCCAAAAACTGTAAATACTAAATTTTGCATGAATGCACTAACTGTAAAAAAACGACCAAAAATGGCAAACAACAGTGCAATAACAGTTCAAATAATGTTTAAAGGAACACTTTCTGCTAAGATGTGAAAACCCGATTTTCAAAATTCTCCAGATGTAAAAAAAGGCCTCCCTTTCCCAAGATGGTCATGTGGAGTTCTGTGGTTTAGCAAAATGACTCTGACATCAAGGTGTGGATGAGTAACTTCTTTAATCAGTTTCCAAGCATAACATCGAGTTTCTAGAGTCATTATTCATCAGATGGTAAAGTCCAGATTTCATAGACCAAGCACCGGAACATCTCTCAGGCTACATCTCTCAACTCCCTCAAGAGAACACCAGTCACACATAAACATTCTAACCAGTAACATTCCATTGCCAATCATGACACTCACTCCAGATTCCATTAGGATGCAGGATAAGACCAGAGCCTTACATATCTCCCCTCTTTAGAGATACAAAAAAACAACCAGTTAACTCAAGCATAACAGCTATATACAGCACACACACACACAAACACCCACAAGTTCGATGCACCTGCATCATCTCTCCAAACTAAGAACATTCTGCTAACCACTTGCTATATTCCATGAACATCCACACCGCCGTGTGACACAATTACAACCAATGTCCCTTCCTCTTTCTACTAAGTGAAGAAGAGGCATCCAACTACTGAAAACCATTACTACACTTGACAAACATAGAGTCACCCATACCTCTCATCCAAATCTAAACTCAACGTCCCCCAGTAGAACACACACACACAACTCCCTCACACTTCAATTGCAAACCGGCATGTGTCTCAACACATACCACCTCCAACTAGGCTGAGTATCCCTGATACTCAGGTATCTACTTCACTACTCAGTGACTCCATTACCCCAATTGTTCCCATGTTGAAAGTATTCCTCACTACATCAAGCTCCTTTTTGGGAGAACCCCACTTCATACACCCAAGCAACACACAAACATCAATAACTCTGCTAAAATCCTCATATTATCATGACAACTACTGTAAAGTTTTTAAGCACAACCATTAACTTTGCTTAACCATTGGCACATATACACTTAAACATAACCAAACTCATTAATTCTGCATTATAAAAGTCCCACCTGTGGAGAAAAACATTAGTACAGAGAAACTCTACTTTAGTTTCCACATACCAAACTCTGGCAATACTGACTACACAACCTATACGTCAATAAAAAGTCCATCTGTGGAAGGAAATGTGTGTTAGTTAAACCTGCCAGTAACACTCTATTCCACTGCTAAGCATTTGTTAACAGAGGCCACGACTTTCACACTCCATCCGTGCACACCAATCAATACCATGCACCACCACTTGCAACAGGCCCCCATCACAAATGTTCTTAAAACACAAATACTGAGTAACATTTCAAAATATCACTAGAACTACGCATGTTTCAATCACTTCCTTCAAAATATCACTTTTTACCCTCCTTTAAAACCCTTCACATCAGGATTTAAATCCTGCACGCCCCTGGCTGACGGAGCATAAACACCTTTGAAAACTAAACTCAAAACAAAATTTGTAAACAAAAATTGTAAACCTTGTTCTCTGCTCCTCAGCATTCGACCACTTTGATGGAGCACCCCAATATCTGGACAACATATCCCACAAGAAACTACAACCGTCAATTTCAAGCTCACACTCTCACGCACTCACGCTCTTTAAATGTTATACAGGCCTCACATGACATTTATCACCAAACTAAACTTAATCTGCTATTCCACTAATAAACAAATCCTCAAAAGCAAAGAAAAACGAATAACTCTGTTCCTTGCTCCTTGTGTCCACATCTTTAAACAAACATTACCTTCGGGGACACGGCCCCTCCTCTTGTCCACTTCATTAACCTAAAAATACCTTCGGGGACACGTCTCCTGTTCCGGCTCAATGATGCAGTGCTCTCCTGTTCCGGCTCAATGATGCAGTGCTCTGTATGTTTGCGATATTGCTTTTAGAACAATGCGACAGCAGCACACCATAATCCGATCCCTAATTGAGAGCGCTGACTTGAGAGCGCAGACTCTTCTTTACAGAGCACCATAACGGAACTACTTTAATTTTTTCTTCCATCCAACGGTGCTTCGTTGAATTAGTGTGTGACACACGCACGCTACGCACACCAAAGGTTCTTTACTTCATCATTCCTCCCCTGGCAACTTCGAGCATTGGTAGGAGTTCTTTCCCGTGACGTTCTCACTATGCCTTTGCCAACCCCCAAGGCATTCCAGTGCACGTCATCACTAATTCAGTGGCTGCAGAGAGAAACAGAGCTCCTGGCTCCAACGAACATTGTGCCAGAGCGGTTCACTCCCCCAGCATCTCCCGACCAGGTAAGTTCCTTCTCACAGCTCCTCTAGAGATACCTGTTGTATCACATTTTATGAGCTTGCAGCGCACACACTGTCACAAAAAAACACCCGCTGGCAAACTCTTCCAACTTCTCCTTTTTGCACTCTTCTGCACAAGGAAACCTCCTACAAAGCACAGGCCGCTCCCTGCACTTCTTGCTGGCACACATTTTGCAAGTGTGTCACTACGCCTGAAAACAGCAGGTTCCAAATCCTGATATATGCAGCCTTTTCTCCTCAGCAAAGCCAGAATTAAGAGCCCCTTCCAGCGCTGTAATGGGCTCTAACTCCCTTATGGAATTGCTGCATATTGGCTCTGAGCCCCTTCATAAGCACATTTGTGACTCTGAATACCTCCAACTGTGCCATGGGCTCTAAGCCCCCAAGTGTATTCACGGGCTACAAGTCCCTTAGGTGCAGGTATGGGCTCCAAGCTCTCTCAAATGCTGGAATGGCCCCCAGGACCCTCCTCTGCTCCAGGCACTTTGTACCTTAGCCCAAACTCCTTCAAACAACTTCCCTGTCACTTCTTGGCGCAGCTTAGGTTCACAACCTCTTCTGATGCTGCTGCCCTGGGCTCCAAGCCCCCACCTGTGCAGCATGGCCTCCAAATAATCCAGGCGTAACTTAGACCCCCAGGCCTCTTCATATCACTACTGCCTTGGGCACCAAGCCCTCCATGTCGCAGATTGGGTTACCAACCCCTTAAAACAGTCTTTGGGCCCTCAGCCCTGCCAAAGTCTCTTGACTTTCTCTGTGCTTGACCTGTCTAACTGCTGACAGACCATCTGGCCCCTGGCTTTGGCGCATCTCCTTATTTTCTGCACCTGTGCCCTTTGCGCTGGGCCCTTCAGCGCCTATAGCATTAAGCGCTCTTCCTACCTGAGAGAGAGGGTCTTCCATGGTTTGGGGGCAGTGCTTGTCTCTTCTTCTGTGCTGTCCCCCCAGCACAGCCAGCATCCTCGTCAGCAATGTGGAGTTCTGTGTATTAGCAAAATGACTCTGACATCAAGGTGTGGATGAGTAACTTCTTTAATCAGTTTCCAAGCATAACATCGAGTTTCTAGAGTCATTATTGATCAGATGGTAAAGTCCAGATCTCATAGACCAAGCATCGGCATCCTCTCTCAGGCTACACCTCTCAACTCCCTCAAGAGAACACCAGTCACATATAAACATTCTAACCAGTAACATTCCATTGTCAATCATGACACTCACTCCAGATTCCATTAGGATGCAGGATAAGATCAGAGCCTTACAGGTCACACATTTCATTTCAGCCAGGTCTTTTATAATCTTTTATCATATGCATAATTAAAAAATATATATCAAATTTACAGCCGAGTATATACTCCCCAAAAGGGTTAACTGTTTTACAGTATTCATATTTTAACTATAAGGCTGACAATATAACTGAGGCTTCATGAGGAACGGATTTGCAGACTTCATAACATGTCAAGAAAGATTTCCTTTCCGAAGATGGCATTCAAATTGCGTTCTTTTTCGTGTTTATACATGGCAACTTCCACTGTGATGAAATGAGCTTTGCCCTGCAAATGTATAGGAGAGACCAGTGGGTTCTAAACCTTATTCTCCACCTAGAACTACTACTAGCATAAAAGTGATCCGCTCATAAAGGCAGCAAAGGCACACAAATGAACGGTTAACCTGCTGCAGATCGAGAGAGAGAAAGGTGGAAACTCCCCTTTTATTTTCACTGCGGCAGCCAAAATTGCTGCAGCAGTGAAAATTACTTTCAGTTTGATGTCAGCACTCATTACGCGTGCTGACGTGAAACTCGCAAAAATCCAACCCCTGGGCCGCGAGGAGGCACCTCCTCCTCACATAGCCCGGGGGTTGGATTTCAGTTTTGTGAGGGATCGCACAAAACAAAGTGCCAAAAAGGCCGAGCTATCTCATCGTTGGCACTGCAAACGTAAAGTCAAGGACGAGATAGCTCGTCCTTGGCACTTAAGAGGTTAAGGTTAGCATATGTTGAGTGCAGGCTATAACCTGGGGATGTGTGAACCTGTATGGATGCATCCAAACAACAATGGCACTGTGGTACCAAAATAAAATGAGGCTTCTAATGAAATATAGATACTGTACTTGGAGATAAATGATCAAACACAATTAACAGCCCTGCCCCTGCAAAGCAAATAAGTAGATCAGGGCAAACCTCTCTATATATGTGCTGATGACACTGGAGAGTGGGAAAACAAGCAAAGATGCAGAAACTCAAAGTTATAACTTTCAAAACCCTTTTTAAGTTAGGCAATGATGTCCTAACTATCTCTGGGGACCAAGGTATAAAGGCCAGGTGTTAACAAATTACAAAAGCCTTTTTAGCGACCTCTAGTTTATTCACAGCTCTATGTTAGTCTTTTGTAGTCGCACAACAAAATATCGAGCTGAATCAGTGATGAGTGGCACTGCGTCGTTGCTCATCTTTATTCTCTGGGCAGCTCGACATGGATAAGCATAGCCCAGAACATAGATGATGGGTAAGTTGGTTTGCATCACCAGCTCAGCAGAATGTCCATGTTGGCTCAAATGGCTCAAATCAGGAACTACTGGGTTCTGCAACCACCTATGCCAATAGTAGCACTTTTGTACTTTCAGCGATGTATGTACTTTCACCACAGCCATTGAAGGAAAAGGTTTCTCGCACTGTTTTTCCCAATCAGGGAAATATGTCATAACTGCTTGCATGGCCATCCACAGTCTTGGGCATGCCCCCTGTTAACCAATGAATGTCATTTGCAGGATAGCTTTCCTCCTAGCAGTCACTTCTACTGTCCCCATAAGAGCGTAGGGAGGGAGTTATCAGCTCCCCTGGACATCTTTTCTTTACCTTATGGCAGGGCCTTTGAGCAGCTGTAGCTCCAACAAGAGATCTACCTTTATCCTTCTCAAAGATCTAGCATCAAGTGTGGGGTTTAATGTAATGAATAGTCAAATCCTAACAGGAGAATGGTTCCTTTATAAGCATCTTGTTAAAGGCCAATCTGTATCTGTCACATGTCTGCCTCCTCTGCTGTGTACTTGATTTGGCGGAAGTCAGGAGTTGTTAAGAAGGAAATGACGTATAGTAAAAACCTACATGCCAAAGTCTTTGGGCCTCATTACCCATATGGTGGTGTGGGAAAAATCTGTATTAATGTGACAGTAGTTCCCTTGCCACCACATTACTGCTGCATTCCCACACTGCCATACTACAAACTTGGCAGTGAGGTGGAGGATTTACCTCCAGCTAAGAGCTAGAGGAAAATCCTCCACCTTCTGCCAAAACAATCAGCAAAATCAGTGGAATTACCGTCAATTGATAATTGTGCTGAAATCCCCAATAAATGGGGACTAACACAAACTACCACCACGTTTAATCTGGCGGTAATTCTGCAGTACCAAGTGGCAGTAATAGTAAATCTGTTGATATTTCAGCAGATTTACCTCCAAAATACTGGCAAACTCAAAATGAGGGCCTTTGTCTTTCTGGCCTCTTGGATTTCATTGATCTCCACTCACCACATATGTCCTTTATCAAAGAGTATTCATGCTAATTATTCCCTTTCAATGATTGTACTTTAAGCACCTTTTAAGGCAGAATCCTGCAGCAGATGCCTCTTTCATCTGTAGGTCAAAGTGGAAAGCTAGAGTGGAGGATAAAGACATTGCCAGCAAATTCAAGTTTGGCTGTTTAACGTAATCATTACTAGAACCAATGTATTAATATTTTAATAATATGTATAGTTTTATCTGTACCTTTGCACTGTCCATAAGTTTAACAAAGGGCAATTGCTCTCCTACCGTATTAATTAGGTTCACATTTAAGAATTGAATTCTGTTTGTTACCCTGAAAGGGATTCCCATTTGTATTCCCAATAATGCAAACTTTCACTTAATGGTATTTCTAGATATGCTAGCAAAATAACCTTTGTAGGACACCCTACTTGACATGGTCAAATATCCTCCTCCAACTTGTAAACTGCCAGCACAGTTTTGCCAAAGAAAAAGGTGTTTCGACCTTGTAAGTGAACAAATCGTCAGGGGCACTTTTTTAAAAGTGTAACCAGTTGCTGCTTTAATAAATGAAGATTCAGCAGGCTGTTTGTAATTCCATAATATATTTTCCCTTACCCTATACTACTTGTTTAACAAGGTAAGACATGTCAATGAACAGCTGTATGACATGAAATCTCTCTCTATATATTTATAAAAGTCCAAAGTTGTGTGTGGGTCTGTAGTGCAAAGCATTGTTCCTTATACAGTTACACACAGTTTCACCAATCTGCACCAAATGTTCCATACTTACCTGTTCAGACCCTCCGGACATAACTGGCTACATGGCATATGGACACCACACCCCTTTCCCTGGATTTCAGCAAAAGTAAAAATGTGTTTGTGGGTTTGTGGCTTAGCGAAGCATTATTCCTTATACAATTCCACATCGTTTCACCAATCTGCACCACATTTCTCACAGTTACCTGTTAGGACCCTGCAGACATTACTGGCTACATGACATTTGGACATCCCACCTCTTTCACTGGATTTCACCAACAGTCAAAATGTAATTGTGGGTTTGTGGCTTCGTGAAGCATAGTTCCTTAAACAATTCCACACTGTTTCACCAATCTGGACCAAATGTTGCATATTTACCTATTCGAACCCTCCGGACATTACCAGCTACATAACATTTGGACACCCCACCCGTTTCCCCGGATTTCAACAAAAGTCAAAATTTGTTTGTGGCTTTGTGGTGTGCCGACAAAGCTATAAACCATGTTCACCGGAAAGGGAAACAAAAAATGTATGAGAGGTAAATGGACCTAAGAGACAAAGGTGAAAGCAGGTAACATTCCAGAAGTTTCCAAATGTTTGCGGCATCCGGTGAAATTACTTTGCCAGAGGATTTTGTTTGTGGCTTTGTGGGCTGTCGACAAAGCCATGAACCATGTTTACCAGAAGGGAAATAAAAAAATGTGTTTCTCAACTGTTCCTGACATGAGGAACAATTCTCAAGCTCCCTGTAAGACCTTGAAAACCACGTTTCAAGGCCCTAGGATGCACAGTTTCCGAGATATTTTCACTGTGATGCACTGCAACGAACTACACCGTGTCAGGGTGAGGTGGAACAGCGACGTACATGATCATTCATTTTCCACAATTGATGAGAGTGTTATCATGTCTTTCTACAGAACCTGTTGGGATAACGGGTATTTTTGCTAGTTATTCTTATAAAAAGAAACCTGCGTGAGAAACTATTGCTCAGTTTCTTCATGTGCACATTTCCTTGCTGTGCATACTTTTATTTTAGGCAATGTGTGGCCTAACCTCTGCTGGCATGGCAAATACTGGTGCCCAGCAGAAAGTATGCATGGGATGTTTTATATAGAGAGATGCTGATAAATTCTATTAAACACTCAATGGCCAACACCAAATGTATAAACAAAGAGAGAGCACTGTTGGAAATGGAAACTGTTCAGTGGATCTGAGTTGCATAGCAGAATCTACTCACTTGAGCTCCGGAAACGTCACAAAATCCGGAAGATTTCCCCTAGCAGCTGGAAATAATTCACGTGCGCAAGGCAAACAGCATTTATTTAGACCCTTTCTGTGGAAGCTTGATGAAAAAGATATTTACACACTTCAAAAGAACTTGAGAAAGCCTTCTCTTTCCAAAAATGGCCACAACATTTCAGTTCAACTTAACGACAGTACAAAGTGAGACAGCAAAATGCCATGCTGGTAAATTAAGAAATGTGGAATTGATTGCATTTTGTGTTTGTTACTGCTAATGCAACTATTTCAAAAATGAACGTCCAATTGTCTTTTTAGCTGTGACTTGTAGGTGATGGTTTGACACCAATATTGAAATGGAGTGTGTAGAGAGATGTTGGTGTTGTGTGGAGACAGAAAAGTCCCAGTACGCCTGCAGCCCTTTTGGCACTGGCCTACAGGGCACAGAGACCTGCATTCCTGTATGTTGATGTTTGATTCAATATATTGTCATCTGAAGCATCGAAAAATGCAGTGCTTTGGTACGACAGTAGATGTAAGCATACACTAAACGCTCAGTGCATGGAACTGTACTGTGAGTGAGCACTCGAGGACCCAGCTAATTAGTTGCCGCAGGACACTGCAACCTATTTGTGCATGGAACGTTCACTCAAAGTTCAGCTTTGTTTACTTGAGTGTTAGGTGTTTGCTTAAATATACTGTCTTGCAGAGCAATTAGCTAACTTTGTAAAGAGGGGTAGCTTAAGACTTTAAGCTGTGATCCCCCCAGTCACCAGAATAGTTCAGGATTAACAGGGGCCTGCGAACATTAAGATTGCCCAAGATTGCGTTTGGACAGCGCCAAAGTTAGACTTATTCTAAAATCAATACACTTCAACCAGAGAGTTCAAAGAAGTGGTGTAAAGATGACAACCAAGGACCCACAATTCTAGGAAAACAACCACAAACGTTCAAACTGTTTGCAAAGTCAAAGCAAACCAGCGGCAGGAACAGTGATTGTGGTGAGGAAAAAAGTAAGTTCCCTGCAGGATGAAATTCGTTAACGTTACCAGAGGTGTTGAAAAAAGGGACCTAATCGGCTAATATAGAGCATCCGTTTGCCGGAAACACAGGTAGAGGACCCAGACGCAGGCCCAGCGGTGCAGGAAGTGTGCCTGTGGTTCCTCAGAGTACCAGGGTGATAGGAAAAGGGGTTTTTATGTATTGATTGTCTTTGGTAACAATAGCTTTCTATGCCCCAGGTAATACCAAATGGTCTTTAGGCTTTACAACAGCCCTTTTTTTTATTTAAAAAGTTGTTTATTAGTTTGTTTAACAAACATTTACAACATTATAGCACATTTAACATATCTCAACACTCGTTACTAAAATCATTTTTAAAACATATTTTGAGACACTTTACATTTAAGAAATGAGTGCATGTGATTTTCCACATTTTAGTACTCCTTTTTTCATTGTTAATCACAATAGTGGATGTCATAAAACCTTTTCTCATATATCTTCCACAAATTTCAATAACTTCCTCGTTTTTCACTTCAACTCTAAGATAACTTCTCAGTTTTAGAATGAGCTTGTAGCTCCTGCGCTCGTAAAGGAACATTTCACTTTTTAAGGTAATGACTATTTACCTTTCATTTCCCGTTAATTCATTTGTATTTATCATTTGATCTATGTGTACACCATCTTTTTGATCCAACTCATACAGCAACAGCCCCTATTATTAAGAAAGCAGCACCCTCAGCCATGCTGCAGTTCGCCTTACTTAACAAACGCTCCCTTGTTGCTCACCATATGGACTGTTACGACCTTCTGTCCTGCAAGGGGATTGATCTTCTCTTTCTAACTGAAACCTTGCTCAGAGATTCATCGGGCTATCAATAAACCAAAAGCTTTATTTGATTTAGTCCAATCGCTTTCCATGCATAAGACAGGTCAAGATGCAGTCCCGCCCTCTCAAGAGCTATGCGACTCACCTCTACCTTCTTTCTAAGATAGCTACCATCAGGACAACATAAAAGCTGAGGCTACGGCGATCACCGCCGACAGAGCTTTTGTGAAACCCCCTCCCACTGGACGATCCTGGTCAACTTTTCCCCTTTTCTCTAATTCAGAAGTTCTGTCTGCCATTCAGAAATTAAAATCTGCATCCCCTGCAGATGGCATACCTTTGGCTCTCCTACAGGACACGTCTGCTGACCTAATCAACCACATCACCTCATCAGTTAACATCTCATTCTCCACAGGAACGATCCCATGCTCACTCAAGCATGCTTTAGTGATCCCTATGCTTAAGAAGCCCTCTTTAGACCCTGAAGTGTTGGCCAACTATCACCCTATTTCACTTCTGCCTTTTCTGATGAAGGTCCTGGAGGCACTGGTATCCCCCCTTTTATCTACGTTTTTGGAATCTTCTCAGTTTCTCGATCCATTCAAATCCAGCTTTCGGCCTGGCAGAGGCACTGAATCTGTATCGAATTCAGTGATGGACGACCTGCTATGCCTTGCTGAGCATGGCGTGTCGGAGCTGTCCTGCTATTAGACCTGTCAGCTGCTTTCGACACCGTCGACCACTCTCTTATTATATCCTGGCTATCTGAGTCCGGCATCACTGGCCAAGTCCTCAACTGGTTCACAGCTTTTCTGACAGATCGCTCTCAATCAGTCTCTCTTTCTTCTTTCTGTTCGGCTTCTGCCCCCCTCTTCTGCAGAGTTCCTCAGGGCTCAGCACTGTCTCCTATCTTATTTAACATTTATACAAGATATCTTCTGTTCCTTATTGAGTGTCATGGGTTTTGCTTTTACTCATACGCTGACGATACCCAGATTATGCTCCGTCTGGACCTGACAAAATCTGAAACGGCCAGTCAGTTAAGGAAATGTCTGGCGGAACTTGGAACCTGGATGAAACTGAACTGGCTCAAGTTGAACGCCAGTTAAACCGAGGTCCTGGTTGTAGGCACCTCTACTCTGCAATTGTTTTGGACGGCAGATTTCTGGCCCACATCCCTTGGCCCCCTTCCCACTCCTGTCCTGTCAGGCAGGAACCTTGGAGTGCAGATTTCTGCCACCGTGGCCATGGATGAACAGGTTAATGCGGTTTGTAAATCTGGGCCTTTCAAACTTTAGGTTTTCCGGAAGGTCCTCCTCTTTAATCTTATAGCTAATCAAGCTCCTGTGGTGGCTGCCCTGGTCCTTAGTGTACTGGACTACTGCAATTCTCTGTATTTGGCGCAACTTGGTTATCTGATCGGACGTTTGCAGCTGCTTCAAAATGCTGCTGCCGGATCTATCATTCGTGCTACTTTTGGAGCCCATATGACTCCTCTGCTTAGGCAACTTCACTGGCTCCCCGTCACTCACCGGATTCTGTTTAAGTCCATGTGCATAGTGCACCAAGCTTTTTACGGCTTGGGAGCAGAATATCTGCAAGCAAAGTTTATTCACGACCTGCCTACTCGCACTCTTCAATCACAAGCCACCTTGCAGGTGACAGTACCTCGCTTCAAGCTAGCCTGTAAGGTAGGCCATGCCTTTTCAACAACCTACCCCTTTTTTTACGAGAAACTATCAACCATTTTGCTTTCCGTAAGAAACTAAAGACCTTGCTTTTTTTGGAACTGTAACTCAGAATTTATCCTTACCTCCCTAGTGCGATGATGCCCTCAGGCGAACGTTCGCTCAACAAATTTAGTTAACATAACACAACCATTTGCATCATCCTTTTATTTGTAATATTACACTCTAGTTGTAATAGCTCAGCATCTAAGTCTTCATATGGTGGTACTGTGAAGATCCTTAAGCCTCAAGGCATGATACCAACTTTCAAACAGCTGGTCAGGTAAGTAATTTCCCACCATTTGTATAATTTACTTTTGTTTACTTTCTCTAGCTTTATTATCATTGCTAGGAGCGAATGTTTATTTATTTATTTATTTATTATTACATTTATAAAGCGCACAAAGCAGCCCGAAGGCATCGTGGTGCTGGTACAAGCAAACTTACTTAGTTACAAGAAGAGAAGAAAATGGGGAAAGGAGCAGGGGAAACAGCGAAATAGCCTGACTGTGGTCCGTGGTTACAGTGAACCTGATAACAGTAAGGTAACAGTTGGGGCGGGAACTAAAAGGAGGAGATGTTGTAACAAGGCAAAATGAGAGGGTCCGGTGAGTGAGTGACTGTGGCCAAAGATTGTAATGAGCAGGTGTAGGTTTAGTTGAATAGCATCGTTTTTAGGGTTTTCCAAAAAGACATCTGTGATATTTCAGCCCTGAGGGTGTTCGGCAAAGCATTCCATTGCTTAGGAGCAGGGTGAAGGAATCTGGTGCCTCCTGCTGTGATCCTTTTTATTGTGGGGATGCACAATTGGTTGGCGTGATGTACTGTCTTAGGCCTGGAGGATGTAGCTCTGACAATTTTCTCCGAAAGGTATGAGGGGCTGTGAGTGCAAGGCATTTGGGTGTGATGGTTAACGTTTTGAAGGTGATCCTTTCTTTGACAGGGAGCCAATGGGCCGCGTGCCTGGCATGTGAAATGTGATCTCTTTGAGGAATGTTTAAGGCGGCTCTAAGCGCATTGTTTTGAATGACTTGGGGTCTGTTCAAGTTTGTTGCCGAAGTGCCAACTAGAAGGATATTACAATAGTCTAGTTTGGGCCCAATGGTTGCTCTGTCTGTTGAGAGGCAGTTCTTCTTAGTTAGGTAAGGTTAAATAGCGTTTAATAGTTTGGTTGTGAGTGAGGCAGAGGAGACTATCATGCTCACCTGGCGTGACATAGAGAGCGTAGAGTCCAAGTATACCCAGAGAGTCTTTACTGAAGGTGAGACTGTGATAATTGAGTTATCAATAGTGAAGGCACTGTATGGCTTACATCATTTTGCTGATCATTTATTTAGGGCCAACTATGAGATCTCTGTTTTGTCTCCATTAAGACAGAGCCCATTAGCTGTCATCCATGCTTGGATGGTGAAGTAAATCTTTTGGAGAGAATTGGTGTCAAATTTGTAGGAGCCAGAGAGAAGTATGAGGACCTAAGTGTCGTCGGCATAGTTTCTGTATACTATGCCAAGGGAGTCCAGTTTGTCGAAGAAGGATTTAATGAATAGATTGTAAAGGGTCAGCACTGTGCAGGAGCCCTATGGGATTCCGTAATGGATGGTGGTTGGTGCTGCGCAAGCCTGGTTGGAGAAGACCTTCATTGCTCTCCCTTCTAAGAATGAAGTGATCCAAGTGGTAGCTTGATGGGAGAATTGAGCTCTGTTGGTGAGATGACTGCTGAAAGTTTTATAGTCCACCGGATCAAATGCAGCAGATAGATCCAGAAGGAGAAGTGCTGGTTTGACTTTGTCCATGATTTCGTTATTTGGTTTTTAAGATTGAGCAGCGCGGATTCCGTGCCGTGACCTTGGTGGAAGCCTGATTGCCTCTTCCTAAGTATGCTATTGAACTTGAGGAAGTGCTGGATTAGAATGTGAGCTGCCTTGTCGAGGATTTTTAGGGGAAACTGGACCGTGGTAATGGGGTGGTAGTTGTTCTAGGAGGTGGGGTCTAAGGACTTTTCTTTTAGAAGGGGCCGTACCCATGCTCCTTTGAGACAAGGCGGGACCAGACCGGATGTGAATGAGGCATTGATAAAAGTTGTCCGAAAAGGTGCAAGGGAGTCAGCACAAACTTGAATGATATTAGCTGGGCAGATGTCACCTTTGCAAATGGAGGGTTTTAGCTGTTTGAGGAGGTCAAGGACTTCTGTTTTAGTGACATCTCTGAAGGAAAAGAGGCTCGTGTCTGGGAGCGTAGTGTTTTTGATGGGCGACAAAGGTGGGTAGGGTTTGGGCAGGGCGTTGTAGTGAGCTTGAATTTTGTTCTGCAAGAGGTCTCTTTTATTGATCAAGGCTGATTGAATACTTGAGCACCATGCTTCATCTTTAACAATGTCATCTGAACTAGTGGTAGGAATGACTAGATCTCTGAAGATGGTGAACATTTCTTTAGAGTGGGACTTGGCATTTGTTATTCAGGTGTTGAATGTATTGGCCTTAGCTTGGATAATGGCTTTTCTTTATAATGGGAAGACACAATATTGAATTCTTCTTTAGAGGAATCACTGGGGTTGGTTTTGCGATTTGATTAAGGCGTTGCGTTTGAGGATGCATAGATTTTCTGGCTTTTTTTGGTTCTAGTGGAGCGATGGCATCGATTGCTTTTTTGAGGGTATAATTGTACAGTTCCGCTAATAAAGCAGGGTCATTGGTGAATGGAAGTTTGAAAGCTGGAGCCTCAAGAAAGGGTAGGAGGTTGTCTTTGGTAAGTTTCCGTGCACTTCTAGCAAGTGCAGGTGGTGCAGAAGTGTGTGTAATGGAGACAGTGGCTCTGGGAATGGTGAATTGAATAAGGTGGTGGTCAGTCCAAGGGCATGGGGTGTTGGAGCTGATGGTGACGGAGCAGTTGTGGTCAGCCACCAAATCTAGGGTGCGACCCTAGCGAGGGGTGGGGTTAGTGATTCTTTGCACATAGCTCAAATCCTTCAGTTCCTTTGCAAGTGCTTTGGCTGGTTTATCTTTAAGGTCATTAAGGCCCAAGTTTAAGTCACCAAATAGAAGAGTTTTGGTGGAAGTTTTGAGATTGTCCACTAAGAGATGGGGTAGGTTACCCTGAAAGTCTGAAGCCGGGCCTGGGGGCCGGTAGACAGTTTTTATGGTTATAGTACAGTTAGGGCATATGGAAAGTTTGGCAGAGATAATATCAGCATATCCTTCCAGTGAGGAATTTACTATTCTGAGGGATAGAGCTTCTTTGACTATGATGGCAATTCCACCCCCTTTCATGTGCTTTCTGTCTTGACAATGGATGTTGTATCCTGGTGGGAGAGCTAATACGATGGTTGGACCGGCTGCTTCATGAAGCCAGGACTCTGTGATGGCTAAGATGTCAAGGTCAAGATTGGCGAGAAGGTCATGGATTTCTGTGGCATGCGCAGGCAGCGAACAACCATTTATGAGGGCGCATTTGAGGGGAAGGAGAGAGGTGCTGTTATTGGTTAATGGGGTTAAGGGAGAGACTATAGGTGCTGTGGGAAGAGGGTAAAGGGCTCCTGGTGGACAAGGAGTGGTTGGTTGGATAGTAGAAGGCGATGAGTGGACCTTCAGTGTGGCCTTATCAAGGGGTGACAAGAATCCTAGAGAGGGTGAATTAGTCAACATTTCTGATTGGGGTTATGGGTATGAAGTAGGTTGCGTCAGTGCGTCTAGAGGCAAGAGGGTGTAAGGAGCCAGTGCCCAGAATGAAGTTCCCGAGAACCATTGACCTGGGGCAACTTAGATGTTGTAGGGGTTTGGTGCGAGACCTAAGCATGTGATGTCTGTGAGCAAGGTAGTCTGGAAGGCTGGAGAGGGCATCGGCAGGCAGGGTAAGTGCATTTTTGGGAAGTAGGGTGATGGTAGAAAGGGTATAGGAGGGATGTCGTCTGAATTGGGGAGAGATGGCCATTGCGCGCAGGAAGCGGCAGGAAGAGCAAGCTTGCAGATGTTCTGTATGCCGTAGGTGTACAGTAGGGTGAACACTAGGGCACGATGTACAGCTATGGCAGTAGCAGCATATGGGGCGGGCCCTGTAGTAGGTGAACAGTTGCAAGAGAAAAGTAATGGGCAAGATGCTCAGTTGCAGCAGCAGTGATAGCGTGTGGGGCAGGCCCCTTGCAAGTAATGCAGTGGCGGTGAGGGGATAAAGGCAAAGTAATGGGCTGTGGCAGTGGATAGGTTATACACAGTGATAGGCTAAGGCTCAGAACACATACAGAAAGCTAGGTTAAGACATTGGGACACATTATGTGGTGGCAAAGTTACAGTGAAGAGCACGGTGCTTGGCAACAAAGTATACATAATGCTAGGCTATGGCAGTGGAGCACATTATACCGTGGCAAAGTTACAGTGAGGAGCACGTTGTTCGGCAACAAACACAGTATACAGAATGCTAAGCTATGGCAGTGGAGCACATTATACGGTGCAAGGTTAAAGTAAGGGGCTAGCTGCGCGGTGTCGGCAGTAAGCAGGCAGATGGGGGGAGCTATGCAGCAAGAGCTGTGAGGTAGCATGAAAAAGCTACATTAAGTTAGACGAGATGGGAGCTGCGTGTGTCATTGCGCTATGATGGTGAAGCAGCCGGTCACAGAATTGAAAGTACTGTAAGTATTATATATGTATTCCGCAGAATAATTGTCATTGGCTAAGCTTGGCAGGAACAATAGCTTGCAAGGCGTATGGCTATGCAGAGCTACAGTGGAGCAGATGGCACTACTACTGGAGGAACAGTGAGTAGTACGTGGCTGATGCAATATTAGGAAACAAGCAGTTAGTAGCGTGATCTAAGAGTCTTGATGGGGCAAAGTTATCTGAAGCATGTATTACCTTTGTGGCAGACAGAGATGTGTATGGAGAACAGAGCACGGCTGTTGAATCGATGAGTCCTTGATTCTGCTAAGGCTCAGTGTCTTACAGCAGTGAAAGAGCAGGGTGAAGAGTGGGTATGGAAGTTAGAGCATTCCTCACATTCCTCCCGGCTCTGACAGACTCAGGACAGGAGCCTTACTCACGGGGCATTGGACAAAGGGGCCAGCTGAACGCCTCCCAGCTCATTGATTGGTGGGATAAAGGTAGGTGGAATCAATCACTGGCCGGTTGAAGGCTCCAGCCAGTGGACTAGAATCCAGAGGCCATCTACAAAATTCAAATCTCTGTGTAATTCAAGCCAAGAAACGAACAGGTATCTCTGCCTGCAAGACTGCAGATGGCGGGCTATGGCGGCAATGAAGCACGATGAGGCCGTTTTGGAATGAAACACTGCTAAATCCAGGCAAATATCCAATATTGCAGTGAAAATACTCTGCTACAGAAGTTATCTTGGCAATGAGCCCTGAGGCTTGCCAAAAGTGAAGCTGGGGATGCAGGAGGTCAGCTAAGTGGGAAGGGGCTGTCCAGTCATTTGGTCGAAAGACATTTGGTCGAAAGAAAAATGGTCGACGGAATTTGGTCGAAAGCCAAATGGTCGAATTTATTTTTTATTTATATATATTTTAGGTTTTCGTTTAGGGAAAAAAGGGTTTTTTAGAAAAAAAGGGGATTGGGGGGGACACCCCCAAAAAAAAAAAAAAGTGAAAATACAAAAAAAAAAATTCGACCATTTGTCTTTCGACCAAATGGTGTCGACCATTTGTCCTGTCGACCTTTTTTTTTTTACCAAATAACTGGTAACCGGGAAGGGACCATCAGAGCTCCTGCTCGATCCTGTGCTTCCCGCAACGTGCATTCATTGGTACATCCATTTTAAATAATATCAGCATTTCAAGAGTCACTGCTCAACCCAGAAAAAATGTCCTCTGCCATTTTGGAGCAGGCCTAGCAACTATTGGGGCCATGCTACTGCTTATCTTTCATGCTTAAAGTCAACTAGAGATGTCATGTGGGTCAGTTTGGTCATTTTGCAGTACTTATTCACTAGCAATTATGTCACTTGCATTTGCCTGGCACTTAAGGTGAGGGGTTGGGAAGCAATTGGGCATGGTTGCTGCTGCATGCCAAGAGGTCCTGGGCACAAGGTGGAGTAGGGAGAATCCCCTATTTTACTCCACCACAACCCATTTGAGCAGTAGGGGCTTGTCACAAAGATTACAACTCTACCTTTTGCTGTAAGAGGGACTCCTAACCCAGTGTTCTATAAAAAACGGAAACATTTAAATTTAAGGAGATGACAAATCATATGCATTAAGCGCAGCTTATCTGATAAAACGTATTGCATCCAACGATTGCAGAATCAAAATGGCAGCCATCCTTGATGAATTATCAGCCTGCCTTGTTGGTTCATATCGGGGCATCGCAAAAGTGAGGTAGAGAAGCCACACACCCGTCCAAACATCCAATACTGTGTCAGCAATAATACCTATAACCAGATTAATGTGATTAGGCAAAGGTGGTCCACGGGGTAGAGTCAGGAGAGCCTGTTCAGTAAAAGGGCATGTTGGGACCTGAGAGAGAAAAGGAAGATTGGAGCAGGAAGGCCAGAGAAGGGAACAGAGAGGAGCAGATTGAGAGCGGAAAGGTGGAGATGGAGAACATTTGGAGGGAGGAGAAGGAGTTTAGAAAGAAGAGGCTTTAGGAAAGGGCAGAGATATAGGGGATTGCAAAGAGGGAGAAGGAACATGTGAAGATGCTGAAATACCAATCGATTGTTGGAGGAGTTTCTGAAGAAGAGCCAGATGGGGATGAAAGAGAAAGTTTGGACGTGTTGAAATGAAAAATCTGAGAAAGGTGCACACACACAATACTCCTGGGGGTGTCTAATTGGAGAAGGGTTTGAGCAAGTAGCAGGGTGTCAGCTCTTTGTGGATCCTCTGAGGCTTGACTTGAAGGTATTCCAACCTTCGCCTTTCTGGTGCCAGGATGAAGGTTTAGCCAGGCTCATAGAGCCAGGAGAATGGGCATATTGAGAACCCAGAGAACCAGCACTAGAAGAAGAAGATTCAGGCCAAAGAGAGCTCAACCAACAAAGAATTAGAGGACCACCTAAAACCCCAGACTGTGAGTGACTGAGGAAGTACCTTTGACAGAACCAAGATTGATAGACTTTGTGTTGCATCAGGCAATGCTTTATTTGCACTGAGAGACTTTGTGCCTGTTTGAAAGCAAGTGGAAACCATTATCTGTTTAATTTGCGTTTTTATTGGTTGACCCATGTTTGTAACAACCTACAGTAAATGTGCTTTTGTTAATTGGACCACCTTAAGTATCCATCTCTGATTGATTGCACTCAAATTTGTGATAGAGGGGACTTGTCACAGATTTTTGCTGCCTCCGTAGTCTGGGCCTGCCATTGGTACCTTGGATAGGTTTCAGCCCTAGGAAATAATTGGGTACATTTGGGGTACAGTAATCAGAGAGACTTAATGGGAGCATCGGAAGCGGCCTCTGTTTACGAGTCTCACAGTCGCACAGTGCGTAGTACGACTCACGTGAGGCTTTCGCGAGGTGCGGCTTGACGCAAGAGTGTGCGAGAAACGGCTGCAGGTCCTTTCCTCGGATCCTTCGATCCGGATGCAGGTTGTGAGACGGGGCCTGGAGAGTGGAGCACCTGTGGCTGGGCAGCGGGCGAGTGAGGCTGACGGCGAAGTTCGGTCCCTGCGCGGGCTGCCCAAGGCGTGTCGCGTCCAGGTGCGGAGCAACGGCAGCATTGGAGGCAGCTGGAGAGAGAGGCCACCAGCTGACTTCCAGTAGGCTGCGGATCGTGTGAGTAAGGTGGGCAGCAGGCAGCCTCGGGCTACCAGCCTCGGGCTACCAAGGCTGCTGGTCGCTGCTGGTGGTGGGTGACTACAGATGAGTGGTACTCTCTGCGTGATCTGAGAGGATTTGTGGGTGAACCCGGCTGCCTTGCAAAGCTTGCAAGCGGGCAGAGATCTTTGTGCGCCACGGTGGTGTACATTGGAATACATTGGAGTGCCTTGGGATTGACTCACCAGCTGGCGGAGTCGGTTGGTGGAGTAGCGCCTCGGTGGGGTTCTTCTCGGGCCTTGTTGCCTTTCCTCTTGATATCTGTGTTAAGAGGTGGAGGCGATAAGGAGACAAATAGTTTGTTAAGTCTTTATAGAGAAGGAAAACTGTGCCACCCATGAATTCAAACAGAGGGCTACATATACAGATGGTCTCATCCATATAGGCAAAAGTACCTATAGTTGTAATATCTCCACCAGGAGACTGTTGGCCTTGTGCTTTTGATCCTGGTGTGGACTGAAAATGTTTTGCCACAACAAAAAGAGGCCAACAACTTCCTGCCTTAATGCAAGCAGGAATAGAACGGGCACAAACCACATATAACCTAAGGAAACCTAAGGTGAAAATCGCAAACCAGACCCTTGCCAATAAGGAGACTGCAATGGAAAAAATTAGGTAAAAAAAGAAAGCAATGAAGACGCCTCCCATAAAACAAGGTGTGATTACGGAATTCTTTCCATTGAATGTAGTTGGCGAAATCAACTCTACTGCTATTGAAGAAGACATACCAGCTCATTGTGATAATGAGGCCTTAACATCAATAGACTTCGAGGACATAGACAACAACTCATTATTAGATCTATGTTTAAACATTCAAAAAAGTATGACACCACATCCGGTTAGTAGGAGCATCAACAGTGGCATACAAATGGATAGAACCACAACCTCACCTTTAGGATAAACTGTGGTGGGCCCCGGCTCAGACAGACTGTCAATTTCACCTAATCTAGCAATGGTTTCCACAGAGGATGTCCCAGATGTGGAAGTTGAGTCCCAGGACAAGTCCTTTCCAGGGGCCTCTGAAATAGCGAAAATCCAGGCGTCAGTAGCATCATTACAGTTTGCGCTTAAGATTCTGCTTAAAATGTCCGGGCGAATATTGGCTAATACGGAGTCGACTGCTATGGAAAATAAAGGAAGACAGATGGCAGTTGAAGAGGCTGAAGCCAATTTATCAGAAGCAATTTTTATTGCCAATGAAACCGAAGAGCAAGATAGCCTGGAAGCTGAGCAGGACGTGCCTAACCCTAACCCTCTGTTTTCACGAAACCATCAGAGATTAGCTAAAAGGGCTGGAAAGGGCAAAAGAGGTGGTACTAGGGCACGACCGTTGCAAGAACAGAGAGAGGCGGGACTACTTACCAAAAAAAGTAGGAAAAGAGTGGCAAGAGCCAAGAAACGGAAGGCGACCAAAGAGGGTTACCTTACCAGCTGGCTGCTTCTCGCACAAGTGGCTGACAAGGAGTTTGAAGTGGAGATAATGAGTATAGAGTTGGAGGAGGAATACAATGGAGAGCCTGAATCAGAGGAAGTAACGGAAATGCCTAAGGACCCAGAAAACCTGGAAATATATCCGCAGCGGCTGTCAAGGAAACCAAAGGGGAAACAAAGGGAAACAGGATATGTCTGATAAAGAACTTATATCATAGCAAAAATAGTAAATGGCTAACGCGTTCAGACTTTTTGACAAAATTAGACTCTGTCCCACAATTGCGGGTCCTTAAATCTGATGATTTTGTATTTGTCGAACCCTTGAAAGGCTCTAACTCCAAAGTATCTGCGTTACACTGCAAGTTCCTGGCTACAGCAGATTTGTTAAGGAACTATAAAGAGGAGCTAAAAGCAGTAGACGTCGAAATCGATGCTGATCTTAATGAAGTTGAGCCAGATTGGCCTATAGTAGAAGATATGGTCCCAGTAACAGCAGATTATCCAAGCTTATCTAAGGGTAAGAAGATTGTGGCATCTGAAGTTCAAAAAGTCCTAAAATGGTTAGCGGACGCGCTTCCTGAGATCATCACTAATCAATGAGATCTAACAATACTGTCTTGGAACTGCTGTGGCTTTACTCATCTGCTATCCCCGGAGGGTTCAATAAAGTTACTGGATAAATACAATTGTTTTTGTTTACAAGAGACATGGGCTATAGATCCCTTATTTTTGGATGGCTATGTATTATATCATGCGGCAGCAAAGAGGGGTGAAAAAGGTCGGCCCTATGGTGGTTTGACCATTGGGGTGGCCAACCCTATGGGTTCGAGACAGATTGACTGCAATTTTGAATGCAATATGATAGCAGTCGAAGTAATTCCAGATCTCAAGAACCCCAGGGGCTCTTTTTTGCTGGTGAGTCTGTATGACCCTCCTGGGGCAAAGTTAAGCGAACAATTACAGGACTCACTCCAAGAGCTATTGGCAGAGTGGCTGTATACATCTAGAGACTCTGGAGTACTTGTTGTTGGTGACTTCAATTGCCATATGTCAGGTTATGTGAGTAAAATGTCGAATCCCAGACTAGAAAAAAGCGGAGTTATGATACACAATAAAAGAGACCCTGAGGGGGGGGGCTTGGGATTACTTGTTTGAGTCCTGGGACCTGGAGATGCTCAATGGCAGAACAGCTAGCGATTACCCTGGTCACCACACATGGTCAAATGGGATCTCATATAGTACACTGGATTATATTTTTGTGTGCCCTAGGCTCCAACAATTGGTGATGGACATGACAGTGATCACTAATAAATGGAGCGATCATGACGCATTGAAATGTGCGATTAGTATTCCCGGAGAGTTGCCTCCGCCTAGTAACATAGGCATGGTAAAAACTAATAAATCCGGTACTAGGATCTCTTGGTCTGATAAAAATATCTCTTTGGCAACTGAGGCCCTGGGAATGGCAGATGACAGAAAGCTGCCTAATTTTAAAGAGCTGTCAATTGAAGATATAGAGGACTGGGTTCTGGCTTTTTCAGAAAGGCATGCATCGTCATCAGTGGGGTTAATGATAAGTATGGAAAGTAAAAAAAGAATGCCCTGTGACAAAGCAATTAGAGACATGAAAAGAGCGCTAAGACCTGCGCTCCGTAAGGCAAAAAAAGATATGGCCCATGGGGAAAGATATTACGTAACAGTCAGAGGGATTAAAAACAGTCACAGAGCGCCTATTAAAGCCAAAAGAAGAGCAGACTGATTACTGGCCTGGCAAAAAACAGTGAATACCATATGTGAAGGGAATACTCGTGACATCTGGACCCTGTTGAATGAGGCACGTGATCCACAAAAGGGGACACTGACCAATCCCATTGAAACCAGAGTCTGGGAAAAGTTCTTGGAAAACCGGCAGGCGGAGGACAATAACCGACCAGTATTGGATAGTCCTCCAACAGTAGCTCCGTTTGACATATCATATGAATCTATTTTTAATAAAATAAAAGAGATAAAATCATCACGAGCACCAGGACCTAATGGACTATCCAATATTGTTATCAAATCGCATCCCACTTTTTGGGCCAGCCTATTGAGTACATTATTCGAGAAAATTCTAAAAACTGGTAAAATACCTAGTTCTTGGCAAAAGGCAATATTGATCCCTGTGTTTAAAAAGGGAAATAGACTTGACCCTAGTAATTACAGATTGCTCTCAATGCTAGATGCCACAGGGAAAATATTTGCCTCATTATTATTAAAAGAACTACAAACATGGGCTGAGGATTCTGGTGTATTGTCCAAATTCCAGAGTGGGTTTAGACAGGGTTATTCGACCTCCCAAAACATTATGATCATGGATATCCTACGAACTAGAGCCTTAAGAACGGGGGCCCCTCCTCTATATGCTTTATATATAGACTTTGCGGCAGCCTTGGATTCTATTCCCAGAAGCCGTCTATGGTGGACGAAAGGTCTTATATATTATCTGAGACTACTACATCAAAATAACACAGTAAAATTGAAATTAGATCAAGAAGGGCACACAACTGCTAACATTAAACAAAACAAGGGTGTTAAGCAAGGCTGTGTTACAGCACCCCTAATATACAATCTATATGTGTTTGACATTCCCGAAGTAATAGCCGCCGTAAACAATTGCCCGCCAAAAATTGGCAAAGCCTCTTGCCCTGTCCTGGCTTATGCCGACGATCTGGTGATTTTCGACTATACCATCAGTGGAATACCCAGATCTGCGGCGGCCCTCTGGGAATATGCAGAGGTCAATGGCCTGAGTATTAATTTGGGGAAAACAAAGGTTATGAGATACACAAAAAAGAGAGTATCACGTGTATCACTTAAGGTGGGTTTGGTGAATATTACCTATGTTCCCCAATATCGGTACTTGGGTATAGACTTTGAAACAACTGGCGATTATGTGGCCTGTAAACAGGTGCGCGTAATTAGAACGGCCCAATTGACGGCCCTGTTCCACAGGTTCACCATTAAGCAGTGTGGTTTTACGCTGTGGGGTATTCGGCAGCTGTATATACAAGCTTTCTCTCCGGCCATAATCTATGGCTTAGAATCTCTATCGGAGATGGATCTAGGCTGGCTACAGGTGATCGAAGGAAAATGTTGGTGTAGTATCCTCGGCCTTGCCCCTTGTATACCAATGGCTATAATAAGATTAGAATTGGGCCTGATTTCTCTTAAGGCACTCGTACTGAAGAAGCGAGCATCAATCTATCTAAAAATGACTCGTGATACCAGTAATGGTCTACTAACAGCAGTCCATCAAGAAATGGCCAGGGAGAAATCGAGTACCACAACTATTGACCAAATGACTAAACTGTATTCTGAAATTGGGTGGCAAAATAAGGAGGGGGGTTACTCAGAGAAAGCTCAAAGGGCTCTGTGTAAACGTATAGATCTCTGGGACTGGATTGAAAATTTTGAGCATCTAGGGAAGTTGAGAGGCTACAAATTCGTTCAACATAGACTTTATGATTTTAAGAAACCACAGAGATACCTCAACATATGTCCATCAGTCAGACTCCGACGGTTTGTCTTGTTGCTTAGACTGGATGAACTGCCTACGCTGACTGTTACGGGAAGAAAGGCCAAGATAGCTATTTCTTTGCAAACATGCCGTTTATGTAAAGTTCTAGATTTGTTGGAAACGGCAAAGCATCTCCTAACCGAATGCACTGAGATGGCCAGCACATTCAAACCCCTGTTGGATAAATATGTCTTCGACAATGAGTATATTAAGGAAGATCTTTTTTGGAACCATTGTATTAATTCTAACAGCATGCGTTTGTTGACAGCATTGTATACTATCTGGCTGAGGATTGAATTCAGACTGGACATAACACTCTAAATAATTGTAGGGACTGAACAATTGTATATTAATATATGTATTATAGATAACTGTATGGTCAACATTGGACTCATGAAGATGATATTTTATCTTTGTTTTTTACTGTATATTCTAATTTTATGATATTTATTTCTTTTGCTTTGTGTAAAGTTTATAATTTAAACTACATCACAATAAATAAATAAATAAATAAATAAATAAATAAAGAGAGACTTAAGGTCTCACAACATACAGACCATCACCCTTAGTTAAGCTTTGCCTGAGACTTATTAGGGCTAAACTTCGGTGAACCATTAAGATAAGCAAAATGATTAGGGAGCAAACCAAAAGCCACAGCTTAGAATTTTCTGCGTAGATGTATTCTAGAGTACATCTTCAAAAAATAGTAATTCAATAAAATATCTACATTACATGCATTTATAGTTAACTTAATTTAATTAGAAAAACAAGGCTATAGCCGGTCCGACAACACAGTGAATAGAGCGATTGCTTTGACATCTGTGCAGAGCCTGCTGACACAGGTTCAAATCCCGGCAGGGCCAAACTCAGCCATTCAACCTTCCAAGGTCAATAAATGTGCACCACACACCTGGGTAATAATAAGCAGAGCTCGGATGCCTGAGGGTTAGTAACACTATATAAATGGTAAATTATTGAGGCAACTCAATGAAAAAGATTTAGTTGAAAGGATGCCATGTTTGCAGGGTAAAGCAGCAAAACACCACAAATTCTCAATGTAGGGTTCCTAATGCAACCATAACGTGGCTATTTCCAGGCAGTTCTCATGATCCCACACATGACATCATGAAAGGGCAGGCATGAACACACCGTTTTTATGGGACTTTAGGAACAAGAACAGCTAATAAAAAGCAGTAGTACCTGAGACTGTTTATGTTCCTTTTTAATACTTTGCAAAATTAAAGTTACTTCACGGGAAGAGAATGTCATGTTATCCAACTTATTTGTAGTTTCACTCTACAAATATTGTCAAAACAAAATAATTAATTTACTTTGAACTCTCTTAAATAATCATCTAGAGGCAAATTTCGTGCCTCATGATTAATGTGTTCTTATTTGATGCACTATATTTTACACATAAACATGTACTGCTCTGAACATGACATTTACGCCAGCATATGAACATTTGATACCTGCACGGTGGGAACAAGCAGTGATGTGGATCAATGTCGAAAACCAATACAGTGAAAATATAATTGCGTGGCTACGCAACAAAGATGAAATTATCATTATCTAGAAGGGAATCAAATCTGAATTATTGTAATGGGTGATCATGAAAACAACAGTATGAGGAAACTAATATTCCCAGAACACACTAGGACATGGATCCTGCACTCGAACATAACGATTTACACTGAAGGCTACAATTTGAAATGTCCACAGCGGGGAAGACTCTCCGGTTGGAATTCCATCTTATAGGCCTCCACTAAGCATCAGTAAAAAGCTAATTGATAGCATTCCATATGGTGACTTAATCAAGAAAAAGAGGAATTGCACTGCTGATAAACTCGTCACACAACAAACCAAATGTGTGGTGAACTGGATATACATTTATTTTATTGAAAACAAATATTTAACCAAAAGAAGCTAAGATACATTAACACGGGCAATGTAAATACTGAAGAATGCTAACCAATGAAGAGAATAAAGAAGATTTGGCAAGTCGTTGATGCATATCTTGCACCTGAGTTGGACAGCATGGCCAAATGATCATTTTAAAAACTCCACCACCAAGTCATATACAAGTGCCAAGCTTTTTCACAAAAAAGCAAACTGTGCCAAAAAGTTGGCTAGTCATAATGAAAAATTCACATAAATATGCAAACGCCACAGAAGAGTGCATACATTCAATTACCAATAGAAAAAAAAGAATGAAGCAAAGCATTGTTTGCGATACAACATTTGTGATATTTGTCCTTGCATATAGCTGTCAAAAATGATACGTTGGCAGTACCACATAAACCCTCAAAATCTGAATTCTGCAACAAATGTGAGCCATCAAAAACAAGGTTACCACAAACACCATGGACCTACAGCTTGTGGCCCAATATTGAAGTAATTTGGTATATTTTGTTTGGTAAAATCCACATTCCAGGTCATCCCAAATGAGGAGAACAACAGAAAAAAACAAGAAGCAATAGATTGCAAGCTGTTACTAAATTTCAATACAAAACAGCCAACCGTCCACAACATGGACAAAGAAATGCACATTTATCTAAAGATCATTATGTACGAAGTATTGAACGTTTTACTTGCTCACAATATGTAAGTCCTTTTTGATGTTGATACACCATTAAATACATACATCTCTATAATGCTAAAATAGCACTTTTCTATTTTCAAAGTCATCTTTAAATGTATGTGTCTTTCAAAACCCTCCACCCTTAAAGGCTCTCAGCAACATGCTCTACGCAGCCTGTCTTGTGACTTTGATCATTCATCCAATTGTGGATATCACAACCTGCTGCACAGGGTCACCACTAATATTTAGAACACACTGAAACTCCACATCCAGCTTGAGCAGACCACTCGGTCTCCATTACTGTCCATCACAGCCAAGCAAACTGGACCCAAATGTTAGAATTAAGACTAATAATACCACTGGCCGTGAAAAAGACGCAGGCAGGGTTGAAACACGCATTGGCTGTAGATGTTCAGCACTGTTACGGTATAAATTGGAGGACTGTTATTAAATGAAACAACACTGTGAATTTGAAGGTTATTTAACATCAGTACAAGAAATTACATCACCCTGACATTCTTTTGGACCAAGACCCATAGACAGTTGTGGTTGGGGTACCCTGTTTGATGTTTGAACACACATCTCTATAATGCAAAAGAAGCAATTTTCTACTTTCAAAGTCTTCTTTCAATTGTTGTGTCTTTTAACACTAGTCTACAAGTGACTATCCCATCTTGAAAAATCACGTAGGTTTGACATATATACCAAGATAATATATCACATTAAGTTGAGGCAATCTTTTGAGACCACTTTGCATTACATTTGTGATAACATGATTTAGGGCATAAAAGAAATTGTTACAAGGTTGGCAGTGTGTTAAACGTGGTCGATATTGAATTACTGCCACTTTTCTGGCAGTAACAGAAGTACTGCCATGTTTACCACACTGCCAAATTCAATGTTTTGCCTGGAATAGGAGAATTTACCTCACACTTTTTGCTCTAAGAAAATCCTGAACTGACATGCTAAAAATCAGCTGACTTACTGATGCAGAATTAGCACTCCCAGTACTTCTATGAATATCCCCATGGAGTGCTATGGATGCCGAAAATGGTGACTTACACTGCCTTGACATCACTCGTAATCCCATAGTAAATCCATAGGATCAAGTGGTGGTCAAAGTAACTGATTTTGGCGGTTATTCAGGGGATTTACCATTGAATTACTGCCAAACTCAGAATGAGTGGGATAGAACCAACAAGTGACACTCTGGAAGTTTAAGTTGGGTCCTGGTGTTGAGTTGTTGGTTCAGGCCGAACGATGCAGTGGCAAGCTGGTTTGAGATGCAGGCACGGTAGTTTGAAGGATAAGAGGGGTGCTGAAAAGCAGCACTCGGGAGGAACCCTATGTGTCAGGTATGGCTTGATGTTGGTTCAACCGGCGTCAAGGCGGCAGAATGGGGACCCGTAGCTGATCTGGTCGTCCAGATGCTGTGAGACCCACATAGGGGCTCAACGACAGGATGAATCCTTTCAGGGTCTGTTCTCCCGACCTATGGAGTTTCTGATGCAGAGTGGCAGGTCCTGGTCCACAGTAAGAGTCACACCCAATGTGCCTTGGGAGTGGTTGAGGCAGAGCTCTCCACTGCCTTGACTGCTCCACCTTCACCTAAGTGGTTGAGGGTTTCGGAAAATACAACTCTCCCAAAACAGGTCCAATGAATCCTTCTCAGATGTTTGTTTCAGAATGAATCAAAGAAGTTGTGGGAGAATGTGCCTTTTAAAGGTAAAAGTCCATAGGTCGTTGGACGAAAGCTAGCAAGTGTCCAATTACTGCTCCTGGAATCAGTGGACTTTGCCTTCAGACATCACATCCAAAGTGATGTGTGCTACAAGGAGTGCAGGTGACAGGAATCAGAGATAGAGGTAGAAAGAAACAAGATGGTGGAGCCTTCCTCCAATTGTCAAGAGCTCCCTCTGTGTACACTAACCCTGCCCCCTCTCTTCTCAATAGAATCTGAGGCATTTGGTTATGCAGCAACCTGGCGTGAGGCTGTATGAATAGGTATTCTTCTTTGATCCCTGTTCCCAGGCCAGCTTCCTGTAGATTGGCTGTCTATATGGAGAGATGTTACCGGCCCTCAGAGAGGAATTAATGAGAGGTAATCCACAGGGTCAGAGCCTTGCTGCCGGTGTAGAGGCAGCCTTCTCTCGGGAGAATAGACATAGTCCCTTTACAGCTGGACTAGGTTCACAGGGTTGATACATGTGTGATATAAAACTGCCGTGGCTGCATTCATTTTAAGGATACCATCCACCATACCCTAATTCAAGTATGCCTTATATTTAGTGATTATTCTTCTAGCAGTACAGGAGAATCTTAATTATGGGTTTTGCGACAGGGGTGTCTGATGCTGGAAATGCATCGGAGGGACAGGGCCTCCGTATCCTTGTCCTTTACTGATTTTTATCCTGTGTCCTGTCGTGTTTTCCGTGCAGGAGTTCATGGGGGACTCCTGGCGGTGCAGCTCTCTTTCTTTTGGTTTGGTGAACGGACCCGTGGGATACCCTTATGGCACCCCTGGGTGGGGGTACAACCCTGTGCCCCTAGTGTATGTTTTTGGGCACCTGTGGGTGGCCCGCAGAGCAGGGTATGGGCTGGTGGCAGCTCCATGCTGAATTTGACAGATGCGCGGAGTATCCTCCATTTTGGGATACCCCAGCCCTGCCATTGGAATCAGTTGATTCTGATGGAAAACAAGATGGCCCCAGTGGCCTCTTGCTTTCTATTACCCATTACCTTGTTTTCCCAAAGTCCTGGGAAGCCCTGACTCTGTCCCTTCCGCCTGACTGGCTGTTGGGTGGAAGTGCCATATATGGTGTTGTTGTGAAGGCCGGCCGGACTAGCTGGAGCCTTCCCGGTGATGTATGTTGTGGGTACCTCCTGTGGGTGGGACCTGGGTGAATAGAGTGTGTGACGAATATGCATTCTGTGTTGTAGGTGTCCAGTATCTGGTGGTTGACACAATGACTGAGACAACCCTGCCCGAAACCGGAATGAATGCAGCTTGGAGTGTTGAATGGCTTGGTAATTGTCCCAATACACATAACTTGTTGTGAGTGTCTGGAGAGAAGTGAATGGCCTGAATACCTCGTGTGCCTGATTGGCTGCCTGCCTGCATGAATGCCCGTAGTCGTGATTGGATGCTTGAGTGTGACCCAGCGGAATGAATGGGAGATCAACAATATATCAGGGGACCTCTCACTGCTAGGAATTGTGTTCAGAAGCTGAAGTCCACTACGACGAGTAACTGGAGTAACTGACGCTTGACCTTGAAACCCCCCGCTGGATGAGAAGGAGTGCTGTGGCTCTCCCTCGCAATCTGAAGGCTGCTGTGTTCCCAAGGACTGACCCAGAGAGGACCTGGTAAGGCGCCCTCTTCCCGAGCTACGAGGGACCATCGTGCACAGCTGATCTTTGCCAACGCTCCCTGGTAGACAGACCTTCGACAGGTTGCCGACCCGATACGGGGACTGCTGCGGAAATCCAAGGAGAAGCGCCCGGACTGTTGTCCGCCACTGTCGACGACCGACATCGCCGACTGGAGCGGCCGTGCTCCCGTTTGCCTAAGAACTTCCATTGATCATCGGACGCTCTCGCCTGCATCGTCATCCGCTTGTCTCCCGCTGGAGAAGGCCCAACCGTTAACGTGCCGAGGAGTATCCACCGGTGGGTTTCCCGCCACCTAAGGACCACAGAGACGCCGACGACTCGACGCCCTTGCTGGGCCACAGTTCTTCATCATCTCTTTGCGGTCCAGATCTATCGTCACCTAGGTGCCCTGTACGCCTCTTCCTTGCAGGACGCCAACGCTCTGTCATCGACAGGCACCGCTAGGAACAAAGCTGTCACTTCACTGCCGTAGTTCCACCTGTTCACCGTCAGACGTTCGACGACCCGTGACTCCCGCCTTAAAGGGAGGGCACTCAAGAAGGGCTGTCGATTCCCCAACACCGAACGCCAAGTTCCCCGACACCTCTCGACGATCCGTGGCTCCCGCCTGAAAGGGAGGCACTCAAGAAGGATCGGTCGGCGCATCGTCGGAGAACTCTACTCCACCAGGTACATTGAGGGGGTAAAACCTTAATTGGAAGAAGTAAGACTATCAAACATTATATGGACTGGGCTTGTGCTATATATCGTTATTTTACAGGTTGCCCAGGTGGGGGGATCTCCACACAGATCTGTGCCTAGCGGTAGGGGTCAGCATTCTGCCTGTTGTTTCAACCATCTTACGTTCCTTCCTATCTCTATTGCTGGTTTCCTCGTTATTAATCTGTATGACATTTTAACCGTACAGTTGATGCACTTTAATGAGATTTGATAACCTTAGTGGTACCACTTTAGAATTGTATATATTTATCATTATTGACTTCCGAGTACAAAGGGCGTTATTGTGATTGTGTACATACCTTTGAATATTAATTATATAAAGACTGTGTTTTCAGTAATACAGTGTGTGGACATTCCTTTGTGGGGGTTCGGGGACTACACTGTACTTAAGAACCAGCCCACATCACCTCCTGAGAAGCTAGTCCTTGATTGCTCGTCCATTGCTACCTTATAGAGAATCTTGGCTGGGGTCCGCTGTGCTTCTCCTCTACCATATAGAGAGCTGAAGTACAGACACCCCCTACCAGTCTTTACACTGGTGGCAGCGGTGGGATGCTTATGGTTTTAAGAAACAGTGTATAACCGTGCCACTTACAAAATATCTGCGCTTTATTCAATTAAAAGTTTGGGTGTGTACAAAATAACTGCATTACAAGCAATGGAGTCTATTGCGAATGGTAAATTGACTCAGATGAGCTTAGAGGCTCTCCAGAGTGCTTGTGAAGCCAGGGAGTTAGACTTTGTGGATAAGTCTAGGGCTGAGCTGATAGCTGCCCTGGTGGACTACCAGACCGATGGTGAAACTCTTGATGAGGAGGGGAATGCAACCAATGAGGACTCCGCCCCTGGGGTTTCTACTGAATCTGTTTCTGGGAATGCCGCCATTCCTGCTGCCTCTGTTCCGAACCCCAGCAATTCCTTGGAACTTGAGTTATTAAGGATGAAATTGGCCTTTGAATATCGCAAGTTGGAAATAGATGCTGAGCTTAAGAAAGAGGAGCTGGCGCAACAAGTGGAACTCAAGAATAGGGATCTTGAACTCAAAGACAAGGACACTGAATGTCTGAGAAATCCAGCTAGAGAAAGCTCGAGTGGAGACTTCAGCGAAACCCAGTGAGAGTGTCAGGTCCCCAGCCACTAAATTTATGAAGGATTTGGTTGGTGTGTTTGAGGAGGGTTCTGATATCCTCCAATGGATTGAAGCGTTTGAAATGGCCTGTGCAATTCATGATGTTGACAAAAGAGATTGGACTAAGTGTTTGCTAAGCAGAGTGTCTCAAACTGGATATGACTGTATTCTGAAGCTGAGTGTTGAAGAAAGGGGTCAGTATGAGTGTATGAAATCTGCTTTGATTGCCAAGTTTGGCAAGACTCCTACCCAATACCTTAAAAGGTTCAGGGATTTTAAGAAAGAGAGAATGTGTCTTGGGTTGACTGGGTGAGTGCTGCACACATGAATATGATGGGGTGGATTGATGGTTACAAGGTGAAAACTTTTGTTGAATTGTCCCACCTGTTGTTTTTTGAGCATTTTTCTGAAGCCTGTTCACCAGAGCTGCATCAGTATGTTGCTGACCAGAACATTTTGGATCCCTTTAAGCTGGCTAGGTTGGCTGACAAGTGGGTCTCCCACCGGGTGTCCCCTAAGGACTCCAGTGGGAAGGACAAGGACAAAGAAAAGGGGGCCTCTCAGAAAGCTGAGGAGTCCCAAAAGCAGTCACAGCCGAATAAACCTAAACCCTCCTCTACTAAGACCCAAAAATCTAGTGGGGATAAGTCATCTGTGGGTGGGAATAAGAGTAGTGGTCCACCTGCTGCAAAGCAGGCTCCCGGTAGTTCCAGTAGAGTACCCCGCACTCCCGGCACTTGTTGGGACTGTGGGGCTCTGGATCACAAAAGGGGTGACTCCAAGTGTAAAGGTAAGGCACTCGGAGTACAGGCTGTCAGCCTGACCTACCCTTACCCCATGTCTGAGGTGGAGGCCACTGTCCTCCCCTCCTCTACCGGGATCACTTTTGGTGCTCCCGTAGAGATTTCCTTAGTGTCCCTTGGGGCCTGGGACCAGTACGCAGAAGTACTGGCGACTATCCCACATAACACCAGTAGATTTTTGAGAAGTGTCCTCCTGAATGGCCAGCCTTCTACTGGTTTGAGAGACACTGGGGCAAGCATGACAGTGGTGGACAGGACCCTGCTCAAGCCAGAGGACTATGTAGATGCTCCTCTGAGAACCACCAGGTTAGCTGGTGGGCCGCCCAAATGATCGCCTGTAGCCTGAGTCACACTTGTAATTGGAGATAAGACAGCAAAGCTTCCTGTCCTGGTTCAGGACAACGTCCCTGCTAACATTCTGTTAAGTAACGATCTAGTCGAGTTGGGATTGATCGCGGATGGTCTTCCCATGGCTGCTGCTGCGGTCACTAGGTCACAGGTGACACCGGGTCTGGCTGTGAGTCAGGTACCCGAGCGGAAGGTGCGGCCTAAGGCACGACGAAGGAAGAGCAAGAAGGCCACCTCTGAGGAGGGAGCTCCTTCTCTTCCTGCTGTTCCTACAGCACCCATTGGGGTCCATGCTCCGGACGGGCTGGGTCCAGTGGTAAACCCCGCCTCAACTCCTGTGGGCGAAGAGCCAGAAGACTCTCCTGTGGGAGAGGTTCTCAACCCGGAGGATCATCCCGATCGTCAATGCTTGTTAGCTGAAGGGGGACCCTCCTGGGCAGACTTCTTTAAAGGACAGAGAGAGTGTCCCTCTCTCGAGGGTCTGAGGAAACAGGCCCTGTCCCAGGCACAAGGAGAAGTGCCTAGGACTTTCCGGATTTATTGGGAGGGTGAGCTCCTTGTTAGTGAGCCCACTAAGCCTGAACCTGGTGCCCTCAAGAGGTTGGTGGTACCCCAGGGTTACCGGCCCTTCCTACTGCAGTTGGCGCATGAGGTGCCCTTGGCTGGTCATCTTGGTACCAAGAAGACTAAGCTGAGGCTCTCTGCCCATTTCTTTTGGCCTCGAATGGGAGTAGAAGTGGAGTCCCACTGCAGGACCTGCCCAACCTGTCAGTTGTCTGGCAAGACTGGAGGCAGTGTCATTGCCCCACTGCAGCCATTGCCAGTGGTTGGCACACCGTTTGAGAGGGTGGGCATCGACATCGTCGGTCCCCTTAACCCTCCCACGTCAGGTGGACATCGGTTCATCCTGGTTTTGGTAGATCATGCCACCAGGTACCCTGAGGCTATACCCCTTCGGACTGTTACTGCCAAGGTGGTTGCCCGGGCCCTCCTGGGCATTTTCACCATTGTTGGATTCCCCAAGGAGGTTGTCTCTGACCGAGGATCCAACTTCATGTTTAGTTACATGAAAACCATGTGTAAAGAGTGCGGGGTAACCTACACGTTCTCCACTTCTTACCACCCCCAGACCAATGGTCTGGTTGAGAGATTTAATAAAACTCTCAAGGGCATGCTAGGTGCTTTGGAAGAGCCCCTAAGAAGGAAATTGGATCTCCTCCTTCCATGCCTGCTGTTTTCTTACAGAGAGGTACCTCAAGAGGGTGTTGGTTTCAGCCCCTTTGAGTTACTCTTTGGACACCCCGTGAAGGGGCCCCTTGCCTTGATAAGACAAGGTTTGGAAGCCATCCCTCCCGGTCCCGCCAAACAAGTGGGGGACTATGTGTTAGGCCTCAGGCGGAGGATGACACAGATGATGGGTCAAGCAACAGCGAATCTCAAGGCCAGCCAGGAATTGAACAAATACTGGCATGACCTTAAAGCATCGCAAGTGGATTGGACTCCGGGACAGGAGGTCCTCGTGATGGAGCCTTCCAAGCCTCGGGCATTGGCAGATAAATGGACTGGACCCTTCAGGATAATCTCCAAGATGGGGGCGGTCAACTATCTGGTTGACATGTGACTCCCAGGGGTAGCCCCTCAGGTATTCCATGTCAATAGGCTCAAGTCTTCCCACAGGCGAGCAGAAGTCTCATGTCTCTTGTTAGCTTTAGAGCAAGAAGAGGATGAGAGTGAGCCCCTTCCTGATTTGCTGCATAGCAACCCTCAGGATGGCCCAGTGGAGGGAGTGCAGCTCTCTCCTGATTTGACAACTGAGCAGCAGAGGGCCTGCAGGACTTTGCTCCAGCAGTATGCCTCTCTGTTTTTGCTGAAGCCAGGCCTTACACCGTGGGGTAAGCACTAGATTGACACTGGTGACAGTGTGCCTGTCAAAAGCAGGAGCTACCGAATGTCAGATACGGTTAAGAACCACATCCAGGCTGAGGTCACCAAGATGTTGGATCTGGGTGTTATTGAACCCTCAATCAGTCCCTGGTCCAGTCCCGTGGTCCTTGTCCCCAAGACAAGTTCCCAGGCAGGTACCAAGGATTGGAGGCTCTGTGTGGACTACCGAGGAGTCAATGCCGTCACCAAAACTGATGCGCACCCATTGCCCAGGGCTGATGAGCTCGTGGACACCATAGGTGCTGCCAAATTTATGAGCACCTTTGACCTCACCTCAGGCTATTGGCAAATAGCTCTGATGGACCATGCCAAGGAAAGGACGGCGTTCTCAACACCAGAGGGACTCTACCAGTTTAGGGTCAGAAGAATGCCTCTGCCATCTTCCAGAGATTGGTCAATCATGCTCTCAGTGGGCTGAAAGCCTTTTGTGTGGCTTATTTAGATGACATTGACATCTACAGTTCCACTTGGGAAGAGCACTTGACACATCTGGGTAGAGGTTGCAGGCCTTAAAGAGGGCTAACCTCATTATCAAGGCCACCAAGTGCCAGATAGCTCAGGGGAAAGTCACGTATCTTGGTCATGAGGTAGGAGGGGGGTCAAATCCAACCTCTCCCCAGTAAGGTACAGGATGTACAGGACTGGGAGACTCCCACTACTCAAACCCAGGTGAGAGCCTTTTTGGGCCTCACAGGGTATTATCGCAATTTCATGGCGGACTATGGAACCATAGCTGCACCACTGACAGCTCTGACTTCACCCAAGCAGCCTAGGAAGGTCAATTGGACTGAAGACTGTCAGAGGGCCTTTGATGGCTTGAAAGAAAGTATGTGTCGGGCACCCGTGTTGTGTGCGCCTGACTACAGCCGACCCTTTATCGTCCAGACGGATGCCTGCGACACCGGAATTGGAGCTGTCTTGTCCCAATTAGATGACAAAGGGAGAGAACATTCTATCATAGTCATCAGTAGACAACGCAAGGGTAGAGAATTTAGGTGGGCTACTGTTGAAAAGGAATGTTTTAGTATAGTTTGGAGCCTTAGGCGTTTTAGACCCTACCTTACGGGCTCTACCTTCAAGGTCCAAACAGATCATAAGCCCCTGAAGTGGCTTATGAAGATGAAGGGTGAAAACCCAAAACTGCTCAGGTGGTCCATTAGCCTGCAAGGGCTAGACTTCACCATAGAGTACAGACCAGGGAAGAGTCACGATAAGGCAGATGGCCTTTCCAGAAGGTATGTTGACCGTCTGGATGAGGGTGTCTATCCCGTGGGAGATTAGGCAACCTCCACCTCAGTCTGGGGGGGCGACTGTGATGCTGGAAATGCATCGGAGGGACAGGGCCTCCGTATCCTTGTCCTTTACTGCTTTTTATCGTGTGCTCAGTTGTGTTTTCCACGCAGGAGTTCATGGGGGACTCCTGGCGGTGCAGCTCTCTTTCTTTTGGTTTGGTGAACGGACCCGTGGGATACCCTTATGGCACCCATGTGTGGGGGTACAACCCTGTGCCCCTAGTGCATGTTTTTGGGCACCTGTGGGTGGCCCGCAGAGCAGGGTATGGGCTGGTGGCAGCTCCATGCTGAATTTGGCAGGTGCGCGGAGTATCCTCCATTTTGGGATACCCCAGCCCTGCCATTGGAATCAGTTGATTCCTGATGGAAAACAAGATGGCCCCAGTGGCCTCTTGCTTTATATTACACATTACCTTGTTTTCCCAAAGTCCTGGCAAGCCCTGACTCTGTCCCTTCCCCCTGACTGGCTGTTGGGTGGAAGTGCCATATAGGGTGCTGTTGTGAAGGTCGGCCAGACTAGCTGGAGCCTTCCCGGTGATGTATGTTGTGGGTACCTCCTGTGGGTGGGACCTGGGTGAATAGATTGTGTGATGAATATGCATTCTGTGTTGTAGGTGTCTAGTATCTGGTGGTTGACACAATGACTGAGACAACCCTGCCCGAAACCGGTATGAATGCAGCTTGGAGTGTTGAATGGCTTGGTACTTGTCTTAAATACACATAACTTGTTGTGAGTGTCTGGAGAGAAGTGAATGGCCTGAATACCTTGTGTGCCTGATTGGCTGCCTGCCTGCATGAATGCCCGTAGTCGTGATTGGATGCTTCAGTGTGACCCAGCGGAATGAATGGGAGATCAACAGTATATCTGGGGACCTCTCACTGCTAGGAATCGTGTTCAGAAGCTGAAGTCCACTACGACGAGTAACTGGAGTAACTGACGCTTGACCTTGAAACCCCCCGCTGGACGAGAAGGAGTGCTGTGGCTCTCCCTCGCAATCTGAAGTCTGCTGTGTTCCCAAGGACTGACCCAGAGAGGACCTGGTAAGGCGCCCTCTTCCCGAGCTATGAGGGACCATCGTGCACAGCTGATCTTTGCCAACGCTCCCTGGTAGACAGACCTTCGATAGGCTGCCGACCCGATACGGGGACTGCTGCGGAACTCCAAGGAGAAGCGCCCGGACTGTTTTCCGCCACTGTCGACGACCGCCGTCGCCGACCGGAGCCGCCGTGCTCCCGTTTGCCTAAGAACTTCCATTGATCATCGGACGCTCTCGCCTGCATCGTCATCCGCTTGTCTCCTGCTGGAGAAGGCCCGACCGTCGACGCGCCGAGGAGTATCCACCGGTGGGTTTCCCGCCACCTAAGGACCACAGAGACGCCGACGACTCGACTCCCTTGCTGGGCCACAGTTCTTCATCATCTCTTTGCGGTCCAGAACTATCGTCACCGAGGTGCCCCGCACGCCTCTTCCTTGCAGCACGCCAATGCTCTGTCGTCGACGAGCACCGCTAGGAACGAAGCTGCCACTTCACTGCCGTAGTTCCACCTGTTCACCGTCGGACGTTCGACGACCCGTGACTCCCGCCTTAAAGGGAGGGCACTCAAGAAGGGCCGTTGATTCCCCAACACCGAATGTTAAGTTCCCTGACACCTCTCGACGATCCGTGGCTCCCGCCTGAAAGGGAGGCACTCAAGTAGGATCGGTCGGCGCTTCGTCGGAGAACTCTACTCCACCAGGTACATTGGGGGGGTAAAACCTTAATAGGAAGAAGTAAGACTATCGAACATTATATGGACTGGGCTTGTGCTATATATCGTTATTTTACAGGTTGCCCAGGTGGGGGGATCTCCACACAGATCTGTGCCTAGCGGTAGGGGTCAGCATTCTGCCTGTTGTTTCAACCATCTTACGTTCCTTCCTATCTCTATTGCTGGTTTCCTCGTTATTAATCTGTGTGACATTTTAACCGTACAATTGATGCACTTTAATGAGATTTGATAACCTTAGTGGTACCACTTTAGAATTGTATATATTTATCATTATTGACTTCCGAGTACAAAGTGCGTTATTGTGATCGTGTACATACCTTTGAATATTAATTATATAAAGACTGTGTTTTCTGTAATACAGTGTGTGGACATTCCTTTGTGGGGGTTCAGGGACTACACTGTACTTAAGAACCAGCCCGCATCACCTCCTGAGAAGCTAGGCCTTGATTGCCCGTCCATTGCTACCTTATAGAGAGTCTTGGCTGGGGTCCGCTATGTCTCTCCTCTACCATATAGAGAGCGGAAGTACAGACACCCCCTACCAGTCTTTACAGGGTGCATGTCTTAAATGCAGCACCTGTGCTGCAGAGACTTGGCTGTCAGCCATGAAATGCAGGTGTTGCAGATCAGGATACTGATGCACCAGGGCACAAGTGTACACTATGCTTTTGGTCATGGAGCCTATGAGAGGGGAATCTGATCACGGGATTGCCCTTTCAGAGATGGAATTACCTGCATCATCTTATTAATTAATACAAATCAAAAAGGCCAGGCCTCCTACACCCTTGCCTGATGGCAATACCTCACAGGGATATGGTAAACTGGACTAAGGCAGGTCTGGATTCTATGGGTTTACAGGCTCAATCGATTACTGAAAAGATCATTAATTAATATAACAGGGGTGGTCTTTTCAATAAAATATATTTTTTACCATCTCCTCTATCAACATTTACACATCTTAAAAAACAGCATCTTTTTTGTTTATACAGAGTCTAATTCACAGACTTAATGGATTATGGGGAGGGTACCCACACAATATCCTCTACCACATAGAATGTCTTCTCTGTGATGAGTCACTCCTCTACAATGCCTGTTGCCTGCTCCAACCTTTTCAGATCCATTTTAACACATTTGCTTACATCCTGCCACCTCTTCACAGGTTCTCCTATGCTTAGTTTCTTGAATTTATTCATGCGTAATCCACACATAGCATCAAATGCTCTTTTTGCACACAGGGACAGATTATCTATTCTTTTCCATTGTGCAGAAAAAGAAGAAAATTAATTTAGCAACAATGTTGTTGCTTGTATTGTAGGAAAATGGAGCAAACAGGCTTTGCCTCAATCTTTCTGCGATAGCTCCATATGTGTGTGTGCTGTTCTCATGATAATTCTTAGAGAATCCAAAAAACAAAGTAATAATACCTTGTTAGGAATGGCGCTTCGCAGTTTGCCCCATAAGGTTGCTGCCAATTTAGGAGTAGAAAGCTTCACAACAAAGTATGTTCAGGGTATAATAAAACAATTCAAAAGTGTGAGTTTAGTAACTGGATATGTTTAATTCACATTCCTGTTATTTTCTTCAGAGTAAAGTGATCCTGAAAATCATAATTTGGGTTTCCATCCTGAGTTGCCCATAATACTTAAGTGCCAATGCATTTCGGAATAAACTTCTTCAGGGCAGTATATAGGCAATATTTAGTATCACATAACTGAGTTATGCTATTTTCTTACATGTGTACGAACGTGTGCACAAAAGTATTGTTAGTCTTATTCGCGCGAGCTGTGAACTAGTTACTAAACTCACACTTTTGAATTGTTTTATTATACCCTGAACATACTTTTTTGTGAAGCGTTCTACTCCTAAATTGGCAGCAACCTTATGGGGCAAACTGCGAAGCGCCATTCCTAACAAGGTATTATTACTTTGTTTTTTGGATTCTCTAAGTTTGGACCGGTCCTTGTGCGACGGGACCGATATGGACTGGCAGCTCCAGGCAAAAGTATTTAGAATATAAAGTTAAACTCATCTATACAATTTTACTACCTAAGGACTAAACAATAGTCGTGCCCTCCTCTTCATCTTCATAGTCATGATAATACTTGTCACATTGTTTGTTGCAGGCACAACCAGCACTTTATTTCCCACTAAGGACTACGCATTTGCATTTTGCATGAATATTAACTTGATGAGTCTGAGCTCAAATGTTCATACATAAACAAAAATGGCTAATTATTACATATTTTTGATGAAATTAGTAGTTCCAAACATTATCACTGATTTGGGAAAAGTAATTTGGCTAATGTGTGATTAAATACTATGACCAGGGCATGGCTGGATCAATTTCAGAATAGTCTCATTAGGAAGAGGAAGGATGTTGCTACAGCAGCAGAGGAATGGGCATTAGTTGAGTGCGAAGTTCAAAATGAATAACATTGGGTTAAATGAGAGGTAGAACATTGAAATGGGCTTTAATTGAGGGGAAGGCAGAACATTACAATTGGATTTATTTGAAGGACATGTAGAAAATTTAAATATGATTTAGTTGAAGTACAAGAAGCAATTTGAAATACGAAAGGCCAACTTTTTGTCACTACTTTTGACTCTACTACGACACAGTGAACATCTTACAGGATAAAAATGTGAAGTCACCTCTTTGTCCTTTTGGGTAGATGGTGCAGTTGCTAAGGGGGAAAGGTCTCACCACAAGCCGTGTGATGTTGTGCCTCAATGTGTCATGGAGAGGAAATCTTGGCTAACCCCAACATGCCACCCACAGGAGACAGGGGATTGTCCGGTGTCCTCTGTGCCTTTAAGGGAACCAATCATGAGGGAGTCCCACTTTATGTTTGTAAGCCACAGTTAACACCTCACATCCCAACTCTGTGTCAAATTACCAGAAAGGTGGGAAATAGGAACCAGTGATGCAGATCCTATGCAAGCTCCTTCTGAATGTGTGCTGGATTATGTGGCTGAAAGCCCTTGGGAGTTGGCTTGCATGTAAGCCAACAGGTGAGAAGGTAGTCCTTTGGAGTCAACAGAGTCAACGGTGCCTGCGCACTCAGCCCTCCTGGCTCTGGTACAGGCATCACATCCAAAATGGCAATGCAATATTTGATCCGCATGTTCAGCAAACCTCTGCCATCTTATGGAATCCATGGACATAAAATAATATGTACTAAACCCCACTCATGTCAGGAGACACATACTCAACTTTGTCTTCTCTTTGTCTCCCCTGATAAAATGCCTCAACCTGATCCCACTTTACTGGACAGACCCTATCCACTATGTATTCCCACTGTTCCGCGAACAGATTATTTATAGAAGCACCAGTACAGTCTTACATGCCAGCAAGGCCAAACAACCCCAATGTTGATGCCTTATTGCCAAGCTTCATATAAACTTTGAAGTAACAGGTAGACATACATGCCCCCTTGAAGTATCACAACATGATGAAACCCTCGGTCCCATGGTATATGCAAACAATGACCTATAATAAACACACAAGAAAATCAATGGCACAAAACACATGAGCACAAAGACCGCCTCAGCTCAAGGGCATTAGTCAGTACTCAAGGTGCACTCATCACTGAAGCTAAAGCTACATATTACTTCATCATTATTGTGGCAGCCACTAACAGGAGTAAATCCTTATTTGTGGCCAGCCAAATGCCCAAACAGCTAATGACACTCCAACATCACTGAAACCTATCTCATGCAAGGACGAAATCCTTCCATATATCATCATAAAACAGTTCTCAGGATCCACTCTTATCCCCTCCCTCAAATAGTCAACATGTTGCTCAGTCAGGGAACCTTGCCAAACATCACAAAAACAAGACAAATTCCCCACTTGTCAAAAAGCCCACTCTGAACTCAGATGAACTTGGTCACTAGCAGACGATCACTAGCCTTCCGTTCATTGGTGAAATCATTGAGAAGGCAGGTAGCAATCATTTCCCAGATTGAATTAACCAAGATGGTATTCTCCTTGATTAACACGATGGATTTAGACACATATGTTGTCACTATCTAAGTCATATATGATGCTCTCAAATTATGGATGAAGGTGACTCCTGCCTCTTGGTCTTTCTTGACTTTGTAAGTATATTGCTATTGTTTTTTTTGGCTATTTGCTGATTCTTAGAGGGATTTATTTGTTGTTTCTCTTTGACTCCCAACCTGTTTTCTGTGCTGGTCTGCCTGTATAGTGGTAGACCAGAAAAATTTGTTTACAGAATTATATCAAAATTTATATTAAATGATACAAAAATTGGAAAAAGTGAATAAATCACAAATTATTAGACACAACAGTTTTTTAGAAAACACAGCAGCGCAGCAACATTATTTTGCCTGAAAAGGCTAGTAAAAATCATACACACTTTCCATTCATAGCACAGCATTCAAACAAACCTCAGCAATCAGTGACATTCATACAAATTGTTAAAAACCAAACAAATAGAATTGTAAACATTACCCACACACCGTGGGTAATAAGCAGCGCTCAGATACCTGAGGGTTTGTAGCGCTATATAAATGCCAAATTATTATTATTATTATTATTATTATTATAAGAGGAGCGCAGGTCATGATTTCTCCCCAGAAAAACATTAATAGTTTATACAAAAAACAATAGAAATTATTAAACAAATCTATTGAAAAGGTGGATCACAGCAAAAGTTCAGATCACATCCCTTTGAGTTTTTCTGAAACGGTTTCGACGTGGAATGTTAATTTATACAACGTCTTCATCAGGAGGATGATGTACACATACTAGAAAAAACTAAAACATAACTATGTATTATTACAATTAAAACCCTAGTTAACAATAAGCTGCATGTACACCGCAACTAATGAAACTAAAAATTAAGAACAGTGATTAAAAGAATGTCAAATATATCCGAATCAAATAAATATAGTGACATCAAAATAGACCGGAATTGGAACCCAGAGCTAAGGGCGAGTAAAACCCAATGTGAACCCATGCTGAGTGCTGGCGGCAAAGTCCCCCAATAGCCAGTCCGAGCTGAACACCCAAGGAGGAAACTTTAAAAAGCTGACAACCATGCTAGAGTAACTGACCTGGAATACAGCAACTGCTGTTTTAGACAAGTAAACGTGGAAGGATGTCCCATGGTCCTTTACCATGTGGCATGATTCGTCCCAAGATCTATAAAAACCAGAGGGTAAAGTTTGTGAACAAAGTCCTAATACAATATAAGGAAAATGAATAGGGCGCCAATGAAGGCTCACCTTCAAAAGCCCTTGCTTATTGTAGGGAAAACAAGGGGCGGCTACTGCTTCGTGGAAGCTGAATAGGCGTTGCCTGCTGGGATGGTCAGGTAGACAAGCTGAAAGTGTAACATACATCCGAGAATGGCAATTGGTTAATAAACAGACAGTTGTGGGGCTTACACAAGCAATTGAAAGGAAAGATGCAATGTGGTTTAAAGTTTGAGATTCAACCAGGTGCCTAAGAAGACCCACCCGCCAGCGGCATTGCTGCTGCTAATATTTGCAGTATTGCGGTCAATAATGTTAGTGCCCTGTCCATTAGCCACATGAGTTGCCTTAGCTCTTTTGGAAACCAGGAGCTGCGCAGCTTCAAATGGCACTCGACCAAAGTGCCTTGACTGAGTCATAACAGGAAAATAACAAAGATAAAAACAGACTCCTCCTCAAGTGTAGAGTTTCCAAGTGTTGGAATGTTTACCTCATACGCCGGGAGACTTCAGATGGAAGGCAGAAAGTGATTAATCTTTCACACCACGGCAGCTAAGACTCTCGTAAAAAACGCCACGCATATGCATAGGGCCCACAACCTACAGCTGGTGCTCCGGCTTTATAAATAGCCCAGGAAGCCCGCTGCCATCACTACGCAACGTGTAGCTGCTCTGCACGTGACTGCAGGGCTGGAGGGAAGTGCAAGGGGACAGGTTGGATGTGCACATAACTGCCAGGCATTTATAAAAAAAGAAACTGGAAATGACGGGAATTAACACAACTGATTCGGGCAAATAGAGCTCAATACTATTTACATGAATAGCGCTCACATGACTGCAACGCAGGTTAAGAGTCGAAAATGAAAAAGGAACAATTATGGCACTCGTGACCCACAAGGGTTTGAGAATTAAGGTTGAAAACCCAATTTAGCCACCTTAATGCCAAGGCGGTAAGAACAATGGTAAAGGAACCAATTAACAACTTCTATTACCAACCCAAATACATATGTTTTCACATATATAAGTGAAAAGGGCAATTCTATGTCAAGACAGAGGCGAGCATTAAGCTTCTTCTTCTTTATTTTCCACTCTCCAGCAGTTTCAACAAATATAAACTTTGTAAACTTTTTATTTTCAAATATAACTTTTTTTTTTTAAACGAAAAACTTCAAGTCCCATCAATCCTGTAGTCCCATAGTCTATGGCCATGTGACCTTGTCCTTCCTGTTCCTTAGTCCTTCCTCTTCTTTTTCTGCTCTCCAAAAGATAAGTACAACTTTATAGTTCTCCGTGATTCGTTATTTCTGTTAATGATTTTGGGTTTCATTGTAGAGTTTACAAGGTTTATATACTCTTCTGAGGCGTGCACGCGCGGAGGTGGAGCATTACATTAGGATAATCACTAAAACCGTGATTATTTTAGTGAGTGGAATCTGAGGCCCCGTGCCGCACTACCCGGCACTCCAGGGGCCTGCAGATTTCTCCTCACAGGTCCTGCGGCGGTTCGCTCGTGCCGGGAGCGGGTTTAGCCCCCACCCTTTCCTCGCTCGTATAGTACGCATGTAGCCCCCACCCTCGGGATTCGCGAGGGGAATCTCCACGGCCTGCTGTGCAGAGGAGCAGCTCCGGCCCCCACCCTTGTGGAGGCAGGGTCAGGGAGCGTGCACGGTTTGCAGAAAGAGGGAATCCCCTCTATCTTCATACGAGCGTAACGCTCGCAAGACAAGCCCCCACCCTTGGGGGGGAGGAGCTTAGCTCGGCAATCTCCGTTACAGGAGAAATTTTAAAGACATTCATGAGCGTTTATCACTACAGAGCAGGAATTAGCTCCAAGTTTATCCGTAGTTTTGCTGGTATTAAGCTCTTCAAGAGGGTATCTAACCCAAGGGATAGTGAAAAGAATTCCTGCAAGAATAGTCACGTACTGAGTGAAGAGAAGGTGCAGCCTCGTAAAGTGAATCAGTGGACGTGCCACTACACCTTTCTAAGGTAACTTTAAGTCACCTGACAGCACAAGAAATGTCCAATTTTGAGTGGAGTGATGAGGAGGCAGGCTATGAAGACCTGGCCCACAGTTTTAAAGAAGTGCTGGGGGATTCACTGTCAGAGGCAGTAGCTCAAGGAGTTAGACCCCTACAGGAGAGACTCCAGACCAATTGAGCTCTTTTTGAGTAAGAATAATATAAGCACCGAAGGAAGACCCGTCCACTAGGACCTCTGCGAAGGGTCCAAAGGGGTGAATCAAGGCCCGGAAGAGCGGAGACTCTTCTGACCCCCCGGGCCAGATGGAAGAGGCAAGACCAATAGCCCCAGAGGCTCCTGACGCTTTCAGCAAACTCAAGGAAGCGTTCATGAGGAAAACGCAGGTGCCGAGCCTCGAGACCCCATACTCAGGGGATGACAATATGGGCAACAGAGCAGAGGATTCCCCAGAACAGGAACGTCAGGAATCCCCGGCCTCCTCACAGGAGGAAGCAGACAATGAAGGGGACGAGGAAAGCCAGCCTCCTCCGAAGAAAAGACTCAGAAAACTGAACAACCTAGAAGAGGAGGAAACCTCTATGTTCCAACCAGAAGAAATAAGAAACCCCAGATCTTCCAAATGGGTGCCCTCACCGAGAGTAGCTAAATACATGATGCAGAGGCTGCGTAAGGCTTTAGAGAAGGAAGTCAGGCAGAGGATGAGAGCGGAGTGTCCGAAACCAGACTTAGCAGGCAAGGTGACAGAAGCCCCGGAACTCGACCTGAAGATGCTCACTTTCGTCTCCAAGTCGAACAGAGACCCCAGGAAGGGCATAGACCGTTCCTGGAAGAGCTGCCAGGAAAAAGTCCTGGACGTAGCTGGTCCATTAGTGAAAATTATGGATATGGCAGAACGGGCTAAGGACACTGGTGAGGAAGTGGACCCAGGAGTCCTAGCCAACTGGGCGCAGAGGGCCGTATGCCTATTAGGCAACGCGAACTGCGCAATCTCATCGGAACGCAGAAAAGGCCTCCTGCTAAAAATTGACAACAAATTAGGAGATCTGTCGTCGTATGAAGCAGGCGAGGCGGCACAAGGACTCTTGTTCGGCGACACATTTGGCAAAGAAATGGGGAGGTTCGTGGGAACCTATACCTCATTAGAAAAGGCCCAAGCGTCAATGAAAAAAATCTTCCCCGGGAGAGTTTTTGGCGGGACCGGTCGGTTCAGAGGCCGAGCGACCGGTCGCTATCAGGCGTTCAGAAGGCCTCAAGGAAATAGAAACACCTACTGGGAGAACAGACAACCAGACACATTCTTCCCGTCGAGAGGTCTTTTCCTGAGAGGGAGGAGAGGCAGAGGACAGGGAAGAGGACACAACTTCCCCACAGGTGAGAATTTCTTCCTACCCTCCGGTTGGGGGGAGGACAGCGTTATTCTGGGAGAACTGGCGCACACTTTCCAGAGACGCCTGGGTTCTGCAGACAGTGAAAGGCATGCACATAGACTTCATAGAGACTCCCATCCAAGGTCAAATTCCCGTCCTCTAGCCGTGACCCAAATAGAGAAGAGTCTATTACACACAGAATTGCAAAAGCTAGCAGAGAAGCAGGCGATAGAGCAATGCGAATCGCTCCCAAAAATTATGAGCACTATGTTTCTAGTCCACCGGAAGGACAAAGTAAGGCCGGTAATAAACCTAAAAAACATGAGCAGATGGGTAGTCTACAACCATTTCAAGATGGAAGGGACCCATCAGCTCAGGGATACACTCAGGCAAGACGATTGCCTAGCGAGGATAGACTTAAAAGATGCATACCTGATGATACCAGTTCACAAAGAGTTTCGCCCATTCCTGGTATTCAACTGGGACGGGCAATTATGGCAATTTGCCACAATGCCTTTCGGGCTGGCTTCAGCGCCATGGGCATTCACGAAGATCATGAAACCGGTAGCAGCAGCGATCAGGGAGAAAGGGATACGGATGATTACATATCTAGACGATATACTGCTGATGGCCAGCTGCAAGGAAACACTCCTTTATCAAGCCGACTGGCTGGTGAAGCTCCAGACGTCTCTGGGATTCCTGATGAACCAGGAGAAGTCGGAAATGAAACCAACCAGGGGATTAGAATTCCTAGGGTTCATCCTAGATACGAGGACTGCAACTCTAGAGCTTCCAAGCAGAAAGATAAAAGACATAAAAAGAGAATTGAGAGCATGCCTCAGCAAAACAGTAATTTCCCTCTGCACTATTGCACGGGTGGTAGGCTTGTTAGCAGCCTCGATACAAGCGATTTTCCCAGGTCCGCTTCATTATCGAGCTCTGCAAAGGCTAAAGATAAAACACCTACAACAGGGCCTGCATTATCACCACTTAGTTCAGATCGATCTGGAATCCAGGACAGAACTACAGTGGTGGTCAGCAAACATGAAAGCATGGAACGGAAGAGCCATCTTCGGCGACCGTCCAGATCTGATAATAGAGTCAGATGACAGCCAAGCAGGCTGGGGAGCCCGATGCGGGAATCTCCAGACAGGTGGGAGGTGGAGCGCGGACGAACTCCGGCTGCACATCAACTGTCTGGAACTGCTAGCCGGATCATTTGCGATCAGGGCTTTTACGAAAGGAAAAGTGAATTCCTGTATTCTGCTGAAGGTGGACAACATTTCAGCAGTCAAGTACATAACTCATTTAGGAGGGACGAGATCCAGATTGCTGGCGGAGATAGCCAAGGATTTTTGGCACACCTGCCTGGAATCAGGGATTTCAGTGGTAGCCGAGTACCTTCCAGGTTCACTGAATGTGGTAGCGGACTGGAACTCCAGATACCTCTCAGACTCCAGCGATTGGATGCTGGATCGGGAGATATTCCAACAGCTGGAAGAACTGTGGTGACCGATTCACACATATCTGTTTGCGTCCAGACTGAATGCACAGAAAGAAAGATTCTTCAGTTGGAGGTTAGACCCAGCAGCAGCAGGGGCGGATGCTTTCCTACAGGATTGGAGAGAGCAGACACTCTACTCTTTCCCGCCATTTATAATGATGAGCAGGGTATTAGCGAAAATGCGCAGAGAAGCAGCGAGCCTCATAGTAGTGGCTCTGATTTGGAAATCACAAGTATGGTTTCCGACGCTCATGGAACTGTTAATAGACTATCTAAGGCTATTACCTCAAGGAGTGAGCCTGCTCACGGATCCAGCTGGGTCCTTTCACCCTCTGAGAGTGAAGGGGACACTGCCGCTGATGGCGTGCAAGATAGCAGGAGATGCTGGAATCTCCGTGGAATTTCGGCGCAAGCTGCAAGCCTCATCGCCGAGTCCTGGGCACCATCAACCAGAAGGAGCTATGACGCAGCTTGGAATAGGTTGTCGACATGGTGCAGAAGGAGAAAGATTCATCCCGTTTCTGCCCCTCTAGTCAAAATACTGAATTTCCTAGCGGAACTGATACAAGATGGTAAAGCTTACAGGACTATAGGAGTCTATAGGTCTGCAATCTCAGCAGGGCACCTGCCGATAGAAGGAATACCAGTAGGAGAAAATACAGCAGTGATCAGACTTTTGACAGGGATTAGATTTAGGAAACCGCCACAACCAAGATACGAAACCCTATGGGACGTGTCCATGGTGCTGAGATTTCTCGCAGATTGGCCAAACAACAGATATCTGTCTCTGGGACAGTTATCCGGAAAACTAGCTATGGTCCTGTGCATGGTATCATGCAGGAGAGTAGCAGACGTAAAAGCTCTGGAGATCAATAGGAAGACTTTCGGTCCGGAAGGAGTGACTTTCAACATAGTTAGAAGGACAAAAATAGACTCTTCCTCAATCACTTACCCATACATGCAAGATCACCCTAAATGGTGCGTAGCGACATGTATTAAAGAATACGAGTCTAGAACAGCAGAAGAGAGACCGGCAGGAACAACCCAGCTATTAATAGCACGGAGAAAACCACATAAGGGGGTAGCTACAGCCACAATAGCGAGATGGGTCAGAGACATCATGAACCTTGCAGGCATTGATATATCTAGATTTGGGGCGCACTCAGTCAGAGGGGCGATGGCCTGGAAAGCATTAGGGCAAGGCGCAGCGTTGCAAGACATCAGGAAAGCAGCAGATTGGGCTAGCGATACAACGTTTAGGGCGTTCTATTTTAGGCCGATTAATACAATAGCTGATCCAGTAGTAAGAAGCTTTGAACAAGCTTAATGCTCGCCTCCGTCTTGACATAGAATGAAGATTCCCCCTGCTAATAGCGCAGGGAGCTCTTGATTCTATTAAAGACAAGGAGGCAAGCATTCAATTCCTGTCCCAAATACACAAGCGGATGCATTGATGAAATAAAGGACTTGATGCAGTGTTTATGATTAATATGATTATTCCTTCCAGAATAGGGTGTGTATTCCCCGCCCTAACATGTACCTTTTGTTTCCTCCTGGCATTAGGAGATGAGCAAAAGAACAGCTGAAAAGCCTAAAAAGATCGCATTGCCTGGAGCGAGCTCGCAAGTTCAAGTGTGAGAGGCCAATCCAGCATTGAGCAGGAAGTTCAGAACAAGTTGACCAGTTGGTTTCATAGAATCAAGAGCTCCCTGCGCTATTAGCAGGGGGAATCTTCATTGGTGGCCAGAAATGTTCAGAAGGTGCAATTAAAGTGTGAGGAAATATATCCATGAGTAAGTTTAAGCATTTAAAATTTAAGCTCTCATAGATGCTACATGAATGGCTATACAGAAGCACTACAGAAGCACTAAAGCTGGAGGGCTCCTGGTGGTATTTCTAATTGAAAGGTCTAACTCATATTGAAATCCCACAATTCCAGAGTGTTCAAGCCTTTAAGAAGTGTTTTTAAATTAAAAATCCACATTTGTTCTTTGTAGGACAATTTATTGGCAATTTGGGCTGGACCATTGGGAAAGACTTTTTCGATGCAGAACCATGTAAGTGATTCTGCATCATGTCCCATTTCCACAAAATGAGTGACCAAAGGAGCCGAAAGATTGCACGTTCTGATTTAGAACGGTGTTCGTTGATTCGCAAGTGTACGTCTCTGGAGGTTTTACCAACATAATACAGTTGACACAGGCACTGGATGGCGTATACCACGTTCTTGCTTTTACAGGTGGTAAATGTGCGTAGTTCCCAAGTCTTACCGTCATTAGAGAAGTTCATAGTTTTTTTAGAAAATTTGCAAGCTGCACATGAGTTTCATGGGTAATGGCCTTTGACTTGGTTAAGAAAAGGATCTGTAACCTGGTTCACTCTGAGAGGTAACCTACTCGCACATGTAAGCTTCTGCCCCAAATATTTGCTTTTTTTAAAAGCAAATAATGGTTTCTGCAACTTGAGGTCTGTAGAATTGAGAATCCGCAAATATTTGAGAATGATACCTTTAATAGCCTGGTGAGACCTGGCGGGAATGACACCTCCCACCTGCAGAACTCGAGATCACCTGGTATGGAAACAACGGTGGCGGTGGGTTTACCGCCACCGTTATTTCCATACCAGGTGACTCGTAATGAGGACCCATGTCTTTTAGTGCCTGTGTCAAATACTTGTTGGAGAGTAAATGTCTTAAATATCTTGGTAGGTAGGAGAGTATTATGTTCATCTTGTAGATGACAGGCAAAATACTAAATGCATAGAAAAAGTCAATTTTGGTAAGCAGGAGGCAATGATATTCAGTATCTGTAGCTGGGTGTACTATCTTTTAGAGGCCGTACCAATACTGGTAGTGGAACAAATGTTTTATGTTTCTTGGTTGACACGAGGAGATTATACTCATTGTCTGCAGCTGAGTTAATTGGGCTTAATTATGAGTTTGGCAGGAACGGAATTACTGCCACTTTTACCACTCTGCCAAATGATACTTTCCAGTCAATTGCCGCTAATTCAACCAGCGGAATTGCCACTGGCGAAATTATCACTGGTGGAATTATTGCTGAGACCCTAAGGAATTAGCACTGGGGCCAATTGCGTCGGTGGAATTTCTGACAGAAGCATTAATGGTATTTCCACCATATTAGAAGTCGAAATACAGCTGAATTACTCGAAAATCTGAGGTAATTCAGCCAAAAACAGAGTTATTGCCTCCACCTAAAAGGTGGCGGTAAATGCATACTGGTGATGGAAATCAAGTTACAGGTGCACCCAGTCCACTCAGGAGGAGTACATAAGGACCACACCTTGCCCAAACACACATCCAAGAAACATGCAGCCACAACCTGACGTTGACTATGGGATTCACAACCTGATACTATTCATTGAGCTACAGCAGCATGAAATTCATCAGCAGAAAAAGAGACAGGCAACACAAAGGAGAGGCCACACATACCATGTACCGACCCCCCCCCTTAGATATTGATGGACAACCAATTAGTGACATTTGATTGCTTGGACCAGCACTCCTTCAGAGAACTGCTGACCCTGATCGAGGCTGATCTCCAGAGTGCCATCGCTATCAGAACTGCCATCCTCCTGGTAAAGCTTGTGTCCGTCCTACACTTCTGTGCCACAGTGGATTTCAGCACACTGTTGGGATACTGCATGGGATGCCTTAGCCAACATTCTCAAAAGTGCTTCAGCAAGTTCTCGATGCACTCATGAAGCATGTCCATCAGCACATCTCCATGCCCACCACACAGGTGCAGGTGCACACATCCAAAGCACGTTCCTACACCATTTTCCCTGTTCCCCAACACCATAGCGGCACTGGATTGCACACATGTGGAATAAGTGGCCTCCCAGGCAGTGGAGCAGGGATACCGGAACAGGAAAAAGTGCCATTCCATGAATATACAGATGACATCTGATGCTGACCTCACCATCAACCACTGCTGCGCCCGATTCCCTGGCGCCACACATGATGCCATGAAACTGAGGAACAGCACCCTACCAGTGTACATGAACACACACAGAAGGCAGCATGCCTGACTTTTGGGCAAGTAGTAGTAGTCAATCTGACAATGACATAGCACAGTGATACACATGGAGAATGGACTGAGCAAATGTGCCATACTCACTGCCTCACTGCCCCAGAGGTGTTGCATGGTCATATTAATGCCCCTGGCCATGGTCTCATGTGAGGCTGAGATTTGTTCCGCAAGCCCACTCACCCTCTGGCTGATGAGGGTGTTAGTGGCATTTGACTGCACTGCATACTCGCACAGATGGTCAATGGAAGTGGCCACCAACCTGGAGGCCACCTGAATTGCATCGTGCATCACCTGAGAATGGCCCAATCGCTCCCGGACAATGGCTTCCATCTCTGCCTGTCGTTGCTCTATCCTGTTGAGGCGCTGCCATATGGCGTGAAATGTGGAGCCCTGCACTGGCCCAGGAGATGGTTAGGAGCCCATGCCATCATTGCCGAATGCCCCACCTGCTTGCCCCTTGTGGTCATCCATGTCCTCGAGTGCCCAAAGCAGTGGGCACAGCAAGATAACAAGGTGGTGGCAGATGACCACATCAGTGAGATGCATCATATGGAGAAATAGTCCAGTGAGGTCTTCCTGGCTGGATCTTCAGCAGGACTGGGGTCGCTTGAGGCAGACTCAGGCTGCACGGTGGCAGCGGATGCATTGTGCTGTGCCTGTGCCAGGATATCGTCGGCACTTTGGCAGGGGTATTGTTGCCCAGAGTGATCAGCAGTGGTGGTTGGGCCTCTGTTGTGAGTGGAGCAGCAGCCTCTGTTATGGCCAGTGTAGGTGTAGCCATTATCCCCGGCGTGCTTGTTCCCATGGATGTGACCAATACAGTTCCCTTGTAGTGGTGTATTTTTTGGGACACTCCCCTTCCTGGATGTAGCACGGCCAGTTTCTTTTTTTATGCTTGCTGGTACAGGTGTGACTAAGGTACTGGCATGTTCCAAGTGATCTTGGGTATCTTGTGTGTCTATTGGGAGACATGAAAGTGTGCGTCAGTACCCTGATGGACATGAGTTAGCTGTGTTGTCATGTATTGTTGCGTGGACCATGGGGTTACAGGGTGCTAGGCCTACTACAGGTGCATACGTCTTGTGGCTGATAGTATGTGGGATCACTAACTTGATTAATGTGTGTGCACGTGTTCATTGTGGGAGTTATGCCTTCCTTGGACCATGGAGCCATGTGCATCATGTACGCACAGAGTTACGTTTGCAGGGCTGATGTTGCTGCGTATCCTCTTGTACTTTCAGGTGAGGGGTGAACTGCTAGTTGTGATGGTGTGGTAACAACATTAGGGGGGGATATAGGCTCAGATGGGGGCCTTGCAGCTACTGATCTGCTGCGGTGGTTGTAAGCTTGAAACACACATCAAGTGGGTGTATTGCTTGACATGTGTATCGTCTTTAGTACCAGTTTGGTTGATGAAACTGTTCCTGGGTGGTTGTTGTGCCTGTAAGGGGCAGTGGTGTGTCATGCAAATGTGTGACATTCATTGTACTAGCAGTTATATTGTAGTTGTGTCCAACATCCTGCCCTCAGCATCCTACTTGGTGGCTGTTTAAGGGGGTTCACAGCTTCAATGGCTCATGATATAATGGCCTACGGTGTCACAGAGATGGGTCACGCATTGTCGGGGAAACTGTCTCCTGGATACATGGCAGATTGTGTATGTCAGCATGCTATTGGTGTTGTTGTGCAATGAACCCATCATTCACTGATGTACTCACCGCGTTTGCCTTGGCTGCTGGCTTTGTCCTCCTCTAAGCCCACACCCTCGAGGCCCGCTATGTGGAGGATGCTGATGACCGTTTCCTCCCACGGGTCAGCTGCCGTGGGTCTATGGTTCCTCCCCCCATGGCTGCTGTCTCCTGGTGGTGGATGGAAATGAGGGTGGCCTCATGCCTTGAGGTCATTCCTCATGTGTCCTCACCATCCAGTGGGACATGGCCTACAGCCACCACTTTGCCTCTTATCTCCACCCAGATGCTATTCTTCCACTGCAGGGTGGACATATGGTGTTGTGACCCATACATCTCCTCCGAATGGGCCACCACCTGCTCAACTAGCATAGTCAGCTCCTGCTCTCTGAATTTTGGTTTCCTCACACGTATTTCTCATACCTTCCCCCTGGCTTTCCCTCAAGATATGTCTGGCACTTCCTATGGGAATGGATGACACTCCTACTGATAGATATTGAATGGATTGGGTTTTTAAAGATGCCCGCCGCTGCATTTTCCAGCTATTCTGTTTCGGCAAGCGGTAATTCCGGAGATGGTAATTCCGCTGACAGTAATTCAGCTGACGGCGATAAAACTAACTCTGCCAATTTGGAGTTGAATTTACTTATGGGATGTTTGGTTTGCGCACCTGCCTACTCATGATTTGACAGACATACTGCCAAACACCACAGCGGTGACGGTAATTCCATCTGGCAGAATTACCACCATCTTTACTGATATACTTGTAATGTACTTGTGTTTTAGAGGTCAAACCAAGTATGTGTTGCACTTATATTTTCTTTCAGGTGGAGGAGATTGTATTTAGTAGCTGTAGTAACTCAGTGTATAGTCTATTTGTGGCCATACCAAATATAAGGTGCAAAGAAAACATATTACATTTCTTGTTAGCAAGGAGGAGATGTTTTGCCTTGTCTATAACTGAATATATTGTCATTTGGTGGATATACCAAATACCAGTTGCAGAGAAATATTATTTTTCTTAGTAGGCAGGGTCAATTTTCATTAAGTGGCTTTAAGAGGCTGTGTCACATTTTGGTGGCTGGACCAAATACTTATTTCAGAGAAAAATGCTTATATTTCTGATATGTAGGAGAAAATCATATTCAAGGTTCTGTAGCTGTGTGCATTGTATTTTCATGGCCATACCAAACGCTAGTTGCAGATAAAAAGTAATATATTTCTTTGTAGCCCCAAGGAGATTATAGTCAGAGGCTGCAGTTGGTTGTGTCGGTTTTAGTGGTCATACCAAATACTAGTTGAACAGAAGAAGACACATATTTCTTGGTTGTAAGCAGGAAGAGATGTATTTTATTTATTGTGCAAAGTGTGTTTCTGATAAAATGAAACCTTCCACATTTATAATTCAGTAAAGCACAAATATGTTGTGAAAAAAAGTATTCCAGCAGTGTGGCATTTGAGTTACTTGGTACCCATTTTAAAAAAGGGGACCGTATGAATCCATAGAACTATAGGCCGATAACTTTGCTGTATGTAATCAGCAAACTATTGCATCAGTTAGATTAACTGGAAAGCTGGGTTCAGGAAAATAACAAGATCTCAAGGTTACAAATAGTATTTCAAAAACGTCTAGGAATCCCACTAAACGATGTCATTTTAAAACAATTAGTTGATCAGGCAGGAAGCAAAGTAGGAGCTACTTTGTATGCAGCTTATGGAGACCTCAGCTTAGCTTTTGCCAGCTTCTGAAAATTACGCTATGGAATAGAAATGGGGAATTCTGCAAGGTCTACTTAAGAGTCTTATGCTACTACACACAGACTCAAAAATATTGAGCCAAAGAGGGTGTACTTAGGAGGGAAATTAGTGCCAAAGTGGTTTTATTCAAGGGATGCATGCTCGCCCCCTGCCTTTTCAATATACATATTTCTTACCTCATTGCGATGCTAGATAGAGGTAGATAATTTCCCCCCAAACATGGGTCCCTACAAATTAAGACGCTTATGTGTGCTGATGACATTGGTCTATTTGACTGAACACTAGTTGGCCTACAGCAAATAGAAATGCAGTGGGCAAGTATACCCAGGATAATCAATTGCATATTAATGCAGATAAAACTGCTGTTATGGTTTTTTTAAAAAAATAAAAAGGTGTTCAGGTCTAGTTGATATATGGCAGAGAAACAATTCATTGTTGCACAGCATCTGAAGTATTTGGGATACCCTGTTTCTGAAAAACCAAGGAAACTGAAACGGGACAAATAAAGAATGAAATTAAATACACTAATAGCACAAATGAAGAGCGCTAAAGCAGAATAGTGTAATATTGTGCATTCTCACTGATACTTCTAATAACATTTTACAACTTTAAGTTGTACCTACTATTTCATACAGTCTAGAAGAAGTAGATCATTTGCAAGAGAATGATTTGAATAAATTAGAACTAGCCTGGGAAAAGACGTTAAAGCTCTGCACAAGAACACCACTGCCCTCACCAAAATGAAAGATCTTCTTTCCATGCTTGTTTGTCTTCTCATTAGTGGTCCTAGTGGTAATGTAGTATTCAATACTGAATAAAGACTACAAGACTAGAGGCAAGAATTTGTTCAGTGTTCTGTTGGTAATTTACTAGTATTCAGCATGCTGAATAGTCTTCCTTTGGTATTCTGCCTAAAAAGAATACTGTGGAATACTAAAAAAGACCAGCTATAATCTTCGAATACTATAAAAGAAAAGTTAAACACTAAATATATTATTCGACATTGGTAAGGGTGGTTCCTCTTAGATTAAAGCTGATGCTCCAGTCAGTATATTCAAAAGTTAAGACTAAAAGGGTATTTATTTATGTATTTATATATGTACATAAGGAACAATGCTCTTTTGATCACAAATGAACGTACAATAGATAAGAATTCAGATTTTGATGGGAAGCTGTGAGCTTCTTACAATGGGGTGAATTTGAGGGACATTCTGACCAGGTTGTGGAGGGGAGTAAATGGAACAGTCACCGGGGACAATACATAAGTGGACATACATAGCTTAAGGACAACCAACATTGGACATTTTTAAGTGCAGGTAGGCAGTACAGCCAGCTGTGCTTGGGATTTGACCATGATGGGTGAAGTGCTAGAGTGGAGGGAGAGGAAGTGAGGGACAGAGGCGAGGGAAAAATGATAGCTACCAGGCAGATGAGAGGCAGGTTAAGAGGGTAACTCAGTGGTGAGATTTAGTTTGGTTTTAAATTAATCAATGTGGACTGTTTCTCTGATGTCCAGGGGAAGATAATTCCATGTAAATTTAGTAAGAACAGAGAAAGAGCGGTCACAAGAGGAAGTACAGGGAGTGTGAGGAGCCACAAGGGTATTCGAGGAGGCAGAGCAGAGATTACGAGAAGGCTTGTAGAGTTGGATAGAGGAAGATAGATACAGTGGTGCCTTACCGTGGATAGATGTGTGAACCAGGAGAAGAAATTTTAATCTGGCCATTTTGCATCGTCAGCCATCCAGTGTGGTGATGGTACAAGGAAATAGGTCGGAAGTGAGGGAGTTCAAAGAGGATCCTGGTAGCGAAGTTACCTGCTGCAACCCATTTACGAGAGCTGGGAACCACCATCCGGCCCCCGATATGAAGTCTGAGGAATATTGCCTGCATCTTAATATAGCAATGACCATTCCACAAAAATACCTCTAAATAGGATTCAAGCCGATACCACTAAGATCAGCAAGAGTCAAGCTGAAGCGGGTACCACAGCACCCTGCTTAAGTGAATTTCAGTGTCTGAAGATTCTTCCTACATTGAATGAAACTGAAACCACTATGGAGGTTAAGATGGCTGCCACTCCACATAATGTGTCTCCAGCTTCCAGTGCCTCAATGATCAGCCCACCCTTGCAATGACCGGGTTGGCTGGGCAGCAGCCTATGGCCAGGTTTCAACCATAGACGGCAGGCCCTGCGGGCAGGCCTGACGCAGGAAGGTCCAGAATAAAAGCAGCTTCTTGTCAGTGCCTGCATGGGCCTGGAGGCCTGGACACGACACTCTGTTCCCTGCTCTCTAATCACCTTAAAGTTCACCAGAAAGTGGCTACTATGTGGCATAGCCCCACCTTGGTCCCTAACATTGCTTCCAAAGTCTATGCCTCACACTAATGACATAGTCTAAACCCTCCACTACCCTCCATGTGTCTGCCCGTTTTTACACCTTGTAGTAACCCTCTCTCTCATAGGTTCACACTGCCACCACCAGTCTTGACCTCAGCCCGATCTCTTTTTATAGTGTTGGCCTCCTCAGCAATGCATGTGCCCAGCAGTGCACATCAGGTTTGCAACTTGGCCAGCAAGGCCTATCTTGCACGGCCCTCTTGCGATCTACCTACATCGCATAACGCCCTATCCGCTATGTGCCTCGCCCCGACTGTCTGCAATCCAGTATCACGGCCTGCTCCCTTTCAAATTCTGCTCCACCAAATGTGCTAACGAAATACCTGTATATACTCATAACCCACCCCTAACGTTCGGTGCCTCTAATGTCGACGATGCCACCTCAATAGTGATATGTGTTTCACCTGTTTCACCTAATGCCAATGTACGCTTACTTACAATGCCAGCAATTCCTTGAACAGCACTCACTCCTTGGCATCAGAAAATCTGGTTTCTGGCTGAAACACAGTACTGAAACGGCCCTTATCGACCTAAAAATCCAACTTGACAGTATCACAGCATCAGAGATGCTGGCAACCCTGCTATACTTCTCTTTTTAGACCTCCCTGCCGCATTTGACCTTTCCTTGATCTTCCACTTTTCACCCGAGGCAGTCAGATAGATCAAATCCTTCCTAAGTGATTGTACCTCTAGAGTCTTCATTGACAACCACTCAGCCGACCCCATCCCTGACCCACTTGGTGTCCTGCAAGGCTCCTGCCTCTCGCTGACCCTCTACAACACCTATACCAAACCCCTCTTTCATATACTCGATATTCTAGGTATCACCTACACTAACTTTGTGGATGACATGCAAATTCTCATCCCCCTTTCCGGCAACCACACCAAGGATTCCAACACCATTGACAAAGTCATCTTCACCATCCAGCCGTGGGTGCCTACCTGCAACCTTTGCCTCAATGATGAGAAGACAGAGCTACTCATTGTGGGCTCCCCCGCTCACCTTAAAACCCTCAACCCCTCCTACAGCACCTTCACCATTGACAGGACTACCATTCCTGTCCTCAAACATGCCAAAACCCTGGGGGTCTACCTTGACGTTGAACTAACCATGATGAGGCATGTTAATACCATTGCATCTTCGACATTCCATATTGCAAAACGTATCTCATCAAGCAGACAGACAGTTCCTGAGCCCTAACAACTGTCTCACACTGTCAAGAGCCATCATCTTGAGCAAACTAGACCATTGTAATGCCCTATTCAAGGGCACATCCACCTCCAATTTAGCTAAGTTACAGCTGCTTCAAAACAAAGCTCTGCGTGCAGCTTTAGGCCTCTGCAAATCAGACCACATAACTGCAACTCAGCAGGAAGTCCACTGGCTACCAATAAAACCATGGATTGATTTCAAAACCTTGACTATTGCGCACTGCTCCATTTACAATGAAGCCCCCAAATACTTGAACTGCTGCATTACAAGAAAACAGCACTGTCGCTCACTCCGCTCCTCCAACCAGCTTACTCTAGCTGTCCCACACTTTAAACTTGCCAGAGCGGTGGGGGTGAGCTTCCGTACTACGGCCCACCCTTTGGAATTCTCTTCCTCCACACTTAAGAAATGAGCCCTCTGACCCAGCTTTCAAGAGACTTTTAAAAACTTGGTTATTCAATAAGTATGACTTACCTTTATGCATGAGATGCATACTAAATCGTTCTGACTATTTGCCTTACCAAATCAATGGTCTGTAAATTTTTGTTTTATTCTGTTATTCCTCTGTACAAATGTTGTGATATCTGTGTGTCTAGGCATTACACAAATGTTAAAATAAAATAAAATAAATAAAATAATGAGCTTGTCGAGAGGACAGAAAGCATAGTTGGGGAGACCAAAGAGGATGCTTGCACAGTAGTCCAGTTTAAAGAAGACATGAGTACTTAAGTGATGTTTGGTGGTGTTGAAAAGAAGGAGGTGCCTGATTTTCATAATATATAGGAGACTGAGGTGAGCAGCTGTTCCAGTTTTGGAGATGAAAGTAAAGAAGGTGTGAGAAGGGTCATTGATGACACTGAGGTTTCTAGATGAAGGAGAGTCAGAGAGAGTGTCAGGTGGAAACCGGATAGGCAGAGTAAGAGATGAGAGAGAGCTTTTGCCAGGGAAGAAGAGCACCTCTGTTTCGGTATTGTTTTGGTATAGTTTAACATCATAGGGCCTCATTACGACCCAGGCGGTAAGTTACCGCCTGGGCCGTGACTTTACCACCATGGCGTAAACTACGTTTACGCCATGGTGGTTGGCGGACTTACCGCCCCATTCCGAGGTCGGCGGGGCGGTAAGTCCCCAATCCCCATTTACCCTTCCCCATTCCCATTTTTGCCCCATAGGGCATAATGGGAGTGGGGAAGGCGTTAATTACGCCACCGTAAATTACGGTGGCGTAATTAACTCCATGGTCCCTTAGCGCCATGGATTTTAACACCTGCTAAAAGCAGGTGTTAAAAGCGCCATGGCGCTAAGGGACCTCGTAATTGGCGGTAAGGGGTCGGCGCAGCTAACGCTGGCGTTAACCCCTTACCGCCAGGGTCGTAATGAGGCCCATAGAGTGCAAAGCCATCCAATATTGAATGGCATAGAGACAGTTGGAAATCAGAGGAGAGTTCAGGAAAAGAGAAGAAGATTTGGGTGTCGTCCGCAAAGATTTTGTACGAGAACCCATAGGAGGAGATTAGTGCCCCAAGAGGAGAGGTGTAAAGTGTAAAGAGGAGGAGTTACTGCTGTTCTATAGGATTCTGTCATCCTGGAGGAACAAACTGTATAAAGATTTACATCAGATCTTAATTAGAGGTGAATCAAGGGTGTTTAATAGCTTTTCCAATGAATGCATAAATTGCTTGAAAGATTTGGGCTTGGATGAGGAATAACTGGCCAACTATCCAGGCAAAGTTAAATACAAACTAAAAATCGAATAATCGCTCAAACAGAATGAAGCCCTTAATAAATATGCGTTATTTCAAGAATATAAGAATGTTTTTATGCAGAGAGCGGTTTTAGCAAAATATGCGGACATTTTTCCAGATGATAGATTCAGAACAACGTTTATGAGCTTTCATTTTATCCAATTGCCTAGATTAGAGGTCTGGGTCCTCATAGAGGTTTGGATCCCTCTATGGGATATTTCAGATTATGTACGCTAACTATGCAATGGGAAAAAATTAAACATCTTTTTTGTACTGTAATGGGATGAGGGATTTAAAGCTGAGGTTCTTGTGCAAATTTGTCATAATGTTGGAGAAGTGTTCTCTGAATCTCCATGGTGTAGACTACTAAATGGCAATTAACTGTCTATTATTGCAGTAGATCATGTTATATAGAGATTGTATGAGAGACTAGAGGAAACAATACAATAGTTCTAGAGACAAATAGATATAATCTTAAATGTGATGGGCTGTACGATATAACTCTTAATGTTATAATGATTTTAGATAAGCGGGTGGTTTGTTAGATGAATTGCGATTTTTCATAAGAGTGGTAAGGATTTATACTAGCAATGTTAACTTTGTTATACTTGTATTTATTGATGTTTAGCATAAAAGTGTGATACCAATCATGTGTACTAATAATAATTCAGCACATTAAAATCGTCCCATCATGCTGTATGAATATCCTTGAAAAAAAATCACTATTGTAAAAATTCAATATGTATAGAATTCATTGTATTGTTGCTAAACTATAGAATTTTCAATTTAAATATAATCATTGTTGTAAGTGTCGCTCAGGTTAGGAATATTTGGTTTCCACTCTGCATTTAATTCCAGAATAGTGCTATATTAGTTTTGTATGATAAGGCAAACCTTTGAAAATATTGCTCGCTTAGGTCACTTAGCAGAAGGAATTCTACACTAATATGACATAGAGATCACATCTTTTGAGGGTCTTTTCAATAGCGACATGCATTCTTCACTCCCATTTCTCTAGATCCTAAAGCTAGGATCCCTCTTCTATGCAGAAAATTAAGTCAATATCGGAAAAATAAGTTTCTGCACTTAAAGGTGGGAAGTGTTAGTGAATAGTGAGGAAGCACACCATGCATATTTTCTTCCTTTGCTATGTTTTGGTATAGTTTACATTTAGTAATTATTTCTCTCATTACCACCCATCATTTGTTCTTCATTTTTGTTTGATTCACAACTAGCAACTCATGAGCACCAATGTCATCTAAAGTCACCTGCAATGCTGCATGAATTCATTGAGGACTCTAGACGATCCTTTGGCAACTTCATGCATGAGATGTTCATGTAGCGAGAACTTTACTGGATCTCCAATAGTACAATACATTTGCAGTTTCTTCCATTTAGCTGTTGCGGCCTAAGGTAAAGGCTGTATATTGTACCTCATTATTGAAATGGAAAAACACTTGGGCAATGAGTGGACTCTTCGCCAGAGCAGGCCTTCCAATTTATACAATTTTTTTATTAAACACTTGCCCGGTATTTTCAAGCTATACGTAATAACAGGCACCACTTTCATTTTTATAAAGTGTGATCATTTGTAACATAAGAACTTGCCAAACTATAGTTAACCTTTTTAAATTTTTGACGCATACATTATCACCTTCGTTTTCAGTCTTAGAAATCCTGCTATGTCAGTTTGTATTTGCTAGTCAGGGTGAGATTATGTTCCATGCCTATGACTGAGTGTAGCAACTTCTAGTGGACATACCAAATATTTTTTACAGTCATATTTTTTGTTAGACAGGTGAAGATGTTGTTAGTGTTTGTAACTGAGTACATTCAGCTTCAAACAGGGGGTAAAAGCAAGACGTAATGCTTTTTGCCTTTGTTTACCACTCCACCCCTTTTCTTGCAGTGACAAGATGGAGCAGAGACATGGATGCAGATAAGACCACTGTCGTGCATTCCTCCCCCATCTACTCAATACATGTAATTGTATGCTGGCAAGACATTTTCATGCAGGCATAAAATCAATGGATTTCTATGTAAACCACCTCTGTTTTGCACTTGGTCAAAACCAGGTGGATTCCATATGAACCTATTAGTAAATATGCCTGCAATGTGTTTTTGTAGGCGGCTTTACTTTTTCACGAGATGGAGAGGTAAAATGAAAGCGAGGTAGCATCATTTTTCCTTTTCCCTTTTTCCTTCTCTATTCCGCCTCATGAATGTTGAACATTGCATGCAAGGGGCCAAACAGCATATCAGTGCTACGTTTGGTGGGTCCCTGCATCCTGTATACCATGCCAAATACCAGTCGAAGAAAAAAGCATTGTATTTCTAGATAGGCAAGAGGATGAAACACTAGTCTCAGGGAAAAGGGTATATACTTTTAGATTGGTAGGTATAAATTATATTTAGGGTCTGTAACTGTGTGTATTGTCTTTTTGCAGCCACACAAACACTACATGTGCAGAAAGGCTCTTATATTTCTTGATAGCCAGACAGAAATGATATTTAGTGGCTGTATTTGACTATGTCATCTTTTAGTCACCATTACAGATAAGTGTTACTGGGAAAATGTATACTATTTACTAGTAGGCAGAAGGAACTTCCATTTAGTGGCTATAATTGAGTGTGTTGATTTTCAGTAGCCATATCAAATACCAGTTGAAGGGGAAACATCTTATATCTCTCGGTTGGCCTGATGAGATTATATTAATTGACTGTCCTCCACTAAGTGGTTAGGCCAAATATAAGTTGTAGGGACAAGGTCTAATATTTGCGGGTGAACAGGAGGAGATTACATTCAGTGACTACACCTGTCTTTTACTGGCCATACCTAACACTAGTTGCAGAGTCAAATGTTATGTTTCTTGGTATGCAGGAAAAAGATTTTGGAGCAGTAGGTTGCTGTCTCAACTTTCAGTGGCCAAACCAACTATGTATTGTCAAGTAAAGGTCTATATTTTCTTCGTACACAGCAGGAGAATATATTAATTGTCAGTAAGTGGCTGTGCTATATTTTAGTGGACTGGCCAAACAAAAGCTGCATTGAAAAACTCTTACATTTCTTGGTAAATAAAAGAAGATTATATTCGACGGGCCTGATTCACACTGGTTTCCAGTGGAGCAAATAAGGCGATGCCCCAAGCATCTCTGATTTGCTCCTCCTACCTAACACCTTATTAACATAAAACTAGAACCAATTCGATACTGCCTCCAACATCTTTTAGATCATAAAATTCAAAAAGATTTGTTCAACAGCATCTCAGACATGCTACAAGCAGCAATGGATTTGCTCTAATTTTAGTCTTTACCAATCGGACATGTGGAAGCAGGAGCAAATCGGAGATGCTCAGGAACATCTCCTAATTTCCTCCTGTGTAAAGTCTTATAATTCTTGGTGGGTAGTAGTAGATAATATTCAGTGCCTGCAACTGAGTGTCTTGTCTTTTAGTTGCCATACAAAATACTTGTTTCAACAGTAATGTGCTACTATATAAAATGCTAAGCTCAATGCTGGCAGCATCTTGTTATTTAGCGCTCGGCTGACTTCAGCGAGGATGATGCTATAAGCAATAAAATATAAAATAATACATTATATTTCTTGGTAGGCAGAATTAGATCATATTCAGTGCCTTTAACTGAGATGATTGATTTAAATTGGCCATACTAAATAGTAGTTGAAGTGAAAAACTCAAACTTCTTGGAAGGCAAGAGGAGGTAATATTCAGTGTCTGTAAATGAGTGGGTTCTCTTTTAATGGTCATACGAAATATTTGTTGCAGAGACAACATCTTACATTTCTTGGGAGGCAGATGATGATTGCATACAGTGTCCTTTACTCAGAATGTGGTATTATTCTAGCCATAACGTACACTAGTTGGCAGAGAACATGTCTTACATTTTTTGATAGGCAGTAGGAGATTATATTCAATGTTTGTAGCTCAGTGTTCTGTCTTGTAGAGAAAATGTCATATTTCTTGAGATTATATTCAATTGTGGTAAGAGGCTGTGCTATCCTGTAGATACCTGGCCAAATACTAGTGTCAGAAAAAAGAGTAACACTAATAATCAGGAGGAGAGCACATAGTGTCTGTAACTGAGTTTGTTGTCTCTTAGTGGCCACCCCAAATGCTAGCTGCAGGGGAAAAATAATATATTTCTTATATAGTTTGTCTTTAAGTGGTCATAGCTTATACAAGATTCAGAGAAAATAATAGTGCTTAGTAGGCAGGTGGAGATTATATTCAGCATCTGTAGCTGTATGGGGTGTCCATGACAAATAGTAGTTGCAGAGAAAAATACTTATATTCTTTTGCAGGCAGGAGGATATCGTATTCAGTGGCTGTAGCAGAATGCATAGACCTTTAGTAGACATATCAAATACTGTTTGCATAACAGATGTTTCACATTTGTTGGTTGGAATGAGAATATTATATTTAGTGGCAGTAAGTGGCTGTGACACCTTTAAGTGGCAAAAGCAAATACCAGATGCTTAGGAAACATGTTTACGTTTCTTCGAAGGCAGGAGGAGATATTACTGTCTGTAACTGAATGCATTAGTGGAGAACCTAAACAATAGCCACAAAGAAAGAGTGGACTATTTCTTCATGGGAATTAGGGTATTATGTGAAGTGACGGAAAGTAATTATGCCACCTTTTAGTTGCCAGACCAAATACTGGCGAGGGAGACAGAATGATTCATATTTGATTGGCAAGATGAGATTATTTTCAGTGTATTTAACAAAGTGTATTGTCTTTTAGGGACCATACCAAATACCAGTTGCAGAGAAAACATCTTACATTTTGGGGTGGGCAGGAAACGATTACTAGATGCAAAGAATGTTTTTTATATTTTGCGGTATGCATGAGGAGAATATATTCAGTATCTTTCACTGAGTGTGCTGTCTTTTCGGTAACCATGCAAAGCACTAAATGTAGAATAAATGGCTGATGGTTCTTGTTAGGCAAGATGTGGTAATATTCAGAGGGAGTAAGAGACAGCAATATATTTTAATGGCTAGAACCAAAACCTGTTGCAGTGAACATGCCTTCCTATTTTTGGTAACGAGGAGAACATTATATTTAGTGGTTATAAGTGACTGTGTGATGACTAACAGGATCTTGTTACTTCTCTCAAGAGGAGAGCCCTTCACTATGAGGCTTGGGAAGTGAGGGTGCTACTCAATATTCTCTCTAGGGGTGGTAAAAAGCAGGAGTACCTCATAGGGAGAGACTCCCCTTATGGGGATAAGGACTCCCATTCCATGAAAGACCTCCATAAACCCTTGTTCCCAGAAGCTATGGCCCTGTTGACTCCTTCTCCCTCGCAACCTGAAACTACTACTGTGTGTCATTGTGAAGTCTCTACTATTGCATCTGCAAGACTAGATAGCACTAAGATCAAGAATAACCAAATAAGCACAGAGGGAAACAGTAGAAAGGATTATCCGAGAACTGTGACGCAGTGGCCACCAGGAGGCATGAAGATAACTTCAAAAGCCTTTACAACAAACATTGATGCTACGCTGGCGGAAGTCCAGCACTATAAAGTAAAGACAGTGGAAGGACTAAGTGCGTTTGGGAGCAGGAAGAGCAGCAAGGGAAGCTGGCTTCTGTCCTACAGAGCCCAGGAAATTCAAACCTGTGCTGGCCAAAGCACTGCGAGACAGTCAGTTTCTGAAGAAGAGGCGGAAAGGAATTAAGCGAGCCAGAGGAAACCCGACTCACTGCAAAAACAGGAAGAATCCTGCATTGGCATGGCCTCTCTGAGGTAGACCATGTGGTCCATAAAACACACTGAGACTGCCACATTAACAGCTCCACAGACCAGAGGGGAGACAAGCAGGAAGATGCACTGAGCACGTGCAGAACAAACAGTGACCTTAGACCCCAGTAAGAACCGGTAGCACTCGCCAGTGAAGATACAGGTAACAGGTGATGTGGCAAAGCTGGGTGGGGTCCAGAGAGCCCAAATAGTCAAGTATTACTCAGGAGTGATCTTCCTCATCACAGTAGTGATACCCAAACAACCAAGAGTCAAGTTTCCCTTTGGAGTGATTTACCTCATCACAGTAGTAATGCACAGAATTTCAAGAATCAAGTATTCCTCGGGAGTAATCTCCCTTGTCACAGTAGTTATACCCAAAGATCCAAGAGACAAGTATCCCACAGGAGTGGTCTCCTTCATCAAAGTAGTGATACACAGACCTTCAAGAGTAAAGTATTCATTAGGAGTAATCACCCTCTTCACAATAGTGATACTCAGAAAACCAAGCACCAAGTATTCCTCAGGAGTAATCTCCCTCGTCACAGTTGTGACACGAGAAACCATGAATCTCAAGTGTGCCTCGGACGTGAACTCCCTCATCACAGTGGGAAACCCAACATATGTGAAAGATACCAAAAGGACCAAGAACTGTCAGAGAGTAATCTCCCCAATAGTCAAGATATACAAATTCCAGACAAAACTCCAGCAATAAGAAGAAGAGTTGATAAAGTCTTAACTCTGTTGTTCACAAACCCTTGGGAGGAAGTAAAGAGACTTCTAAAGACTTGTTCAAAGGACTATCAAGGAACAAAGTTCTTCCGCATAGACCAGCAGAAGGGATCCATTCTCCTGATGGCTTTAATCAGAGGTTCATTTAACCCTTTTCTTATTGGTTTATTTGTTAGTGGTAGGGATAGAGTAGTTGGTTTGGACAGAGGATGGGATATTGTTTTCTTTTGACTTACATCCTGATGACCACTGGAGTTATGCTATTCTGAGGTAGGGAAACCCATCTGCAAATAGGGAGAGAAAGGTGCTTTTCTTTATTTGAATAAAAGTCCATAGCCAAAATGATACCATCTTGTCAGCCTCCTTACTCCATCATGCCACACTTCCTTACTGACAGAAAAACTACTAGTTACAGAAGAAAAGGCTGATATTTCTTGGTAGGCAGGGGATATATTCAGTATCTGTAAGTGAGTGCATTGTCTTCTAGTGCCCATTCCTTGTAGTAGTTGCACTTATATTTTTGGTTGGAGGTGGAGAATATATTCAGAGGTTGTGCTGTCATTTAGGGACCAGACCAAATACTAGTTCCAGAGAAATGGGTTGATGTTTCTTGGTAAGATAATATTATATTAAGTGACTATAGCTAGGTGCATTGAGCAGAGATTGCTCAGTGAGACTCTCACAGAGCTTGGAGACACCTGGTTGGTAGTTAATACTACTTTAAGGTGTTAATTATTAATAGTGAATAGTATTGTATCTCTTTCAATAAACCTATTGTAGTTAGAATAAATCTTCACAATTGTACAAACTTGCAAGAAGTCAACATTATTTTATTCGAGATTCATCAGCAGAGATCCATGCCGATGCATTTCGGACACTCTGTCCTTCTTCAGGGAGGGTTCTTGCTCATTGTAAGGACATCATTTCAAATGTTTAATTTGTGAAGTGCAGGTGAGTCAAAATTGTAGCTGTGAAACTTCTTGCCTTTTTTTTCAACAACACTTTATTATTTTTCACATAAACAACAATAGTAAAAGTAACAATGTTTCACAATCAGCAAAAAGAATGAAATTTACAAAAAAACAAAAGCATCATAAATAATTCAGACCAAACAAAAAACTAACCGTACTGAAACATAACCAACAAAATAATCATAACCACACAAGACAACACAAAAAAAGGAACCCCATCATTTACACCACGAATACCATAGCCATTAAAACAAGCCCATCTTCCCGTCAATCATATAATGCCATAAATGGACCCCATCATTTCTAATAATACTCATCCTTATCTTTATTACGAAATGAAACCTTATCATACTGTGCCAAAACATGTAATTCCATCAACCATTCATCAACATTAGGTTTCTTCCTCGATTTCCAAGCCCTGAGTATTAACTTAATAGCCACCATTATGGCCCTGTCAATCCAGCAAGAATGTCTCTTAATTTGACCACCCCTATCCTTACGGGAAAGTAGAATGATATTCACTGCCGACCTCCGCAAAACCACACCAAAAATCAAATCAATCCTATCAATCACTGCCGTCCAAAACTCCAGCACTCTCGGGCAATCCCACAGTAAATGCAATAATGTACCCCTGTCATCATTACAACCCCAACACAAATCATCAGGCCGGAGCCCCAATCTAAATATCCCAACATGCGTCCAATATAACTTTCCAATAATTTTCTGTAGAATTAAACGTAAACCCATATCAGGACCCAAAGTCAAGTTAACCTTCAGAATGTATTCTCAATCAGAAATATCATCCAGAACATCATCCGACCAAATATTTCTCAGTCTAGACCATGCCCCCCGTAGTTTCTCGTCAATAGGCATAAATTGCACATAAGTACGTACCCCATATTCCGGACCCTCCAATAATTTACTAATCTCCGGTTTATTCCCAATAGAACCATCAGCCAATTTCATTCTACTATTTATCATAGTCTCAAAAGCCAAGTAGCTATTCAGTTCACTTCGCCTCAAACCGTACCTATTCATCAATTCCACAAAACTCAACAACCTATCCCCATCCAACACATCCGCCAGCCTCAGAATACCTTTATTAACCCAACTAAGCCAATTCAAACATTTATTATCAATCTGCAAAGCATCATTATACCATATAGAAGCATCACTACTGAAACCATAACTTATTCCATTGTCTCGAAAACACTCCCCAATCACTTGTCTAGTAGCCACAATCGGACGCAACTTCAATCTCCTAATTGGCAATTTATCCGTACTGTATATGGATCTCAAGTCAAACGGAGCACAAATGTCCCTTTCCATACGCAACCAAATTGGTTCATTCACAACACAATCTCTAAAATAATAGGAGCTTTGTTTAAGTAAAAATGCCTTGTAATATTTTACCAAATCAGAGAATCCAAATCCCCCATCCTCAACCTTTTGTACTAGCATGTATTTTGGGACCCGAGGCCTTTTTCCAGGACCCCACAAGAAAGAAGAAAAAAGTTTTTCAATCTTAAGTAACTTTTTCTTATAAAACAACAACGGGATGGACTGAAGAACATACAAGATTTTCAGCAAAAGAACCATTTTAATTGCATTGATCTTTGCCCACAGATTCAAAGTCAATCTCTCCCATCTCCTAACCAATAATGACATATGTGCAGTTACCAAATCCAGATTATATTGCAGTAATTTCTTTAAATCCCCAATAATATGAATCCCTAAATACTTAACCCCCCCTGGAGACCACTTAAAATTCCATGAACTCAAAACAGTACACTCACGCCGACCAGACAAGGGGAAAACCTCAGTTTTATCCCAATTCACCTTATGCCCTGACAATTCACCCACCTCTTGAAACATCGATTTTATTACATCCCCACACACTTCTGGATTCGACAACATAAGAAGCATATCATCAACGTACAACAGAACTTTCACTTAAACCTTCCTAACTTTAATACCTCTAATAATCTCACATTGTCTAAAATAGGTAGCAAGAGGTTCCAACGCCAAATCAAACAAAAAAGGTGACAATGGACAACCTTGTCTTGTGCCACTCAACAACTGAAATGGACCCGAAACCACCCCATTAACCAATACTCGGGCCTTAACATCACTATGAAAACATTCTACCATTCTCATGAAATTCGGGCCAAAACCCATTTTCAGTAAAGTGAATTCCAGAAACTTCCAGTTTACCCTATCAAAGGCTTTTTCAGCATCAAAAAACCCTATGACTTCATTTGTGTCCTTCCCAAATCGCTCATCAACCACATTTAACACAGTTCGAATATTGTCATAGCCATATTGACCTGGAATGAAACCCACCTGAGACCCATCAATCAGATCCCTCACATATAATCCCAATTTGTTGGCCCATATTTTAGTGAAAATGTTAAGATCCACATTTAGCATTGAGATAGGCCTGTAATTTCCACATTTAGTGTGATCCTTATTAGGTTTTGGGATCACCACAATCAATGCCTCTTTCATGGAATCGCACATCATTCCCGATGCAATAAAATCATTATAAAGTTAACACAAAACAGGTGCCAATTGAACTTCAAATTTTTATAAACTTCCAAGACAATACCATCAGGACCCGGTGATTTTCCATATCTCATTTGTGATATGGCCAAACTAACTTCAGCAACCTCAATTGCAGTGTCAAGAGAAGTCCGCTTCTCCAGAGTCAGTCTGGAGAGCGAAATCTTCTCAAAAAATGTGTCCAATCTATCAACAGTCGGGTCACAGTCTTCCCTATACAGTGATTCATAATAATCTTTGAAATATCCACAAATATCACCATTCCTATTTAAAGTAATACCACCATCAGTTTGGATGGAAGAAACACAGGTTTCAGACACCATCTCCCTAAGCTTATATGCCAATAGTTTGCCATTACGATCACCAGATTCCCAAAACTTGTGTTTCTAATAAAACAGACTTTTACTTGACAAATTCTGAATGTGAGTCTTCGATTCCGCCTCTAATTTATGCAATTTCACCTTGGATTGTCCTAAACCATCAGCAGCACAAAACCTGCTGCAAATCTTTGATCTCTGCCTTCAGATCACTAATCAAATGTTGTTTTTTCTTCCTCGAAGCCCCGAACAATGTATCAGGTAACATCCCTAAAGGGTAAAGTAGTTGAAGCACGCAACCCATGACTGTATAGGCGCACAGAGTGATCCGGTTGAGTTCCACTCCCGCCGCACCATCCCGGTCACGCTTGGTTAATGAAGAGGGTATGACAAACAGGAAGTGAAGGCCGTGTCAACCTCGTTACGTCGCACGTAACGTAACAAAACAACAAGGTGCTTTTCTCTGCCTCTACAATACGGAAAGCACAGGCAATCATGGATCACCTTCAAGAAAGTAAATGAAAACATTTGAAATCCGTTGTGATTAACGGAATACAGGCGGCGGCCATTTTCTTCAATATAAAGCAATAGCAAATGCAATACAACGTTGAGAAAAATCTGCACTCCGATTTACGATCCATGCTACTATTCATCACTAGATTAAAGTCACCGCCTAACACAAATGAATCACCCTCCATACCATCCAACAAAATGCCCAATTGATTGAGAAAAGATACGGCTGGCGAGCACGGTGCATACACAGAACCAAATGTCATTTTTTTCCCATCAAGGAGTACATCAAGTAACAGAATTCTACCTTCCCCATCCATAACGGTCTTTTCAATCTTAATAAACAGGCCCTTCCTTAACAAGATACTCACCCCCCCTAGATTTAGAATCATAGCAATTCAAGACAACTCTAGAATATTTTGAGTTGGCCAAGTATTTTTCTGTAGGTTCATCAAGATGAGTTTCTTGAAGGAACACCACATCAGCACAACTTCTCCACAATCTTGCTAAAACCTTGCGTCGTTTCACAACATTCCCAATTCCCTTAACATTCCATGAAACAAAAGTCAACGCAACCATAACTCCCAAATCAGATCAGTACAATATAAGCAGTAACTATCAAGGTCAAAGGCAGGGTTCCAAAAAGTGAAAAAAAACAAAAGAAAATTTAGACACAACAACAAAAAACACATAAACGAACAAAAAAACAGAAAGCACAAGCATTGTACAAAATTACCAGTCCGACAAACAGCAGACCTAACATATGCATAAATATATACATCAAGTAAACCATTCTGAACCATACCTACCAGAAACGAAACTCCAAACCCAAACCTTATATATAAGAAAAAATAAATTACAATGATATTCTTCCTTGATATCAATATAGAGCATGTGAATTCCCTTATCACCACTAACTCCTCACGTCCATGCCAAGCAAAAACACACTCTTGGAACATCTCCAAAATCTAATACTGCACACCAATCATGACCCTACAACCCAGCACACTAACACCCATCAAACGATTAAACACAGACACCTCGAAAGCCTTATCTGAACACCACCCCTCCAGAACATCAGTCCCACATATATACAATCCCCTAACCACTAATCTCAAAGCCCATATAAAGTCAACTACTAACACGCCAAACCCCCGTTGAATATAAACCCACAAATCCATCCCCCACCAAAATCAGCGGAGATTACCCCAACTCCACAAGCAATATGAGACAAGCAGACAATGCAATCAACATGTCAACCAGCAAAAATCTCAATACCACACCCCTCTGCACCTCAACCTCCGTCAATGCCTGCCCTCCAGCTACACCCACCCTCACACAGCTTGCAAAGAATCAAACAGACCCAATAACGAAAAAAAAATCATATACAGACTCAAGTAGATAGACACACTAGCATAACCATATGCAGCTAAAATCCAAATCAAGTGCATTCAAACAATCAAAGATGCCCCAATGTCCAACATCACCCAAATGCATTACAACACCACACCAAGTATAATTGAAGGCATGACCTAGGGTACAGTGCCCACGCCCATCACTATGGCACCCCCTGTACAACAATCATTTGCATTCAATGTCGTATACGAGACATGTAGGCCCCACTAATCAAACAAAGAAAAAAATGCTGGAGAACCTACCCGATTAAATTATAATGTCACAACCAAATACAAGGAGACATGTCGCGTATATAAGGAATACCCCAAATTAGATCAAAATCCAAAGAGACCCAATGAGATTAACAAATTATAGCATATCAGTAAGAAGGACATGTTATGTGACAAAAGAAACAAACAATGTATAAAGAAGATTAAAAGGCCAGTTCCCCCAAGTAGACCCGCAGAACATATGAAGCATTCAACACAAACCATACATCTTTTTACGCATATCCCCATCATTGCAGTATCCGGGCTCTAGAAACAGAGCCGCAAATTACCCCTTACCCCCACTAACGGAACTGAAATGTGGAAAGAGAGGGATGAGGAATTGAAGGAAAACAGCAGGTAAAAGCATAGCGACACCTCCATGAAAGCATGGAAGATGAACCATGGAGCATTGAAGACTTTTGTGTTCAATATCCTTCCGCAGCCAAGTGAAAGTTATGTGAAGCCCCCCCGAAATCAGCTGCGACCAGGTGACTCTTCTCCTAAGGGCATCTTAGCTGCGAAAAGTCACACAACGTGCCATGCCTTCCAACAGCTCCATATCCAGTCACATAGGGAATGAAAATCCAACGTTACTTTTTCTTTCCTCCTTTTATAGACCAACAATCCACTTACAAGTTTGCATGTAAATCAACTTATACAACAGTACCCCAGACCAGCGTATGGATAAAGCACAGCAGAAAATACCACAGCAGTAGAACATGCATGAAGCGTGAAGTGCATACAGCTGCGAACACATAAAGAAATAAAAAGCTGCTTCCAAGTTTGTTCCCGTTAGAATACTGGATTCTAGAACATTCAAAGACATCTGCGGGTAGAAAAAAGTCTCAATCCACGATTGCAATTCCCAAAAAAAATAATAATAATCAGAAGTCATTCCCGGTCCATACCCAGTCACCCAGCCTCAACGCCAGTTCATTGCTCCAAAGCCCCATGCCCTTGCCTTTGCATTTCCCCCAGCACTGTCCACATAAGGAAACATACCAATCAGGAGGAGGTAGTCCGCTCGTTGAAGTGATAACAACGGGATGCTAGGGCCAATGTAAACCAACCGTAATAAGCTGGATCCATCGATCTTCAGGGTAAACAACCCGAAACATGCAGAACAAAACCCGGGCTCAAAAACTAATCTCGGAAACAGCTTCATCGAGCTTACCCAAGTTGCAGAGGAGCAAACGGGGACAGAACATACTGCAAGCTGGAACGAAGCCGCATAAAGTCGAAGCCCCGAACAATGTATCAGGTAACATCCCTAAAGGGTAAAGCAGTTGAAGCACGCGACCCATGACTGTATAGGCGTACAGAGTGATCTGGTTGAGTTCCACTCCCGCCGCACCATCCCGGTCACGCTCGGTTAATGAAGAGGGTATGACAAACAGGAAGTGAAGGCCGTGTCAACCTCGTTACGTCGCACGTAACGTAACAAAACAACAAGGTGCTTTTCTCTGCATCTACAATACGGAAAGCACAGGCAATCATGAATCACCTTCAAGAAAGTAAATGAAAACATTTGAAATCCGTTGTGATTAACGGAATACAGGCTGCGGCCATTTTCTTCAATATAAAGCAATAGCAAATGCAATAAAACGTTGAGAAAAAAAATAATATGTGCAACAGAGCATCTGCACACACCACAGTCTAATGTGTGTCAGGTCTTCCCTTTTTCCTCCTCAGCCTTTCTTTGGGCTCTAAACCTGATGAAGTACCTTCCATTGGGTCCAAATCCAAATCAGTCAGAAAATTCTCTGCCAGTTTGCTCTCAGTGAATGAATGCAGTCGACCTTCCACCACTATCTTCAAAATTGCTGGATAAATCATGTAGTATTTTAGGTTCTTTTCTCAGGCTTTAATCTTAGCCTCAATAAACGTTTTCCTCTTATCCATGACATCCTTACTCAGGTCTGCAAACACCATTATTTTATTGCCTCCCCAGGCAAGATCCTTCAGCTCCCGGGCTTTCCTCAGCACCAACTCTTTCACAGGGAATCTTAGGAATTTTACAATAATATGTCTCGGCCTCTCACCCAAGGCTGGTTTAAGGCCAAGAGACCAATGAGCTCTCTCTATTTCCAGTGAAACAGTCGTATCAATATTCAGCAATTTAGGCAAGTTCTTATTTAGAAAGTCAATGGTGTTACCTCTCTCTGCATTTTCAGCAAAACGAAACGAAGATTATTCCTCTGTGAAAAATGTTCCTGTGCTGAGAGCTTCAAGGTAATCTTCTCATTAACCACCTTCAATTCTCTTATCTGGTCCATCAGCTTTAAAGTGTTTTCATCCACCACATTCAAATGGTCCTCAACAGAATCCACTCTTTTGGCAACTGTGGAAAACTTTTCTTCAGACTTTAAAAGAGCTGTCTTTATCTCTCCAATGTCCAATGTCATTTTGCTCAGCATATCAAAGAGTTTGTCTTCTCTATTCTCTCCAGAATGATCTTTCTCATCACCTTTTTGCCGTTTAGCATCCGGAGTAGCAAGGGTTGACATCTTTTCAGGAATTATAGTATTTTTCCAGGGAAAAAGTTCAGGCACAGGAGCACAGCAGTTAAGCTGCCATCCCTGGAGCTGACAGTTCTAGAAACATCTTGCCTTAACACTCCAATGTACCTACTTCTGTAGGTTGTCGTCAGTATTCAAAATTGTGTTAAGGAAATGCCACAGTGTGTTGAAACTGAGGGAATGATGTTGCGCCTGGCTGTCATGTAACTGCGTTCCATACATCAAGGGTCCGATAGCGTCTTTACGTCCACAGTAATGGGTGTTGCCTATGACCATATAGATAGGTGCATTATCTTTTAGTGTTCATAGAGAATACTAATTGCTGAGTAAATGTTGGTAGGCAGTAAGATAATATATTTAGTCGCATTTAGTGACTGCACCATATGTTAATAGCCATACCAAACCCTAATTGCAGAGAAAATGTATTCTACTTCTTGGCAGGCAAGAGTACATTGTATTCAGTGGCTGTTAGTGACTACCTTTTTATTTAGCTGCCAGACCAACTGTTAGTTGCAGGGAAAAGGCTTATATGTTACAGTTGTCAGGAGTAGATTGTGTGCATTGTCTTTTAGTGGCCATACCGAATACTAGATTAATAGAAAAAGCCTTGTATATCTTGGTAGGCACGTTTATATTATGTTCAGTGGCTGTAAGAGACTATGCCACATTTACAAGCAAGACCAAACACTATTTGCAGCAGGGGTGTTGGTAGGTCTGGAAAAGATCCGGGGCTACGCTAATGTCAGGACTGTCAGTACTAGAGGTAAACTAGCCTTTTGGTGGCAGACCCTGAGCTTCCGTATGGGGCTACAACCAAATGCCCCGCGGCTATAGCCCCGTCAGCCACACCCTAGCGATGCCTCCGATTTGCAGCAAGAGTTTATTTTCAGTCTCTATAACTCAGTGTGTTCTCTTATACAAAATACTACTTGCACAGTAAATATCTTATATTGTTTTGTACATAGGAGGAGATTATATTCAGTGGCTGTAAGTGACAGTGGCCTCTTTTAGTGGCCAGATCAAATACTGGTTGCTTAGAAAAAGACTTAGAGGGTAATTCATAGAATTCAGCGCACAAGTGGCGTACGCGGCTGGCGCACAGTGTGTGCGTGCGAATCCCTGCGCCAGCCGCGTGCACCAAAATACATTTCCGCGCACATCGTATTCATGGATTCCAGCACCAAAACCAGCCGTGGCACACAGTGGTGCAGCGACCCTGCAGCAGTGCCAGTTACGCCCCCAAGAACGCCCCTTGCGCAGGGAAAAGCCATCAAAATCCCCAATCCAGTGCAAAGGGCTGCGCTAACCCTGTACCAGCACGGCAAGCGGGGTACGTGTATCACTGTGGTGCGCGGGAAGTTCCTCACGTTATTTCAGCTTGGTACGTGTATTTCAGGGGTGCGCGGGAAGTTCCACACGCAATTCCATCAGGGTACGTGTACATCATGGGTGCGCGGGAAGTGTCACACGTGAATTCAGCAGGGTACGAGTATTTCAGGGGTGCGCGGGAAGTTCCACACGTGAATGTCCTGGGTACGTGTATTTCGGGGTGCGCAGAAAGTTACACACGTGAATTCAGCAGGGTACGTGTATTACTGGGGTGCGCGGAAAGTTCTACACGCGATTCCATCAGGGTACGTGTATATCAGGGGTGCGCTGGAAGTTCCACAGGCGAATGTCCTGGGTACGTGTATTTCGGGGTGCGCGGAAAGTTACACACGTGAATTCAGCAGGGTACGTGTATTACTGGGGTGCGTGGAAAGTTCTACACGCGATTCCATCAGGGTACGTGTATATCAGGGGTGCGCTGGAAGTTCCACAGGCGAATGTCCTGGGTACATGTATTTCGGGGTGCGCGGAAAGTTACACATGTGAATTCAGCAGGGTACGTGTATTACTGGGGTGCGCGGGAAGTTTCACACACGATTGGCCCTGTGTGAGCGTGGTACGTGTATTTCAGGGGTGCGTGGGAAGTTTCACACGCGATTTCAGCTGGGTACGTGTATATCAGGGGTGCGCTGGAAGTTCCACACGCGAATGTCCTGGGTACGTGTATTTCGGGGTGCGCGGGAAGTTACACACGTGAATTCAGCAGGGTACGTGTATTTCAGGGGTGCGCAGAAAGTTCTACATGCGATTCCATCAGGGTACGTGTATATCAGGGGTGCGCTGGAAGTTAGACACGTGAATTCAGCAGGGTACGTGTATTTCAGGGGTGCGCGGGAAGTTTCACACGTGATATCAGCAGGGTACGTGTATTTCAGGGGTTCTGTGGAGTACTACACGTGAATTGGCCGTGTGGGTCCTCCCAGGTGTTCGCTCCACAACCTCCACGGACCCTGTAGGCAACCCACACCACGGGGGACTACCCTGCACCCCCACTCATGTCCCCCAGCACCCCCACCCCCCAGCACTGTGGGGCACCCTCCACCAGGCCCCCAACTCATGTCCCCCTGACCCCCACCCCCCAGCACTGTGGGGCACCCTCTACCAGGCCCCAACTCATGTCCCCCTGCACCCCCACCCCCCAGCACTGTGGGGCACCCTCCACCAGGCCCCAACTCATGTCCCCCTGCACCCCCACCCCCCAGCACTGTGGGGCACCCTCCACCAGGCCCCAACTCATGTCCCCCTGCACCCCCACCCGCCAGCACTGTGGGGCACCCTCCACCAGGCCCCAACTCATGTCCCCCTGCACCCCCACCCCCAGCACTGTGGGGCACCTGCCAGCAGGCCCCCACGCATGTCCAACTCATGTCCTCCTGCACCCCAATCCCCCAGCACTGTGGGGCACCTGCCAGCAGGCCCCCACTCATGTCCAACTCATGTCCCCCTGCACCCCCACCCCCCAGCACTGTGGGGCACCCTCCACCAGACCCCAACTCATGTCCCCCTGCACCCCCACCCCCCAGCACTGTGGGGCACCCTCCACCAGGCCCCAACTCATGTCCCCCTGCACCCCCACCCCCCAGGCCCCAACTCATGTCCCCCTGCACCCCCACCCCCTAGCACTGTGGGGCACCTGCCAGCAGGCCCCCACTCATGTCCAACTCATGTCCCCCTGCACCCCCACCCCCCAGCACTGTGGGGCACCCTCCACCAGGCCCCAACTCATGTCCCCCTGTACCCCCACCCCCCAGCACTGTGGGGCACCTGCCAGCAGGCCCCCACTCATGTCCAACTCATGTCCCCCTGCACCCCCACCCCCCAGCACTGTGGGGCACCTGCCAGCAGGCCCCCACTCATGTCCAACTCATGTCCCCCTGCACCCCCACCCCCCAGCACTGTGAGCCAGCAGGCCCCCACTCATGTCCAACTCATGTCCCCCTGCACCCCCACCCCCAGCACTGTGGGGCACCCTCCACCAGGCCCCCACTCATGTCCAACTCATGTGCCCCTGCACCCCCACCCCCCAGCACTGTGGGGCACCTGCCAGCAGGCCCCCACTCATGTCCAACTCATGTCCCCCTGCACCCCCACCCCTCAGCACTGTGGGGCACCCTCCACCAGGCCCCAACTCATGTCCCCCTGCACCCCCACCCCCCAGCACTGTGGGGCACCCTCCACCAGGCCCCAACTCATGTCCCCCTGCACCCCCACCCCCCAGGCCCCAACTCATGTCCCCCTGCACCCCCACCCCCTAGCACTGTGGGGCACCTGCCAGCAGGCCCCCACTCATGTCCAACTCATGTCCCCCTGCACCCCCACCCCCCAGCACTGTGGGGCACCCTCCACCAGGCCCCAACTCATGTCCCCCTGTACCCCCACCCCCCAGCACTGTGGGGCACCTGCCAGCAGGCCCCCACTCATGTCCAACTCATGTCCCCCTGCACCCCCACCCCCCAGCACTGTGGGGCACCTGCCAGCAGGCCCCCACTCATGTCCAACTCATGTCCCCCTGCACCCCCACCCCCCAGCACTGTGGCGCACCTGCCAGCAGGCCCCCACTCATGTCCCCCTGCACCTCCACCCCCCAGCACTGTGGGGCACCCTCCACCAGGCCCCAACTCATGTCCCCCTGCACCCCCACCCCCAGCACTGTGGGGCACCTGCCAGCAGGCCCCCACTCATGTCCAACTCATGTACCCCTGCACCCCCACCCCCAGCACTGTGGGGCACCCTCCACCAGGCCCCCACTCATGTCCAACTCATGTGCCCCTGCACCCCCACCCCCCAGCACTGTGGGGCACCTGCCAGCAGGCCCCCACTCATGTCCAACTCATGTCCCCCTGCACCCCCACCCCTCAGCACTGTGGGGCACCCTCCACCAGGCCCCAACTCATGTCCCCCTGCACCCCCACCCCCCAGCACTGTGGGGCACCCTCCACCAGGTCCCAACTCATGTCCCCCTGCACCCCCACCCCCCAGCACTGTGGGGCACCTGCCAGCAGGCCCCCACTCATGTCCCCCTGCACCCCTACCCCCCAGCACTGTGGGGCACCTGCCAGCATGCCCCCACTCATGTCCCCCAGCCAACATGTCATCACAATCTAGATCCCTGGCCCCTATGGTCAGCCTCCAAATGCCAAACACCCACCCGAGGATTGCATCCACCCACTTAGAAATTGCAATAACATGATAGAACCCCAATTGCAAGTTTGGAAATGAACACATGTCCCTCACATACACCCAATGGGTGTCAGTGAATCTCAAAACCCATATCATGATATGCATGAAACCAATGAGATGATACTACACATTGAAGTTTGAACAAAAAATATGTATTAAAAGAAACATAAATTGAATCAAAAATAAACAAACAAAAATGGGAATTTAAAAAAATAAAAACCAGCATGTCCATGAAATAATGCAAAACCACAAATCATAATCCAAAGGAAAGGTGTCCAAAGTCACAGTCCACAAAAGTAAATCCAATGGAAAATTAAAATTGAAAGCCATTGCTCCATGGGTAAATTGTAAAAAAAATGAAAATCCAACAGTCAACTATATACAGATAAACAATCCAGGGTCCATGATCCCAACAGAAGAAATGAAACCTATCTAATAACACTACCTAATAAAAAAAACTATATACAAAAATGTGGCCCATTGTCCAAAAGGTCCAAAAAAAATGCAAAACCAAAGGAAACCTAACACTAACTACAGAACTATTTACAAGGGCAGCGGGCTAGTCCGACGGCTCACTTTTGGATGTCCCGGGCCAGGGCATCATCGAACTCCTGCTCAATGTCCCGGAGGCGGTCCTCCTCCATGGCCCCGAGGGTCCGCAGGGCCGTCGACGTGTCCACCTCCAACCCCCTGCGGATTGCCTCGAGGCACTCGGCCCACCTCAGGGCCCTCCGCATGGAGTTCTCCGCCCTGACCATCGTGAGCCGTGCCTCTTCCGCCCGCTGCCGCTCCGCATCTATGGTGTGGCCCAACCGCTGCCACACGGAAGACACTTCCCGTCCTGAGTCCTCCTGCCCTCCGGCCGATGCCTGCCCCTCCGATGTCGAAGGCCCCGAGCCATCATGGCTCCCACCACGTTACTGCTGCTGCTGTGCCTCTGCCCGTGCACTGCCTCCTGCTGCCTGCACATCCTCCACTGGCTGGGGTGCAGTCGTTGATGTGGCCACCCCTGCTGGACGTCTGACTCCCGACTGTGGCAGGGATGCCTCCTCCACGAGCCTGGCCGCACCGTCAGAGGCAGCTCCACAGGGCACCCAGGTGACTGATGGGTGGGAAGATGGCGCATAGGGGGTTCAGTTGAGGAGGGGGTCGTAGCAAGCCCCATCAAACAGAGGAATCCGGCCTGGGTGACCTGTCCCAGTAGGCTGACGCGGTCAACGAGCCATTCGAGATGACGTGCAGTCTCCTCATGAAAAGACTGCAGGTCACCTCGCATGGCCCGTTGACGCAACGCCACACCAGTCAGGACAGGCTCAACCCGGACCCGGATAGCCACGTCCGCAGGTAGAGGAAGGTCAGTTGTCGTGAGCTTATCCCCTGCCTGAAAACGGGTCTGGACGTAGGCATCCCTGCTGGTGCAAGATGATGTAGGGACAGGATCAGGGACAGGATTGCACACAGGCACCTCCCCGGCGGCCTGTGCTGCCTCCTGTCCCTGGTCCTGCACTGCACCACTAGCACCAGTGGAATCCCCACCTCCAGACCCCGTCTCTGTTGCTTGCACGGCCTCCTCCTCCACCGAACCCCCCACCAACCTGGATGACTCCGTGCCATCTTCCCCCGTTGGGCCCTGTGGGGTCCCAGCTGCCCCTTCTGCTGCCGAGGACCTCCCCCCGGCAGCTGCGGCCTGGGACGCGGCACCGGACTCCTCACTCCCTGACGAGATCAGAACCTGGGAGGGGAGCCGGGCCTTGCGTCTCCGGCTAGCGGTGGGATCCCCGCCACTGTGCTCCACAGTACCTTCTCCGCCCTCTTCATCGGTTGACGCTGCAGACAGGGAGAAATAAAACACAGGCATCAGGGCACTGTACAATGGACACATACACACATGACAGTTGTACATGAGTGGCATTGGCAAACCTCAGACATGCCATCACAATCCCCAACACACATGTAATTTCAACTTGCACACATGAGCCATACCACAGCCATATCGCAACTGCCAGCACCATCCATACACATACAACAGCATGAGCAGGCAATGGTGAGCCAGACATCACATGCAACACAGGGAGTGCACTACACATGTACACACACCACCACACTTGCATGCATGTGTACACCTCTGCCAAGTGTCGCAGTGTTCAGATGGGCATCCATGTCACATCTGCCAATCAGGCTTCCACATCCCGCTGTCACATGCATCCATGTTGCATCACTGTTGCACCCTTGTCAAATACACACACATGCACATGTACACAGTGCTGATACATGCAGCTGAAAACAACATACATGCGTGACATCACGAACATGTCTACTTACATACACATTGATCCAAACATGTGTGCCCACACAACAGCATTTGGCATGCAAGCCTACACACAAAAGCACCATCCATCTCTCACACATGACAGCCCTCGCATGTGTTAGCCTCACGGCCCTGTACACCCCCACCCATACTCGACCCCATACAAACAGATGTGCAACCTGCACACTACTGAAACATCACCACACGCACAGTTTACAATCAGGATGCATGTACACTTACCGCTCGACTCCAGACGGGTCTGCCTCTCAAGGACCTGGACGTGGAGCGCTGGGGATATGCGTTCCAGGACCCTCATCTGATCTTCCGACAAGTGGCCCCGGCACCCCTTAGCATCCGCTGCCTTCAAGAGGCGCCGGGCCTTGTTGAGGGTCCTGGACCTGAAGTCCTCCCAGCGCTTCTTGACATGTTGGAAGTCGCGGACTGCCACCCCCTCCGCATTGATGGCAGTCACGATATCCGTCCAGATCCGAGTCCATCCTTCGTTGTCGGTGCGGGAACTTCCGAAGAGGGCATCATACTGCCCCAGGACTTGCTCCACCAGGACACCAACTTCCCTGGCACTGAAGCCGGTGCCCCTCTGCCTCTCTGGCCGGGGGTTGTCAGTGGTGCCAGATGTTGCAGTGCCCGACATGACAACCCCAGAGGCAGGAGTGGGTGGGCAACTGGGTCCTGGGGCTGGGCTGTGGAGCGATGGAATCCCAGTCCGGAGTCTTCGGTTCCAGCAGGGGTGGTCACAGCAACAGCACCCCTGGCTGATGTGCAGGCAGCAAATGGCAGGGCACATGGGCAGCAGGCAGTCAGGCAGCAGCAGATGGCAGGTGGGAGCGTGCTCGGGGCTCTGGGGGGCAGTAATTCGACCTTCTGGGCAGGAGCGTGGTCTTCTGTGTGCTTACGCGTGGCCAGCTTGATACGGAGTGATTTGGCACGTGAAAATTCTGCACGTCAGCATGTAATTCGAGGAAAGGCCCTTAGCGCGTAAGCGCGTCTGCACGCATACGCAATTTCATTGGACAGAAGGCCCTTCAAGCGCAAGCTCCCCTGTGACGTGACGCACGCAGGCGTGCATGGGCGTTTCAGCGCACGTGAAAAACTGCACGTCCGCGTGTAATCCGAGGAAAGGGCCCATGCGTGTAAGTGACGTGACGCGTGCGGGCGTTTCCCTCAGCACGGGGTAAAGGTGAGCGGGGCCAGCAGTTCGCTGTACATGCCTTTCGTGGAGACCGACGTGTGTTGCTGCTTCCTGTTGTTTCGCGCGCCATCACAACTTCACAGCTATCAAGGACGTATCTCTTCTTTTGGCGGGGGTATTGGCTACGCATGTTTTTCTGCATCGCGCTAGTCAGACGGTGAGTCGCACACGCTCTTTTTCCCACTGTGGGTGCCCCTGTGTATCGCACCCATTTTCGATGTCATAGTAGCCTGCGTGCCCCACGCGTATGCGTTATTCGTGTTACTGGGTGCCACCACGTACTGCGGGAGGTTGAATCCACGCACGTAGGCTGCAGGGTTGCGTGCACGGTTTTACTGCAGTTTTGGCGTGCCTGAGCATTGCGTGACCCGTCACTACATCACTGGGGTCACATACAGCCTTGCAGGTGCAGGGGGGCTGTTAACATCTTGCTTCCCACCCCCTTCGCCCCAATTGCCCAGGTCAATTGTGGTGTACACCTCCCATTGGCACTACTCCATCTGTGCCGGCACTACTACATCTGTGCCATGGTTGGGAGGACACCAAAGGTGAGGGGCGCCTCAGCTGGGCGTACTCCTCGTGGCGGGCATGGTCGGGGACGTGGCCGTGGTGACCAGGGAGTAGGGGGCTCCAGGGTGTCCAGGGCGGCCACAGAGGGGGAAGAGGCAGGGGTGCGCCACTTGAGCACAATGTTGTGCCATGTGTCGGTGCAGTCAAGCCACCACCCCCTGTGGTTCCGGGGGATGCAGCTTCTGCATCTGGCACTGGCGCCCGTGTGACCCGGCAGTCCATTCCATCGACTGCCACGGGCCCAAGGGTAGTGGTAGCTGCAGGTGCAGCTGTGGACACCGCCACCCAGGCTCAGGGTCTGCCAGCGCAGGCTGCGTTGGCACTTGAGGAGCCCTTGGTAGATTTCCAACAGGCCAGGAGGGAAACCATAGGGGCAGGCCAGGCTGCTCAGACCAAGACATGTGTCCCTGGGGCAGTTATGTCATCTGCTGCCCTGAACAGCCGGGTGTTGGCAAGTGCAGGGGCAGATGCACCCAACAACACCCCGGTTGTGAGTCTGCCAACCAGGACCGTTGCGGTCAATGTCCCTGCCACAGATGATGTTGCTTCGCAGGGTCCATTAGAGGGCACCCAGTTGCCACTGACACAAGTCAGGCCTTTGGTCGTCCCTCCACCTGCCACTCCCTTGGCTCAATCTACCGAACCCACTGGCCATACTGGTCAGGGCGGCATTAGCCAGCCAGGGTCTGCGCCACAGTCCAAGAGGAGGAAGGTTGCACCTGCAGCACAGGCTGGGACCCCACACACAGCCACGACCTCCTGCACGTCGAGGAAGAGGCCTTTCTGCAAGCAGGAACTGGACTTTCTCGTGGGCTACGTGCGGGGCCACAGCCGTGTCATGCTAGTGGGTGGCAATAGTCAGACTACGGCTGCCCAACGTGACACCCACTGGAAGCATGTTGCGGAACATGTCAGTTCATTCAGCCATGAGGTGCGCACGGCGCAAGAGTGCAAAAAGCGTTGGAATGACATCAAACGCAGCACTAAGGCTAAGCGTGCCTCTAATTACAACTTGACTCTGGTGACTGGCGGTGGGCCTGCACCAGAGGAGGAAGAGCTCACTCCGCATGAGGCACTCGTTGCGGAGTTCATACCACCTGAATTGGTCGAAGGAGTGGGAGAGATGCTGGACTTTGATGCCCAGTCCAGTGAGTGTTGATGCGTGTTTGTTGAGGACGTGTGTGTTTCACTTGTGGGATGTGTTGTGCATGATTGCCACTACATGTGACGTGTACATGGTTCTGATGTGTAAGTAATGCAATGCTTCCATGATGCATGTCTCCTCTGCCTGCATGCGGGGACTCCATGTTGGCATGCTCCCTTGCCCCTCCTCCGCCACTCTGCACCCCAGTTCCACCTTTGCACTGGTGTTCTTCAATCTTGCCAATGTGTACTTTCTTGTTCATGCGTCCTGTGTAGATGTTAACTTCCAGCGTAGAATCTGCCAGACATATGCCGTGTGGTACAGCCTTAGTACTTGATGCAGGATATCTCACTTGTACTGTGCATAGGTCAGATGTCCCGCAGGGACATGAGTGCCCATTCATGCTCCATGTGCATTGCACGCATGCCCCTATGTGTCCTTGACTGGATGATCACTGTAATACAAGTCCTTGGTTACATACATTGCCTGCCATCTCATCAGCCTTCCCATGTCAACTGTGGCTCAGTCCTGCGTTGCACACATGTTTAGGGTCTGACAATCTGTGTGGCTCACAGGCCTCAGCCTGTTCAATGGCCAATGACTCTGTCCAACTGCTGTTGTGTCTTCTTCACACATGGGCGGCATCCAGAGTTTTCATCATGTGTCCTGCTTACTGCCCCAGCATCATTTGCAGTGTTGTCACTTGAATCACATTAAGCTGTTGATGCCAGTCAACACTGCCTGTCAATACACAGGTGTATGGTCAGCCTTTTGATACCATGCTAGGCATCCCTGCTTTGTACTGGGGTGGAGGGGTGCTTGGCTTCTAGATATGGTACACATTGAATGCACAATGCACGTGATGTCTGAATTTGACATTGCACTGCCTTCACATTTCCTGGCACACACCATGGAGTCCTTGTACATGTAGGTAGTGAGTGGCGTACACATTTTCTGCACTGCATAGACCCACTTCCATGGAAACTGCCACCTTTCATCAGGTCTGATCACAGAAGCAATTCAAAGTTGACCCAGCATGCATGCCAGGTTATATGTTGTGTGTCACATGTCTGCCTGATGCGTTTGCTGTCGGTGTGTGTGTGTGTGTTGTGTGCTTCTGACATGTGTAGTGACCTTTTTTTTCTCTATTTTTCAGGTGATGACGCAATGGAGGCGGAGGATGGTGTTGTCATGCCAGACACAGGGTTGTTACCACTACATCAACCCGGCAGTAGTGGGGGTCGTGGGGTGGTAGGCCACGTAAACCCCCAAGTGCTACAGTCCATCTTGTCTTTGGCTGCCTATGAGTCCAGCCTTGATGACGACTCTGACGTCCATGTTGAGTTGGATGAGCATCAAGTCCATGTGTCAGGGATGAGTGATTCTGATGTGGACTCTCCTCTGTCTGCGACACCTGCACTGAGGGATCAGACAGTCTTGCTTCCTCCGCCCGTGGTGGATCGGGACGCAGGGTCACCCTTCACACCAGTCACTGATGTGCCTGGGACATCATGTCGACGGGGGCATGTAGTCGTGCAGCCGCGGGCGGTGCCAACACAGCGAGGACCCCGGTCCTTGGGTCCCACAGGGGTCAAGCCCGGTAACGCGGTCGCCGCGCGCAACCACAGTATACTGAGTGGGAGAAAGACATGACTGCCAATTCAGAACGGCAGGGGGCAGCAATGGAGAACATCGCTGAGAGCATGGAGCGTGTGGCCCGATCTGTGCTCCCCCCTGCTAGGCAGGTGCTTCTCCAGCCGCAGGCAGCATGGTCCACTACCCGCTCTCTCAGGCTGGGCATGGCGGCCTCAGGCAGGGCACGCCAGGCTGAAATGTCGTCTCTGCGTCAAGCAATTGCTGCTCACGCAGAGGTGCACATGGATGCCCTGAGGGAGGAGTATGCTTCCCTCAAATCCACTCTGGGTGTCCTTATGATGTCCCAGAGGCAGCGGGCAGAGGAGAGGTTTGCACAGCTTGAGCGTACCATCTCGGCTGAGCTACAGGCTTGCCGGGAGGTGCAGCGGTTGTCCAGCCAGGCCTTGCAGGAGGAACTGCGTGTTACACGTGCTACCTTGCAAGAGGAAGCACGTGTATCACGTGAGGTTCTGCATGCAGACCTACGTCACATCGCTACACAGAACCAGGCTCACCCGTCCGGCAGACTTGCTGCCGACGAGGGGCAAGCTGCGGCTAGGCGTGGCCAGGCTACTGTGCCACGTCCTCCTTTTCAGGATGAGCCAGACTCGGACGACCATCTATCTCCCACATAGGTCGGACTGTGCAGGCGTTGAGCCCATGGAGGCTTTTTTTTTGGCTCAGCATCATCGCATGTGGGTGTTGAGCAGCACCCTGTACCTCCCCCCTCCTGGGTGCCTCCCCTCCCCCCCGGGTCGTATGTGGCCATTTTTGATTTTTCTTTTAGTTTAGTTAGTTAAGTTTCTGATTGATAGTTTAATTAGGTAATGTAGGTTTTCCATAGTTAGTGTAATTAGTTAATATAGTTTAAAATTGCTAGTCTATTGTGCTTTCATGTGACGGTGCGGTGCTTTGTGGCTTTTGAAGGCATCCACTGTCTGTTCCAGCTGGGCCCTTCAGGCTTGTCTTGTGTATGTGTTTGCTGCTTGGGGTCCTTGACTCACATATGCCACTCCTGCCTCCCTTATCCATGGGCTCGCAAGGATGGTTCGGTGTGACAACCTATTACACAAGGGCTTTGGACTGTCATATCTGTGGCATGTCTGGTGCTGTGTGACTTGTTTTGACACCCCTAGTGGGGATGATTTCGGTGTTATTGTCCACTGTTCAGCTTTTGCTAGATGGGGTGTTTCATGATTAATGTGTACATTCATTGCTATGCATTGTGTAGTATGTTTCTTATCTTTACTTTACACGTGCTTGTTGCAATTCATGCCGTAGATAGTGTGTTCCACACTTTGGATGTGAAAGACGGACTGATGGTGTGATTTCTGATGTAAGTCTCTGACATGGTCAAGTAATGAGATGCCTGAAGAGACACACACAGATGACTTTAAAGCATTAATCATGTGTTTCATGCCCTTTCTGCAGGGGGATGAGCCTCCAGAGCACCTTTGCCAGCAGACATGGCCCATTGGACGTCTGAATTCTGGACACGTTTGTTGGTGCCCACATGCACATGTGTGCACAAGCAGAGGCACAGGGATTGCAGACCTACATCCTAGAACTGCTGACGTGTTCCAAGGAACTCCAGGCAAGGTGAGCAGCACAGGGGGGCCACAACACAGCAAAGCTTGCACCAGGCGAGTTGCACATGCAGGCTTAGTCACAGCACTGAGGGTGAGGTTGGACGAATATTGGTGTTGAAGCACACAATGCAGCTCAGATGTGTTGGTGGACTTATGGCTGTTGATTGTAAGGTTGTCTGGGACACCTGCAGGGGCAGTGGCACATACCCTCCGGTACACCAAGGTCCATTGAGCCACTTGTATCAACCATGTAGCCTTCCGAAACATGGAAAGGGCAGCTCACAGGGACATACAGCAAGGGTCATACTCGGGTGCAGTGCATTTCATTTCCATGTACATTTTGATACATGCACTGCCAACTTTGTTTCAGTCATGGTGGAACACAACTTGTTCTGAAGTCATGCCTTGCTATATGGGTCTGTCTGCTTACCCAGGGAACATTGCATGTTGTGTGAATTGTGACACATTGGTGTTCCATTTGCCACGCACCCACCGGAGGCTGACTTACTGCATTGACTGTGTATGACCCATCACAGGGGTAATGTTATATATGGGTACGAAGCATCTACACCAGATTGTCTGTTTGTAGAGTAGTTTGTTGCTATGGGGCATGTTTGGTGGTGTGTTTTTGTGTAATGGGCACGTACAGGTTATTGACTGTGGCTCTCTTTGCAGCATTGCAGTGCTCCTGTAACCGGACCTGAGAGTGCGCAGGCAGGAGGCCAGCACTCAAAACCAGAGCTAAGTGTCTTGTTGTTTTTCTTTCAAACTGCTCTGCATAGGCTTGCTGGGGGGTGCACTAATGCATGGATGAATGTGTAATTCAATTTGGTATGTTTTTTTCCCCTAATCACCCGGAGTCCTATCCAATTTTAAACCCTGTACCCTCTACCCGGTGTTCCTGCTTCCCGTACCTATCCAAGCAACGTTCCCTAACCCTCTTTCCCCGCTGGGGTTGCGGATGCCTGTGTAAGCCCCAAACTTGCAGGCGCCAAAACCCTAGAGGGGGAGGTTGGTTCGTGCCACTCCTAAGCCTGGACTACAGAAGGCCATGACAATGATGTCCAAGTTTGTTTGGATTGTGTATGTGTTCATGCAGGTAGTACATTTTTGTGCATTCCCTACTCTCATGTGTCATTCCTCCTCCCCTCTCCTGCCACTCATTCCAGTTATCCAGTGTGCCAACTCCTGTCCCGACTGCATATCCCTGACCCTCCTTCCCCACTAGGGTCTCAGAGGCCTGTGTGAGTTTGACCTTGCAGGCACCCGGGACACGGTGGGGGTGGTTGTTTCGTGACACTCCTGTGTCTGTACACGGGACCTGTGACAGTACACATCCGTTCATGGTGCATCATTCTATGTTATGTACCACACATGGTTCACATCCTGTTGTGACATTGTTTTACTGTGCTACCTTGGTTGTTACATCATTGTGGTAGTACTTGGCCTTTGTGAGGTACTGCTACGTCAAGTCATCTCCTGGAGGGTGTTCTGGTTCGTTTTTCTGGCTTGGATTTTGTGATTTTGCAAATGAGGGTGGACTCTGAGGGTGCAGGCACCTTTTTACACACAAGGTGGGAGATGGTGACGAAGGGGAAAGGTGATCCTGTGGCCAGGTGGAATTGAGGGTTGAAGGCTCCATGACCCAGGTGCAGTTGTTCAGTGGGTCATGGTCATTTGTGAGGGAGGGGGGGGGGGTTGTTGTTGATAGTTGCCTTGCCCTGCAGTGTGATGGGAACCCTGACATTGTAATGGTGGTATCCTATGTACATGTTGTGTTCTGCTGATCAATGCCTGTTCATGTGTTGTGTTTACCTTTCAGGTGTGAGGGGATAGTTGTAGTTTGACATGCTGGGGTGTACACATGGTGAATGTTCACATGTGATGTGTAGAGGACACTGATGGTCACTTGATTGCACATCCATATGTTGAGTGCATGTCCTTACTGACCCACACACTTGCACTCTGATGCACTACATGTACAACCACCCTTGCATATCCACGTGTACACTGTTTGCCTTCTGGTACCCACTGTGTCCCTGTAGCACATGTTCTGTGACCAATTATGGATTTTGTACATGCCTAATTTGCTTTTTGATGTGGTCTGTCGCTTAGATGTGATGCTCAGGGTGTGCATCTCACACAATGGCTGTTCACTGTGCTGTGCGCTGAGCAGTGTGTTGCAGGAGTTGGACACAGCACACAGAAGCTGCAGTGTTGATTTTCAATGCACAATGTGCATGTAGACAGGCATTCATTGTTATGTTACGTCTACAACTCTTGTAATGCATTTGGAAATGACTTATTTTGGGTGGGAGGTTGTTGGTCAGTCATTTCATCTGATTCCATGTCAGGCATCATTGTCTGATGCCACTGTACATTTTTGACATGGCAATGTGTACCTTATTGTTACTGTGTTGGTGTATGGGTATTGCTTGCCATGTCATGTTGTGGTTTGGGAGGGTTTGAGTGACATAACAGTGATGGCCATGGCCTGTTTTGCAGGTGTGTGTGATTCACACCTTGCATGTCAGGGTCATCCGCTTCTCAAAGCAACTAGCTGGGGGTAGATCTCTCTCCGCGGCAGGGGCCTCCCTCTGGAACAGCCTTCCTGCCTCACTGGAACTTGAGGAGAACCATCTCCGGTTCCGGAAGCACCTCAAGACCTTCCTCTTTGCTTCTGCTTTCTCTCTGCCTCTCCCTTGCACAATTCTTCACTGGAACTGCACTGGATCTGCAACTGGGCCACTCTCACCGACCTCGGTCCCTGGCCCAGCCACTCTCCACTTGCACTGCCTCCCTGGCAACCCCTGCACTGCGGGACTGTCTCTCTATCCCTACAGCCCCCCCTTCCCAGCACTTGTCTGCACTTACCTTTGCAGTTGCCACCAGCTGGCCTATTTATTTGTTTTTTAGTCTACTTACCCTGTACTGCACTCCGCCCCTCCCATTCCCCTTGCACTTATCCCTTCCCCCTACCCCTGTACTTGCACAATCTAAATGACACCTGGCCTAGTAGTATCGTTGTCTGTCTTCCCTTGTTCCCCCCTCCCTGCCTCATCGCACCTTGAAATACTTGTGTATAGGCCATATCATGTCATGTCATATGTGTGCCTTTTGGTCACACAGGATAGCTTGTGTTTAAGTAGCTAGGGATGCAGACAATGTGGCACTTCCATGGCAACTATCTCAGGGTGGTAGGGTTGTGACAGTTGACTGTCTCTTTGTCATCATCGATTGTCACCTGGTATGTGCCAGGCCTGTGTGCACTCCGCAGGGGTGGGAGTTTAGGTGAAAAATGTGGCCACAAGCTGAGTCCGGGTTTCCTCGCCATGTGCCCTGTCCCCTCCCATGGGCAGCGCCTGTGCCTGTGGTTGGGGATGTGGGGGCACCACCATGTCCACCGGTACGCCCTGCCGTGTTGCAACATTGTGCAGGACACATGCTGCCACAATGATCCTGCACACTACTGGGGGTGCATAGAGTAGCTGCCCGCCAGAGCGGTCAAGGGAGCGGGAACGTGACTTGAGCACTCCGAATGTGCGCTCCACTTTGGCCCTGGTTGCAATATGGGCGGCGTTGTATCTTACCTGGGGTGGTGTGGTGGGGTTCCGGATTGGCGTCATCATGTGGTTGCTCAGAGGGTAGGCACTGTCCCCTGGGGAGGTGTAAATGGTTGTGATTATTGGGGTTTGTGTATTTGTGTGTGTGTGTGTGACATGCATGCATGTGCAAGGGCATTTGTACTCACCTAGGAACCAGGTGTCGCCATGCTGCCCAGCTTCCAGGGCCCGGCTCAGGGCAGACATTCTGTATATGAAACTGTCATGGGTGGAGCCAGGGTAGTTTGCATAGACAGAGGTGATGATTCCCTTTGCATCGCATACCACCTGTACATTGATGCAATGCCAGTGCTTGCGGTTTCGGTAGATGTGCTCAGTGGCCCTAGGTGGACGTAGGGCCACATGGGTGCAATCTATGGCACTGAGCACTTTGGGGAAGTGTGCCACCCTGAAAAAATCCAGGACAACGGCCTGCCTTTCTGCGGGTGTTCTGGGCATGTATATGTGCCTGCGGACTGAGGGGTGCGCTGTCATGATTGCCAGTACCTGGTGTAGGCAGCGTGACTGCGTGGCCTGTGAGACCCCCCCACTATGGCAGTAGTCCGCTGAAATGACCCAGTGGCCAAAAAATGCAGGACATTGAGCACCTTCTCCAAGGGGCTCAATGCTTGGGAGCAAAGGGTGGGGGATGTAAGGTCATCTTCCCACTCCCTGACCAGGTCTAGGATGATATGGGGTGGAAACCTATACCTGCCATAGACCTGGTCGTCAGGCATCCCAAAAAGGCTTGTCCGTGGTGCGAAAATGCGTGCCTTGGCTATTCTCCTCCTCCTGCGGTGTCCCACGATCAGTGCTGCGACAAATGGGGCATTCATCGTAGCTGTATATACGCGTTTGTTGTTTGCGTGCACTTTTATACTGTGCGCGGGGACGCTTCCGCCTGCCTTCGTGTGGCGGCCGCGTTGACGCCTGTGTGCGTCTTTTGCCGTGCGCGGGTTTCCCGTATTCGAATCCATGAATACGGGTTGTTGGCGTGCGTGTGGGCGTTCCGTGTAGTTCCCTGCAGTACTTCCCCAGTTACGCCTTCTTTTTCACGCGTTATTCCCCATTCCGCATGTTACGCCCACTGTTCCGCACACTTTGGTTGTGTGCGCCGCGCTATGTGCGCTTTTGCTGTGCGCGTAGCGCACGCCGTGTGTGCCCACGTGCGCCATGGCAGGATTGGGCGCACGGACAGCGGGAAACACACGCAGCACCTTCCTTGAATCGCAGGCGTGCGCGTGCGCTGCGTTTCTCACGCTTGCGCCACCGTGCGCCTGCTTGCGCTTGGATTTTCGGCGCACGTTTGCTCCATGAATCGACCCCTTAATATTTTCGTAGGCAGCAGTAGTTTATGGTCTGTGACTGCACCATCTTTTACTGGCCAGACCAAATTCTAGTTGCAGACAAAAGGTATTCCCTTTCTTGGTAGACAGGAGATTATAGCAAGTCACTGTAAGTGACTTGCTCATATTTTAGTATGCAAGGTACTCACTAGTTGCAGAGAAAACGTCTTATATTTCTTGATAGGAAGGCGTAGATTATTTGTTATGGCTGTACCCAAGGATGTTGTGTTTTAGTAGCGATAGTAAATAAAAGTTGCTTGCAACATTTCAAATAAGAAATATTAAAATGTTGTTAAATCAAGAGAGTGCATTCAATGTCTGCAACTCTGCCTGAAACATCCCATTTTCTTGTGGCTACTGTGTAGCGACCATTTTTAGTGCCAGCAAGGCCAGATCACCTACAAATGGCAGTAGCAGAAGTAGGAATGAATATGAGGTTTAGCCCAATGTCTCAGGGGCTGAACAGGGAGTTGAGTAGCATATTGTATGTACTGATCAGCTTGGTGGAATAGGTGCAGAGAGGTAAAACAAGCAATGCTCCTGGTCTCATCCACCACCATCAAAATCCACTGATGATAATGAATCATTTCAATCGTTTTCTTGCATTGAAACATTTGTCCGCCTGCTGGACCTTGACGGTTGCACCATGGCCAACTCTGATGTATTATCATTCACAGATGTAGAAATAGCAGCGGTCATCAGTGGTCCATCGTTTAACATAAAATGTGAACATAGAAACTAAGACTAATTCTACAGTTTCAAGTGATCATATTTTGTTTCGCACAAAAAGGTTATTTCGCATAGAGATGCACAGTCATCTCCTTAGAGAGTATTTAAAAGGCAACATCATACCACTAAGCCTGCAATTCAAAAACAGAATGTGCCTTGATTTAACAGAATATAAATGATCTTGCTCACAACATGCCACCAAATGTAGCTGGAATTGGCTCTTGTAAATCATTACTACTGCTCTCCAAGTCAGCAAGAAAATCGCTGAAGAAATTGAGGTCACAGAACAATCTCTTCAACAAGATAAAATGTTTGACAAAGCCAAAGAAATGTTAGAAAATTGCAGGATGAATATATTAAAATTACTTTTAATAAAAAGATGAACAAACTTTAAAAAAATCTGAGTAGTTTCAAAAAAGAAACATTTTATTCATACCTTGCTGATGACTATGTCAACAATACGAATTTTTCAAGAGGCAATAAAACTTAATTCAAAAAGAAGTGTGTTGTTTTTTTTTTTCATATACCACTTCATGTGAATCCTACAAAGCGCCTATGTAGACCAATCAAAGCCCTTACATCTAATTGCCCTTTTTTGGGCAGGGGAACACTGCAAGGCAGGCCATAAATGCAAAAACAGACTGCATACAATAGCGAACAAGATGTGTTCCGGACAAGGAGACAAGCCTATCAGTGATAACAAATGAAACATTCCCATTTTCAATGTATCAAAAGAACATTAAATAGAGCAGAGATGATTTTAGTAAACAACGGACTATCATTTGTTTCTACACAAAGTCAACTAAATATTGTTTTAGAAACTGAATTACAACACATTTTACATAATATAGAACTTCATATTTTTTTCGGCAATTCTGAATGTAACAGTCAAATGTGTCAGTATCACCATTTCGACCGCAATTAGTATTTGTCCCACCTACCAGCAGTATGCCCAATGAGTTAGTTATTGACATTCAAAAAAGTGGTATATACAATCCTTCTCCTCAATATGCAAGACAGGCACATTCGTCTCACCAAACATGACAAAAGATGAAAAACAAGATTAACAACAGGTTAAACAATATGATGGCATCATCATTAAGAGTGTGGATAACAGAGGTGGTATCACGCTCTTAGACTGCGAGAAATATGATGGTGAAGATATGCGATTACTGAATAACTGAATAACGGCACACACTGCTTCATTTTACCTGAATATCCCACAATACAGGTAGCACGGGAAATCAATAGAATCACCAGTGATGGTCTACAAGAAAGTGTATTAGAAATACATTTGTTAGAGTATCTCGATCAGAAAGATGTGCTGATACCAGTTATTTATATTTTACCTAAAATGCATAAAGATTCAGTAAATTCCCCAGGTAGACCCATCATCTCTGCATGCAGACTACTGTTTGAACCCATTAGTAAGTATGTTGGTTTTTTCATCAAACCATTAACTCCATCATCCATATGTATTTGGCACATTCCGAAGACATGATTAATTTAATAGATGCTATGTCCTTTTATCAGGAATCAGAACTCCTAGGAACACTCGGCATAGAATCGTTATAGACCAATATCCCACGAGATCAAGGATTGTTGGTTCTTGAAGTAGCACTAGACAAACGTCCACTACCACATAAGATCCCCACATAATTTCTGTTAGAATTATCTGAATTGGCCTTGTAAAAAAAAGCGTGTCATGTTTAAAAACAATTAATACTGCAGATTAAGGAAGCTTCGATCGACTGCGCTTTTGCACCCAGTCTAGGTAATACATACATGACCAATTTTGTAATAACTGAAGTTCTCAATGTAAACAATCACTTCCTGACACATCTAAAATTGTACACAAGGTACATAGATGATATTTTAATTATTGGGCAAGGGAGCAAAGTGGAACTTAACGAACTGGATTAATGGGTTGGACACAAATTTTAAATTCACAATAAATTACAGCTCTAGTGAAATTGCCTTTTTGGATCTAAAAATAAAAAATGAGGGAGGAAAATTGCTGCCCACATTGTTTCACAAACCATCCAACATAAATTCCATGCTACATTATTCCAGTTTCCAGCCTGAATCATTAAAACAAAATATGATGTATGGACAGCTTTGAAGAGTATGAAGAAAGTGTACTTCTTTAAAAGATTTAAAAAATGAATGTGACATTGTAAAACATAGGTTACAAGCGAAAGGTTATCCTAAAAAACTATTGAGCCAATCTTACAAGAGAGCACGAATAGCTGACAGATCACGTCTTCTGAAACACAAATATTGAATGAAAGACTAGTGCCATCCAACAGCTCATTAGAAAGAATTGACATATTTTATAAACTTAAGAACCTATTCTTCAACAACCATTGTTTGCATTAAAGAAAGTTGTCAATCTCCCAAGTCATTAGTCCATGCAGCTAGATTAGAGAAGAACAATGAAACCAACTTGGCCACATTATGCAATGTTCCCCCGTGCATGGTCACTGGCCTTGCAGGAGTTGTGCTGTATGTAAATTCACGACCAAGTTCAGATGATGGCAGCTAGACAAACACATTCATTTCAAGCCAACACATGATGTTTATGCAATTGTATGCTCTTGTGATTAGGATTATGTGAGCAAAACACATTGGAAGGTACATTTTAGAAAAACAGAACATTGCTCACACATCCCTAGTGGCAACATCAGTGCATCTCTAGTTCAACATTATCATGATCAAGGACATACACCGATGATCTCAGTTGACTTATTTTAGAAAAAGTCACACATGACTGAAGAGGTGGTAATACTGATAACAAATTAACAAGAAAAGAAGATAGTTTAATGTAAAATCATATGTGAGTGGCTTACATGATCAAGAAAAAAGACATACCAGGGGATCTGCATGAGATAACATTCATTTAATTGAACGTGAGACTCCAGTTTGTCCATTTTCAAACAGCCATGACACCCATGATGGTTTTATTTTCCATTATTTGCTGTGTTGCAGGTAGGGCTTACGCTGGCCTGGTTTTTCCGTAATAAAGAAACAAATTGGATGCATTAGCCTGTATAATTCTCCTCTGCTTTACATTTGCAATAAAGCAACACAACAGTATGGATATACCAACTTCAATAGTCTTCCCCTTATTGGTAATTACACAAGGAGGGAGATATCATATATAACATAGACCTTACAATGTCCATATGGTGATATAATATGGGCATAGATCCGCACAAACATCACCCGTATTTAGTGTTTGGCGTGTCCACTTCAAAGACGGCCACCAAAGTATACAAAGGATAGCTTACATTGGCCAACATAGTCTGTTTTCTATTGCAACGTTGCACGGAACCCCCGTAGTAATAGTTATTTAAACACAGAGCAGTGTCTACAGTGGGTTGAACGGTGCCATTAAAGGAAATGCAGCTGTGAGACACACAGGAGCGACTGAGGCCTTAATATGAATATGAAGGCTACCAACAAACACTGAGAGCCATGAAGCAGCTGTGAGCTGTGACAGTGAATATGTATCCACGTGCTTAAGCAGGCACGGTCTGCCTTTCCTCAAATGTATCAAAACCGGCACGCCCAGCGCGCCATAACAACTGGAGATATAAATTATCTTCGCCATTCAAAGTAAGTAGATGAGAATGCAATGCACTATACAAACTCAAATAAAGTGACCTTAATTATTGTAACTAAGTTTGAGTTTATTATCCCATTCAGTAGGTGGTAAGAATTCACCAAAAGAAATAGGTAATTTCAGAGTTTTAGCTATGCGGTGTATGGGATTTTACTGCACAGTGGTTGTGGTGTGCACTGGGGATGGCCATATATAAGGACACCTGCTAGAAACACTTATTTAACACTTATAAAACATATTTTAACATTGTGTTGCCTGTGAAAAGGGGTCAGAGGTTGTTATTCCCTTAGCTGTTATATGAAATATAAGTGAGTTTGATATGTTGTTTGTGGTTCTGTTTTGCTGCAGGTGCCTTGCCTTGCCTTGAAGAAGACACCCCCAAATAATTGAGGAAAACGTTGAAACTAGCTTTTTTTTATTTTGCTCTAGACGTGGCCAGTAGAGTTTTTTGCTGTAGTGACAACTAGTAGGCAACAACAAGTATTGTGTAATTTTTAGCACTCTAACTAGGTGTGGGTTGTGTACGTTTTGATATCATCACAATAGTGTTTTAAGCTTGATACTATTTAATAAACAGTTTTGAATGTATATGATTGTATAGCATATCTATGCATCACACTTCATCAAGCTACTTTCTGCTCTAAGCAATAGGATTTATTCCATGTTTGAAGTAAATGTATATTGATCCGATGCGGTAGATTTTCTCTGTGATGAACATGAGGATGACAATTAAGTGCCAAGGGCGAGGTATCTCGTCCTTAGGATTATCTCCCCAGTGCCAAGGACGAGATAGCTTGTCCTTGGCAATTAAGGGGTTAATGAAGGAGAAAATGTTAGAAGGCTTTGCATGGTGAAATACTGAAATCACCAAAAAGGCCTTGGCACTGGGGGGGAAACCCATGGCAGTTAAAAGGGATGATGAGTATGACCAAGATGTCGGTAGTGCGCCATCTGACTTGACGCCACCACAAAACATGATTTTGGAAATCAGTGATACAGAGGGAAAAGTAGGCGGAGGATAATGACGCAATTCCTCCGACAGGTGGGAAGGATAAAGCTACTTGTCCATCTTTCACTGGCCCTTTCAAAGACAGCATGTCACTTCAGAAAGCACAAAACATTTTCACACGCCAGTTACAGCCCCAACTCCTCCACCACCAGTACATTCACTGCCAGAAGAGCAAACAAGTATACATCGTTTTGCACCAGCATTACATTTGAAAAGATTAAAATTTGTCACACTACAGAACAAAGAATGACCTCACCAACTCCACAAGCTGGCTACCGCTTCTTTTGTAGTGCCATGTAATGCAACACCATTACAGTACAGAGTGGAACTCAGAAGGCCTCTACTGCAGCCATCTCACCACCAGCAGCGAATGACCTGGCCACCCCTTGTCTTTACAGTCACCGCAGAAAAGGTGGCTGCTATAGTGCTTGACTGCAGGGGGTGGAGTGACAGGTTATAGATACCAGTAGCATTTGTGCAAATACTGTTATATTCGTGAGTCCTGCTATAACTATTTTACAACCACAGCAATGAACAAAGAGACATCCATTGAACACCGAGATTTACTCTCACAATTTATGTATTCCGAGGTGCATACATTATGAACTGCTAAACATGAGAGCAAAATAATCAGAAACACATAACTCAAGTTTCACTGCAATCATTTATTGCGGTACATGTTCTACAAATGCCATGAACTGCTTTCTTGTTTTTTTTTCTCCAAGATCGCAGACATTCAAGCAGCTGCTTTAAAAAACACACCCTCAGCACCTGGCCATCAATGACACTACAGCAAATAGACAGAAATGAACAAGAATGATTTTAGAAAATAAGCCTGTTTAACTATTCTTCTTCACACTGTTCTTTCTCCCAGTCATGATGGTAGAATGATTGAGCAAGGGGCCCATTCCTACCTTGCAGCGTTTTGTATGTTGTAGTTGAAAACGTTAATTATGTGCAGTAATAACATCTGGAGCAGGAGTCATTGATTTTCTGCCATCTGAAGATTGTATCACATTTATCGACCAGCGACTCAAGTTTGCAAACCTCTACTATATGGGTCAACATTTGGTCCATGAATGTCATTTTATTCTGCATAACCTCCTTTTATTCCAATTAATTCCCTAACTCCTCTAATCATTTCTTTCACTCCCTTTTTAACTCTGCAGATAATGATGCAATTAAGTGGCGTCCAGTACTTTTGCAACACTCTTGCACACTTGAACTGACTTTCCTCAAATATTTAGGAACCTTTCTTCTAGCTCTGAGCAATTCCCTTTACCTGCTCTTTTGCCAATCTCTTTCCCAAAGCCCAGTCAGTAGGAGGATAGGGTGATTCTGGAGCATGTACCTGTCCAGGGCATCCACCATGGCTCCCCTGACTCAGGGTCACCTTGCAATACAGGTAATGCATGCCAACATGATGCATGGATCACTCTCTCTGTGACAGCCCATATATTGGCACAGGCATGTGGCTACCAACACCAACACTGTGGCAGTGTTGGTGTTGTGGTGGTGGTGCTAATGTTGCAGAAAAGGACTTGCTGATGGATTCTGCCACTGGCACATGCATTGAGGGAAGAAGGGGTTGGGCAGGCTGAGAGAGCAGGATAGGGGAGGTCCCCTGTGTGACTAGGACCATCACAGGCAGGTATGTCCTCCCATGGAAACATTCCCTCATTCCCATTCCCACCTTATTGAAGAGGGGTGCATTGGAAGCTGACATGCACGCATTTAGATCAGTCAGACAATGCTTTCTTTCCATGTACTTGGGCCTTGCCTTGTTCCCGAGGCGCAACCCTTCTTTGGTGTACCCAGTGTTAGTGGTGTCTTGCATAGATTGCACACCACAGTGTCGTTCTGCCCCTCTTCTGTTCTGGCAAGGGAAAGTGCTCCCAGACTCATGATACTAGGATGCCTCCTCTATGACCTGATCCTTGACAAGGGCCACCTGTGCCTGCCTTGTCCCCACTTCAAGAGCAGGCACACAGTGAGGAGCCCTCAGTCTCCCCCTCCTCCTAAGACATCTGCTAGGAGCAACCTTTTTCTTCTTCACTTATTGCAAGAACAATGCCTGCAAGGACAGCCATGGGGTTGTACCTAGATATGCGGGTTATCCTGGCATTGCAACTATAAGAAAGCATATGCAGGTTAACACTTGTTACACTTGGAGCATTTATGCTTTATACTGTTTAGCCCACCCATAACGCTTGAAGATATATGTTGATCTATAACACCTTAAGTTAACCATTGTAACACATAGTGGTTAAATGCAAGTATTCTTGATATCATACTTAGTATACTGCTTTGATTAGCGTGTACAGAACTTGGTAGATAGGTAACCTGTCTATTGTGCTTAGAGAATCCCATTATCCTAATTTCTATTGTAGCCTGTCTGACCCACATAGAAGTTGTTTGAGGACAGGCAGTCTGATTCACTTGGTAGACTTGAGGGTAGCATGTGCATAGTGCCTAAACAAGTCTACGAAGGTAGCTGGCTTTTTCTTCCCCACAGACGATCGAATGACACAGAGACATCAAAGATAAGCTCCTTCTGAGCTTAAGGTATGTATAAACACACCACTTCGGTGGTCATCAGCTATCCATCCACGCACTTTAGAATGCAGCTACAACAAATTCCGTCTAGCTGGTCACATGACCGCTTTGCACCGAAACACCAGACTTGTCTCAACATCTCTGCCATTAGAATACAGTGACAACCTATGACAAAAGTAATTCTAGCTGGGTACTTAACAAGTCCCTTGCACTACTGCCCTGTGGTGACCTCTCTCGGTACCCATCGTCATGCCTCAGCTCTTAGATTGCTTACAGGAGCATAGCCAGCCCTCCTACCTCCTAATCTTGGCCAAATGCACACATGCCTCCTCTACAACATCAGGTCCAGTTGTGGATTGATTAACAAACAAATCAGCTATATTCGCCCTTTCATTACAGCGGAAAACTGTGCTCTCCTGTCTACTGCATTGATAAATTCCAGACTTGACTATTGTGATAGTCTATTGTCTGGCACTACTGTTGCCAATATTCAATCTTTACAGGTGGCTCAGAACAACGTCGTGCACACCATCTTCAATCAATCTCGTCGCACTCATATCTCCACCTTCAGGAAGAAGCTACATTGACTTCCTGTATAACATCGCATAACACACAAAGTGCTAACGACAACACACAAGTGCTTGTCCTTCAGCAATCCCAACTATCTGTCTGAACTCATTAGCATCAAGTCCAATTGAAGAAACCTTCACTCTTCCACTGCCACTCTTCTTGATCCCTCCAGATTTAAGACAGCTAAATTTGTTGGTACCACCCTTGATGTCCAGGGCCCCCTCCTCTGGAATGCCCTACTAGCTGGGATACGACAGATTCAAAATTATTCCCTATTTAAGCAAGCCATAAAGGCTCACCTTTTCAATCTGGAGTAAGCCTCCACGGCCTCATTTCCTTTCTACTGGTCATGTTGGGTGTCTTGTCTTTTGTTTTGTGCGCCCTGAGGCACACGGGCATGTGTGAGTGTAATAAGAATTTTAATAAAAAAATAAATAAATAAAAAAGAACTTTCCCATACCTGGACTTTGGTGACCAAGGGTGTTCCTACCACAAAGTATGTTGAGGCCCTACAAATGGGAAAAGGGGCTATATAAATGACTACTAAAAAAACGACTCTGACTCTGCAATTACAATGCCCTCCTCCTATTGTAAGATACCTATTACCAGCCATTCCCCACCCCCAGTTATACCCACCACATCCAGCATAAGCATTGCCTGCATCAGTCATGCCTCCTCCACCTCTCCATCCTCCATCTCTTCCTGGTTTGTTGTGAGTCCCTTGCATGTACGGACAGTCCCTTTCCAGTAGCATGCAAATATGTCTTGCATTTCATGCCGAGGGGGCTTGGTGATTTGGCCAGAGCCTGTTTTGCTAATAGTCTGTTTTAATATATTTAGCAGGATTCTTTCGCAAATTAATTTTCTCCAGTGATGAGAGAATGCATGGCAGTATGCATCTCTGCATACCTTTAGAAACCCTTTTATAAGTGCTGTTCTCTATATGTTTTCTTTAATGCTGTGCAGTTATAATAATATTGCATTATATTTCTGGCTTTAAAACATCACTGCCAGTAAAACACACACTGGCAAACAACTTCGTCAACATCTTAAATCAAATGAGTAACCCAAGATTTGCCGACTCATCTTGGCCTGCCTTCTCCTAGGTGCCAACCGCATGCCCTTGCACAGGTCCTTGATTGATTTCATTCAACGGCTGTTGCATTGTGCTGCTTTTTGCTTGATGATTCCCCTGATTACTTACATGCATATTATTATTTTCCAGATGCCACATCAAAAAACATAATTAATTCATCTTTTATTACGTGTTTAATACCACAGACCAGTCTCTAGAGTTATACTCTTGGCCCAACATACGTTGGTTATTTTAGTTTTACCTGCAGAACATCTTACTATGGGTGCACAGATATTTGACCGAATCACCCCCATCCTACACAAAATTCATTGGCTTCCTCTCTAGGCCAGGATACTGTTCAGGACTGCATGTATCATCTACAAAACAGACACAAGTAGCACACAAGCATACCTGGCGGCTAAGCTTCCCATATCTGTGGCACACTCTCCTTATGTGGCAAATCGGCCAACCAGCTTGAACCACAACTCGTCTGCAAAGAGAGGAACTGCAAAAAATCTTTCCCTTGTCATGAACTCACCCTCTGGAACTCGACCCTGGTGTCTCAGAATGCCACAACAATTCCCCAGTTTTGCAAATCTCTCAAAAGATGGCTTTTTCCACAACATCATAAAACGTCTAATTCCTATGGACGCACATACCAACACACAGGCCTCACATCACAGTTCTGCGCTACTATCAAATATACATCTTGATATCCTCTTGATATCAAATATACTCTTGATATCCTTGCCCTTTCATGAGAATACGCTTGAAGCCCAAAGCCAAGTGTAACTCCTGGTATGACTCAGACCTCGTCTCCCTAAAACGCAAGTGCAGGGTGGCCGAGAGGAAATGGCATGCTTCATGTTCATCCTCTGACAAGCTGACCTGCAGCCTACTGCAAAGGCAATACCGGCTCTATGCTCTCACCAAGAAGAGAGCTCATATCCAAGCCCGCATCTCTGCGGCATCTAACAACTCGGCTGAACTCTTTAAAATCTGCAAGGAACTGGCTAATCCTGCTTCAGTCTCTACCTCTCCTGTCCCTTCCCAGGCCCTCTGCACAGCATTGGCTTCTCACTTCATTTAAAAAACTCAGGGCATCCTGTCCTCACTTTCCTCCTATCGCCTCCCGCCCTCTACTCCCTGCTCTTCTTCTGTCCCTTCTGCAGCCACCCCACTCCCTCCTTCTCTGACTTTACCCTTTTCTCTGCAGATGAGGTTTCTAGACAAGTCCAATCTATGAAAGTCTCGTTGAAACAGGTTCACCCCAGTTCCTCCAAAACTATCAAGGACCACATTGACTCCTTGGCTCCTTCCCTGGCTGATTTCTGCAATCACTCCTTCACCACTGGAGTCTTCCCATCCCCCTGAAGCCCTCCCTTGTGCACCCTCTTCTTAAGAAACCCTCTGCTGACCCCTCCTGCCCGGCAAACTATCACCCAATCTCCATCTCCACCTTCCTGGGCAAGCTCCTGGAGAAACTGGCCATCTCCCAACTAAATCTTCACACCGAATCGGTTGGTTGCCTTCATGACCATCAGTCTGGCTTCAGAGCTGCCCGAAGCAAGGAAACTGTTCTCCTGAACATCTGTGAAGACCTGCTCTCCAACCTTGACTCCAACATCCTGTGCGTCCTCATCTTGCTTGATCTCTCTTCTGCCTTTGACCCTGTCAACCATGCCATCCTGCTCAACCGTCTCCGTGAGTACCTGGGTATCACTGGTCAGGATCTGGCGTGGCTGACCTCTTTGCTCTCTGACCGACCCTCCCAGGTTCAACTTGGGTCCTTCCTCTCCGATATCTTTTTCTCTACCTGTGGTGTCCCCCAGGGATCTAACCTCTCTCCCTGGCTGTTCAACCAGTACCTGGCCCTCCTTGCCCACCACATTGCCACTCTCTGCCCCAACTTTCAGTGCTATGCGGATGATACCCAGCTCATTTTCAGGCTACCCTCGGCCGCCTCCTCCCCTTATCTCTGCCTGTCTGTCTGCTATCCAGGAGTGGTGTGCCGCCAATGACCTCTGCCTTAATGCCAGTAAGATTGAGATTCTACTCATCGGCACACCCGCTCCATCCTTCCCTGCAGCTCTCTGGCCGGCTTCTCTTGGCCCTCTTCCTGCTCCCACCTGCAAGGCTAAAAACCTTGGTGTCATCTTCGACTCCACACTCTCCTTCTCAACTCACATCTATTGACATCTCTAAGAAGTCACACTACCAGCTGTACCTCCTCAGAAGTATTCTTCCTTTCCTCTCCTTCCCCCAGAAGCTCACTGTCTCCAGAGCCCTGATTCTCTCCAGGCTGGACTATTGTAACAACCTCTATCTAAATCTGCCTGATTCTACTCTCCGCCCTCTGCAATTCATCCAGAACAAGACTGCAAGACTTGTCCTTGGCCTCAAGCCCAGGCATCGTATCTCTCCAGGACTGACATTTCTGCACTGGCTCCCAGTGACTGCGAGGATTAAGTTCAAAACCCTCTACATTGTCCACAAGGTCTTCTGGGGCTTGGGGCCGAAATACCTTCATCTCTCTCTTCCCAAATATCTTCCTTCTCAAGCTCTTCGCTCATCCACCTCCAACTCCCTCTGGATGAGTCGTTTTTCTAAGCAATGAGTTGGTGGTAGATCTTTCTCTTCGGCAGGGGCCTCCCTCTGGAACAGCCTTCCTACCTTCCTACCTCCCTGAAACTTGAGGAGAAATACCTCCAGTTCCGGAAGCACCTCGGAACCTTCCCCTTTGCTTCTGCTTTCTCTCCCTCTCTCCCCTGCTGAATTCCTGGCTGAAACTGCACTGGTTACCTTTCTGATCTCGGGCCCAGGCCCCGCCAGTTGCACACCTGCATTACCTCCCTGGCAACCCCTGCACCTGGGGACTGTTTTCTGTCTCCCTACAGTCCCCCTACCAGCACTTATGTCTGCACTTACCTTGCCACCAACTAGCTGTTTTTATTTATCTTATTTATTCTACTATCCCATATACTGCACTTTGCCCTCTCCCTTCCCCCTCTCACTTTTCCCTTTCCCCCTTCCTTTGCACTTGCACGATCGGAATGACACCTGGCCTAGTAAGATTGTTGTCTGTCGTCCCTTGCCTCGTCGTGTCTTGAAACACTTGTGTATAGGTGAGTTATAAATGCCATATCATGTCATATCATACTGTTAAAAGTGCCCAAACGCTGGCTACCCACACTCTGTAGAGTAATCCGCTGAACTCGAGCTAGGTCTGCGCTTAATTAAAATTAGTTTAAATAGGAAACAAATAGAATATGAAAGTATTTTATTGAAGGTGTTCAAAAAGCACAAACTACAGCAGTTAGATTTGCAGAGCCCTCACTGACAAAAAACAAGCAGCAACAAGCCGAGGAAAGATTACAACTTATAAAAATGTATAAAGAAGCAATGACTGCAATTTTAAATTTGCCTAGATTTTACAGCTGTAACTTGCAAGTAAAATGATGTGCATTCAACGTCTTGAAAAATGAAAAGGTCAAAAAAGGCTGATCAGCACCGAGGATTGGACACAGTGGGTTGAATCAGTTGCAGAACAGGCATGTGATATTGTATTTGCATTACAGAATTAATGAAAAGGCGGGGGTTTCAGGTTCTTGAAGCACGGCGAATGGCTCATTTAGGAAGAAGCCTCTGAATTATATAGAAACGTTGACCTGTAAAGATGACCTCACTGATCAAGCATGGCCATTTAAAAATCTACACAAATGCAAGTGCCAATTATTTCACATGTCAAACCACCGGTAGATCTGAATACAGCTTTATGCTTTATCCCATTATTTCTCTGCAAATGTTACCCATATCCACATGAAAACTTGCAGACAGGGGATATCCATAGAACACATCATCAGATGTTGAAGAAATTGGCAGTTGGAAAAATCAAAACTCAGCAAGTTAACAGAGAATCCTGGATATTATTATCATTCATTGAAAACATTCATTGGAAAGTGCCTGAGGAGCAGTAGGATCGAAAGATTGGGTTAAGCAAAGCGCATCAGCAACCCCAAAAATGAATCGCTTACAAAGCTCGATCTGTGGCTCAGTGGACTAATGCAGCAACTACAGGGGCCTGTGTTTGACCTCATGGTCACAGGTTCAGATCCTGGCACGTCTGCTCAGCCCTTCAACCTTCCAAGGTCAATGAAATGAGTACCATTAAGTTGAGTAACAGCAAACATGTGTTATTAGAGCCAAGATGCCCTGGGGGTGTGCGCTTTACACATACACCTGATATGTTATCTGACTGCAGGTCTTAAAAAAAAGAATTTTCGAAATTGGCACTTGAAATCCAAAGTAGTGCTGTCACATGCATAAATCACTGTGCACTTATCTAGAAGGAATTGTCTACAGTGACATAATGAGCTTCGGACCAATCACAGATGTCTCTGAGAAGGAAAGAAGCAACAACCATCAATTGACTTGATCTATAGGCAAGTCAGCTGAAGTGGATTTTATCTACCTAATCTAAAGTTTTATCATCAATCTGGGGGAAAACACGGTTACACAGTGGGGTTATCTTGGAACAGCAATGGGACTCCTATCTTAAATCTGAATTTAAAAATGTGCACTTGGGGCATATTTGCTTACCTGCTATCCCTCAAACAAGAAATGAATGGATCTTGGCAGCCAGGTCCTCAGATCAATTACATGCTCTTTACCATTGTTTACGAAATGGAGTAGATGGAAACCCTGTTGTGATAAACTCTGACAGACAATACGTTGCAGCATTTCAACCTTTCACAGAACCACAACCTAGGTCGACCAAGCCCATGTTTAAGCACAAACATTCCTTCGATCCACACCTTAAATATCAAAAACCTCTTCTTCGTAGAGCTATTAGATGCCTTAAGGATCTTTCTCCATCAGAACAACATTTGCAAACGAGATCCTTGAAAATGAAATATAAGAACTGGGTAAAATCCTGAAAATATTGTTTGTTTGTTTGTTTATTTATTTGATAATGCGCACCAAACCCTTAGGAAGCTGGGCATAACATGACAAGTAGACTTGAAGCTTAGTTACAGAATAAGTAGGGTACATAAATCCAGGAAATATGCAGATTTACTGCCACATTAGTTACAATGCGACTAGTGGTCACACATAAGTATTACATTTTACAGTCAAGTGATGCAATGGTAACAGATACATTGAGAACGTTAAGGCCTAACAGGCATTAGGTAGCAGTTGCAGTCATGGTACAGGTATAGGGCAGGGCAGGTTAGGAGTCATTTGTTCGTATCCAGGTAAGGACGTTCTGTCTAAATTTAGAGTAAGGTTGTTCCATTCTGAGATCGAAGGGGAGTGCGTTCCAGGTTTGCGCAACTATGACCGGGAAGCTAGAGCCGCCAGCTGTGGTGCATTTAAATCTTGGGATCTCTAGAGTGTGGGCATTGGCAGATCTCATAGGGCGGGAAGTGAGTCTCTTGTTTATTCTTTCTAAGAGATATGGTGGAGCTATGTTGTTCAGGCATTTAGAAATGAGTGAAAGTGTTTTAAGGAGGATCCTGTCGTTGATGTTGAGCCAGTGGACATCTCTTCTAAATTTGGAGATGTGCTATCTGTTGGGAATATTTAAAGCTGCTCTTAGGGCATTATTTTGAAGTCTTTGCATTTTGTCAATAATGTATTTATTGGCTCCCGCATAAAAGGCATTACAATAGTCCAATCTGGATATTATGAGTGCATTGGCCAGGATGATGCAACAAGTTTCAGAGAGAAATGGTCTGCAGGCTCGGATCAGTTTGCAGGTGTAGGCTGTTGTGGATGCTAGTGAGTTGACTTGTTTCTTAAGGGTAAGTGCGGAGTAAAGGTAGAAGCCTACAGTTTTAACTACAGGCATAACCTTCATGACGTTATTGTCAATGTTGAAGGAGGCATAGTTGGGGTTAAGTTTTTTAAGGTTCGTCTCTGAACCTAGGATCAGTAACTGAACGAGGAGGTATATTTTATTTACTAAGGCCGAGTCCTCCAGAAAGATGCTCGAAAGGGGAAAGAGAATCTGGGTGTCATCTGCCTAATTAGTGTAGGTGACGCCCAATCTATCCAACTTGTCAAACAAGGGCTTAGTAAAGATGTTATACATAGTAGGTGAAACACATGATCCCTGAGGTACGCCACAGGAGGTTTTATGGGATCAGCAGAAGCTGATGGGAAGGAAGACTCTCATTGTGCGGTTAGCTAGGAAGGACTGAACCCAGGTTATGGCATCACTTGAGAAATGGGCAGCCGACCTAAGGTGGTTGCATAAGACTGCGTGATCCACCAGGTCAAAGGAGGAGTAGCATAGCTTTTTTCCCGTTATCCTTCAACTCGTCAAGTTGGGTCTTAAGGTCTATTAAGGCTATTTCTTTTAAGTAAGAAGGGGACTGTGGTGATGGGTCTATAGTAAGTCGGGATAGAGGGATGTAATGTTTGTTTTTTGAGCAATGGGAGCACCCATGATTCTTTGAGATTATTGGGCACCCAGCAAGTCCCAGAAGTCCCGCTTTGCCGCGGGAGACTCGGCGGTTGTGCTCTCCTCGAATTGGAATTTTTCTGCATTTACTGGACTCCGACGCCCAGAAGGCTTTGCTCCTCTTTTCAGAGGCGGGACTTACAAAAGGGCTGCTGCGGGCGCACTGTGCGAGCGCACCCAGCAAGTCCCAGAAGTCCTGCTTCGCCGCGTTCGTCGCAGCGGGTGGCGTTCTTATGCCCTCTTTTACCTTTTTTCTGTATTAACTTGGCACAATTACACCTCTTTTTTATTTCTTTTTTGGGTTTTTTGGTAAAAAATGAAGCGAGGCATTTCTGCCTTAAAAACAGGGATGCCTCCTATTACAGCATCTCACTACTCCAATGGTGAAAAGTCACCTGTGGCTAAAAGAAAACCTCGCCTGAGTTCCACACCTCGGGCAGGCAATCCAAACATTAAAGGGAAAACAAGAGCCGAAATTCTTCTTGGCATGGATATTCGACCCTTTTGTAGTAATCAAAGCGCGGCTTCATCCGTGGAAACTGAAAATGGAAACATCAAATTATCAGCATGTGTTCAGGAAGTCCAAAGTTCCCTTGTACCACAAAAGGACTCACAAAATGGACATTCAGCCAGGAATCTTTTGGTGAATGACAAAAACGAAGACATGGTAAAATCCGGCCTTGTGACCACAGAAATCGTCTCCTTTGCAAATGAAAATTAATCTTTGTCTGATAGTATGTTGCTAAAAAATATATTAACTGGTATTGTTGTTCCTTCTATTGTAACGACAGATAAGCATGCTACTTCCATTAGAAACTCAAATTCAAAAAGTGCAATCTCCGGTGACATGCCGGTAATAGACCTTAACTCAAACGATACTGCTTTTTCCACGCATACACTCTCTGACAATCTGTCCAAATCTCCAATCCTATTTACCAACATCAGTGCTGTGAATTCCGTAGCAAATTTATCTTTCAGTGTCCCTACCACGCACAAAGTAAATTCTCATGGCATTCCTGATTTGGGTCCAACAGAATCACAGAGTGTTCAAACTGGAATAGCTTTGACATCGATGAGCACTGCAATTTTGGCTCTAGCCAAACTGTTTGAGGTCCTATCCAAAAAGGCTGATCTACACTCCAACCAACTGAATCAAGTTTTGGCAGACCATCTTACACTTGCCAACAAATTAGAAAGTTTGAGATCACCTCATGGCCTTTCTAAAATCAGGAGGTCCATAGCCTCTCAGACCTCTCCTTTGTCGACCACCCCATTAAAAGAATACCATACCATTCCGTGCTTTCCTAACCCCATCATAGATCTTATGAGTGTTGGACATAACTCTTCTCCAGTTCAGCAAATAAAATCAATGAAACCAATTTATCCCTTATTCGATGGCAAACTAAATTCTTGTGACATCACTAAAGGGGATCTTAAAAAGCCCCCCCTGTCAAAAAATCCAAAAACATCAAATCTGTGGCCAAACGCGGTAGGCAAACCAAAGTATTTATTAAAAATCTATCTATACCTGCCGCTACTACGATTGCTGCAGCTAAACTAGTTGCAAAAAAATATGCTATGCAGTCTCTGAACCGGAAAGAGAGGGTATTGTCAATGCCTGTGGAGCATAGCCCGCTAAATGATTTAATAAGAGTGGCGACTGACATGTCCAAAAATACACTCTTGAATCAGACAACAAATGATTTGGCACATAAAGTAGATTTGTCTAAGGGCCTTGCAGATAACGATATACGACTAAAAAAATCTAAGAAAAGCTATTGATGATTACATGACATCCAATTCCACTACCAAAAAGTTGATCTTTGCTCCGTCTCAGTCTTTGCCCACAAAAGAATCTCTTGTTTCGCCGCCGCAGCATGTGCAAAAATGTCCACAACATTTCGCAAATGCTGTTGCTCCTCAAGCTATTTCACAGACTTGTCCAGCGCAAGACTTGCAAACTGCGCCTCTAAAAGTTATCAATGCGCCTTTACCTCGAAGCACTTCTCAAGTGTCTGTACAGTCCACGGCTATTGGCTTTGTAGCTGAAAATAATACTACCAAAGACCTAGAAAAACTGATTCACACGTCCTTGAATAGGTTTTTTGAGAATGCTGCCTTTGTGAAACCTAATTTTGCTAGTGTACCCTTGCAAATGCCTAAAGCTGTGCCTCCGCCACAAAATTCTAAACCTCTGAGTGGCGGCCTTAAACGACCAGCGATTCATGCTCTAACGCTTACTTGTATGCCTGTTCCAGCCAAACAGTGTAAGCTTAATCGTGCCTCCATTCTCGCAATCTTTAGCGAAATTCCTGTATTAGATGACATCGGCTCTATAGATATAGAGCTTGTGGAATTTATCAACAAGGGCAATTGCTCATCTGTAAATATCTGGATAAACTCGCGACTTGTGGTAAACTCTATCTGGGCCGTTAAACAACAACTCTCTAATCTGGGTTTTTTGCTTCACACTATGTCAGAGACATCGAACTCGTCTTCAACTCATTCTGAGGTTTCCCCTTGTATTCAATCATTAAACAAATCACAGGCTGTGACCTCACATACTTGTTTCTGTGACTCCGAGAGTAACCAATGCTAGCTTCACAATCTCACAATTTGCTCTTTGGTCTTTGTTAGTTGGAATTCAAGAGGACATGCACATCTGTTAAACAACAATAATGCACAGCTTTTGGGTCGTGATGTCATCATGTTGCAAGAAACTTGGTTTACTACTGTACCATCTTGGAACAACTATGATGTGCTTTTGTATCCAGCTGAAAAGGGTTGTCGGGGGCGTCCCACTTTGGGACTGTTAACTGCGGTGAAGCAATCTTCTTTGCTAAAAATTGAAGCATGGTTCTATCCTTCGCTTTTTTACAAATGTCAAAAATCACGGGTATCAATTTTCCATGTGCTGTGATAAATGTTTATTGGAATCCCCTGGGAATTGCTGATAATGGTTTTCTAAATTCTGTGACTAAGGCACTGGACATAGTCTTGCTCGAGGGCTTCACTGATTTTATTTTATTGGCTGGTGATCTAAACTTGCATTGTCTGAGTCCCCCATGTAACTCTGAAAAACTTTGCATACAAAAGTGGACGAGTTTGGTTCAATCTCGTAATCTGTTTATGCTAAATGGAACTTTTCCTCGGATATACCACCCATAGCTACTTGGCACCGTGGGCGAAGTCAAGGTATCATTGATTTTACGTATGTAAATGCATGTTTCTTGAATAATATCACAGCATTTGAAATAACTGATACAGAAGCTAGCGACCATAATATTTTAAATATGATGTGCTCCTCAAAATCTGTTACATCAAATTTGGAACCTTCAAATACAATATATCCCATTAAAGTCAATCCTGCGAGGAACAGATTGAAATGGTCGGAAAAATCACTTATAGCCTTTAGAGATCACTATCAAGCAAAATTGACTAAACGAAAAGGGTGCTCTTTTCCGGGTGATATTGTTTACCATGACTTAATGCAAGTGTTCCAATCAAACTCTTCCCTCCATAAAAAGAAACAGACACCTTATCTCCATTTACCTGATCAGGAAATTAGAGTAAAAAAAGCCTCTATGCAAGCAGATAGGAGAGCTGCCCTTAAGCTACCACCAGACATGCGTGCTCCTGTTTTATCCCAAATCAGAAAAAAGTACAGAAATTGGATTAGGGGCATGAGGGCAAAACTATATCAATCCGATGGTTACTCTATGCTAAAGGCTTTAGCTGCAAAGAATTCAGCTCAATCTTGGACTATTATCAACCAATCTACAGCGGGGCATCAGGTGGCTGTCCAAGCAAATGATGTGTCGGAGTCTATATGGATCCAGCACTATTCAACTCTATTTGCTGAGCCCCCCCTTATTGGAGATTTAGCCAATTTAGAGGTCCTACCGCCGTTTCATTTGGTCTTTGATAGAGATGATATAATGTATTTCATAAAACAGGCAAGCAATTCTAGAGCCCCTGGCCCTGATGGCTTGGCTAATATACATCTCAAACAATTCCCGGACATTTGGGCTGATATTTTGTATCTTCTGTTTGAGTCTATCAATGCCTCACAGAGCATTCCTATATCATGGAAGCAGGCTATTGTCATCCCAATTTATAAGAAGGGGGATCGAGCCAATCCTGCCAGCTATCGGCCCATCTCCCTTCTTGATGTGCCACGTAAAATTTATTCACGTTTAATTCTTAGAGAATTGAAAAACTGGTCGAAGAAATGCTCAAAAATGGATCCTTTACAATCAGGCTTTGTTTCCGGCCTTGGCACCTTACCTAACATGATTTCATTAAATATGCTCAAGTCCCAATATGCAGCCTGAAAACAATCCTTATATTTTTCCTTCATTGATTTTCATTCTGCTTTTGACTCCATCAACCGGAATTTGTTATTTCCCAAGTTACATTCACTTGGTTGCCCATCTACTTTGTTATCCTTAATTATTCAACTACATTCAGAAACTACTATGCGAGTTAGACTTTCTATTGAAGGTTCTTTATCAGCATCTTTCACCACATTTTTGGGACTCAAACAGGGGTGCATTCTGGCTTCATTTTTATTTAATTTGTTTATTTTTGACATAGGTAACGCTTTTCATCGCATCATATCAGATGCGCCTGAATTGGGTCATTAGCGTATACTATGGTTACTCTACGCTGATGATCTGGTTTTAATATCGCAAACGCCTAGCGGCCCCCAGAACATGTTATCTGCACTTGCAGAGTATGCTGGGAAAAACCATTTAATCATAAATTTGGAAAAATCACAAATTATGATATGTAGGCCAAAGGGGAAATTCATGGCTCAAAATGTTGCCTGGAATCTCCAACTGGAACCTTTGCACATAGTTTCTGAATATAAATACTTAGGTTTGTTTATTCAGAATACTATTGGCGATTCCAAACATTTGACCATGTTGCAGTCTAAATTACTATGCTTAGTGTCACAAGCCAAAATACTGGTTTATAGATATGGCAAATTCACTTTAAAGCACCTATTTATGTTTTATGAACAAAAAGTGATTGCTGCCTATTATATGGCATTGAATCAAAACTCTTTTTAAATGATCAACCATGGGACAAGCTAGAAGCTGCTTTTTGGAAAAAGGTGCTACATTTACCTAATTGTGTGCCCATGCCCATTCTACGTTTTGAATTGGGCATACATTCACTAGCGAGTAGAATAAAATGGAGAATGTGTGTTTTATTTCGCAAATGTTTATTGGGTGTAACAAATAATAGTATTCTGAGCACAGTTGCTCGTTATTTGATCTCTTCCGATTTAACTTTCCCGACGACATGGTGAAAATGTGTTCTCAAAACTCTTGTGGAAGCCAACATTTCTCTACAGTTCTTACTTGATAGCCCAATAAGTGCCAAAAAATGTTTTTATCAATGGGCCTGGATTCAAAATTATGAACTCTGCACTAATTATAAAGTCTTTGACATCAGAATCTTTGGTAATAAGAAATTGGGTCAAGTGGCGAATTACCTTTTGAAATGCCCCTCAGCAAAAATTAGACAGCAATATTTGCGTATAAGGCTAAACCTATGGCCTACGAGAGAGCAGTTAGTGAGGCGTCAAATTCTTTCCCTTAATTTAAACTATTGTCGATTTTGTGAGCTTCATTTTGTAAGAGAAACTTTGCAACATGTGGTAGTATCGTGTCCAAAATTGAACGACATCAGAAATAAATATTTTTCTAATTTGTTAAATTTGCATATGGAAAGGAATGAAATTGAGACGTGGAGCATTTTATTAAACAGTCCCAGGTTTGCTATTATAAAAGCCCTGGTACAATTTCTGGAAAAAATTTTACCGACTGAAATAACTTCTTTATCAGGTAGAACTTAGTCAGTTAAAATGATAAATGTGAAGTCAGTTTTAAAATGCTTTTTTGGCTGTTTACATCTGTTTTGATTCCCTGGCTGAGTTTCTGCTTTATATTTTTTACCTATTTTACTCAGTCTATTTTATCTTCTTTTACATTGCTCCTTTTTCCTGTCTCCAAGTATTCTATGTGAAATGTAACTGAATGTGAAATGAAAATGTAATTTAAATTGTTTTTCTTATTTGATGGTTATGTACATGTAATTTTGAAAAGTTGATTGATTTCAGCTGGACCAAAATTAAAAAAAAAGATTATTGGGCACTAAGTTCGTTTTGTAGGAGGCATTAATAAGCTTTGAGATGAAATGGGCTAGGTCTCTAGCTGCATCCTTTATAATTTGGGCCGGGCAGTTGTCTCCTTTGCAGTTTGAAGGTTTTAAAGAGAGTATGATTTTTTCTGTCTCAGAGATAGACATTTTCTTAAAACTGAAGGGTAGGGTAGCACTGTCCAATGTGAATAGAGGCGGTTGCTGCTCGGTTAGGAGCAGTGAGGCTTTCTTGCTAGCTATTTTGAGTTGGAGGTTGGAGGGAATTTTATTCGACTGAGCATTCTGTATGTCAGTACACCAAGGCTTATCTTTAGGAATGTTGTCAGCCAGTGGTATTGGTGAGTCCATTTCCCGAAGGATAGAGAATAGTTCCTTAGTGTCAGACTTTGCCTTTAAATTCTGCCATTAAATATATTCTTTTTTATGCTAATTATTTCATTCTTGTAAAGTTTGTAAAGGTTCATTAGCTTGACTTTATTCTCGCCAGTAGGAGAGTGACGCCAAGTTGATTGGAGCTTTCTTTTTTGAAGTATTAATTCTTTAAGTTGGGGCGTGAACCAGGCATTAAGATGATATTTTTGTCTACCTTTACGAACGTTTGACAGGTGAAATAATGTCCAGTGCCTTGGTCATAGCATTGTTGAAGACCTCCACTAGTAAGTTGGAGTCTGTATTGCTGGCAAGGTTGTTAATGGCTGGGAGGAGATGTGGGAGTAACTTTTCAGCTGTAATATCCTTTTTGCTTCTAGTAGGAAGTGGAGGTGCCATAACAATAGTTTTAGCGCAAAGGAGGTCTAATGTGGCAGATAAGGTAATTAGAGGGTGGTCAGTTCAGGGTTGCGGGGCAATGTTGGTAATGGCAATATTACAGTTCAGGGCGGCAACCCAATCGAGGGTCCTTCCTTTGTATATTGTATTTTGTATGTACCAACAGGACGGAGAGAATATGCTACAGGCCCTTCCTTCCAAGAACTCAGGAGCAATCTGACGCCTACTAAATCAGACCTCAAACACATCTCAGCTTTCCCTGCAAATAAATGCTGTATCTGAGCAGACATGGATTCATTACTTTTCTAATTGATATGCTTGCAAGGATCAGGGTGTTGTAAAAAGCATCAACATATCCACGGCCAAACTGCTGCTTGAGTTTGATCTCGCAGATATTATATTCTTTATATCCAAACTATCAAACTCTATAGCACCGGGCCCAGATGGCCTGTCCAATGCTATACGTAAGGCCTGAATCTTGGGTGTTAATAAAGAATTAAATCTATGAGAAGATTTTTAAATTACAACTAATACCAGCATTGTGGCGAAGGTCCGCGATAGTTCGGATATTAAGAAAGGCAATCGCAATGTCCAGGAAGCTATCTCCCCATTGCACCGCTGGACGTGCCTGGAAAACTCTTTTCCAGATTCACCTTGAGCGATCTTAACAGGTGGATTACCCAGAACCATCTTTATGATCCTCATCAAACAGGGTTTATTCTTGACGTGGTACAGCAATTATTTTAACAATCATAAAAGCAATTCAACAACAACTTCAGCACTGCAAACAGACCATATACATGGCTTATGTTGATTTCAAATCTGCTTTCGACTCTGCGAGTAGGCCAATACTACTATCTAAATTGACCAAAGCAGCATGCCTGCAATCTTTGCTAGCCCTAATTACACAACTTCATCAAAATACTTCTATTCAAATAAGGCTGACGATGGAAGGTCAACTGTCAGCCCCTATACCAACATACTCTGGCCAAAAGCACGGATGCGTATTGGCATCCACACTGTTTAACTATTACATAGCTGACATGGAAAATATTTTTGCAGAGTTTCAATCTGACACCCCTCAACAAGGTACATCTCGGATAGCGTGGCTTCTATACGCGGACAACCTTGTTTTATTATCCAAGACCCCAAGGGGCCTTCAGGATTTACTAACTGCATGGGAAAAAATGCTGAAAACTACTCACTTCAAGTAAACACACAAAAAATGAAAATTCAATGTTGTGTCCCAAAAGGGACAAAGAAGATGCAGAGCAGCAAATGGCGCCTAAATGGGAGTCATATAGAGGTTGTACAGCAATATAAATATCTTGGAATCAACATTAATAATCACTTATCAGATGAACCATATTTCATGGATCTACAAGCCAAAATCCAAATACTAACATCTCAGGCGCTATTAATGCATGCAAAATTTGGTAAATTTTCCTGTTCATCTTTGGTTACATTCTACATGCAGAAAGTCATGGCAATCATTTTGTACGGCTCAGAAACCAAACCTTACACAACCATGCACCATTGGATAAAAACTGAAGGCTGCTTTTGGAAGCGTGTTTTGAGTCCTCCCAAAAGTCAGCCTATGTATATTTTAAGGTTTGTTCTGGGTTTGCCATCATTATATGCATTATATTCATGGAAAAATCTAAGTTTGTACAGGAAATTTCTCATGACAATTGATTCAAATCTCTAGCTGGCTAAAATATCAAAATATATGCTAAACTCAATGGAATGTTTTTCCCAACAACGGAGGAAACATGTGATCACTGTGATGGATGCAGCCAGAATCTCAGAAGATGTATTAATTTGAATCCAAATAAAGCCAAATTGAAGCTATGCAATCAGACTGGATATGCACATTAGAAACCTGTAAGACATATCGAGTTTTTAAAGACAATCCTTTCATAGAAAAGAAATTTTGGACTATAGAGTTTTATCTACTTAAATGTTTGATTCCAATATACCGACATGTCTTATTGCGTTACAGACTAAACCTATATAAAAATAAGGAAATCCAAGCTCAGCAACATCAAATCTTGGAACGTGAGAACATCTGTCGATTCTGCTGCATTCAAGATCAAACTGAAACTCTATAGCATTTATAAACAATTCTGTGTATGCATTTGAGGAAATACAAATGGCTGTGTTACATGGATGATTGAAATAAAAGTAATTTACATTGTACTTTCTTCAGACATGGCCACAAAATGGGTGGACCAATTTAATTTGCCTCGTATAACAAAACAGTTCATCTAGCTGAGTATGAATGAAAGGCATGACTAGTTCTGTAAAGCCCATATCTATCCCAAAAAAGACATTTTACATGAAATCTGAATTAACCTGCCAAAAAACGAGTGGAAGTATACTTTTGTATAGTCTTAAACGATGCTTTAAGGACTGGAATGTTTGGATGCACCAAAACATTTTTTTCCAATCTATACTGGACTCCCCAGAAAAGTCAAAAGTTAGACCTTGCTAATGTATATATATATATATAAATATATATATATATATATATATATATATATATATATATATATATATATATATATATATCAGTGAAAACACTTTGTTACAGGGACGTTATGGTTCCAAGTAAAACCGAAAACCCTTGAAATTCGCCAGTTATGGTAAGCTAAGCAACCATAACTCGCACCCCCACCGTGCACTGCTAAGACTAACACCCAGGACATGAAAGATGACATCACAAATGTCATTGATGACATCACTGATGACATCACATGTGCATTTACCTTTTATGAAAAGTCTGTACAAGGGATTCTTATTGTAATGTTAATAAAAAAGTGTCAAGGATGATTGGAATGTATATCATGAGGTACATAGTGCATCAAGTAATGCATTAATCCAAATAGCATTGTATTATGAAGTTTTTTCCAATATATTAAGGTACACATGTAGTAACATAGGATTAGTGTGGAGCAGACATGATGGAGATGCAATATTAATAACCTTGCCATGTTAAAAACTAAAATTATAAATGATTTCTTTTTAGGGTCTTGCATACTGTGAAACATTTAATAAGTACCTAATCAAACCCACTTACTACATTACTGCACACAAAATACAGACAACAACACAGAGCATATAAAGGGAACGTGAAGTAAACAAAACAAACAGCAGTATTACCCGACAATATTCAAAACCTAACTGATTATCTTCATGCACAGAAATGACTGCTCTGCTTCAAAGCTACTACTTCCCTATGTATAACTATCACATATTGTGACTAGACCCTAAGGAAAGTAGTGTAAGTGCAATGTGTACAAATATGAGCATATCCAGGGAAGTTACAGTAATAAAAAAACAACAGAACTATAAGACAGTGTTGATAACCTTACTAATCATCTTCATACATAGAAAGCATTGCTGTCTTGCAAGTCTGTGTTTTCCCCTTTGTATATGTTTCATATGCTTTGAGTGGACCCTAAGTGAATTACTGTAAGAACATATTTGAAGTATAAGTCTACAAATATAGTACTTTGTACTATAGTATAGTGATTTTTTAGTTTCTGACTGTTACTATCCTAAATATATCAGTAAAGGAAAGAAGAGTGAGCCAGACATGTGATGTCATCAGTGATGTCATCAATGACATTTGTGATGTCATCTTTCATGTCCTGGGTGTTAGTCTTAGCAGTGCACGGTGGGGGCGCGAGTTATGGTTGCTTAGCTTACCATAACTGGCGAATTTCAAGGGTTTTTCGGTTTTACTTGGAACCATAACGTCCCTTTGACAAAGTTTTTTCACTGAATTTCATAGGTTTTTAGTAGCGCAACTTAACCATAACGTCCCTTTAACAAAGTTTTTTCACTGAATATATATATATATATATGTATATATATATATATATATAATACAAAAAAACTTTGTTGAGGGGACGTTATGGTTAAGTTAGCCCAACAAAAACCTGTACACTTCACTAAAAAAAACTTTCCACCACCCCTTTATGCTTCAAATTAAAACCGAAAAAACCCTGAAATTCGCCAGTTATGGTCAACTAAGCCCCCAACCCTGCCACCACCCCTGTGCACTGCTAACACTGACACCCAGACCATGAAAGATGTAATCTCACATGTCGCTGATGACATCAATGACAACATCACTTGTTTAGCCCTTTTCTTTCCCTTCCCTGCCATACATATATATGTATATTCAGTAAAAAGATTTCACTAAAGGAATGTTACACTTCACAGTGCTACCACACTCCACTGCACATTCCCCCTTGTTTTGACTCAGAAATGGCTAGTACTTTTGAGTGGTTGGAGGAGTATTTCCCGAAGGAGGAAATGTCTGAAGACAGTGACAACAATGGTACACATTGGTCTGCATATGGAGAATAGTGACCAGTATTGTATAGGCATTTAACTTGTGGTATTTTGTTTTCCAACCGGCCAGGAAAAAAAAGAGGAAAGGGCAACAGAAGAGATAGAAGAAGACAGAATTAAAAGGATAGAGTCGAACATGGATGTTTTGAATGACAATTTTCAAAGTTTACGGGAGTTTGTGGAGGACGTTGTGAGAGGGAAAGTTCGGTACCATTGCCCCACCTGAACCTGCCCTGCTTCTCCATTCCCTAGTGACCCATCCCCAAACCTGCAACAGGAAAATAGACGTTTCGACAAAGTATCCATCCCTTCTTCGCCTCACAAATCTTCCCCTCATAACCAGCCCGTGTTAAATCCAAATTCCCCCATATTTGTTTCAGTGTCCGCTTCCCCTGCTGTTTCTTTAGAGTGATGTGTGTTTTTGTGTATATAGTAAGTGGTTTTGTATAGTAGATGTAGAGATAGAGTATGTGTTGAATTTTTTTTTTTTTAAAGACGTAAAATGTTCGCGAACAGGACACCTGTTCAACCTATCCGCAAGCAATGGAATGTGGGTGCTGTCTAATGCCAAGTAAGATGGATGTGATGTGTGACAGCACCATCTTTTCACAATGTGCGTACATAAACAGAAAGGGGTGTCCAAAGGATATACTAACTCGGCGTACCGAACGAGATAATACATGGTGGTAGAACACAAAAGATGTCCGTAATGGGTGTAAATGAGTTTGAAAGGGAGTGTGTGAAGGACAGTATAGCGGTTCGTATTGGGCGCAGTCAAAATGGTGCCATCCGTAGAACAGGCACGGTGGGCGGCAAGGTCGTAGGCAAACAAAATGGAGTTGTCCTAAGGATACTGGAACTGTCCGTACAGTGAACATAGCATGCAAGCACATGCACAGTACAAACGAAAGGATTGGCAACATTGCACCAGTTCCTAACTGTCCGTCTCACTTGTGTCGCACTTTGAAGTACTTTTAGAACCCGAACACTGTCCGTAGGACACTCGTGCGCATGTGTGATTCTTTGTATTTGCTGTCCAGGGGACTTTCATGAAGGGGGCGGATGTGTTGAGGACGTCATCTTGTGACTGCACCTACGCTGATCGTGGGGACTAGTTCCGCGGTTTGTGTGCTTCCGCAACACTAAAAATGAACTTCTAGACACAAGGCAAAGTATTGTGGAGTGGAAAAATGTAATTTCACACATCCCAAACAATAGGCCACCTCAGGAGGTGCTGTGTAAAATTGAGTGTACCGCTTTGCAAGGATGAAGATGGTCACGAGGCAACCCCTGCACCCCTTCAAAAGGCCACACCCCCGGAGCGCATCTTCATTGTCCTTCTAGCTATAGCAGATAGAGGTGCGTTGCCTTTACTGCTGTAGTGACGAAAATGAAACCAATTACTATTACTTCCATGGCTGCTGTTGGGTTATTAGCCTCTGCACCTCCCCCAAACCTGCCACCATCAACACCTTACCAAGGGCCTGCAGAGAGATATTTGGGTGAGGATGTAGAGATTGAGGAAGAAGAGGAGGAAGAGAATGAAGTGGAGGAACTCCGCACTAGGAGCACTCGCCGGGAGTCGTGGGTGTGGCGGTTGTTTTCCGTTTACGGGAATGTACCAAAAGCACGTGCGTACCTGGTGAAGTGTAACCAGTGCGATGGGGTGTTGAGTCGCGGGTGATTTGGAGCGTACAGTTTTGGTACGACAACCATGAAGCGCCACCTCACTTCGTTCCATACTGCAGACATTCGCAAGGTGGTGCCATGTGAAGAGCGTAGTCGTTTGAGTTCCTCCACAGCATCCTCGGAATCTGATCCTCCCACCACAAGAGACACTCCTGTGGGGGAGCGCCTCCCTCCAGCTGCTTTACAACCCATTTGCAATGCTGTGGACCCTTATCTTTCGAAGGTGACAGTAGTGTGCACGTATTGTGATGCAGTAATCTGCAGGGGGAGAGTCTTCGAAGTGCTTTTGAGGGTGCAGTCAGCGAGCACCAGAAGATTTGCTTCTTACCTAAATAAAGATCACCCTTAATATGTATCTGTTCAGTTGCCCTTTCTTATCCCTGTGGCTGGTGTCCCTTCCTTACCCTCCTCTCGCCCCTTCTCCAAGTGTGTGGAGTGCTGTTAATCAATAAATGTAAAAACAACAAAAAGGACAGGAAAGGCTCTTTTCAGAGCTGCCTTTCTCAGTGTAACAATAGAACTATGAAGTGAAGGCCGTAGAGCCCTGCCGAGTGCAGCAAAAGTTTGCGGACAGTCGTAGGGGGCAAAAAGGGAGGGTGCAAGCGGAGCAAAAGCAATAAAGTGTGCGTTGGGAGTAAGTGGCGGCTCTGAAAAGAGCCTTTTGGTGGTGTGTTGTGTGGGTTGAAAAGGAGTGGATTGGGTGAAACGGATTGTCAGATAGGTTAGTGTGATTGCAAAAGAGGGCGCAATGCATTTTGTATATTGTGAAGAAACATCTGATTGCCTGCATATGTGAGGTGGACTCCATCTCTGCGGAAAATGAAATTGCTACGAAACAAAATGTTTTCATTGTGGAAAGAGGACATACCAACATCTCTTAAAAAGGCACACACAGCCTTATTCACATTGCGTCTCGCCTTCTCCATTTGTGGACCAAATGCAGAAGAACGTAACCATATTTGTCTTTGGGCAATACGGGAAAAAACTATTTGACAATTGGAAACATGTCCATGAGCTTCGCGAGTCCTTCCTTCATGGCAAATTGTAAAGAAATTCCAGATACATGGCCTAAACTGTTTCTGCCACAATGAATGATGAGTATATCTGGAGGACGCTCTCTCTGTAAAGTAACACAAAGAGGCACCAAGTCCAGCTATTTCATGCCGCACACGCCATGCCAGTGCACTTCTGCATGTGGAAATCCGAGATTTGTAGATAAACTGCAGCTTTCGGCATGCACCTTCAACCAATGTATCCATGAGTCTCCCACAATCCAGACAATCTGTTTTCAAGCATGGAAAGCCATTGCTGTGTGGTGTCCTGTGAGGGAGAAGACGGTCTTACTAAAGTACGTTGGTCAGAACACACCTACTGAACTTTATGGACCAATCCCTAGCGCCGCTCATTCTCATTTACATGCGGCTCCACCCTTCAGTCCCCGGTGGTGATATGTGCTGGCACTTAACTACTGCCATGTTTGCGGACATGTAGAGGAGCAGAGCATGATGACGGTACATTAAAGTACTAAACCCCTTTTTCCCCTTAAAGGTAGGCTCTGAGAAGAGCCGTTTTTTTTTTTTTGGCCACATATCATACAGACATGTGGTATATTATGCATTTTTTTGTAGTTTTTGTCCTTGCTTTACTTTTGCAAACATTACAGAACCTTCTCTAAAGCAAGCCTTATGTTCCAAAAGAACATCGCATTTCCCACAGAGGATAGTGCAACGCCATCTCCTTCAAAGTAATGCGCATTGCTGGGAGCAATGTTATTGTGGCTACAAAAAAACATACCAACTCGCAGCATGAATGCACGCATGCCGCGATTGATGATGCACCTCCCGATGCTTTGATCTGGACAGAAAACAGAAGTGTTGGTCCATTGTAGTCTGGGGAGTAAAGCAGAAAAAATAACTTTGGATATTTTGAAAATGGTCATGATTGCTTCAACCAACTGTGCCAAATCTGCCAACAAAGTATGTGAAGTCAGGTATCCCAAGTGGGAAGCACCGTAGTGCAAAATTACCACATGGGGAGTGGTCATTCGACGCATGTCTCTGAAAACTTGCAGAATTGCCGCAGCCTTGGAATCAGTGTCAACGCTCCAGACCACCTCCACTCCTCAGACATTGAAATGATGTCCCACATGCCTACTCTCAGCATAGTGTTGTAAGCCTTGCACAAAAATGTCTCCGAGCAGCAAAACACTGACCCTCTGCACCTCTGCCATTTTCAGTTTGTGCACCAACTTTGGACACAAAAGAGTAATGTGAACATCTGATTGCCTGATGGCTACAGTCATCTTTCCATGCAGGATTAGCTGTAGAAACCCGTACGTGACACGCCCTACCAGCGGACAAGCGTTGCCTATGTGCAGCACATAACTTTTACCCAGTCCTTCCACCCTTTCTACAGCGGTACCAAAGCAAGTCCATCATTGGACACAACTAAGCGGGCGCACAATCAGCCACCAATCACATAGAACCTCGCTAATTTTAACTCTGTCATCATCATTGCACACTTCAGAATTACTGTCGATGATTCTTAATGGAATTCGCACACCATTGCAAAGCACCTACTTCACAAGCTACTGTGCAAGGATTGCACATTTCTACGTACAGCTCCATGCATGACCACATGCATCAGTATCGAGTGCAGGTATGTACATTCTAATCAGAGTACATGTGGAAGACTTATTATTTAAAATAGACAAAATAATGCCGGTAAATTTCCATAGGAAGCACATAACAACGCTCCCCCTTGTAAAGTGCAAGAATGCTGATTTGCCATTAACAATTTGCTCAACAGCTTACTTTCTTTTTCATAAACTGTACATACGTTGCAAGCATGCCTATTTAGGCATAGATCTCAACCATTTTTGTGTGAAGTGTGGGTGAAATGAGCTGATTTTGTTTTTGGCGGGTGACACGCCCATTGGGATGAATGGCCGTGCAGGAGGCTTGGCGGGTAAGTCTGCCCTTTACAAGGCGGGTGACACCCGCCAAAAGCATGTGAGTTGAGAAGTATAAATTAGGGCAGACCTTATTTTTGTATGTGAAAATGGCCCAGTTCTGTCCTCTGTACTGCCAACAGTAATGGTACTTGCAATGTGAGCGTATGACAATAGTAATCGCTCCCGATTGTGGTGCTGACATGTCCTTCGGAGGGTCTCCCGATTTTTGGCCATCGTGCTTTGCATTAAGAAGTACAAAAAGCTTGCCCATCTACTACGTTGCCCTATCACTTACAAACCTCTCTCCTATGCATAGTACACTTTGTAAAGAACAAGGCATTTCCAAACCCCTTAAAAAAAGATAGATATGGTGAAGGACTTTGAAGTACCATATTGATAGTAGTATAGAAAGAGTGCGCAGAGAGAAGTGAAATGTGCACGTGGATTGGGTTGAAAAATGAAAGTTGAATCGTATGACGAGAGAAGTGGAAGTAAAGGTTTCAGTATCATGATGGCTGCAAACACACAAACTAATTGATATCGTTTTTTTAATTCACAGTGAAGACTAGTCTCCTGAGAATCAACAACATCTACACTGCAGACGACATATCCGAAGAAACCTTGGCATCTTCCACAAAAAAGTAAGTACAGTACAACCTTCATATTGTAACTTCTCCAGAGGCTGGGTGGATTATTTGTTTACTTTGGGCACCAAAGAAAGCATTCATTTGTAAACCATTCTGCCTACAAATATCCAATCACAGGACAAAGATTAACAGGTGGAATGGCTGACAAATCTCTGTGTGCTTGGTACTGAAATGACATAGGAAATCCGTAGAAGGTTAGATTGTCATAAAGAGTGGCAGTAGCAAGTTTTTGCCATTTTAGTTATTAATAATGTTTCTCGGCCAAGTAGGGCACTCTGTACTCTCATCTAAAGCACAATGTACTACTATGCAAACAATAAAGTAGCCTTGCCAAATGATAGTTAGAGGTCACTGTGCGTTGCCACACTGTGCCAAAGAGTTTCCCCATCACACTTAGGCACACATGCACACAGCACACATACATTGGACAACAGACCAAAGAATATTTTTTTTCTCAACAGACACCAAAGAATGCCTACCAAAAAGCAGCTCCGTATAAAGGAACGCAGAATTAGAGCAAATCAAAATAAAGGTACCAAATGTAAGCATCCACCTGTTGTAGAGTTAGGGGAGAATCTTGGTACAAACCACCTAATGCAATTGGGTAACATAATAAAAGTAGTCTCAAGTACCGAAACTGTACGTCCTCCATCAAAAAGTATCAAAAAACACAGAAATGATGTCAAAGAAACGGCTTCCAGTACAGCTAACAATGTTCCTTATTATCCTGATATTGTTAGAAGAACCCATAGTAAAAAAAGTATTTTAGCAAAAATGTTTTGTCACAGAGTCCTTCAGAATCTACTAAGAAGAGGACCAAAGTCATCCTCACCCCTTAAAACGAACCATAGAAAGTTAATTCTGCAAGCACTCGTGGACAGTGCAATCCTTCTCAAAAGGAAGTTGTTCATATTAGTGTTAAAAAAGATGACAGCACTAAGAAAATTAAGTATCAAACAACAAATGAAACTCAACAATAAAGAGAATGTAAACAAAAATAATTTTTTGCCTGTTTGTGGTGGTGAATGGAGTCACACAACAACCACAGAGGCATATTTCAATGAAGAAGCATACAAACAAAATCAAACAAACACAATTGCCATCCATAGTAGTGGACGTGGGTATGAGAAAATCAATACTACCATCATAGAATAAGAAACACTGCTTACTAAACTGTCTTCTGAAAACTCAGAATTACCTCTCGATTCAGCAGAACCACACGTCCAGTGTACAAATGGCCGTGCACATCAATGTGTGCCATTCCAAATAAAGCTTTCAAATCTTTACGTGTGTTCCTCAATCAATATGTAAAAGGTAAAGACAAAAGTAAAATCAAAGTGCTGCAAAATATGGATATTTCTGTAGTGCGAAAACACGCAGGACTAAAAGTACATTCACTAGCCTGCATTTCTGGGCCTATTTGCAAAAGTACCTTCCATGATATCAAAAGAATATCAGTACATCATTCTAAAGTTAGAAATGTAGTGTATAAAATATATTGTGCAAAAAGTCCAGCTTCAGAATTAGGCAATTTAAATACCACTCTTCTGCATGGTACACCCAAATACTTACAAGAAGAAATGGACCGTATTCAGAAAAAGTATTTTGGAAGTGAGAGCCACGTAGAAAATGCAACAGTTGTAGAGCATAGTAGCTACAATTCTGCACATAGCAACGTTCTATTGCACACATACAGAAAAGAAATACTAAAATATATAAAGTTCATCGGCTGAAGTACCAAACCATGTGTGTGTATGTTGCCACAGAACGTTTTACAAAAGGAACACAAAAAATGTGGACATAGCATACAAAATAGAAAACAATGAAGACTCTAAATGGTTTGAATTAGCTTTGTACCTTTTAGCTGAAAGCAAATATGAAGTGACTGAACATCTAATATGTTGCAGTTACTGTACTGCAAAATTAGACAACAACCACACTCCTTCACATGCAAATACCAAAAATTCTGCAACAACTCAATTTGTATGAGAGCATAATAATTCAAACAGTTCACCCATTTCAAGCAATTATTCGCCTTCATCCAAAAACTGCAAATTTACCTCCCTTTGAATTGGTGAAAGGCATTCGTGGCAAAGTAGTGTACTTGCCATTAGATCTAACGGAAAATGTACACACTCTAGGAGTGGAACGTTCAATAGAGCATTCTTTAACAGTCTTGGTAAATGGAATACCAACAAAGGACAAAACAATTTGGCAACAATTAGTAGACTTACACAAAGTTACACAAGCATTGCAATATCTAAAAGACAACAATGAGTACTACAAGGAAATAAATATTGATGAAAGCTTATGGCAAACAACTGAAATAATTCAAGAGCCATAAGAAACTGGACAATTCGAACTTCTGGATCCAGCTACAGTATCCACTCTGTTAGACCATTACACAATTCATCCATTGCATTCCAATGAAAGTATAGATGATGCACTAGAAACTTACCAAATGCGACAAACCAAAGGGTTACCAATGAGTATTTGGGAAAAAAGTATAGAAGCATGTGCTTTTCCAGTGCTATTTCCTACTGGCAAAGGTGGGAGGTACGATGATAGCCCCACTCAGATTGGAGCATCAGAATACCGCTCATTACGAATGTATTACCAAGATCCCAGATTTAGACAAAATGTGGAATACATATTCCACCTACTGTACGAAAGTGAATTAGCAACACTATGGGCCTCATTAAACGGCATGCGGTAACCATGGTGCAATGGGTGCCGCCGGTATTTCACCGTGTCCGCCTTGGTGGATGGCGGAATTACCGCCCTACTCCAAGGTGAGCGGGGTGGTAATTCCCCATTCACCAAGGCACTTCCCCATTCCCATTTTTGCCCCCATAGGGCTCAATGGGAATGGGGAAGGAGCTAATTACGGTACCGCAAATTTGCACCAAGGTCCCTTTGCGGGCCCGGAAAAACCAGGCGTTAAGGGAGGACCCGCAAAGGGACCTCGTAGTAAGGCGGTAAGGGTTTACCGGTATCGGTGCCCTTACCAGTACCAGTACCAGTAAACCCTTATCGCATTCTGTGTAATGAGGCCCTATGTTATGGTGTTGCACACATTCTTAAATCTGGAACGCACTTTCAAAATATGGCAGCTACGCAGTTAATACAAAAAGTACAAGAAAAAGATGAGGTTTTACAATCAAGTATAACAAATTTGTTTACAAACATGCGCGGTACAAAGGAATACTGGTTTAGACGGCACGGAGACGTGCGTTGCATGATCAGAAACCTTGGACCACCAACTTGGTTTGTTACGCTAAATTGTACAGAATACGCATGGGAAGATGAGTTCCTACACATAGCAAACAGCAACAAAAACAACATAGATATATTAACACCTGGAGAACTTTGCTCTCTAGATCCAGTTAATGTCTCAAGATATTTCCATCATCGTTTCATTGCAATGCTACACTTTATTTGCAATAAAAGTGTTCCTCCCCCTGGAGAAGTGCAACACTTCTTTTGGAGAAAAGAATATCAAGCGAGAGGAGCACCACATATTCACATGCTGTTATGGATCAAAGGTACACCGAAATTTGGCCACAACAGTGATAGCACTGTTTTGCAGTTTATCCAAAAATATGTCACATGTGAAATCCCTTCACAACAGAGTCATAGTGAGCTGCATGGGCAGATTTTACAATTTCAAAGACACAAATGTGGCAAATATTGTCACTGTAAATACAAAAACAAAGGTCAATACTACACCAAATGCCGGTTTGGTTTCCCCAGACCAGTTACAGAAACAGATGAAGTAAACAACTTCATGTCTTCAGTGTTAAAGGTAAATCACCTAAAAACACATATTACATAAAAAGAAGTGAAGAATCAAAATATATCAATGATTATAATGCAATAATTGCCCTATTATGGAATGCAAACATAGATGTGCAGTACATTGCAGACAATTCAACTTCTGTTGCATGATATGTTACAGCCTATTTAACAAAAGCTGAAAAAACAGAGCTTCAAGACCTCTGGGATGACCTAGCATCAGACAAAACATTATCACAGAAATTGTACAGCCTAGGCATAAAAATGCTCTCTCATAGAAAATGTGGTACCTATGGAGCAGCAAATCGTTTAACAGGCACTGCTTTGTATGGAAAATCAGACAACATAGTATGGCTCAGTCTTGGTCCTGCAAAATCTAGAAAAAGAGTGCTAAAATCATATGAGGACATAGAAACTATTGCCAGAAATGATCCCAACAGCCAAGACATTCGGAAAAACAATTTACTGGACACATAGGGCCTCATTCCGACTTTGGAGGTAACCACACCGCTATTTGCGGCATGGCTGCCTCCAAAATCGTTTCAACTCCGCCCTGGTGAATGGAGTAATTACCAGTTCATTCCAAGGTTGGAGGGACCGGTAATTCCCCATTCACCAGGGCCCTTCCCCATTCCCATAGGGCTCAATGGGAATGGGGAAGGCGATAATAACGGTACCGTAAATTACGGCACCGTTATTAGCACTAAAGTCCCTTTGCGGGTCCCGTCCTTAACGCCTGCTAAAAGCAGGTGTTAAGGAAGGACCCGCAAAGGGAACTCGTAGTAGGGCGGTAAGGGTTTAACAGCACCGGTCTCGTTACCGGTGACCGTTAATCCTTACTACCCTGCTCGGAATGAGGCCCATACTATCCGAACAGGAGTACCACTCTGGAAAGCATGTGTCTGTACCACATAGCTCAAAACTTTGCATACAAAAATAATGTAAAACCCGATGAAAGTAAACGTAGATATAGAGTGACCGATTGTGAAGGGAGCTTAGTGAAACTTAACAAACGAAGCTTAATTAATCATGTGAACTTGTCATTAAAAACTCCTCAACAGAAAGAACTGTCTAACATGTCTCTTTTGCAACTTTTAAAACCATGGAGAAAAGAGGAAGACATACTAGATAATTATAAGTGCTATGAAGATGCTTTTAAAGCAAATGAAAGCACTATCACCGATGTTAACTTTATGCAGTACAAAACAATGTTACACAATGCGCAGCAACAAGAAGAAGAAATTCAGACCCAACTATATAAAGACTCTTCCGACAAAGTCAACCTTCTGTAACAGGAAGTCAAGAGCCATTAGGACAACCACTGATAGCAAATGAGGCTGAAGTTGCTATGGCAGAAGTAGAAAACACCATGTATCAGTATCAAGAAGATACAGAGGACTTAACTGTGCAACAAGGAAAACTTAACAACGATCAGCGCACCATTTTTGAAGAGGTAACAAAACAAATTGTGCATGGTGTACAGCATGAAAATAAAGAATGTACCTGCCAAAATTACAAACCTATACTGCTGTACGTCAGTGGGAAAGCTGGATCAGGGAAAATATTCTTAATCAAAATTATTAGCAAGTTCCTGCAGCAAATGACAAACAACAAACTGTCAGCTGTTGTAACAGCCCCCACAGGTTTAGCGGACTACAACATAGGCGGTGTGATTTTACACCGATTACTACTGCTTCCAGTAGAGCATCAAAATAAGTTAGACTACTACAAACTTTCTGCAGAAGCTGCAATGGAACTACAGAGAGTATTGAAGCAAATGAAAATGCTACTAATAGATGAAGTGAGCATGGTCTCCAATCTAATGTTGGCTTTGATTTATCTCAGATTGCAAGAAGTACTTAAAAGTAATAAGGAAGAACTCTTTGCTGAGAAACACATTATCGTTTTCGGAGATCTTCTACAATTGACACCAGTAAAAGGTGAACCGATTTTTAAAACCTTAGGCCACAAACAATGCCGGAAAACTGTTGGTAGCATAGGTAATTTTAACCTTTGGCAACATTTCCAATACAGAGAATTAACTGAGAACATGCGGCAATCTGCAGATCTCACTTATGCCAACATCTTAAAAAGTATTAGTTGGTGTATTATCGCAAAAAGCACAAGCTGTATTGAAAAAGCGGCGTATACATGCACTTTATGGCGATAATGCATGCGCAACTGATGTTATGGAACAAATAGCGCACAAAAATGTCAATTGTATGGCCTTAATGCCAACTCTTGCAAGCTGTTTCAAATTCAATGAAAAAATGCTAAAGAAAGAAATGCACGCAATAATAGAAATTAGCGCCACAGACAAACTAGACGTACATGGTTTGACCGTACCCATGTGTGAGCAAGCCACAAGACTAAATATTATAGAACATTCAATCTCCAACACAGCTGGGTTGGAAAAAGTATTGAAATTATCATTACATTGTAGAGTAATGATTAAACGTAGCCTTGACGTAGAGCAAGGGCTAGTTAATGGAGCACTGGGGATAGTTGTTGGCTTTCAATCATACCCACAGGATAACAGCATTCAGTTTGTAAATATTCGCTTTGATAAAGTTTCAGAAGTAAAAAGGATAGGGCGCTCAATGGCTCGATTCCTTCTCTTCAAAGACATGTATGTACGTAGAGAGCAATTTTCTCTAACTCTTGCATATGCAGTTACCATTCATAAATCCCAAGGTCTTACCCCAGATAAAGCATTGATAGATATAGGAAAGAAAGTGTTTAAGGAAGGCATGGGCTAGCATTATCACGCTTACGTACACTTGACGGTCTTTTGTTAATTAACTTTGATCCAAGTAAAGTCCAAGCTGATATTCCTTGCATTCTAGAATATAATAGATTGCGTTCACTATACACCCCTCATCTGAAACAATACCCTGTTCCAGATAAAGTGAAACGTGGTAAAAGAAAAGTAAATGAAACAGAAATGCAACAGAATGCAACAGGAAATTCTGCAAAAAAAAGAAAAGAAGCTAAAGTATCATCAATTGCTGCAAACATAGAAGAACCTATTAGGGAATGTGAACCAGGCACGTCGGCAAAGAAGCAACAGAAAAACTGAAAAATGTACTCAGGTACAGAACTTGCTGGCCCATTCAAATTTACAAATGAAAGTGGGGTATGTTGCTATGCAAATGTTGCAATGAATATTCTATTTCAATTGCCACCAATTGTGAACAATATTTACCTGCACAGCACAGACCAATTGTGTTTGCAAATGTTAGTACTGCATAGAAATGCAACAAGCAATTCTGACAACACATACATTGTTTATGGAGTAAGGCAACAATTGGACGACTGTGCTTGAATGGTGAGATTCACTATGAACTCACAAGAAGATCCACAAGAATTTCTAATGTACATACTATTATTATTGGAAAACAAAACTATACCTGTAAATGAAATCTTCCAAATTTCGTACATGTGGAAACATACATGCACTCTCTGTAACAAAGTGATATAGGAAGAAATTCCAAATGAGCAATTTGTGTATATTTCCATACCAAATTGTGAAAGCATTCCTTTTCAGCAACTTGTAAAAAATGCAAACCATGGCAGATTATGTAGTATTTGCAATTCAGACAATCGCTCTACCTTACTGATACAATCACATAGTGCCTACATAATACTTATGCGTCTACGTTATAATGCAGATGGCACCAAAAACAACTGCAAACTAACTGGATTTACACACGGTCAAGTGTCACTTGGAAAGAAAACCTTTACAACAGTAGGAATAATCTACCATGCAGGAGCTACAACCAATTCAGGTCACTACACTGCATACATTAAAAAGAATTGTGGATGGTTTGAATGTTATGATAGCACCATTACTCTAAAGCAGAGGTTGCCAGCTAACCTAACAAATGGGTATTTAATGTTCTTGAAGCCAAAATTAACGAAATAATGTGCACTTCAAAATTATGAACAAAGTGAGTTAAAGACTAGAAACAGTTAGAATTCACCAACAGGTATCTAATTACCCAACAGGATGGTAGAATGACACAAATAAATGATTATCACAGATTGTTGGAAACCAAATACAGGCATAATATGCCTATACGTATCTAACTGTAGTTGAAAATGGGCAGGAAGTGTAAGGATATTTGGCATGTTACAGCACAGAGTACAGCACTACTGCACAAGTAGCACATTTTTTTTTGCAGCACCACCACAAGGGTGCGGTGCATTGCTATATGTGTTACCAGATTAACAAGGAAAGACAGGCCATTCAGTCAAAAAACGATTTTAACATATAAGATGCAAATCTATTTTTACAGTTAAAAGCACATGTGCACACCCAAAAATGCACACTATTTTCACCTGAAATGCCTATGGTGCGAGAGACACATTTGAAAATAACAGCTAACCTATTAACCATTAACCTGACTAATAAAACCTATTTAACATAACCCACTAATAAAATGTGTTCTCCACTGCAGAATTAGGCATACTCTGAAAGCCATTTAAATGTGTGTGCAGATTTTTTTTTCTCTTCTCTGCCTGCTTCTCCGTGTTTTTGTGCACAGTAACTGCAGGAAGAAGGAAGTCAGATTTGCAACAATTGCAAATGTATAAGCGAAGCTATTGTTGAGAGTAGGAGGATGAGAGATGATGGATTTCATTGGGACACGTCATAAAGAGGGCTGAGATGAAAGTTTTAGTGGGCAGTATCGGGGAAAAAGACAGGCAGACATTTTTCTGCACTACTGGGGAGAAGACCTGGCTGTGGGACTCCTGACTGAATGCAGATTCCTGCGTCCTGCTACAGTCAAGATTTGGCAGAGCTGGGAGGAAGACCTTTTCCTGGTTGGAGGCATTCCTATCTGCAAAAGCTGAGAATTCCAGGCAATGACCCCGGTTTGAAAAGGAAAGGCGATCCTTTTACTGGGGTTAATCTTCAAGGGAACCACATTCCGAAGGAGAACAGCTGAAGAAAACTTTGAACAGATAAGGTAATTACATAAGCGTGGGAGCCGTGTGTGCACGAAAATATGCAGTCAGTGTAGGAAAGGGGATTCCTGTGCGTGTCTTAATCAAATACCAATGTTGCAATTTGAGTTCTGTTCTCCGCCACTCTCTTTGCAGTGTGTCATAGACAATGCTTTTACTGTACCATTTTATTTATTTCTGTAAAGAATGAGATCGTGTTTAAATGCAACTTTTATAATACAGAAAAATATTTGAAAACAGACGGGTGGTGTATTTACTATTTACCATTACAATGCCGATGATGTGGGGAGATTTTTAAACAGTGCAATGGTCATTTTAAGACAGATGTGTGCATGTCAGAATCAGTATGAATAATTGTGAGTGACTGTAGCATAGCTTGTTGGAGGTACATGAGCCAACGGGAAGAGAGACTCTCTGAACATAGCTCCCCACCGTATATAAGGTAGTGGAAATTACCACAAGACTACCATATATAGCTCTCTGTCGTAAATAAGTCAGTGAGTTCGCCCATGGTGGCACACCAACACTATCACTGAAAAATGTGGTATTCCTAAAATGTAGGTCTGAGGTCTCTCTAGTGATCACACGAAAAATCTAAGCAAAGATAAGGGATTCTGGACATTGGGGCCACAAATAAAACAAGGGAATTATGCTCACCAAAATACCACCAACCACGTATACCAAATATGCAGGTCTGGGTGCTGAAATAATGCATGTCCATTGTGTTATTGTTGCACATGGCCAAATCTGAATACAAAGAGTGATTATTGCTAAGTTATTTTTCGGCGGTAATAAAATACCGTCAGGCCCCAAATCTCCACAAAATACCCTACATATTTATGGTGCGTTGCAGGCCGGGAAAGTGATCCTAGAGTACCTACTGGGCGTGGCAAGCGTGTCTCACACTGCCATTTGCACATTAAAGGGAACCCATTTTATAATAGCAGTGTGCCACTAAAAACGAATTTCAGAATGTCACAAAGGGAAACCACATTCTCAGATCTAGTGCAATATTTAGAGGCAAAGTTATTTGCACATGGGAATTGGTCTTCGAATAGCACGTTAGAATGGAGTAACCGCATTCAGGGTGAGGTGCAGAAAGAAAAACTAGACAACATTTTTGCAGAAGGCAGCATAATTCAGGTCTGCCTTACAAGATTATTGAATGCAGCCGATAAAAGTGCAGAGAAAGACTGTTTAATACGGCTATGCGGCAAAATATGGTTTATTTTAAACAAGTCCCTGCGAATGCAAGAGAATGATACTCAGCTAATTAACAGGTTAAAGACTGAATTAGAGGGGGCAAGTAAAAATCATGAAATGTTGAGAGCAGAATTGGATGTATGCCAAAAAGACATGCAATTAAAATGCAGAGACTTTGATACTCAGTTATCCAAAAGCAAGAAACAATTTGAAGATAGTGAGCAAGAATTGGCACACTTAAAAGCCTTAGTGGATCACATTAGGCAGGATAAAGATGAGGTTGTTTCAGAAATGCAGATTTTACAAAAAGAACATTGCGAAAAAGAAGGTGATCTCCAGAGTGCAGAACAAGAAATGATTAAAATGATTCAAGAAAGAGACAAGAGAAATAAAGAGTTCAATGAATGCCAAATTCAAATGTGCGATATGCAGGAGGTGATTAATAAAATGAATGATGAAAATAATTATTTGCAAAATGAAGCAACCAGACTCCTTAAAAAGTGTAAGGACTTAGAACAACAAATGTGCATTCCCAGGTCCCAGGAGAGGCGGCAGGGTACCACATTCAATGGAGTGGAGGTGAATTCTAGCTATGCCCAAAGAGCTAGTGCTACAGTGGCTGGGCCGGTGACTGAACTTGGTTGCAGCGCCCTTGGGGGATTTGATACTCTCATTGGGGGCAGCCACCAATCTCATACACCTGAAAACAGGATTGAGTCACAAAATAGTGCAATTCCATGCATTGCAACAAGTAGCCCCATAAAAATAATGAAATCCATTAAAGCCCTGATCAAACCATTTAAAAAGGGAGGTGAATGCTGCATTGAGGATCACTTAGAAGCGGTACATGACATTTTTAAAGCACTCCAGATACCTAAGGAACAGTACAGACAATATTTTCATTTAACTTTAGATGCCCCGACGGCCAGCATCATAAGGGGATTAAATGAACAGCAGAATATGACATGGCTGGAGTTTGAAAAAGAAATTAGGCGTCATTTTTCTCCTTTTCAGTCATTGCAGGAGGCAAAGAAAGTCGCGTACACAATTACTGCTGGACCTAATACATCCCCTCGCCAATTTTTACAAGACTTAAAAAGAGCATTCTCTCGCTTTGATGTATCTTTTGACTCAAATTCCAATGAGTTTAAAACCGCATACTTCTATGGGCTACAGAAAGACATCATATCCCAATTGGTCCATGAATTTGACCGTGACAAGTCCCTTGAATGGATTGTACATCAAAGCACAAAGCTATATGAGGTACTCTATTGTCAGGGTAGAGAAAGTGATAAAATGAAAGATACCAGGCCTAAATCTAAAGAACCCTCAGCCACAGTAATGGAAATCAGGTCAGCCAAAATGTCCCTTGAGTCTGCTCAAAGCCAAGGTAAAAATAATGTGACACCTGAACAAAGGGGTAATCAACAAAGATCGCCATTTCCTGTACCAATGTTCCAAACACATGATCCTAGTAATAGAGAGAGCTACATCAGCCCTAGATATTTAGGGGATAGACCCCGGGTAGGATATCGGCCTGATATGGCAGGTATGAACAATAACCAGAGACAAAATCAAGATCAAAGAAATGATGGTCCCTACCAGTCATTGGGGACACAGAGCAGATTTGATCCCAGCACCATGATATATGGTAATCAGGATAGGCCCCGATATGTGGATCGATTTACTGATAATGGAAATCAACATAGGGGCCAGTACCCACAATCTGAGAGACAGGACATGAGGCAAAACGTGAACTACAATCCACGCCAGTACAATGATTCCCCACCAGGGGACTATAATCAAAGGATGGGTGCAACCCGCTCCCCTCCACAAATGAATCAAGAGTTCAGAAACCATCCCAACCGGCATCAATCACCTGAGAGGTATCAGAATAGATCCAATCAGGGGGAAAACAACCAATATCGACCTAGGCCACAGAAAGAGGATCCTAGAGAGATGGAAAGGTTCCAGTGCCTTGAGGCCCAAGTGAAAATGTTAGCTGAGCAAATAGGAAAGCTCTATACAGCGCAAAAACAACCTTCCAAAGAGGGGGCTGATGGCCATAGCAATGACCGGGGGGCTTCCGAAAAGTGACTAAGTACTCATGATAATCGCAGTGCCAAAATGACAGATTGCTCTGATATAATTTTGCATAACAACTCTGAGATGCCTAATGGATTAAAAATGAAAGTACCAGTAAATGAAATTGTGATAGAAAGTGCAAATACTTCTAAAAAAGAGGTACGGTTTAACTTAGAGCTAAATAAAACAGTAAAGATTTGCACAAATGAAAAAGAAACATTAGGAATTCCAAAAGAACAAAGGAACAGATTTAAGAAAAATGACTCATGCATGGGGAATACCAGTGAACAGGGAGTAAGTGGGGATGCCATAGCTCCTTCCCTGAAAATTAACAAGGGGGGTCCTGGGAGTCCCTCTGCCATAGCTCCTTCCCTGGGCAAGCAAAACAATGACCAAACACAGACAGAAAAGGGAAATACTCACAAGGAGGGTACAAGGAGGGTACAAGTCAATCACCTGAAGAATTCTTTGAGCCACATATTTTTGAAGAGGCTGAAAGGGCTGGTATTACACTAAATGATCACAAATGCACAGAATTAAAAAATGACAAATTGCTGAATGATGTTGTTACACATGTTCAGTTGGAAGGTTGTAATGTGGTCTCTGATGTTACCCAGATGGATGGGCGAACAGTGGCCACACTCCAAAAAACCTCTGAACATGGAGAAATGAATAAAATATCTCACACAGAAATGGGTAAAAAGGAGGGAAAAATGTCTTTTCATTTACCAATGTGCTTAGCCAAAAGTCAAAAAGACCTGAGAAAGGTGAGCCCTGAAATCAGTAAGAATTCACATTTCTTATGTGTATTAGAGGAAGTTGAGGACAGATATTATGCACCCATCACTGTAGAAGAAATATGCCACACCTTCGCTATGATTGACACTGGCGCACAGGCCACAATTATGTCCAAGGAGCTGGTAAAGAGTATCAATGAAGGGAGGCCTCCACAGAGTCAGATCACAGTGAAGGCAAATCAAGGCCCAGTGCATAACTTTAATGGGGAGGAGGTGCCCAGCATAGGTGTAACTGAGGTTGACATAAAAATAGGAAAGCACAGAATGAAAGAGGTATTGATCACATCTATTTGTGAAATTCCATTTCTGATGGGGACAGATTGCCTGAAAAGATTGTCTCCTCTCATAGATGGGGTGAATGGAGTGCTGTGGTCCTTAACCAAAAAACCATTGAGGCCTAAGAAACTAAAATCACAAAACAGCAATATAAATGAATGTCACACCGTTGCCAAAACAAATGATGCTGTGGAGGTATATCTCCAGAATAGCTGCATACCTAGTGTCACTGTTATATTAATGTGTCAAGACAAAATGCAGAGCGACAATGAAAAACTACCTGTACAAATATACTTGGACCCAAGGAAAGATTGGCAGACTGCCATAGATGAGCACACATTACGTTTCTATTTAAAAGAGAAAACATGCAAACAGAATATTGCTCCTAAAACAGATTCAGAAAAACACATTACCACTCTGGCAGAAATACACATGGAAGATGAGCAACCATGGGTTCATGTTGGTATAAATGATTATCTTAAAACAATAAAAGCCACTTTAGCACTTGAACATGAAAGGAGTTTCATTAATGAGAAATTGTTGCAAAAAATTATGGAGAGGGATGAAATCCCGAAATTTAGGATTAAAAACCAATATGTTTCTGGGTTGGACAGTCCAGACTTTGGAAACCGAATTGCAGGCAGATGCATGCTTAAAATTAGCATTGGGCAGAAAACAATTTACCATAATGTATGGATAGTGAGTGGAGCACAAAATGAATTTTACATGGGCAATGACATCATGCACAGAATGTGTATGGTGTTAGATTTCCTTAATCAAAAAATATGGTCACGCCTAGGTGGTCCGGCACCTGAATTTGAAGACAAAAGAAGGGCTCATCATTGTGCACAACTGGTTCCTTATGCAGTCGAATTACAAATGAGGAAAAATACTATTATTCCTGCATTTACAAAACAGTTTGCAATAACACTGAAATGCAAAAATGGGCAGCAGATGAAAGGCTCTGATGCATTTGTATGCCTGAATGAATCCATAAAACAGCAAGGCCTGGATTATGAATACATTCCATTGGTAGACATTGGTGAGGGATCTGTAAAAATCATGGTAAATAATAAAGGTTGTCAGGATATTCATTTAGAGGAAAACTCCCCATTAGGAATGGCCATACAAAAATCACATTATACGGCAGATTTAAATAACATGGTGATTGGGAATATTCCTGAAAAATATGTAGATGCCAAGGGCGAGTTGCCAGAACACCTGGACTCTCAGCCCAAAGGAATATTTAAAATTAATTCTGTGTATCCTTATGATTCAAATGAGACAGTGTGCTGCCATCAAGAGGATTGCATAATATTTAATTTAAATGAAAATGAAACAGGAAATCAGCCCATTGAAGTGGAAGCTGATATGCCAAAATATTTAAAAGTGGCAGCTCTACAAAAAGACACAGCCACACAGTTAGAGGAAAGCGCTGAGATTCCTTTACCAGAAGAGTTTCCAGAATTTTCCAGAATGGTAGAAGAGCAGATCTCCTTAGCGGATGCATGTGACAGCGATAAGGATAGAGACGACCTGAGGGAAATATTTATGGAGTTTAAGGATGTATTTGCAAAAGATGCTTATGATTGTGGTTTAACTGATTTACATGTGGCCACACTACCAGAAGGTTGTAGCAGAAATCCAGTGTTTGTACGCCAGTATAGACTACCGCTGGCATGTTTAGAATCATTGGCAGAGATTATTAAAAATTTGGAATCACGGGGAATAATCAGGCCCATTCATAGCACATCCAATACGCCTATTTTAGGTGTGTTAAAGCCAAATGGTCAATGGCGGCTGTGTGCAGACTTAAGAGAGTTAAATAAAAGAGTACCAGTATCTAGATGGCCACTACCATTCATTGATCAGGGCCTAGCTCAGATACATGGTTCAAATGTATTTACCACATTAGATCTCACATCTGGATATTGGTGTGTGCCATTGGCAGAGGAGATACAACACTTATTTTCCTTTACATTTGACAGGACTCAATATGCCTGGCTTAGAGCTCCGTTCGGGTACATCACTAGTGGGAGTGAATTTGGCATATTTTTGAGAAAGGCCATGCCGGATGCAGCGGAAAGAGGAACAATAGTTTATGTGGATGATGTCCTGATAAAAAATGAAAGCCTGAAAAGCCATTTTGATGAAATAAGACATGTACTTGGCCAATTGCAGAAAGCAGGCGCCAAAGTATCTTTGCAAAAAGCACAATGGTGCAAGAAAAAAGTGAACTTTCTAGGGCATGAAGTGACTGAACGTGGGCTAAATCCACAAAGGAAGAAAATAGAGGCCATACAAAGATTAAAAGATCCTAAAGGTGTGAAAGGAGTAAAAAGTTTATTAGGGATGACAGGCTATAACAGAAAGTTCATTGAGAATTATGCAGAAATCACTCAACCATTGAATAAACTGCTTAAACTAAATACTCCCTGGAGATGGGAAAGAGAGCAGTCTGATGCAGTGGCTAGATTGAAGGAATGTCTTGTAAAGGCACCATGTTTAGCATACCCCATAAAGGACAGGGATTTCTTTATAGAAATAGGTTTTTCTGAACATTGTATGTCAGCAGTATTATCACAAAAACACGATTTGAATCCCAAAACCATTGCATATGCAAGTAAGGCATTTTCCAAAGTTGAAATTAAATTTAATGAATGTGAAAAGGCCCTATTAACCACTGTGTGGGCGCTACAACATTTCCGCCCCATTGTTCAGGGAGAAAAGGTGATTATTGAAACAAATCATCAACCTTTGCAATTTTTAGAGAGTAAAAGAATTAGATCAGGCAATCTAGCGCAATCCAGAATCACTTCATGGACGCTGGCATTACAAGGTTTTCCCGTAGAAGTGAGATATGGACAAAATAAAAAGAGCCCAATTGCTCAAGGGTTAGCTGACTTACATGACTGTGCAGCTGAACAAATACCAAATGAAATGGAAGTGGAAACTAGTTTGCAGGAATTTGAACAATCATCACACAAAGCTTTTGATGAAAAAACATGCAAGGATTTGCCAACTGTATATGTGGATGGTTGTGCTTTTCACATTGAAAATGACAGTAATAAACAGTTAGTGGCAGGAATAGGAAATGTCTGGTTGAAATGTGAAGGCGTCCCCAGTATAGGGATGAGGATTGGGGATAGGAGCAGTCAGGTGGCGGAATTGGCAGCCATCTATAAAGCAATTGCTACTGCAGTTGATAAAAAGTTCAGTGAAATTGTCCTGGTGACTGATTCTGACTATGCACGGAATAGCTTTGTGGAGTATTTGCCTGGTTGGAAAGCAAGAGGCATGGTTACATACAACAAAAAGCCACTTAAACATGGAAAAATGATACAAGCCATAGACAAATTGGTGTCAGAAAATAATTTAACAATATACTGGAGAAAAATTCGTGGGCATTTAAAAACACCAGGAGAGGATAAGGAGGGAAATGATAAGGCAGACCATCTGGCTAAGATTGGGGCTGTGATGGGAGAATTGCTACATATTGATTATTTAATGGGTGAAATACAAATTGATGCAGTGACACGTTCTAAAGCACCAAAGGAGGTAGATCAACCGGTGGTGCAGTGGAGTCATGACACGCCAGACCAAGATTTGATTGAGGCACAAAAGAATGATCAAATTTTGGGAATCTATTATAATCATTTGATAGATCCTGAACAAAATCCTTTAACAGAAAATGATTGTATGGGAAAAGAAGAGTTGAGGGTGTTATTAAAGAACAAAACACGAATCAGATTACAGGATGGACTCATGATTAGAGAGTCCATAACAGGACAAATACAGTGGGTAGTACCCCTTTCATTCAGAGGACTGATGCTACACCATGCACATGATGCCATAACTGCAGGCCATAGAGGTTCACAAAAAACATTAGAAATACTAAAAGATTATGCTTACTGGCCACATATGTCCCAAGATGTGGAATTATATACTAGAGGATGTCTAGTATGCGCACAATTTAAACCTGCTTCACCAATGCATAGAGCACCATTGATGAAAAGAGGCCTAACTCTCCCATGGTCAGATTTGCAAATAGACTATGTAGGTCCTTTAAAAAGGTCGAGCAGGGGACACCGTTATATTTTGAGTGTGGTATGTTTGATGTCAAAGTGGATTGAATGCATTCCTGCACCAGATTGTAGTGCGCAAACAGCAGCCACATTGACCTTGTTCTCAAGGTTTGGGTTGCCACAAAGAATTGAGTCAGACAGAGGAAGTCATTTCACAAGTACTCTAATGAGTAAAGTATGGCAAATACTAGGTGTGAAAAGGAAACTACATATCGCATATCGGGCGGTGTCTTCAGGTACAGTTGAAAGAAGCAATAGGTCTGTTGTGGATATTTTAAAGAAATTTGTGGCAGAAGCAGGTTCCAGCTGGGATTTACGTTTACCGTTGGTTCTGATGGCAATCAGGTCGACTCCTGCCAAAGCAACAGGTGTTAGCCCCCATGAGGTCTTAACAGGTAGGAAAATGGTGTTACCACAACACCTACTATACAGAACACATGAGCAAACTCTAGTGAGTGCATCCACAGTTCATGAATATATTGATGAACTGAGGAGGCATTTGCAACATGCATTTGCTTTTGTGCAGAGAAATCTGGAAAGAGCTGCTGACAGTGCAAAGTCATATTATGATAAAAAGACATCAGCAAAGGAATACAGTGTAGGGGATCAGGTGTACAAGTTTCATTTTGGAAAAAGTAAACAGAAAAATTCTAAATTTCTAGCAGCCTGGCAGGGGCCATTTCGGATTATAGATAAGGTCTCTCCTGTAGTGTATAAAATTTTGAAAAATGAAGGTGAAACTGCAATAGAGCAGTTTGTCCATGTAAATCAAATCAAACCATGCCATCCCAGACATGAGATCAGGCGGCTTGAGCATGTAGAAACAGATAAAATCCCTTGAACACAAAAAGAGAAAATAAATGGGTACAATCAGGAGGCAGTGACAAAGAAGTTAAAAAAAAGTAGATTGTTATGATGGTACATAAACACTGTAATATATGTAAAAATATATAATATAAATAAATAAATAAATAAATAAATAAATAAATAAATGCACATATAATGGAAGCTCATGGTTGGTGTGCAGAGAGAAAGTGTGTTAAATATTGAATATCTGCTTGTTTTCTTTTAACGTGTTTAATTTCAGAAAAAAAAAAATTAAATATTTTTACCAAGCATGTTTTATTTTTGGCAAAAGGATGAAGTTAGTATTATGCTATGTACTTAATTTGTTTATTTTCTATTTTGATTTAGACAATTAACATTATTTGATCGGAGGTTCCGAGATCAGAGCCCACGGGAGAGACGATGGAGTCCTGGAGTCCCCTGGATGAAGACCAAAAGATGCCTGCCTCCAGGTGGAGGTGAAGACAAAATAACCGGAATGCCAAAAGAGATGACTACTGTGGATTCAAGATTGCCAAGATGAAAGAGTACTCGAATGAACCGAATAACATCGCTGGTCGGGACATACCAAAAGAGACAAAACAAAAGTTCCGGCATATGAAGTTCCACGTATTTATTATTTTAATTATTTATTTTAATTTGTTATATTAATTATTTGTTTTAGTTAGTTGTTTTATTTCGTTGTTTTTAATTGACTTGGAAAATTTAAACTTAAAGTAATGCCACTTCCACTGAGAAGGCAAATGTGGAACATTTTATGAACTGATGGACTCAGATGAAATGTTGATTGCAAATTTTTCATTGATGCACATGAATATTCATTTTGTTGGATTGCTATATTGTAAAAAAAAAAAAAAAAAGAGAGAACAAGTTGTTTTTAGGAATTGGCTTGGATTGTAGCCAAGTTCTAAAAACAAAAGGAGGGTATATGTAAGGATATTTGGCATGTTACAGCACAGAGTACAGCACTGCTGCACAAGTAGCACATTTTATTTTGCAGCACCACCACAAGGGTGCGGTGCATTGCTATATGTGTTACCAGATTAACAAGGAAAGACAGGCCATTCAGTCAAAAAACGATTTTAACATATAAGATGCAAATCTATTTTTACAGTTAAAAGCACATGTGCACACTCAAAAATGCACACTATTTTCACCTGAAATGCCTATGGTGCGAGAGACACATTTGAAAATAACAGCTAACCTATTAACCATTAACCTGACTAATAAAACCTATTTAACATAACCCACTAATAAAATGTGTTCTCCACTGCAGAATTAGGCATACTCTGAAAGCCATTTAAATGTGTGTGCAGATTTTTTTTTTCTCTTCTCTGCCTGCTTCTCCGTGTTTTTGTGCACAGTAACTGCAGGAAGAAGGAAGTCAGATTTGCAACAATTGCAAATGTATAAGCGAAGCTATTGTTGAGAGTAGGAGGATGAGAGATGATGGATTTCATTGGGACACGTCATACAGAGGGCTGAGATGAAAGTTTTAGTGGGCAGTATCGGGGAAAAAGACAGGCAGACATTTTTCTGCACTACTGGGGAGAAGACCTGGCTGTGGGACTCCTGACTGAATGCAGATTCCTGCGTCCTGCTACAGTCAAGATTTGGCAGAGCTGGGAGGAAGACCTTTTCCTGGTTGGAGGCATTCCTATCTGCAAAAGCTGAGAATTCCAGGCAATGACCCCGGTTTGAAAAGGAAAGGCGATCCTTTTACTGGGGTTAATCTTCAAGGGAACCACATTCCGAAGGAGAACAGCTGAAGAAAACTTTGAACAGATAAGGTAATTACATAAGCGTGGGAGCCGTGTGTGCACGAAAATATGCAGTCAGTGTAGGAAAGGGGATTCCTGTGCGTGTCTTAATCAAATACCAATGTTGCAATTTGAGTTCTGTTCTCCGCCACTCTCTTTGCAGTGTGTCATAGACAATGCTTTTACTGTACCATTTTATTTATTTCTGTAAAGAATGAGATCGTGTTTAAATGCAACTTTTATAATACAGAAAAATATTTGAAAACAGACGGGTGGTGTATTTACTATTTACCATTACAATGCCGATGATGTGGGGAGATTTTTAAACAGTGCAATGGTCATTTTAAGACAGATGTGTGCATGTCAGAATCAGTATGAATAATTGTGAGTGACTGTAGCATAGCTTGTTGGAGGTACATGAGCCAACGGGAAGAGAGACTCTCTGAACATAGCTCCCCACCGTATATAAGGTAGTGGAAATTACCACAAGACTACCATATATAGCTCTCTGTCGTAAATAAGTCAGTGAGTTCGCCCATGGTGGCACACCAACACTATCACTGAAAAATGTGGTATTCCTAAAATGTAGGTCTGAGGTCTCTCTAGTGATCACACGAAAAATCTAAGCAAAGATAAGGGATTCTGGACATTGGGGCCACAAATAAAACAAGGGAATTATGCTCACCAAAATACCACCAACCACGTATACCAAATATGCAGGTCTGGGTGCTGAAATAATGCATGTCCATTGTGTTATTGTTGCACATGGCCAAATCTGAATACAAAGAGTGATTATTGCTAAGTTATTTTTCGGCGGTAATAAAATACCGTCAGGCCCCAAATCTCCACAAAATACCCTACATATTTATGGTGCGTTGCAGGCCGGGAAAGTGATCCTAGAGTACCTACTGGGCGTGGCAAGCGTGTCTCACACTGCCATTTGCACATTAAAGGGAACCCATTTTATAATAGCAGTGTGCCACTAAAAACGAATTTCAGAATGTCACAAAGGGAAACCACATTCTCAGATCTAGTGCAATATTTAGAGGCAAAGTTATTTGCACATGGGAATTGGTCTTCGAATAGCACGTTAGAATGGAGTAACCGCATTCAGGGTGAGGTGCAGAAAGAAAAACTAGACAACATTTTTGCAGAAGGCAGCATAATTCAGGTCTGCCTTACAAGATTATTGAATGCAGCCGATAAAAGTGCAGAGAAAGACTGTTTAATACGGCTATGCGGCAAAATATGGTTTATTTTAAACAAGTCCCTGCGAATGCAAGAGAATGATACTCAGCTAATTAACAGGTTAAAGACTGAATTAGAGGGGGCAAGTAAAAATCATGAAATGTTGAGAGCAGAATTGGATGTATGCCAAAAAGACATGCAATTAAAATGCAGAGACTTTGATACTCAGTTATCCAAAAGCAAGAAACAATTTGAAGATAGTGAGCAAGAATTGGCACACTTAAAAGCCTTAGTGGATCACATTAGGCAGGATAAAGATGAGGTTGTTTCAGAAATGCAGATTTTACAAAAAGAACATTGCGAAAAAGAAGGTGATCTCCAGAGTGCAGAACAAGAAATGATTAAAATGATTCAAGAAAGAGACAAGAGAAATAAAGAGATCAATGAATGCCAAATTCAAATGTGCGATATGCAGGAGGTGATTAATAAAATGAATGATGAAAATAATTATTTGCAAAATGAAGCAACCAGACTCCTTAAAAAGTGTAAGGACTTAGAACAACAAATGTGCATTCCCAGGTCCCAGGAGAGGCGGCAGGGTACCACATTCAATGGAGTGGAGGTGAATTCTAGCTATGCCCAAAGAGCTAGTGCTACAGTGGCTGGGCCGGTGACTGAACTTGGTTGCAGCGCCCTTGGGGGATTTGATACTCTCATTGGGGGCAGCCACCAATCTCATACACCTGAAAACAGGATTGAGTCACAAAATAGTGCAATTCCATGCATTGCAACAAGTAGCCCCATAAAAATAATGAAATCCATTAAAGCCCTGATCAAACCATTTAAAAAGGGAGGTGAATGCTGCATTGAGGATCACTTAGAAGCGGTACATGACATTTTTAAAGCACTCCAGATACCTAAGGAACAGTACAGACAATATTTTCATTTAACTTTAGATGCCCCGACGGCCAGCATCATAAGGGGATTAAATGAACAGCAGAATATGACATGGCTGGAGTTTGAAAAAGAAATTAGGCGTCATTTTTCTCCTTTTCAGTCATTGCAGGAGGCAAAGAAAGTCGCGTACACAATTACTGCTGGACCTAATACATCCCCTCGCCAATTTTTACAAGACTTAAAAAGAGCATTCTCTCGCTTTGATGTATCTTTTGACTCAAATTCCAATGAGTTTAAAACCGCATACTTCTATGGGCTACAGAAAGACATCATATCCCAATTGGTCCATGAATTTGACCGTGACAAGTCCCTTGAATGGATTGTACATCAAAGCACAAAGCTATATGAGGTACTCTATTGTCAGGGTAGAGAAAGTGATAAAATGAAAGATACCAGGCCTAAATCTAAAGAACCCTCAGCCACAGTAATGGAAATCAGGTCAGCCAAAATGTCCCTTGAGTCTGCTCAAAGCCAAGGTAAAAATAATGTGACACCTGAACAAAGGGGTAATCAACAAAGATCGCCATTTCCTGTACCAATGTTCCAAACACATGATCCTAGTAATAGAGAGAGCTACATCAGCCCTAGATATTTAGGGGATAGACCCCGGGTAGGATATCGGCCTGATATGGCAGGTATGAACAATAACCAGAGACAAAATCAAGATCAAAGAAATGATGGTCCCTACCAGTCATTGGGGACACAGAGCAGATTTGATCCCAGCACCATGATATATGGTAATCAGGATAGGCCCCGATATGTGGATCGATTTACTGATAATGGAAATCAACATAGGGGCCAGTACCCACAATCTGAGAGACAGGACATGAGGCAAAACGTGAACTACAATCCACGCCAGTACAATGATTCCCCACCAGGGGACTATAATCAAAGGATGGGTGCAACCCGCTCACCTCCACAAATGAATCAAGAGTTCAGAAACCATCCCAACCGGCATCAATCACCTGAGAGGTATCAGAATAGATCCAATCAGGGGGAAAACAACCAATATCGACCTAGGCCACAGAAAGAGGATCCTAGAGAGATGGAAAGGTTCCAGTGCCTTGAGGCCCAAGTGAAAATGTTAGCTGAGCAAATAGGAAAGCTCTATACAGCGCAAAAACAACCTTCCAAAGAGGGGGCTGATGGCCATAGCAATGACCGGGGGGCTTCCGAAAAGTGACCAAGTACTCATGATAATCGCAGTGCCAAAATGACAGATTGCTCTGATATAATTTTGCATAACAACTCTGAGATGCCTAATGGATTAAAAATGAAAGTACCAGTAAATGAAATTGTGATAGAAAGTGCAAATACTTCTAAAAAAGAGGTACGGTTTAACTTAGAGCTAAATAAAACAGTAAAGATTTGCACAAATGAAAAAGAAACATTAGGAATTCCAAAAGAACAAAGGAACAGATTTAAGAAAAATGACTCATGCATGGGGAATACCAGTGAACAGGGAGTAAGTGGGGATGCCATAGCTCCTTCCCTGAAAATTAACAAGGGGGGTCCTGGGAGTCCCTCTGCCATAGCTCCTTCCCTGGGCAAGCAAAACAATGACCAAACACAGACAGAAAAGGGAAATACTCACAAGGAGGGTACAAGGAGGGTACAAGTCAATCACCTGAAGAATTCTTTGAGCCACATATTTTTGAAGAGGCTGAAAGGGCTGGTATTACACTAAACGATCACAAATGCACAGAATTAAAAAATGACAAATTGCTGAATGATGTTGTTACACATGTTCAGTTGGAAGGTTGTAATGTGGTCTCTGATGTTACCCAGATGGATGGGCGAACAGTGGCCACACTCCAAAAAACCTCTGAACATGGAGAAATGAATAAAATATCTCACACAGAAATGGGTAAAAAGGAGGGAAAAATGTCTTTTCATTTACCAATGTGCTTAGCCAAAAGTCAAAAAGACCTGAGAAAGGTGAGCCCTGAAATCAGTAAAAATTCACATTTCTTATGTGTATTAGAGGAAGTTGAGGACAGATATTATGCACCCATCACTGTAGAAGAAAAATGCCACACCTTCGCTATGATTGACACTGGCGCACAGGCCACAATTATGTCCAAGGAGCTGGTAAAGAGTATCAATGAAGGGAGGCCTCCACAGAGTCAGATCACAGTGAAGGCAAATCAAGGCCCAGTGCATAACTTTAATGGGGAGGAGGTGCCCAGCATAGGTGTAACTGAGGTTGACATAAAAATAGGAAAGCACAGAATGAAAGAGGTATTGATCACATCTATTTGTGAAATTCCATTTCTGATGGGGACAGATTGCCTGAAAATATTGTCTCCTCTCATAGATGGGGTGAATGGAGTGCTGTGGTCCTTAACCAAAAAACCATTGAGGCCTAAGAAACTAAAATCACAAAACAGCAATATAAATGAATGTCACACCGTTGCCAAAACAAATGATGCTGTGGAGGTATATCTCCAGAATAGCTGCATACCTAGTGTCACTGTTATATTAATGTGTCAAGACAAAATGCAGAGCGACAATGAAAAACTACCTGTACAAATATACTTGGACCCAAGGAAAGATTGGCAGACTGCCATAGATGAGCACACATTACGTTTCTATTTAAAAGAGAAAACATGCAAACAGAATATTGCTCCTAAAACAGATTCAGAAAAACACATTACCACTCTGGCAGAAATACACATGGAAGATGAGCAACCATGGGTTCATGTTGGTATAAATGATTATCTTAAAACAATAAAAGCCACTTTAGCACTTGAACATGAAAGGAGTTTCATTAATGAGAAATTGTTGCAAAAAATTATGGAGAGGGAAGAAATCCCGAAATTTAGGATTAAAAACCAATATGTTTCTGGGTTGGACAGTCCAGACTTTGGAAACCGAATTGCAGGCAGATGCATGCTTAAAATTAGCATTGGGCAGAAAACAATTTACCATAATGTATGGATAGTGAGTGGAGCACAAAATGAATTTTACATGGGCAATGACATCATGCACAGAATGTGTATGGTGTTAGATTTCCTTAATCAAAAAATATGGTCACGCCTAGGTGGTCCGGCACCTGAATTTGAAGACAAAAGAAGGGCTTATCATTGTGCACAACTGGTTCCTTATGCAGTCGAATTACAAATGAGGAAAAATACTATTATTCCTGCATTTACAAAACAGTTTGCAATAACACTGAAATGCAAAAATGGGCAGCAGATGAAAGGCTCTGATGCATTTGTATGCCTGAATGAATCCATAAAACAGCAAGGCCTGGATTATGAATACATTCCATTGGTAGACATTGGTGAGGGATCTGTAAAAATCATGGTAAATAATAAAGGTTGTCAGGATATTCATTTAGAGGAAAACTCCCCATTAGGAATGGCCATACAAAAATCACATTATACGGCAGATTTAAATAACATGGTGATTGGGAATATTCCTGAAAAATATGTAGATGCCAAGGGCGAGTTGCCAGAACACCTGGACTCTCAGCCGAAAGGAATATTTAAAATTCATTCTGTGTATCCTTATGATTCAAATGAGACAGTGTGCTGCCATCAAGAGGATTGCATAATATTTAATTTAAATGAAAATGAAACAGGAAATCAGCCCATTGAAGTGGAAGCTGATATGCTAAAATATTTAAAAGTGGCAGCTCTACAAAAAGACACAGCCACACAGTTAGAGGAAAGCGCTGAGATTCCTTTACCAGAAGAGTTTCCAGAATTTTCCAGAATGGTAGAAGAGCAGATCTCCTTAGCGGATGCATGTGACAGCGATAAGGATAGAGACAACCTGAGGGAAATATTTATGGAGTTTAAGGATGTATTTGCAAAAGATGCTTATGATTGTGGTTTAACTGATTTACATGTGGCCACACTACCAGAAGGTTGTAGCAGAAATCCAGTGTTTGTACGCCAGTATAGACTACCGCTGGCATGTTTAGAATCATTGGCAGAGATTATTAAAAATTTGGAATCACGGGGAATAATCAGGCCCATTCATAGCACATCCAATACGCCTATTTTAGGTGTGTTAAAGCCAAATGGTCAATGGCGGCTGTGTGCAGACTTAAGAGAGTTAAATAAAAGAGTACCAGTATCTAGATGGCCACTACCATTCATTGATCAGGGCCTAGCTCAGATACATGGTTCAAATGTATTTACCACATTAGATCTCACATCTGGATATTGGTGTGTGCCATTGGCAGAGGAGATACAACACTTATTTTCCTTTACATTTGACAGGACTCAATATGCCTGGCTTAGAGCTCCGTTCGGGTACATCAATAGTGGGAGTGAATTTGGCATATTTTTGAGAAAGGCCATGCCGGATGCAGCGGAAAGAGGAACAATAGTTTATGTGGATGATGTCCTGATAAAAAATGAAAGCCTGAAAAGCCATTTTGATGAAATAAGACATGTACTTGGCCAATTGCAGAAAGCAGGCGCCAAAGTATCTTTGCAAAAAGCACAATGGTGCAAGAAAAAAGTGAACTTTCTAGGGCATGAAGTGACTGAACGTGGGCTAAATCCACAAAGGAAGAAAATAGAGGCCATACAAAGATTAAAAGATCCTAAAGGTGTGAAAGGAGTAAAAAGTTTATTAGGGATGACAGGCTATAACAGAAAGTTCATTGAGAATTATGCAGAAATCACTCAACCATTGAATAAACTGCTTAAACTAAATACTCCTTGGAGATGGGAAAGAGAGCAGTCTGATGCAGTGGCTAGATTGAAGGAATGTCTTGTAAAGGCACCATGTTTAGCATACCCCATAAAGGACAGGGATTTCTTTATAGAAATAGGTTTTTCTGAACATTGTATGTCAGCAGTATTATCACAAAAACACGATTTGAATCCCAAAACCATTGCATATGCAAGTAAGGCATTTTCCCAAGTTGAAATTAAATTTAATGAATGTGAAAAGGCCCTATTAACCACTGTGTGGGCTCTACAACATTTCCGCCCCATTGTTCAGGGAGAAAAGGTGATTATTGAAACAAATCATCAACCTTTGCAATTTTTAGAGAGTAAAAGAATTAGATCAGGCAATCTAGCGCAATCCAGAATCACTTCATGGACGCTGGCATTACAAGGTTTTCCCGTAGAAGTGAGATATGGACAAAATAAAAAGAGCCCAATTGCTCAAGGGTTAGCTGACTTACATGACTGTGCAGCTGAACAAATACCAAATGAAATGGAAGTGGAAACTAGTTTGCAGGAATTTGAACAATCATCACACAAAGCTTTTGATGAAAAAACATGCAAGGATTTGCCAACTGTATATGTGGATGGTTGTGCTTTTCACATTGAAAATGACAGTAATAAACAGTTAGTGGCAGGAATAGGAAATGTCTGGTTGAAATGTGAAGGCGTCCCCAGTATAGGGATGAGGATTGGGGATAGGAGCAGTCAGGTGGCGGAATTGGCAGCCATCTATAAAGCAATTGCTACTGCAGTTGATAAAAAGTTCAGTGAAATTGTCCTGGTGACTGATTCTGACTATGCACGGAATAGCTTTGTGGAGTATTTGCCTGGTTGGAAAGCAAGAGGCATGGTTACATACAACAAAAAGCCACTTAAACATGGAAAAATGATACAAGCCATGGACAAATTGGTGTCAGAAAATAATTTAACAATATACTGGAGAAAAATTCGTGGGCATTTAAAAACACCAGGAGAGGATAAGGAGGGAAATGATAAGGCAGACCATCTGGCTAAGATTGGGGCTGTGATGGGAGAATTGCTACATATTGATTATTTAATGGGTGAAATACAAATTGATGCAGTGACACGTTCTAAAGCACCAAAGGAGGTAGATCAACCGGTGGTCCAGTGGAGTCATGACACGCCAGACCAAGATTTGATTGAGGCACAAAAGAATGATCAAATTTTGGGAATCTATTATAATCATTTGATAGATCCTGAACAAAATCCTTTAACAGAAAATGATTGTATGGGAAAAGAAGAGTTGAGGGTGTTATTAAAGAACAAAACACGAATCAGATTACAGGATGGACTCATGATTAGAGAGTCCATAACAGGACAAATACAGTGGGTAGTACCCCTTTCATTCAGAGGACTGATGCTACACCATGCACATGATGCCATAACTGCAGGCCATAGAGGTTCACAAAAAACATTAGAAATACTAAAAGATTATGCTTACTGGCCACATATGTCCCAAGATGTGGAATTATATACTAGAGGATGTCTAGTATGCGCACAATTTAAACCTGCTTCACCAATGCATAGAGCACCATTGATGAAAAGAGGCCTAACTCTCCCATGGTCAGATTTGCAAATAGACTATGTAGGTCCTTTAAAAAGGTCGAGCAGGGGACACCGTTATATTTTGAGTGTGGTATGTTTGATGTCAAAGTGGATTGAATGCATTCCTGCACCAGATTGTAGTGCGCAAACAGCAGCCACATTGCTGGTGAACCATGTGTTCTCAAGGTTTGGGTTGCCACAAAGAATTGAGTCAGACAGAGGAAGTCATTTCACAAGTACTCTAATGAGTAAAGTATGGCAAATACTAGGTGTGAAAAGGAAACTACATATCGCATATCGGGCGGCGTCTTCAGGTACAGTTGAAAGAAGCAATAGGTCTGTTGTGGATATTTTAAAGAAATTTGTGGCAGAAGCAGGTTCCAGCTGGGATTTACGTTTACCGTTGGTTCTGATGGCAATCAGGTCGACTCCTGCCAAAGCAACAGGTGTTAGCCCCCATGAGGTCTTAACAGGTAGGAAAATGGTGTTACCACAACACCTACTATACAGAACACATGAGCAAACTCTAGTGAGTGCATCCACAGTTCATGAATATATTGATGAACTGAGGAGGCATTTGCAACATGCATTTGCTTTTGTGCAGAGAAATCTGGAAAGAGCTGCTGACAGTGCAAAGTCATATTATGATAAAAAGACATCAGCAAAGGAATACAGTGTAGGGGATCAGGTGTACAAGTTTCATTTTGGAAAAAGTAAACAGAAAAATTCTAAATTTCTAGCAGCCTGGCAGGGGCCATTTCGGATTATAGATAAGGTCTCTCCTGTAGTGTATAAAATTTTGAAAAATGAAGGTGAAACTGCAATAGAGCAGTTTGTCCATGTAAATCAAATCAAACCATGCCATCCCAGACATGAGATCAGGCGGCTTGAGCATGTAGAAACAGATAAAATCCCTTGAACACAAAAAGAGAAAATAAATGGGTACAATCAGGAGGCAGTGACAAAGAAGTTAAAAAAAAGTTGATTGTTATGATGGTACATAAACACTGTAATATATGTAAAAATATATAATATAAATAAATAAATAAATAAATGCACATATAATGGAAGCTCATGGTTGGTGTGCAGAGAGAAAGTGTGTTAAATATTGAATATCTGCTTGTTTTCTTTTAACTTGTGTTTAATTTCAGAAAAAAAAAATGAAATATTTTTACCAAGCATGTTTTATTTTTGGCAAAAGGATGAAGTTAGTATTATGCTATGTACTTAATTTGTTTATTTTCTATTTTGATTTAGACAATTAACATTATTTGATCGGAGGTTCCGAGATCAGAGCCCACGGGAGAGACGATGGAGTCCTGGAGTCCCCTGGATGAAGACCAAAAGATGCCTGCCTCCAGGTGGAGGTGAAGACAAAATAACCGGAATGCCAAAAGAGATGACTACTGTGGATTCAAGATTGCCAAGATGAAAGAGTACTCGAATGAACCGAATAACATCGCTGGTCGGGACATACCAAAAGAGACAAAACAAAAGTTCCGGCATATGAAGTTCCACGTATTTATTATTTTAATTATTTATTTTAATTTGTTATATTAATTATTTGTTTTAGTTAGTTGTTTTATTTCGTTGTTTTTAATTGACTTGGAAAATTTAAACTTAAAGTAATGCCACTTCCACTGAGAAGGCAAATGTGGAACATTTTATGAACTGATGGACTCAGATGAAATGTTGATTGCAAATTTTTCATTGATGCACATGAATATTCATTTTGTTGGATTGCTATATTGTAAAAAAAAAAAAAAAAAGAGAGAACAAGTTGTTTTTAGGAATTGGCTTGGATTGTAGCCAAGTTCTAAAAACAAAAGGAGGGTATATGTAAGGATATTTGGCATGTTACAGCACAGAGTACAGCACTACTGCACAAGTAGCACATTTTTTTTTGCAGCACCACCACAAGGGTGCGGTGCATTGCTATATGTGTTACCAGATTAACAAGGAAAGACAGGCCATTCAGTCAAAAAACGATTTTAACATATAAGATGCAAATCTATTTTTACAGTTAAAAGCACATGTGCACACCCAAAAATGCACACTATTTTCACCTGAAATGCCTATGGTGCGAGAGACACATTTGAAAATAACAGCTAACCTATTAACCATTAACCTGACTAATAAAACCTATTTAACATAACCCACTAATAAAATGTGTTCTCCACTGCAGAATTAGGCATACTCTGAAAGCCATTTAAATGTGTGTGCAGATTTTTTTTTTTCTCTTCTCTGCCTGCTTCTCCGTGTTTTTGTGCACAGTAACTGCAGGAAGAAGGAAGTCAGATTTGCAACAATTGCAAATGTATAAGCGAAGCTATTGTTGAGAGTAGGAGGATGAGAGATGATGGATTTCATTGGGACACGTCATACAGAGGGCTGAGATGAAAGTTTTAGTGGGCAGTATCGGGGAAAAAGACAGGCAGACATTTTTCTGCACTACTGGGGAGAAGACCTGGCTGTGGGACTCCTGACTGAATGCAGATTCCTGCGTCCTGCTACAGTCAAGATTTGGCAGAGCTGGGAGGAAGACCTTTTCCTGGTTGGAGGCATTCCTATCTGCAAAAGCTGAGAATTCCAGGCAATGACCCCGGTTTGAAAAGGAAAGGCGATCCTTTTACTGGGGTTAATCTTCAAGGGAACCACATTCCGAAGGAGAACAGCTGAAGAAAACTTTGAACAGATAAGGTAATTACATAAGCGTGGGAGCCGTGTGTGCACGAAAATATGCAGTCAGTGTAGGAAAGGGGATTCCTGTGCGTGTCTTAATCAAATACCAATGTTGCAATTTGAGTTCTGTTCTCCGCCACTCTCTTTGCAGTGTGTCATAGACAATGCTTTTACTGTACCATTTTATTTATTTCTGTAAAGAATGAGATCGTGTTTAAATGCAACTTTTATAATACAGAAAAATATTTGAAAACAGACGGGTGGTGTATTTACTATTTACCATTACAATGCCGATGATGTGGGGAGATTTTTAAACAGTGCAATGGTCATTTTAAGACAGATGTGTGCATGTCAGAATCAGTATGAATAATTGTGAGTGACTGTAGCATAGCTTGTTGGAGGTACATGAGCCAACGGGAAGAGAGACTCTCTGAACATAGCTCCCCACCGTATATAAGGTAGTGGAAATTACCACAAGACTACCATATATAGCTCTCTGTCGTAAATAAGTCAGTGAGTTCGCCCATGGTGGCACACCAACACTATCACTGAAAAATGTGGTATTCCTAAAATGTAGGTCTGAGGTCTCTCTAGTGATCACACGAAAAATCTAAGCAAAGATAAGGGATTCTGGACATTGGGGCCACAAATAAAACAAGGGAATTATGCTCACCAAAATACCACCAACCACGTATACCAAATATGCAGGTCTGGGTGCTGAAATAATGCATGTCCATTGTGTTATTGTTGCACATGGCCAAATCTGAATACAAAGAGTGATTATTGCTAAGTTATTTTTCGGCGGTAATAAAATACCGTCAGGCCCCAAATCTCCACAAAATACCCTACAGAAGGCAACAAAGAAAACATTAATGGGAAAGATACAGGAAACAGGATATGTCAACGACACAAATGAATGAATATCACAAATCTGTAGGAACACATGCGCAGTTAGAATACGCCTACAGGTATCTAACTACTCCACAGGATGGAAGAATGACACAAATAAATGATTATCACCGATCGTTGGAAACAAATTCACAGGTAGAATATGCCTATAGGTATCTAAGTGTTGTTAAAATGTGCAGGAATGAAGGAAACAGGATATAACAACGACACAAATGAATGAGTATCGAAAATCTATAGGAACAAATGCACAGTTTGTATACGCCTACAGGTATGTAACTGTTGATGAAAATGGGCAGGAAGGCAGCAAACATAACATTGATCAGAAAAATGAAGAATGCACTGAAATGATAAAATGAAGTACTTAGTTGTACAAGAAATGAAGGTTTTTTTTAATCCCAGAAGGATTTCTTTCCCCAGACCCAAGGATTAGGAAAGCAAACACAGAAACTGAGCTCAATGCAGAGTACACTGGTTTGTAAAGTAAAAATGTGGGTCTAAAAAAAAAATGTACTTTCTATTAAGCAATGTGGTAAATGTCGAAAATCTGCAACCATTAACACACCTTTTTCTTTCATCACAGAAATGGAAAAAGTGATACTTCCGCCAAGTACGAAAACCAAACACAAAAAAATGTTTCTGGATTCTAAACAAAGTAAGGAGTAAGTATATTGGCAGGCATTTTCTACACATGGGAATGTACTTGCCTAACGTGTGGTAGTAATATGCGGCAGTGCCTGTATGCTGGCCTTTTGTCTGCGGTGAGTAACCTACCACCTATGCCTTACAAACAATTTGCAAGGAGTACAGGTCCTATTCACAACCATCACTGCATATGTGAAACATGGTCCTTGTAAAGTAGCTGCTTATAAATTTATTTTTCGGACCATCGTCTGCAGCCATGAAGTGAAGAAACTAGGGCATCAAAACAACAACCAGAATCCACCACACCCATATTAACTTGGAACTCCACTACTTATGACTTTAGTATTGCATGCATGGGCTTTAGCCATGCACCCAAGACTGCAGGGTCTCCCCACAACCACCTCGGTGATGTGTGGTAGTAGGGGTTATTCTAAAGGAGTGTTATCCTGCTGTACCTCTGCCCAGAGGCTTCCCTCCTAGGTGTATGTCTGTAGATCTTACATGGGATGGGTGTGCAGTGTCTTCCAAGTGTAGTACTTACCACTTTCTTGTTGGGGGCATGGGTTTCGGCCATGGACCCAACACTGCACGCACTCCCCACAACTTGCCAATGAAAATGCAACACAAGAGGTGCATGCATGGTTGTCATATGCTATGATGGTTGTGGCCAGGGCTTAGAGTCTTGGAAGTAAGGCCTTTGGCCTTCGGTCGATGGCCATGCATCCAACACTCAAGGCCCTGGCCACAACCACCGTAGCATGTGCCAACCATGGCAGCGTACTAATGAATATAATAATAGGCATTGGAAACAGTAATGTATTCACAGCATTTAGGCAATTTCAATTTTCCCTAACACCAGACGTGTCCGTACAAATGTAACAACTCCCCTGTGCAATACACGGCCTCAAATACTGCCCTTATTGGACCCCTCCTTTTCTGTGCGTACAAGGAGGTCGTACAACATACGCCAGTAAGTAGGTATAAGTGTACTGTGCGTACAAGATGTCCATACACATTAGATCATGACGACCGACCGCGTACAAGGAGGTCGTACAACATACGTCAGTAAGTAGGTATAAGTGTGCTGTGCGTACAAGATGTCCATACACATTAGATCATGACGACCAACCCCCAGAACAAGTGCTTTAATCACCCATATGTGAAGACTGTAACCCCTGGCCACTACGACCGTAGCATGTGCCACCCATGGCGGCGTGCTAATGATTGTAATAATAGGTATTACAAAAATTAATACGGTCACGGCATGTTGTCAATTTCAATGTTGCCTACCTATACCCGTGTGCTTTCAAGAGTTACACATTTCCTATCCACTACATGCAGTCAAGTGTTACAAATTTCCTGCTCACTATACGGACTGAAGTGCTATCGTTGTTATCCCCCACATTTACTGTACGTACAAGGTGTGCATAGAAATTACATCATGACGGCCGAGGAACAAAGGCATAGATCACCCATTTCTTACTGTGTGAACCTTTCCCAATGTTCTGTGCCACAGCAAAATAGGGTAATGAAAAAAGCATTTGTACGCTGTTCGTTTCTCCGCTTTCCGCGGATCCAAGATGTCGGGCGCATCCAAACCATCTGACGCAGAAGACGTCTCGCATCAACCAATGGACAGAGACGTTGCGTGTACGCGGTCATGACGGCAGCCCCATAGCCAATCGGTTTCTGGTTCGTCGACCGAACAGGAAAGTGTGACCGCGGAGCGAACATAGATGTCACTAATTTTTTCAGACCTACTTTTTCATAATTATAAATGAACGTACTGCGTGTATGGTGACAAAATGTACAAAAGCAAGCTTTCTGGACCAAGCCCCTGTACCTGCCGCAGATTTCGTCAAAATCCATCCAGCGGTTCGACCTGTAGCCGTGCGCAAAGTTTTTCCCCCATTCAGTCTATGGGAAAAAAGATGTTTGGGGACCCCCCCTAAAACTCCCCTCCCCCGAGACGATTTCTCACCAAACTTTACAAAAACATTCAGAGTGCCCCATATACTTTTTTTGCAAAGTTTGGTGAGGATTCGTCCAGGGGGAGCAGAGTTATAAGCCACCCAAAAAGAGCTCTTCCTATGGAAACAGCAACTTAACCATAACTACATGGCCACATATATATATATATATATATATATATATATATATATATATAGTGGTAAGTACACAGGCATAACCATACATATTATGCTGATACACCATCCTTAATGATATTAATGGATTTCTTTCTCGTGGAATGCATTTATGTATTTTAATTCATAAAGTGCTTATAGCTAAGCACTGTACATAGTTTATTGAAACAGAGCACAAATTACACGAATAGGATGATAGGCAATGACTATGGGGCAACAATCGTATAGGCTGGAAGATGAGAGAAAATAAGCTTTCAGGGAGGAATAAAAAAAAAGCAAGAAGGAAGCAGAATGAGGGGAGGGAAGAGGTTAGGGCACAAACATGAAAAATAGCAACACTACTCTGGGCACGGTGGGGCAGAGGGCAGCTAATGGGAATAGAGGGGAAGAGCACAGAGAGTGTGAAGGAGGGTAAACCGAAAGTAGAGAGAGACATAAGAGGGAGACAGGCCATGAACAGGTTTAAAGACAATATAAAGAAAATGAAAGAGAAAACGGGTAAGAATGGGGAGCAAGCTAAGAGAGGTTATGGAAGGTGAGATAAAGGAGCAGGAGAGAAGGAGAAAGAGAAGACGGGTAAGAATGGGGAGCAAGCCAAGAGAGGCTATGGAAGGTGTGATAGAGGAGCAGGAGAGAAGGAGAAAGAGAAGACGGGTAAGAATGGGGAGCAAGCCGTGAGAGGCTATGGAAGGTGAGATAGAGGATCAGGAGAGAAGGAGAAAGAGAAGACGGGTAAGAATGGGGAGCAAGCCAAGAGGGGCTATGAAAGGTGAGATAGAGGAGCAGGAGAGAAGGAGAAAGAGAAGACGGGTAAGAATGGGGAGCAAGCCAAGAGAGGCTATGGAAGGTGAGAAAGAGGAGCAGGAGAGAAGGAGAAAGAGAAGATGGGTAAGAATGGGGAGCAAGCCAAGAGGGGCTATGGAAGGTGAGATAGGGGAGCAGGAGAGAAGGAGAAAAAGAAGACGGGTAAGAATGGGGAGCAAGCCAAGAGAGGCTATGGAAGGTGAGATAGAGGAGCAGGAGAGAAGGAGAAAGAGAAGACGGGTAAGAATGGGGAGCAAGCCAAGAGGGGCTATGGAAGGTGAGATAGAGGAGCAGGAGAGAAGGAGAAAGAGAAGAAGAGTAAGAATGGGGAGCAAGCCAAGAGGGGCTATGGAAGGTGAGATAGAGGAGCAGGAGAGAAGGAGAAAGAGAAGAAGAGTAAGAATGGGGAGCAAGCCAAGAGGGGCTATGGAAGGTGAGATAGAGGAGCAGGAGAGAATGAGAAAGAGAAGACGGGTAAGAATGGGGAGCAAGCCAAGAGAGGCTATGGAAGGTGAGATAGAGGAGCAGGAGAGAAGGAGAAAGAGAAGACGGGTAAGAATGGGGAGCAAGCCAAGAGGGGCTATGGAAGGTGAGATAGAGGAGCAGGAGAGAAGGAGAAAGAGAAGACGGGTAAGAATGGGGAGCAAGCCAAAAGGGGCTATGGAAGGTGAGATAGAGGAGCAGGAGAGAAGGAGAAAGAGAAGACGGGTAAGAATGGGGAGCAAGCCAAGAGGGGCTATGGAAGGTGAGATAGAGGAGCAGGAGAGAAGGAAAAGAGAAGAGGGGTAAGAATGGGGAGCAAGCCAAGAGAGGCTATGGAAGGTGAGATAGAGGAGCAGGAGAGAAGGAGAAAGAGAAGACGGGTAAGAATGGGGAGCAAGCCAAGAGGGGCTATGGAAGGTGAGATAGAGGAGCAGGAGAGAAGGAGAAAGAGAAGACGGGTAAGAATGGGGAGCAAGCCAAGAGGGGCTATGGAAGGTGAGATAGAGGAGCAGGAGAGAAGGAGAAAGAGAAGACGGGTAAGAATGGGGAGCAAGCCAAGAGGGGCTATGGAAGGTGAGATAGAGGAGCAGGAGAGAAGGAAAAGAGAAGAGGGGTAAGAATGGGGAGCAAGCCAAGAGAGGCTATGGAAGGTGAGATAGAGGAGCAGGAGAGAAGGAGAAAGAGAAGACGGGTAAGAATGGGGAGCAAGCCAAGAGGGGCAATGGAAGGTGAGATAGAGAAGCAGGAGAGAAGGAGAAAGAGAAGACGGGTAAGAATGGGGAGCAAGCCAAGAGGGGCTATGGAAGGTGAGATAGAGGAGCAGGAGAGAAGGATAAAGAGAAGACGGGTAAGAATGGGAACAAGCCAAGAGGGGCTATGGAAGGTGAGATAGAGGAGCAGGAGAGAAGGAGAAAGAGAAGACGGGTAAGAATGGGGAGCAAGCCAAGAGGGGCTATGGAAGGTGAGATAGAGGAGCAAGAGAGAAGGAGAAAGAGAAGACGGGTAAGAATGGGGAGCAAGCCAAGAGAGGCAATGGAAGGTGAGATAGAGGAGCAGGAGAGAAGGAGAAAGAGAAGACGGGTAAGAATGGGAAGCAAGCCAAGAGGGGCTATGGAAGGTGAGATAGAGGAGCAGGAGAGAAGGAGAAAGAGAAGACGGGTAAGAATGGGAACAAGCCAAGAGGGGCTATGGAAGGTGAGATAGAGGAGCAGGAGAGAAGGAGAAAGAGAAGACGGGTAAGAATGGGGAGCAAGCCAAGAGGGGCTATGGAAGGTGAGATAGAGGAGCAGGAGAGAAGGAGAAATAGAAGACGGGTAAGAATGGGGAGCAAGCCAAGAGAGGCTATAGAAGGTGAGATAGAGGAGCAGGAGAGAAGGAGAAAGAGAAGACGGGTAAGAATGGGGAGCAAGCCAAGAGGGGCTATGGAAGGTGAGATAGAGGAGCAGGAGAGAAGGAGAAAGAGAAGACGGGTAAGAATGGGGAGCAAGCCAAGAGGGGCTATGGAAGGTGAGATAGAGGAGCAGGAGAGAAGGAGAAAGAGAAGACGGGTAAGAATGGGGAGCAAGCTAAGAGGGGCTATGGAAGGTGAGATAGAGGAGCAGGAGAGAAGGAGAAAGAGAAGACGCGTAAGAATGGGGAGCAAGCCAAGAGAGGCTATGGAAGGTGAGATAGAGGAGCAGGAGAGAAGGAGAAAGAGAAGACGGGTAAGAATGGGGAGCAAGCCAAGAGGGGCTATGGAAGGTGAGACAGAGGAGCAGGAGAGAAGGAGAAAGAGAAGACGGGTAAGAATGGGGAGCAAGCCAAGAGGGGCTATGGAAGGTGAGACAGAGGAGCAGGAGAGAAGGAGAAAGAGAAGACGGGTAAGAATGGGGAGCAAGCCAAGAGGGGCTATGGAAGGTGAGACAGAGGAGCAGGAGAGAAGGAGAAGGAGAAGACGGGTAAGAATGGGGAGCAAGCCAAGAGGGGCTATGGAAGGTGAGACAGAGGAGCAGGAGAGAAGGAGAAAGAGAAGACGGGTAAGAATGGGGAGCAAGCCAAGAGGGGCTATGGAAGGTGAGATAGAGGAGCAGGAGAGAAGGAGAAAGAGAAGACGGGTAAGAATGGGGAGCAAGCCAAAAGGGGCTATGGAAGGTGAGATAGAGGAGCAGGAGAGAAGGAGAAAGAGAAGACGGGTAAGAATGGGGAGCAAGCCAAGAGGGGCTATGGAAGGTGAGATAGAGGAGCAGGAGAGAAGGAGAAAGAGAAGACGGGTAAGAATGGGGAGCAAGCCAAGAGGGGCTATGGAAGGTGAGATAGAGGAGCAGGAGAGAAGGAGAAAGAGAAGACGGGTAAGAATGGGGAGCAAGCCAAGAGGGGCTATGGAAGGTGAGATAGAGGAGCAGGAGAGAAGGAGAAAGAGAAGACGGGTAAGAATGGGGAGCAAGCCAAGAGGGGCTATGGAAGGTGAGATAGAGGAGCAGGAGAGAAGGAGAAAGAGAAGACGGGTAAGAATGGGAGCAAGCCAAGAAAGGCTATGGAAGGTGAGATAGAGGAGCAGGAGAGAAGGAGAAAGAGAAGACGGGTAAGAATGGGGAGCAAGCCAAGAGAGGCTATGGAAGGTGAGATAGTGGAGCAGGAGAGATGGAGAAAGAGAAGACGGGTAAGAATGGGGAGCAAGCCAAGAGAGGCTATGGAAGGTGAGATAGAGGAGCAGGAGAGAAGGAGAAAGAGAAGACGGGTAAGAATGGGGAGCAAGCCAAGAGGGGCTATGGAAGGTGAGATAGAGGAGCAGGAGAGAAGGAGAAAGAGAAGACGGGTAAGAATGGGGAGCAAGCCAAGAGGGGCTATGGAAGGTGAGATAGAGGAGCAGGAGAGAAGGAGAAAGAGAAGACGGGTAAGAATGGGAGCAAGCCAAGAAAGGCTATGGAAGGTGAGATAGAGGAGCAGGAGAGAAGGAGAAAGAGAAGACGGGTAAGAATGGGGAGCAAGCCAAGAGAGGCTATGGAAGGTGAGATAGTGGAGCAGGAGAGAAGGAGAAAGAGAAGACGGGTAAGAATGGGGAGCAAGCCAAGAGGGGCTATGGAAGGTGAGATAGAGGAGCAGGAGAGAAGGAGAAAGAGAAGACGGGTAAGAATGGGGAGCAAGCCAAGAGGGGCTATGGAAGGTGAGATAGAGGAGCAGGAGAGAAGGAGAAAGAGAAGACGGGTAAGAATGGGAGCAAGCCAAGAAAGGCTATGGAAGGTGAGATAGAGGAGCAGGAGAGAAGGAGAAAGAGAAGACGGGTAAGAATGGGGAGCAAGCCAAGAGAGGCTATGGAAGGTGAGATAGTGGAGCAGGAGAGAAGGAGAAAGAGAAGACGGGTAAGAATGGGGAGCAAGCCAAGAGAGGCTATGGAAGGTGAGATAGAGGAGCAGGAGAGAAGGAGAAAGAGAAGATGAATAGCTGATTCAGTGGAGAGAACACAACCCGGGAGGCCTCGAGGGAGCGAAACTCACTAGCGAAGTTGAGGGAAAATTAGAGTGTGAATAAGAGTCTTCGGAGCCAAGCAGGTACAAATAAATGTGCATATATTATAAATTGGTGTTTTGTAGTGACTGGAAGGTGACTTGCAGAAACAAAACTCATCTAAAGTGTTAACGTGTAGGAAGAAGCGCCAGAGAATGGTGAGTGTGGCTATATACATGGTTAAAAAGTCTTCACCAAGCCTATGATTCAAGTGTTTATGGAACAACAAATAATTTGATTTATGATCTGATCTGGCAACCATGCCATAAGGAAATGTACCTTTTGAAATGTTCGCTTTATGTATCGAAATGCCAATAGCATGTCACATTTAGGCTCCATATACTCATACATTGCCTTATCCTCCAATAGGATGTTTGCTGAACCCCTCCTATTTAGTCCTGGTCGGTTCTCTTGGAGGCATGTTGGCAGGCCTCGCCACATTTGTACTTTGTGCAGTTATTTACATGCCGACCATATGCCTGATCAAGCCTTTTTACCAATGTACGGTGTACGGTGTATCAGTCTTTCGCGCGCCTCGACACCTGTACATACATAGAAGTCACACATGTGTCATGTGTCTGCAAGTCACCTTCCACTCACTATAAGTCACTGATATACTGTTCTGTTCCTTGTATAATGATGTTCACCTTTTATGCACCCATTTGGTACTCTACATTGATCAGAGATATCTATTGCACAACCTCACTTTCATTTGGCACACTACGCCATATGAGTGCAAGTCTACACATGAGTCGCTTAACTGTGTGGCTGCCCCCTTTAACTGCAATTCACTGACTACTGCTCCTCTGACCCTCTTGCTCCCATGATCTTCTCTATCATCCGGATACACCCTTGCATCTTTCCTTACTAATGGTCTTGGAAAAGCGATGGAGGGAGAATGAAACACATGTCAGCAAAATGTCCTCAAATGACGACATATTGTCTTGAACTAGCAGCAAGGTGTAGACTCCCCTTTCTTCAAACTGTCTTTGGCTCATGTCCTGAATGAAGCAGATCAGTAAAAGTGCCATTAAAAGTGTTTAATACCACTTCTTTCTGAGCCTCAAATTTAGATTTGTAAGGCGGAGTTGGAGAATGGGACAGACATAACACATTCGATTTCTGTTCCTGCACTGCCTTACAAATGAAGCTGCATCGCTGCCAGCATGAATTCTCACGGTGGTGGTCATGCTATGGATTCCTATGGAACCAGCCGAAAATCACCACCTGGACAAAACAGGCGGATTCCATTGCAAATACCTCTTGCAATCACGGGTACTCTCAACGTTTACACCAAGTGGTGGAAGAGTTAGGAAGTGCACAGAGACTACCTTTTGCACTTAGGTGCCTACAGAAGAGGTCCTCTTCATGGGATTTGCTCTTATAATGAGCATGACCCCCTCTATGTCTAGTGAAAGCAGAACACTACTATCTAAACCCCGCTTAGCAGCAGACAAAAGTATCTAAATCATTGGTGCACAGACTATGCATTGGGCAAAACTAGTATCCAGCACCCATCTGAGGGTCCATAAATCAAGTTTTAAGTTGATCCCACAACAATGTACTTTATTAGAAAAAAGTTAACTTTTTGGTGTGCAGGTCACAGAATCTCAACTTACTTTTAGACAGGAGAGCAAGAGAATGCACAGTCTATGCGCTCCAGGAGTTTACCTTGCTTCAGAAGAATAACTGCTTTCGACTCCCTGCAGAAACAATATATAAAATATGTGATAGTAACATTAAGTGAGATTGAAAAAGGAAGATGGACGCTGGATCTGACGAGAAGCATGCATGAAGAATCCTATGTCCAGCTCCTCCTACACACAAGTCCCTAATTATGTAAGGTGACTTCTGTGCAGAAGTGGTACATGTAGGGGAGGGAGAGGTTTTGTGAGTCGGTCCCATTGTACTCCTGTCCTTCAAAATGAACATGCATCTGCTTTTACATTACAAGGAGATTCTATTCTCGAGTAAGATGGATTGCAATATTCCTACATCCTAGAAGGCAGTGTTCTGACGAAGTTATGAATGGGTTTTTATTATTTCATTTCAGATGTATTTATTTATTTTACACATCAGTGAAAGATTCCGAACAGAGGTCAAATCAAAAGCTGTATGTATGACTTCTTCAGTGCTTAGCAACAACAGCTGGGCTATGTGGAAGAGGGAGGGTAAGTGTGTCAATAACATTGAATATTGTCATTATAACATTACAATGTTGGCTGTTCCATTGTGAACAATGGGGCTGTAGCAGTGTCTAGCTTTCGATATAAGGCCTACTTCTGCCTCACAGTCCATATTACAGCCTCCCTTCTATGATGTGTGGCATCCACCTGCCAGTCCCGCCAGCGCTCCTTTGAGTATTACTGTGTCCCTATTCCTCTGTTTCCTTCGCTGGTCTCGCCCTTGGTCCAAGCGCCTCCCTCTCTGTTCTCTCCTGTTTTTGCCTCATTTTCCAGCTCCCCGCTCATCTGCTTCCAACATCTGCCTGTGACTGTTCATGTTCAGTGCCGCTTACCCTGCCTCTAGTGTCCCCAAACGCTCTATTCTCTTGTCCTTCCTCTCTTTTGCTGCCCATCTGCGACTCCATGTTAATTGTGCGACAGCACGCATCTCATTTGTTTTCTGCTCCTGCTTTTCCTGCCACTGCTATAGGGGCATTGCAGCCCACTTTGGCTTGACTGGAGCGCGAGTTTCCAGCCCTTCATCCTTTCCTAAGTGCCCCCAGCTTCGCCGTAGGCCCTTAACTGGGTTGCTTGGTGCATTATCTCGAGCGAGTTAATCGATTCACTTTTTGAAATGGAAACAAAAGCTGCAACGTTTGTGGGGACCATGAGTGGCGAGTAAAACCGTTTTTGAGGCAGTCACGCATCCAGTTTTTCTGTCAGGTCACAAGTGTGACCACAGAGTATTTTTGGTCCCAAGGAGAGAAGAGCACAGTTGCAGTTCCCATAAAGTGGCCAGGAGGCTGCCTGTATATTGCTACATAGTTTTGCAGAAGAGAAGTAACAAAGACGAACTGTCTGGTTTGCTACTTCGATTCGTTGGGTGAGGAGTGTGGCAGTAAAACTGGTGCTATAGGGTTTGAGGTTTTCAGGTACTCATTTGTGGATCATATGGGTAGTTTCACACTCATTCTCAAAGGATACTGGCCTCTTAACCCAATCAATCAATGGGCTTATGGTCTGTTAGACATAGTGTACCAATAATAACACCGAAAAGCGGGGCATTGATGAGGTAGCAAGCAAGATTTTAAGAATTACCATCCAAATCGATCACAAAAAGAACCAGAGTATACTCCACGGCTGGTCCCAGAGAAATAATCATACAATCAGCTGTTTGTATCACTTCCGGTTCTTCTATCTGTTGAGTGGGCCAATGAAGGAAGGAAGCATATGCAATGTCAATATAGTTTGCGGTGCCAATTGAGCAAGGCTGCTGTTCAGCAGGAGACGCTCCAGGCACTGACAAGGTAACTGATAGGTTCCCATGCGAGACTGCAGGTTGAAGAGTATACGTTAAAGATCAGGAACAGGATGCCAGAACACTCCAATCCTCTGTTCCCTTTAATGATACGTGCTTTTGTTTCCCAACAGCTCCAGAGGCCGTTGCGGCCAGTTTTGGTGGAAATTGCCCATAAAGGCGCAATCTTGTGGTGCGTCTTCTTTCTCTTTGGTGTCGTACGGTTTCCTTACCATGTCTATCTGCGTAGAGTTCAGACAGTTCACTGATTTCTGGCAGGGGCCAGAAGTAGTCCATAGAAATTCACGCCAAACGTGTTCAGTTCAGAACTCAGTGATCCTTTTGTGGCATTGCAGCAGTTAATCAGAAGAGTCGGGCACAGCTGTGGGTGATGAGAGCTCAATGACAGTCATTTAAGGAGCACTGTGGATTTCTTAGCTTAGGGCCAAGATGGTGAAGCCGCCAATTGAATGAACCTGGCAATATACTGATGAGATCCTTGCTCACCTGCTGAAGATCCCAACATTCAAAGTCTGAGGCCTGGGCTTGGTACAAGAGTAAAACTCCTTAGTGCAGACGTGAAGCCTGCACTAAGGAGATTATTATTTTCTAACTGGGGGCTAAACCAGTCAGCCACTCTATTGCCAAGACAAACATAAAGACAGCTTTGGTAGCAGAGCTGTGAATTTCAGCAAGATAGCAGAGGAAGTGTAATTTGCACTGATTTATAAAAGTCAGTAATGCTTTGGGGTCCTCATAAAATTGCTTAGGAGCGGCCACGGAGAACGGGACCTGTGGAGCCATTGCCCCTGCTGGGGCCATGCGCTATTCTTGCATACCCTGAAAAGCTGTGGCCAAAGGCGGGGCTGAGGCTGATCCCAATTCATGGGCCTTATCCGGCAGGGGATGCCGATTTGCATGCATTTAATCAGGTCTGGCATTGTTTTCAGCATGTACTGCAGTCCTTTCCCTGTGTAAGGCCTTAAGAGCCTATGTAATTGCAACCATGGTTCTGGTGCTTCATCCATGAGGGTAGGGAGGTATAGAAAGGCTCCTCAACTGCCGGGAATGTTGTTCTATGCCCATAACTATCCCTCATAAACCCTTTCCTATTCCATTCTGGCCTGACATAACATGTTCACTGGGTCAAAGGAATGAAATGGAAAAGGTGTTGAGGGAACAAAGTGCCAGGAGAGCAAAACCAATGGCTGCAAGAGAAGACACTGAAAACCTAATGGAAGTCCATGGTGCAAAGCAATACGTATAAATGGGAGAGAAAGAATATGGTGCACCTGGTGGACTATTAGATGAAGATGAATGAGGAGCTGCAGGTAGCACTTGACGGGGGACCGAGGTAAGTGCAGAACATTGTATCTCCTGGACCCAATGCCACAAGAAAAGAATAAATAAGACCAGACCTGCCTATGAAATGAAGACAAAGCTGAATCCAAGTGTATACAGGGCTGGTAAATTCAGATATGATGGAAGGACTGACGAGTGTCAGGGAGTATTGGTGCAGTGCCTTTGTGGCAGAATCAAAGTGCTGATAATCCAAAGTAAACAAATCCCAAGGGCGAGGTAAGAAGATTACGTAAACAAGTCCCAAGTGGGTAGTGATAGCAGAGCTAGGCAACAGGCAAACGTGTTGGTAAGAGGAGGTGGAAATCCAATAAAAGGAAAACAAACAGTGGAAAGAACAGACAACAAGAGCAAGACCACAGGAGGGGGTAGCACGCAGACTGGGCACAATGTGGAAGAGAAACAGTGGAACAGGAAACAGCAACATACTCTTCGTAGACAGAGCAAAATACTCCTCAGAATGAGGCAGAAACTTATTGAGCAGAAACAAGTATGGCAATGTAAGTTCCTGTTATCAGAGTGGTTACATGAAACACATACTCAGGTGGCTGGGAGTTGTAGTCCCATCCAACCTCGGCATGGTGGCAGACAACCACTATGCAATCTCCAATAATGATAACCAGATAAGGTGGGTTGCATACCACATGAAGGAAGGTGGAGCTGAAACCTATGACAGGAGTCCTGACAATATTCTGGCAGTCTCTAATCCCCATTCCCCCCTCTGTGATACTGCTATCTTTATCCCTTCTTCTCATACGGTATGCTTTTGGGTATTTGCCAATGACACATCATTCAGCTGCCATGGGGGAGCACGCTGCAGTGAGCGGCCACTGTATGTGACACACACTGGCACCAGTGGCAATAATGGTGCACCACAGCTGGCCGCTCGGGCCAGCCTGTGGGCCACTGTCACCAGTGCCAGCCACGGTGCTGGGCCAACCATGGTGCCAGTGCTTCTGTGCCTGCCCTGCCCCCCACCTGCATTGCTGTCATGGCAAGCACCATTCATCAGTCACTGGTTGCAGGTCACAGTGGCAGGCAGGTGGCAGGCATGCAGCAGCTGCGAATCAGGCAGCCAAGTAGGGCTGCCGACTGCCTCACGCATTGCTGCACATGCGTTTGCGGTGTGCTGCATGGTACACTGTGATGCTGGAAATGCATCAGAGGGACAGGGCCTCTGAATCCTTGTCCTTTTCTGCCTTTTATCGTGTGTTCTGTTATGTTTTCTGCCCAGGAGTCCATTTGGGACTCCTGGCAGTGCAGCTCTCTCTTTTGGTTTGGTGAACAGACCCATGGGATACCCTTATGGCACCCATGGGTAGGGGTACAACCCTGTGCCCCTAGTGTATGTTTTTTGGCACCTGTGGGTGGCCCACAGAGCAGGGTATGGGCTGGTGGCAGCTCCATGCTGAATTAGACAGGTGCTCTGGGCGTCCTCCATTTTGGGATACCCAGGCCCTGCCATTGGGATCAGTTGATTCCTGATAGAAAACAAGATGGCCCCTGTGGCCTCTTGCTTTCTATTGCCTGTTGTCTTGTTTTTCCCAAAGTCCTGGGAAGCCCTGACTCTGTCCCTTCCCCCTGACTGGCTGTTGGGTGGAAGTTCCATATATGGTGTTGTTGTGAAGGCCCAGCTAGACTGACTGGAGCCTTCCCTTTGACTGTATGTTGTGGGTACCTCCTGTGGGTGGGACCTGGGTGAATGGAGTGTGTGACCAATATACACTTCTTGTTGTGGTTGTCTGGTTTCTGGCATGTGAGACAAAGACTGAGACAGCCCTGCCCGAAACTGGCCTGAATGCAGTGTGTAGTGTTGAATGGCTGGGTACTTGTCCCAATCCACATTCCTTGTTGTGAGTGTCTGAAAGGGAGGAGTGTGGCCTGAATGCACTGTGTGCCTGATTGGCTGACTGACTGCATGAATGCCCTTCTGTGTGATTGGCTGCTGTGTGTGTGCCAGCAGTGTGGATGAGAGACAGGATAGTATATCTGGGGACCTCTCACCACTGGAAATTGTTCAGAAGCATTCAGAAGCTGAGTCTCCACTCAAGAGTAACTGGATTTGCTGATCCTCGACGTCCAGCTGGAAGAAGAAGACTTGCTGTGGCATTTGCTTCGACGGAACTGAAGGTTGTCGAAATCGTCGAGGACTGACCCGAGAGAGGACCTGGCTAGGCGCCCTCTTCCCGTGCTCCGAGGGACCATCGAGCACCGCTGAATCTTCGCCGAAGCGCCCTGGAAGTCAGACCCTCGAAAGGCTGCCGACCCGAGACGGGACCGCCGAGGAGATCGAAGTGAAGCACCCGGACATCGACGCTGTCGAAGTCCATTGCCGTCGACCAGGGTTCGCAGGTCTGTGTAACCGCTGGAGGCCCGTCGAAGTTGTGTTGCCCCGCCGTGGGAACCACTTGACGCCGTGCCGCCGACGACCGGAGCCGTCCGCTCCTTGCCTAAGAACATTTGCCTTGAAGGACTCCCTCGTCCGCATCGTCGGCCGCTTTGTCCCGCCGGAGAAAGTCGAGGACGACCAACGCGCCGAGGAGAATCCGCCGGTGGGTTTCCCGCCACCTCACGACCCCAAAGACTCGAGCGACTCGACGCCCTTGCTGGGCCACCGTCACCCACAATCTTTGCGGTCCAGAACTAGTGTCGCCGAGGTGCCCCGCACGCCTCTTCCTCGCAGGACGCCGACATCTCGACGCCGACGAGCACCGCTCGGATCGAAGCCTGCCGCCTCATCGACGCCGTTCTACCTTGTTTGTTGTCGGACGTTCGACGCCCCGTGTCTCCCGCTTGAAAGGGAAGGCATTCAAGAAGGGCCGTCGATTCCCCGACACCGAACACCGAGTTCCTCGACGCTTCTCGACGCCTCTCGACGATCCGTGACTCCTGCTTTAAAGGGGGTCATTCAAGAAGGATCTGTCGACGCCTCTTCGAAGAACTCGACTCCACCAGGTACATTGGGGGGGTAAAAACATTATAGGAGAGAAATAGACTATTGAACAATATATGGACTGGGCTGGTGTTATATCTCTTTATTTTACAGGTTGCCCAGGTGGGGGGATCTCCACACAGAACTGTGTCCAGTGGTAGGGGCCAGTATTCTGCCTATTGTTTCAACCCTCTGTTATCTCTCCTCTCTCTATTGCTGGTTTCCTTCTTATTGATCTGTGTGCCATTTTAACAGTATTGTGAATGCACTTTAATGAGGTCTAATATTAGTGGTACCACTTTAGAATTGTAGATATTTACCATTGCTGATTTTCCTGAGCACAAAGTGCGTTATTGTGATAAGTGTACATAACCCTTGAATATTAATTATATAAAGACTGTGTTTTCAGTAATACAGTGTGTGGACATTCCTTTGTGGGGGCTTGGGGATACACTGTACTTAAGAACCAGCCTGCATCACCTCCTGAGAAGCTAAGCCTTGATTGCTCGTCCATCGTTACCATATTAGAGAATCTTGGCTGGGGTCCTCTGTGCCTCCCCTCTACCATATAGAGAGCGGAAGTACAGACCCCCCTACCAGTCTTTACAGCTGGTGGCAGCGGTGGGATGCTTATGGTTTTAAGACTCAGTGTATAACCGTGCCACTTACAAAATATCCGCACTTTTGTTAGATTAAGGTTCGGGTGTGTTCCAAATAACTGCATTACAAGCAATGGAGTCCATTGCAAATGGTAAATTGACTCGGATGAGCTTAGAGGCTCTCCAGAGTGCTTGTGAAGCCAGGGAGTTAGACTTTGTGGATAAGTCTAGGGCTGAGCTGATAGCTGCCCTGGTGGATTACCAGACTGATGGTGAAACTCTTGAGGAAGGGGGGGATGCAACCAGTGAGGACTCTGCCCCTGGGGTTGTCGCTGAATCTGTTTCTGGGAATGCCACCATTCCTGCTGCCTCTGTTCCAAACCCCAGCAATTCCATGGAACTTGAGTTATTAAGGATGAAGTTAGCCTTTGAATATCGCAAGTTGGAAATAGAAGCTGAGCTTAAGAAAGAGGAGCTGGCACAGCAAGTGGAACTCAAGAATAGGGATCTTGCGCTCAAAGAAAAGGACACTGAATGTCAGAGAATCCAGTTAGAGAAAGCTCGAGTGGAGACTTCAGCTAGACCAATTGAGAGTGGTAGGTCCCCAGCCACCAAGTTTATGAAAGATTTGGTTGGTGTGTTTGTGGAGGGTTCAGATATCCTCCAATGGATTGAAGCGTTTGAAATGGCTTGTGCAATTCATGATGTAGATAAAAGAGATTGGGCTAAGTGTTTGTTAAGCAGAGTGCCTCAAACTGGATATGACTGTATTCTGAAGCTGAGTGTGGAAGAAAGGGGTCAGTATGAGTGTATGAAGTCTGCTTTGATTGCCAAGTTTGGCAAGACACCTGCCCAATACCTTAAAAGGTTCAGGGAATTTAAGAAAAGAGAGAATGTGTCTTGGGTTGACTGGGTGAGTACTGCGCACATGAACATGATGGGGTGGATTGATGGATACAAGGTGAAAACTTTTGTTGAGTTGTCCCACCTCTTGTTTTTTGAGCATTTTTCTGAAGCCTGTTCACCAGAGCTGCGTCAGTATGTGGCTGACCAGAACATTTTGGACCCCTTTAAGCTGGCTAGGTTGGCTGACAAGTGGGTCTCCCATCGGGTGTCCCCTAAGGACCCCAGTGGGAAGGACAAGGACAAAGAAAAGGGGGCCTCTCAGAAAGCTGAGGAGTCCCAAAAGCAGTCACAGTCGGGTAAACCAAAACCTTCCTCTCCTAAGACCCAAAAATCTAGTGGGGATAAGTCCTCTGTGGGTGGGAATAAGAGTAGTGGTCCACCTGCTGCAAAGCAGGTTCCCAGTGGTTCCAGTACCGTACCCCGCACTCCTGGCACTTGTTGGGACTGTGGGGCTCTGGATCACAAAAGGGGTGACCCCAAGTGTAAAGGTAAGGCACTTGGAGTACAGGCTGTCAGCCTGACCTACCCTTACCCCGTGTCTGAGGTGGAGGCCACTGTCCTCCCCTCCTCTACCGGAATCACCTTTGGTGCTCCGGTGGAGATTTCCTTAGTGTCCCTTGGGGCCTGGGACCAGTACGCAGAAGTACTGGCGACTATCCCACAGAACACCCGTAGGTTTTTGAGAAGTGTCCTCTTGAATGGCCAGCCTTCTACTGGTTTGAGAGACACTGGGGCAAGCATGACAGTGGTGGACAGGACCCTGCTCAAGCCAGAGGACTATGAAGGTGCTCCTCTGCAAACCACCAGATTAGCTGGTGGGCCTCCCAAATTATCACCTGTAGCCTTAGTCACACTCATGATTGGAGACAAGACAGCAAAGCTTCCTGTCCTGGTTCAGGACAATGTCCCTGCTAACATTCTGTTAGGTAATGATCTAGTGGAGTTGGGGTTGATCTCGGATGGTCTTCCCCTGACTGCTGCTGCGGTCACTAGGTCACAGGTGACACCGGGTCTGGCTGTGAGTCAGGTACCCGAGCCAAAGGCGAGGCCTAAGGCAAGAAGAAGGAAGACCAAGAAGGCCACCTCTGTGGAGGGAACACCTTCTCTTCCTGCTGTTCCGACAGCACCCATTGGGATCCATACTCCGGACGGGCTGGGTCCAGTGGAAAACCCAAACTCAACTCCTGTGGGAGAAGAGACAGAAGACTCTCCTGTGGGAGAGGTTCTCAACCCAGAGGAGCACCCCGACCTTCAATGCTTGTTAGCTGAAGGGGGACCCTCCCGGGCAGACTTCTGTAAAGGACAGAGAGAGTGCCACTCTCTCGAGGGTCTGAGGAAACAGGCCCTGTCCCAGGCACAAGGTGAAGTGCCTAGGACATTCAAGGTTTATTGGGAGGGTGAGCTCCTTGTTAGTGAGCCCACTAAGCCTGAACCTGGTGCCCGCAAGAGGTTGGTGGTACCCCAGGTTTACAGGCCCTTCCTACTGCAGTTGGCGCATGAGGTGCCCTTGGCTGGTCATCTTGGGACTAAGAAGACTAAGCAGAGGCTCTCTGCCCATTTCTACTGGCCAAGGATGGGGGTAGAAGTGGAGTCCCACTGCAGGACCTGCCCCACTTGTCAGTTGTCTGGCAAGACTGGAGGCAGGATCATTGCCCCACTGCAGCCATTACCAGTGGTTGGCACACCATTTGAGAGGGTGGGCATCGACATCGTCGGTCCCCTTGACCCTCCCACTTCAGGTGGACATCGGTTCATCCTGGTCTTGGTAGATCATGCCACCAGGTACCCTGAGGCAATACCCCTTCGGACTGTTACTGCCAAGGTGGTTGCCAGGGCTCTCCTGGGCATTTTCACCCGTGTTGGATTCCCCAAGGAGGTTGTCTCTGACAGAGGATCCAACTTCATGTCTAGTTACATGAAAACCATGTGGAAAGAGTGCGGGGTAACCTACAAGTTCTCCACCTCTTACCACCCCCAGACCAATGGTCTGGTTGAGAGATTTAACAAAACTCTCAAGGGCATGCTAGGTGCTTTGGAAGAGCCCCTAAGGAGGAAATGGGATCTCCTCCTGCCATGCCTGCTGTTTGCTTACAGGGAGGTACCTCAAGAGGGTGTTGGTTTCAGCCCCTTTGAGTTACTCTTTGGACATCCCGTGAGGGGGCCCCTCGCCTTGATCCGAGAAGGCTTGGAAGCCACCCCTCCAGGTCCCGCCAAGCAAGTGGGGGACTATGTGTTAGGCCTCAGGCGGAGGATGACACAAATGATGGGTCAGGCAACAGCAAATCTCAAGGCCAGCCAGGAATTGAACAAGTACTGGCATGACCTTAAAGCTTCGCAAGTGGATTGGACTCCGGGACAGGAAATCCTTGTGATGGAGCCTACCAAGCCTAGAGCTTTGGCAGACAAGTGGACTGGACCCTTCAGGATCATCTCCAAGATGGGCGAAGTCAATTATCTGGTTGACATGGGAGCCTCTGGGGTAGCCCCCCAGGTATTCCATGTCAACAGGCTCAAGCCTTTCCACAGACGAGCGGAGGTCTCATGTCTCTTGCTAGCTTCAGGGCAAGAAGAGGATGAGAGTGAGCCCCTTCCTGATTTGCTGCATAGCAACCCTCAGGATGGCTCAGTGGAGGGAGTACAACTCTCTCCCGATTTGACAATGGAGCAGCAGAGGGCCTGCAGGGCTTTGCTCCAGCAGTATGCCTCTCTGTTTTCACTGACACCGGGCCTTACACCGTGGTGTAAGCACGAAATTGACACTGGTGACAGCGTGCCTGTCAAGAGCAGGAGCTATCGTATGTCAGATACCGTCAAAAACCACATCCAGGCTGAGGTCGCCAAGATGTTGGATCTGGGTGTTATTGAACCCTCAACCAGTCCCTGGTCCAGTCCAGTGGTCCTTGTCCCCAAGGCAAGTTCCCAGGCGGGTACCAAGGATTGGAGGTTCTGTGTGGACTACCGAGGAGTCAATGCCGTCACCAAAACTGACGCGCACCCATTGCCCAGGGCTGATGAGCTCGTGGACACCATAGGTGCTGCCAAATTTGTGAGCACCTTTGACCTTACCTCAGGCTATTGGCAAATAGCTCTGACGGACCATGCCAAGGAAAAGACGGCCTTCTCAACACCTGAGGGACTCTACCAGTTTAGGGTCATGCCCTTTGGGTTGAAGAATGCCCCTGCCACCTTCCAGAGATTGGTCAACCATGCGCTCAGTGGGCTGGAAGCCTTTTGTGTGGCTTACTTAGACGACATTGCCGTCTACAGTTCCACCTGGGAAGAGCATTTGACACATCTGGATAGGGTGTTGCAGGCCTTGAAAAGGGCTAACCTCACTATCAAGGCCACCAAGTGCCAGATAGCTCAGGGGAAAGTTACCTATCTTGGTCATGAGGTAGGAGGGGGTCAAATCCAACCTCTCTCCAGTAAAGTACAGGACGTACAGAACTGGGAGACTCCCACTACTCAAACCCAGGTGAGAGCCTTTTTGGGCCTCACTGGGTACTATCGCAATTTCATGGCAGACTATGGAACCATAGCTGCACCCCTGACAGCTCTAACTTCGCCCAAACAACCTAGGAAGGTTAATTGGACTGAAGACTGTCAGAGGGCCTTTGATGGCTTGAAAGAAAGTCTGTGTAGGGCACCTGTGTTGTGTGCGCCTGACTACAGCCGACCCTTTATCGTCCAGACGGATGCCTGCGACACCGGAATTGGAGCTGTCTTGTCCCAGTTAGATGACAAAGGGAGAGAACACCCTATCATATTCATCAGTAGACAACTCAAGGGTAGAGAACTTAGGTGGGCTACTGTTGAAAAGGAGTGTTTTAGCATAGTTTGGAGCCTTAGGCGTTTTAGGCCCTACCTTACGGGGTCTACCTTCAAGGTCCAAACAGATCATAAGCCCCTGAAGTGGCTTATGCAGATGAAGGGTGAGAACCCGAAATTGCTCAGGTGGTCCATTAGCCTGCAAGGGCTAGACTTCACCATAGAGCACAGACCAGGGAAGAGTCACGATAATGCGGATGGCCTTTCCAGAAGGTATGTTGACCGTCTGGATGAGGGTGTCTATCCCGTGGGAGATTAGACACCCTCCACCTCAGTCTGGGGGGGGCGACTGTGATGCTGGAAATGCATCAGAGGGACAGGGCCTCTGAATCCTTGTCCTTTTCTGCCTTTTATCGTGTGTTCTGTTATGTTTTCTGCCCAGGAGTCCATTTGGGACTCCTGGCAGTGCAGCTCTCTCTTTTGGTTTGGTGAACAGACCCATGGGATACCCTTATGGCACCCATGGGTAGGGGTACAACCCTGTGCCCCTAGTGTATGTTTTTTGGCACCTGTGGGTGGCCCACAGAGCAGGGTATGGGCTGGTGGCAGCTCCATGCTGAATTAGACAGGTGCTCTGGGCGTCCTCCATTTTGGGATACCCAGGCCCTGCCATTGGGATCAGTTGATTCCTGATAGAAAACAAGATGGCCCCTGTGGCCTCTTGCTTTCTATTGCCTGTTGTCTTGTTTTTCCCAAAGTCCTGGGAAGCCCTGACTCTGTCCCTTCCCCCTGACTGGCTGTTGGGTGGAAGTTCCATATATGGTGTTGTTGTGAAGGCCCAGCTAGACTGACTGGAGCCTTCCCTTTGACTGTATGTTGTGGGTACCTCCTGTGGGTGGGACCTGGGTGAATGGAGTGTGTGACCAATATACACTTCTTGTTGTGGTTGTCTGGTTTCTGGCATGTGAGACAAAGACTGAGACAGCCCTGCCCGAAACTGGCCTGAATGCAGTGTGTAGTGTTGAATGGCTGGGTACTTGTCCCAATCCACATTCCTTGTTGTGAGTGTCTGAAAGGGAGGAGTGTGGCCTGAATGCACTGTGTGCCTGATTGGCTGACTGACTGCATGAATGCCCTTCTGTGTGATTGGCTGCTGTGTGTGTGCCAGCAGTGTGGATGAGAGACAGGATAGTATATCTGGGGACCTCTCACCACTGGAAATTGTTCAGAAGCATTCAGAAGCTGAGTCTCCACTCAAGAGTAACTGGATTTGCTGATCCTCGACGTCCAGCTGGAAGAAGAAGACTTGCTGTGGCATTTGCTTCGACGGAACTGAAGGTTGTCGAAATCGTCGAGGACTGACCCGAGAGAGGACCTGGCTAGGCGCCCTCTTCCCGTGCTCCGAGGGACCATCGAGCACCGCTGAATCTTCGCCGAAGCGCCCTGGAAGTCAGACCCTCGAAAGGCTGCCGACCCGAGACGGGACCGCCGAGGAGATCGAAGTGAAGCACCCGGACATCGACGCTGTCGAAGTCCATTGCCGTCGACCAGGGTTCGCAGGTCTGTGTAACCGCTGGAGGCCCGTCGAAGTTGTGTTGCCCCGCCGTGGGAACCACTTGACGCCGTGCCGCCGACGACCGGAGCCGTCCGCTCCTTGCCTAAGAACATTTGCCTTGAAGGACTCCCTCGTCCGCATCGTCGGCCGCTTTGTCCCGCCGGAGAAAGTCGAGGACGACCAACGCGCCGAGGAGAATCCGCCGGTGGGTTTCCCGCCACCTCACGACCCCAAAGACTCGAGCGACTCGACGCCCTTGCTGGGCCACCGTCACCCACAATCTTTGCGGTCCAGAACTAGTGTCGCCGAGGTGCCCCGCACGCCTCTTCCTCGCAGGACGCCGACATCTCGACGCCGACGAGCACCGCTCGGATCGAAGCCTGCCGCCTCATCGACGCCGTTCTACCTTGTTTGTTGTCGGACGTTCGACGCCCCGTGTCTCCCGCTTGAAAGGGAAGGCATTCAAGAAGGGCCGTCGATTCCCCGACACCGAACACCGAGTTCCTCGACGCTTCTCGACGCCTCTCGACGATCCGTGACTCCTGCTTTAAAGGGGGTCATTCAAGAAGGATCTGTCGACGCCTCTTCGAAGAACTCGACTCCACCAGGTACATTGGGGGGGTAAAAACATTATAGGAGAGAAATAGACTATTGAACAATATATGGACTGGGCTGGTGTTATATCTCTTTATTTTACAGGTTGCCCAGGTGGGGGGATCTCCACACAGAACTGTGTCCAGTGGTAGGGGCCAGTATTCTGCCTATTGTTTCAACCCTCTGTTATCTCTCCTCTCTCTATTGCTGGTTTCCTTCTTATTGATCTGTGTGCCATTTTAACAGTATTGTGAATGCACTTTAATGAGGTCTAATATTAGTGGTACCACTTTAGAATTGTAGATATTTACCATTGCTGATTTTCCTGAGCACAAAGTGCGTTATTGTGATAAGTGTACATAACCCTTGAATATTAATTATATAAAGACTGTGTTTTCAGTAATACAGTGTGTGGACATTCCTTTGTGGGGGCTTGGGGATACACTGTACTTAAGAACCAGCCTGCATCACCTCCTGAGAAGCTAAGCCTTGATTGCTCGTCCATCGTTACCATATTAGAGAATCTTGGCTGGGGTCCTCTGTGCCTCCCCTCTACCATATAGAGAGCGGAAGTACAGACCCCCCTACCAGTCTTTACATACACCCAATCACAACTCAGTGAGATGCACCATGTCACTGCGCCAGTCGCCCTGCCTCAGTCTCTGCATGCTGCAGGCATGGGTGGCTGATTGACGGTGTCACAAGACTTTGTTTCCGACTGCACATCACCGCCGGATCCATTCTCGCACCTGGGCCTGGCTGGCCCTGGCATCATCCTCCAGCTCCAGTTGGGGGTGTCAATTCACCAAAATGCCAAGGGTAGTGGAAGTGACATCACACACCCGATGACATCACAGGAAGTGATGTCATATAACCTTTGACCCATGCGACATCACATGGAATGGAATTTAACCCCGATGTCAGCACCTGAAGTGACTGATGGGTGTCAAAACATAAGAAAGCTTACACTTCATAAATTACCCAACTGGCACTAATGCAGATATAAGACTTTTTACCGAGTACATTTTTAGTATGGTGCTGCCTTGACATGCCATGGAGGGGGTCATGTTATGACAGAGGTAGGCCAAGTAGAACCAACATAGGCCAGGGGCACTGCCATGCATATGTCGCTGTAGCCTCATATGGCCATTTACTGACAACTTATACCAATTATTGATGCACATGTCAGATCTAGTAATCATATGCCAAGTAAAGTCCCACAGTCGCAGGTGTTGCCATAATGCAGTGTGGCTATTCCAGCCTCGGAGAATATAGCCACCTCATGTCTGTTATAGCCTTACAGCCTAGGTATGATCAAAATATGTGAGTTACAGCTTTGTATACGAAGCTTCTTTCATTCGCCAATTGCATCCTGAAATGTCCAATAATGCCACCCATTATGAGTTAATGCCCTGTACACCTGCTATGGTATAAAGTCGGAGGAATAGCCAACTGACACAAAACCAAAACACTGCAAAAAGTGACAAAGAACCCTTTATTTCTTCTTTTTAGCACAGAAAGACTTTCATCGTAATGTCAAGTTTATAGAGGCACTATCTATCAATCACATTTTAATCCAAAGGTTCATAACAAACAAACTGAAAGGGAGCCCGTAAAACCTCAACGTGTTTCGATATGTACAAGGTTCATCAACAGATGGACCATACATTCCTGCGCCACAAGGTAAGTGGCACATTCGGTTGAGTAGGCCTTGCTATGATTCACACCTGTGACCTTCAGAACACACATAAATACTAGCTGGCGAGCACTCAACCCACTGAGCTATCTTACCATCTAATTCTTCTTAATTGTGAATACCAGAGCATTTGATAATGCATTGGCTCTGGTGGTTACATGTCTTCTTAACATAACACTTAGCTGCTTCTAAGTACTGTAATGATGTCAAGGCCCACTAGTAAACCTGAAAATAGTCGTGGTATATTGTCTTTTTAAAAAAGGACAGGAGAGGACAGGAGTGGGTGCGTGGTATAAAAAAACATGTTCACACTGCCTGTGCCCATACATTTCCATGCTGACTGCACCTATATATGACAGTATTCCCATATAAGAACGCACTCATGTTGCGAACAATGCCAGTAATGATATCATAAGAGAAAATGTCTCAACTGGCTCTGCCAATAAATGCCAGTCCTGAACATAAGAACATATTCTTGTTGACTTTGAAATTAAAATAGCTATGCCACATTAGGAAAACATGTTTCAACTGGCTCCTCCAAAGCAGGACAGTCCAGAACATAATGCTGCTAATCATGTTTGCTTCATCATAGATCATCAAAGAAAAATGCAATGCCATAATAAGATATTGTAGCTGGACTGGCAGCACCAAAATGGCAGCCTAGTTATGTCACAAAGCTTATCATACCTGCCATGAATAGAGGGGCACCCGGAAGGGTGAGGGATGGCTCGGTCTGAATTTGGCTCGTGACACAGGAAGGAGTGCTGCTTCAAACAGGAACAAGGAAGCTCTTCCTGCTTCCTCGTTCCTGCCTGCTTGTTGGGCAAGAGAGCCAGATGTCTAGAGTGATGTAGCAGACCGAAGCTTCAGTGAGAAACAGGCAAGAACGCTGTTTTTTTTTGGTATGTGTAAAGGGGAATGTGTGTATTTTGTGTGTGAGGAGCATTTTGTATGTATGTATATGGTGTATGGGTTAGTGATTGGGGCATGAATGAGTATGAATGTGATTGTGTGTTTATGTGTGTGTGAATGTTTTGGGTGAGTGGGTACCTGAGTGGAGAATGCACTGTGAGTGAATGTGAGAGAAGGTGTATGGCTGAATGGATATGAATGTTATTATGTGTGTGAATGTTCAGAGTGGGTGGGTGCCCATGTGAAGAATGTAGTGTGAATGAATGTGAGAGAAAGTATGAGTGAGTGACCACTGGTTGATTAATGAGTGTGAATGTGATTGTGTGTGTGTGTGTGTGTGTGTGTGTGAAAATTCTGGGTCGGTGCCCATGTGGAGAAAGGAGTGTGAGAGAAGTTGTATGGGTGAGTAACTGGTGGGTTAATGGGAATTAATGGTGATTGTGTGTGAATGTTCTGGGTCGGTGAGCATGTGGAGAATGCAGTGTGAATGTTCTGGCTGTGGGTATGAATGAATGTGAGAGAAAGTGTATGGATGAATGACGGTTGGATGAATGGGTATGAATGTGATTATGGGAGTGTGCAAGGGACTGGGGGTTCTGTGGATCACTGGAGCATTGTTGACATTTCCTTTAGTGGTATGGCATGTTTATTGACATTTTCAGGCAAAGCCAACTTGATGTGTGTTAATATGTGGCTACAGTAGCATTTTGTCAGCCAGTCTAGCCATTTCTTATTGTGGCATGACATTTTGTACCGGGCATCTATGATAAAACAAGCATGATAAGTGTTCTAAGTGTTCTTATGTGTCTAGACTGGCCTTCATTAGAGCCAGTTTGGAAATGTTTTCTTATTGTGTCATTACTGCAACTGTGCGGAATTCAAACACGAGTATGTTCGTATATGGGAACACTGGCAAACTTTGGTGCTGTCAACATGCAAATGTATGGGTACAGCCAGCATGAACATGTTTTTTTATACTGGCATATATTGTGGAGAAAGGCATGAAAATGCATTTGGAAATGTCCATGTGCACTGTTGGTGACTCGCATCTATTGGATTTCTGTACCCTACAAAATCAATTGTAAACTGTCTGACCTTTTCCCCAATTTTTCACAGTAAGTGTGCTGTATGTATAATGCACCATTTCAACCCTGTCTTCAAAACATTTTCTTGGGGGGAGAATCTCCCTTAACTCCCTTTTGTTGATTCTGGCTCCTTCACTTCGCTCATTCGGGCCTCGGCATGGCTCTCGGGGGGGGGGGGGGGGGGGAGTGGGAGTGCACCCAGGTTTTGTGTTATGCCACTGGCTCTCTCATTGCAAATCTCCCCTGTGTTCAGGGGCTTCCTCACTCTCATCTTCGCCCTGTCACCAGGCGTCTTCCTGATTAATCCATGTCTCCCCAACGCCATGGATTCTCTCTCATCCCTTCTTTTCTCCCTTCTTTCTCTAGCCTCTATACCTCCTCACTCTCCAGAAAAAAGAAATTGCTTTTTTTATTAGCTTTTTCCCCAAAGGTATGGCACAGAGAGCTCAAATGTGCTACATAGAACAAGTTATTTGAGATTGTGTTCAGTCTCGATGAGGGTGTCTCACATTGTTAGCTAACTTTGATTCCTTTTGGTTTCCCTCTTGGTGGGATGGGTATCAAGCTAAGAGCCCCTTGTTCGCTGCATCTAAGGATGCAGCTGCACCCCACGGAGGACCCCCCAGAAGGAAGAAACACGTGCCTGGGGTTGCTATAGGTTATCTTGCTCAGTGGAGGTTTGCCTGGTAGTTAGGGCATGCCCCCCATCCTGGGTGGGACCAACATGACATGCAAATGGCTGTTCGCCTCACTCCTGTAATGCCAAATGCACACCTGCTTTTGTTGCCCCCCTGCCTATGAGGGAATCCCATTTGCCTAAGCACAAATGCCAAGAGCACCAGGAGAGTGCATTGAATGTCGGACACAAGGGAAATGGCGAACATTTAGGGAGTCATTTAAAAAAATAAAAGTGCACATTGCATAGAGGTGGCCTACAAAATGTGCAGATGTGCGCATGCAAGACCCTGATTGCACTATGAAGAGCAAACAATGAATGCAGGACCTGGCTGTGCCTTGTTTATGAGCATGGTTTCCCTCTTGTCATGTAAGGGTGGCGAGCGGCATTTACAGTGGTTCCTTATGGAATGTGCGAGCTTTGCATGGGAATCAAATCCTTTTACAGCATAGAAATAAAGATGATGCCAGAAAAGCATTTGCTTCTGGAAGGCAGCGCAAATAGATGGAGGACCGGGATGGGTTCGGACCATTCTCCCACCAGGCCTGTCAAAGACCAGAACATTCCCAAGAGTGTTAAATGTAGTGAAGTGCTTTAGATGGTATGAGAAATTGATAGGGGTCTGTAGTAAGGGTGTGTGGCAGAAGTGGTGGGTGTGGCATGAGGAATGCTGGTCTTTACCTAAAAGAACACATCGTGAATCTCTCTCTCTGGCACAGCTTGTAAATAAACAGCTGCTCCTAAACAAATCAATCTCGCTCACTATAGAAAAGTTATTCTGTGTGTAAATCGCCCAAATTCTGTAAATGCATCCCTTTACAGAAAAGGGGGTGCTACAAAAAATCACCAACGTGGGTTCCCCTCTCCTTTGCATACAATTAAACTCCTGCCAACATAGGAATGAGCATATCTTTTTTATATTTGGCAAATATGTGTGTGTGAAAGTAATTCATGGATGCAGCCCTTCGGGACCCATAACGCACACTGGACTTGGTGCAGATTTCATTTGTCACAACACTGACGCGAACAGTTAAATGTTTACAAACCCTGAGCCATATTTACTCATGTGGTCAGCTTTAGCATGTGTGTGTGTGAGGCTTGCGTTGTCCTGCATGAGTAGATGACTACTCATTTCCATAAACTTCTTTCTTTCACCGCTTGCTAATGATAGTTTATTCGTGCTATCACACTGGTAATTGCCGTAAATGTGTTACTTCCACTGCTTATAAACCGCTCCTTCACTGTTGTAGACAACTCGCACTCTCACTATGGGCAACATCCTTAAATCTGTTCCTTTCAATGCTTGTAAATTGCTCACCGTTGTAAAAAAAACGTCATCCCGAAAATCTGTGCCATTCACTGGCTGAAAAATTGTCTTATTCGCGCTATCAGGTAAAATTGCTTTGGGTAGGGCGCTCTGTTGAGTGACAAGCCAAGATGGCGGATTGCGTTTGAGCTCTGCAGTGAGTGGGGAATTGATGCCAAAAAACTGAGGCTTAGTGGTGCGAACATCATCCAAACCCCGAGGCATTGTCAGGCGGGAGACTCGGGAGCACCGGCGACACTTGCTGAGAGAAACGGTGCGTCAGCACCGAAGCACCAAGACCCTCGACTTTACCCGAGCTGGACCCCCGGGGAAGGCGGGAAGCCCCAGCACGAGTACACTGCTGGTGTGGTCATCGAAGGTACCGGGCTAGCGAATACACTGTGAGGAGACCGAAAGCGGGAGGGAACGAGCACTCACAGCCCGGACCAGCGGAGTGAAAGGGAGGCGTCAGCTGTACTTCTTCTGAAGCGCGACCACTGAGAAAACCCTTGTGGTGATGTCTGAAAGTAAGTTTGCCATCACATGCACAGAATCAACAGCCCAGAGGCAGCAATTAACCAGCAAACAAGCACATACTGCAATAAGAGGCCAGATCTCACCTGATTACTGGATATTCGAGCAAAGTAACGCTGTCATCAGTAAAGGGGCACTGTACGGCGCCCCACCAGCAGCACATCTTGTAGAGATACCAGTCACTTGATCTGCGGGACCCCCCCAGAGAGACCCACGACACTTGCAACACTGCAGTCCACCAGCGGCTCATCTGTACTCGACAGTGCATTAGCAATCAGATATACTGCCGACTGTACATGCACCAGGGCGCAATGATCCGGTCGCATGCCCACTGAGGTGACCCAATAACAGCCATTTAACCCGCAAATCCCCCCACCTAGGGCCCAGTGATCTAATGCAACTGTTACCCAATGACGACCCTCCCGGCTCACACCAGAGGAGAGGACAACACTGCACGCCCCTCAACTCTAGTGAAAGTCCACAGACATTCGGTCACTGACACGTGGAGGGGGAACAGAGTACTCCCAGACCCTCTGGAAGGCCCTGTGGTGCAGGAGTCACTCGTCATGACTAAGGGTTCCGGGAAAAGAAAGTGTGGTGCAATGGATCGCTTCACAAAGCCTAATCTGAAACCAAGTGAGCTGGCTGGGGGAGGGGACAACAAATCTACAACTAGTGGTGAACCCCAGGCCATAGCCCCTGTAGACTTGCAGAGAATGATGGACTCTATGCAGAGAGGTTTTGCCGCAGTAAATGACAAGCTGGACAGCATAACAACCAATGTCACAACTATCCGTGCCCAACTGGAAAAAGCGACTCAGCGCATAACAGAAACCCAAACCTACATCAGCGCTACCGAACACTCTGTGACAGCATTACAAGAGACAGTGGCGAGATGGTCTAAAGACATGAAACACATCAAAGCAAAGTGCAAAGATCTAGAGTCGAGGTTGTACAGAAACCGTGTGCGCATTGTTGGGATCCCGGAGAATGCACTTAAAGGCAAAATGGAAAAGGCTGTGGAAGGCTTATTGCAAGACCTCCTAGGTAACCCGGATGGCCCCCATTGTTTACAGTCAAGCGGGCACACACAGCCTTGACGGCGAAACCGAAACCGGGCAACTACCCAAGGCCAATCATAGCCTACTTGAACTACCGCGATGGAGACTTGGGAAAAACAGGAGCTCAAGCTTGGCTCCAATACTGTCCGAATGTTTCCAGATTACACACTCACGGTCCAGCTAGAGTGTCACACGTTTCTATGAATAAAGAAATTGTTTAGAGAACGCAACACTGCATACACTATGATCTTCCCAGCGAGGCTTCGTATCCACCATAATAACAAAACCTACTTCTTTATGCTATGCTCCCAGAGGGGGCAGCAGCGTTTATAGAAGCTCAAATCCGGCTCGTACCAGAAAGGAACACACCTGAAACCTGACAAAATATGCACCATTGACCGCCTGAAGAAGGGCTTTTTTCACAGAACTTGCAAGAATGTGCTCCACGTTCATGTGGAAGAGCCCATTGAGAGCGAGGTGGCAATGACTAGTACAACCATACGAGACCTCTGTGCTCTCGGCCCTGGATTTTGACCTATATTACCTAGTCGCTCAAACACACTACGCAACGTACTGGCAAGATCGAAATCCAGAAACCCCACACGTAAGACTGTAGAAATTGCAAGTGACCTCCGGATCACTGTTACATCTATTAGTGGGCAACAGATATTGCCACTCACACAGTCTAGATCCGGTGGAAGCCATGCAGCTAGCACGGGGTAAAATATCACACTCCCCCGGAGACACTGCACCACATTGCAGGGACATGCTGCCTTGGGAATGTCTACACTACACCCTACCTTAGACAGTCTGATAGCGACCAATAGGAGCGCAGCGGGAATACTGCAAATGGGGGACCTGTTCGTAGAGGGGAACATTATAACTGGAGCATGATTAAGGGACACATTGGGGACACACCACTACAGCACTTCCAGTACTGTATCCGCATTGCGGTGCCATTTAGATGGCCGGTTTTCCCACAGGAACCTGACCTGCACCCAAGCCTTACATACATTACATCACACCATAGCAGAAAAAAATCCATATTAGCCTTGTATAAAATTGCGCAAACAGCTAAAGCCCAGCGGACAATAGATATCAAGGGTAAATGGGAGAAAGATCTGGCAACGACCTTCTCATAGACACACTGGACACACCTCTGTAGACTCACGAAGCAAGTGTCCTTGAACTCTAGGTAAAGAGTGATACAGTTTAAAGTACTCAATAGAACATACTACACAACAGCAGGGCTGTCAAAAATGTTTCCCGTGACAGAACACAACTGCCCTAAGTGTGGAAGTACGAATGCCCATTTATTACACTTGCTGTGGCAATGCCCCTCCCTGAGTGACTACTGACAAGCAGTGTGCCTTGCACTTGATGAAATAACAGGGCAGCCCCTGTCTCTAACTGTAATCGACTGTGTACTAGTCTATGTCGGGAAGCTGAATGTGGTAAAACGTAAGATGGTTAAACTGGGACTCCTATTCGCCAAGCGTGCCATTTTAATGCGATTGACATGGAAAGAGCCACCATTGATGTTGGATTGGCTTCATGATGTCACATTGACTAACGACAAGGAGGAACTGTTTGCAACATTACAAACAGGCGGCACTCGCCCGAGAGACACTTGGGGAGGTTTCGGACTGTATCTAGCTGCGAGATATGTGGAGAATGTGTGAATACAATACACCAGGCTGCTCAAACCATGTCAAATTATATCTATGTCATATACCTGTATGCCAGAATATAATATACAATTCAACGGTAAATTATGCTCACCATGTGTACTAAATAAAGTTTAAAAAAATAAAGAAAAATGCTTTGGGTAGTTATTAGAGGGGAGATACTGAGGGATCCCCGGTTTGGGAGGATTTTTTGAGACAGCCCGGGCTCTGCCCTGGATAGCCCTTCCCACTTAAAACACTGATGTAGTGTAAAACATGAGTCCACCTTTTAAGCAAGGTTTTACTAGTGTATTCGTTAAACACTACAGGGGATTGACTGTCAGAGTGCTCTCCATGGATTGGCCTTTGACAAGAGACAAAAGTCAGATACAAGAAAACATCCTGGCATCCCTGTGGAGTGAGGAGTGGTTAGGACTACACATGCGAGGGTTGAGAGCTTGGAGGAACGACAGACCCCTGCGCTATGGTTAAGTCTGGTCGAAGAGTTGGTTGGATCCTGCAGCCAGGAACAAGGTTTGTTTGTGACAAGCTCTGAAATTCCCAAAGCGAGAAGGTACTATAATAGATGGGCAAACCCTGTTTGGAATGGCGCTGGGGCTGGATCTTATTCACATCCATGGTTGTGACCAATACGTCTCAATGCTGTTGACAATTTAGTTTTTTATTGTGCACGGAAGTGCCAATGGTTATCATAGCACGTATAGTGCAAGTCACACGTGAAAAAGCCAACACATGGTGGGGTGACTGGTCCTTCAATGATAGCTACCCAGGCTTACCATTGAAGGACCAGTCACCCCACCACCCAGTGGCCTACCTCTCCTTAATCAAGGATGTCCACAACCCCATTACCTCACCTTGGTCGAAACACGTGTTGGCTTTTTCACATGTGACCTGCACTATACGTGCTATGATAACCATTGGCACTTCTGTTCACAATAAAAAAAACTAAATTGGCAACAGCATTGAGATGTATTGACCTTCTCATGAACCAACCTACAACCAAGAATGTGAATAAAATCCAGCGCCAATCCAAACAGGGTTTGCCAATCTATTGTGGTTCGGACTTCCCCTCAGCCGTTGGATGGACACTGGTCTTCCAAAAGCAGGCCATGGATGGACAGGTGCACGCACTATCGCTTTGCTGTCCTCATTTGCGATTGTAACAAACACACAAGACGCCTGACGCTACACACTTACACACCTTGTGTACAATGGATGCTGCTTAAGGAAGTAAACTCACCTTTGATTTCACACATGTATAAGGTAAGAAACATAGGATCAAAATGCCTCAACATGTTTTCACCTACAAAGCAACGTTACTGATGACAGTATTTGTAATATCCTTCCTTGGTGGGAACACGCCATTGTTTGCGTTTCCCTGGATGCCCCCCCCCCTTTCATCCTTGTTTTTTCTGTTCGCAAATACACCTAATAATGTACGTTTATATATATTTTTTTTTCATAACCCACAACTCGCCACATAGCAATGGAGCAGTGTGCAGTGGTTCCACCCGCATGATTATGAAAGATCAGGTACAGAATGAATAATCCCAGTGCGACTTATGTCTCGTGGAAGACAGGATCTGTGAACAAAGCTCACGGCAGCCATACTGAGGTCTACGTGTATCAATAGGAAGTCCCTGGAGTGCTATCACGTTTTGCTTGGCCAGGTTCAACCTTGAAAAAACACAGTGACGTTTTCGTCCATCTTGTCATACCCCACAAACCCACAATATGAATCGTCTTGGAAGAACTTGTGGACGAGCAAACTGTGTCCTTAATTGTCTCGCCAACGCCAGCAAATGGAGAACTGTAGCTCTCGCATCAGCAGCGTCACGTGCTGGCCAAGCTCTGTGGCTGGACGTACTGTGCCAATGTGAGCCGCGCCGAGAGGGGAAGAATGTTTGCAATGTCTACGGAATGCCGTTACCGCCATCTTCTGGACCTGAGGTCTTATGACATGTTATACTTGTTTGTGGCTGAGAGGATATTTCTCACTTTCTTGGACACCAAAAAGTATCGACATTGCAATTTGACTGCAACATTGGTTTCCATATTACGATATAACTCCACTCAAATATGTTTTTCTGAGTTCTTAAAACTTACAGAGCCTTCCTACAACAAAGTGCGCGTATATTCCAGCGAGCTTCAGCGCCAGCACCACAATTATGAGTTAAAGTAATACTGTATACAGTATATCGCTTGGTGTATGCTGTGTGTGTGTGCAGATTAGTTTGCGTGGTGTGTGTGTGACGTTAGCCGTAGTCAATTCATATATTAAGTAATACATGTAGTATGCTGTTATAGTATGCGATTCATAGGCAACGTATGGTAATGGGTGTAGCGTGTTAAGTGTGGGGGTCTGTTGCATTCTGTTATGTTTATTTTGTGCTGAGGAAACCAAACCATTGTAGGAAATAATCACGGACAATATCCAGCTTTCATCTTAAAACATTAATTTATTTTAATCTCTTTGTATTTCTTGCTTGCGCCCCCTACACCCCACAAGTGGCCCTTTTATATCAAGACCGGGGCATTTGGTAGTAGGACACCTCTCCCGTTGGATACCCTAATAGGGTGCCGAACAGAAGAGGTCTCCCGCTGGCAGGACAATGAGGGTGTTGAGCACGGAGAGCATTACAATGGGAGCATTCAGACAATGATGCGGGGAGGTCGATTAGCAGGGACTTTTGTCCCTTAAGCCTAAGGGGGATTTGTTAGGCTCACATTAATCTGCATGATGCTGTTGTGACTTTGCATGCAGGATGTGGAGAATAAAACTAAAGCTATACTCTTATTGCTCAACATATTTCGATGAGGATGTATATTACGTATAGTCACTTTATTATAAAAGGTTAGTTTATTATTAACGTGATTTTCATCCAAGGCATTGCTATAAAAAAGCATTATTTAAGCACATGAAATGCAAAGCAAAACCTTAATAAATATCTTTATCAACTAAACCTGTGAAGAGGTGTTCAGTTGCTTCAATTGTCCACATCCCGGTTTCACCATTTAGCCAAAGTGTGTGATCCTGGGCAAATCATTTAATCATTCGTGGAAATCTGTACATTCTACCCGCAATTCCTGCATGCAGAGTATGACCCTGCATGAGCCTCTGCGCATAATGTAATCTGCATGCTCTGCGTGTTCATGGATCCAAACTTGCATTCCCACCCAACACGCAAATGTATTCGAGCTGCGCGAGGAATGCCCACAACACACCCCCACACAACCCATAAACAGAGCCTGAGAACAACCTATGCGCAAATGTCTATGTCCACCTCTGACCCAACAACCAGAACCCCAGCCACTCTGCGCGAGGACCCACGTATGGAATGGCTGCACACACCTACTCTGCGCAAGGATCCACATAAGTAACGGCTGCACCCCAGCTACTCTGCACAAGGATCCACATAAGTAACGGCTCCACCCCAGATACTCTACGCAAGGACCCACGTAATTAAAGGCGGTACCGCAGCTACTCTGCGTGAGGAACCACGTAATTAACGGCTGCACCGCAGCTACTCTGTGCAAGGGCACACCAAGGAATGTCTGCACCCCTGCAAACTGTTCCCCCTACTCCCACTGCACACAAAGTGCCAGACCACAACCCGACTGCACACCAGGCCCCTCACTTCCAACACAACCCCCAGGCAGCCCCCTCAGGTACTGACACTACCCACTAGCCCGCTCACCTCCAACACCACCGTCAGTCAGCTCCCACAAGCACCTCACTTCCGACACCACCCCCAGTCAGCCCCCTCAAGTACTGACACCTCCCACCAGCCCCCTAACCTCTGACACCACCCCCCATGCATCCCCACACCACCCACCAGCCCACTCATCTCTAACGCCACCCCCAGGCAGCCCCCTCAAGTACTGACACCACCCACCTGGCCCCCTCAGCAACTCAGCCTGGCACTGCCCCATCCCACCCACCAGTGTAAAATGCACTCACAACTTGACTGCCCTGCCACCAAAATCAAACATACTGGCCACATACCCACCCAGATACCCACAAACTATGTGTACTATTGCAGATCTACCTTGTATGTACATCACAGAAGTCTGTGGCACATCACAACCAGTGGCACAGCAACAGGATCGCTGAATACAGCAACATCTCCAGAGTGGAAACACCATCCACATGTAACAACTGCAAAACAATGATATGCAATATGAAGCACCACAGTGGCAGATGAGTAGCATGACATGAAAGCACACAGTATGGAGAGTGTTGTGTGTTGGTGGTCATCCATGCATCAGAAGGAAACCCCCATGCATGACTGATGATTGCATACCATATCTTGACAGTCATGCTCACAACCCACCTGACAGTTACATAACAAAAGCATATCAAAATTAATACAAACCACATGCGGCCCATGAACAAAGAGACAACAAAAAACGTTATTAATAACATGCACACAAAATTAAACATGGATGTTGGAAGGGGAAATTGTCCAAGGGGAAAACAAATAATCCATAGACACACATGAACTATTTACGTGGGAAGCAGGCTCATTGTTTATCCTTTAGGTTATCCAGGGCAGACTCACGTTCCTCCTCTTCCTCTTGGAGGTGGGCCAATGCCTGGTCCTGGATGGCTTGCATGTTGTCACTCAACCTTCTCTCCAGTAGCCCTGCATCCGTGCAAGCCTCTTCCAGTATCTGGACCTGCCGCTGTGTCCTCCTCTTCACCGCCTCTGCCCTGGCCCTGGCAACTTGTGCCTCCTAACCCTGCTCTCTTTCTGGCACCAGCAGCATCATAAGGTCCATCTGGAGACACAACATGTCCCTTGAACGGCCTGGTGACTGTTAACCTCTGTGCAGCTTGCCTCCTTGATGTAAATTGACCCTGGGAAGAGTACCCCTGACCACTGCCATAGTGCAGCTGCCTGTTTCAGCGTGCCCTGCACATGCACCCCCACCATCTTGATGTTGGTTGATGGGGGTACGGTGCCAGCACTGTCCTGCTGTGCCAGTTGCCCCACTGATGCCTGGTCCTGTGTAGGAGCCTGGTCAGGCCTAGCAACTACCTCCACTGTACTCCTTGGGACATTCACCGCAAACGGGGAAGTTCTGACCACCAGACTGGGCGTAGTGGGCATGACAGGAGTAGAGGGAGCCGTGATGGGAACCTGCAACAAAGGCCTCCCGGAGGATGACTGGGGCACAGAGGAGGCAGTGGAGGAGTGGAGAGCTGAATGTGCCAGCGCACAGAGACCACCTGAGACCAGTGCACGTGCCAGCTTGGACAGGGAGTTGGTCATTGATGATCTGAGAGTACCTCACAAATTACCCTCACATCATCACGGATTATGCCCACGCGCCTCACAATCCCAACCAGCTGGATATGCAAAAGCTCTGGGGTGACCACCATAGCCCCAAAGGAGCGGCCCCACCCTGGGTGGATGCATCCACAAGGTTGCTCCCTGCTATATCAGATGGACCAGGGACAAGAGGTTGGTCAGTGCCCTCCACGGTGCACTGCACATCCTCCTCTCCCTGTTCCAGGGGTGCAGCCTGAATCAACTCCTGGATGTGCCCGCCCAACCCCATGCTCTGCCCTTCATCTTCCTACTCCTCCACCACCACCACCATCTCCTTGGATGACTCTAGAGAGCATTCCTCCCTAGATGGCTCCTCCATCCCTGCACCTTGCCCCACAGCCACTGAGGACTCCCTCTCCACACCAACCTCCTTGGACATACCACCACAAGTTTCGCCTGATGGACCATGCGCACCCCCAGCCGATTCACCCGCAGATGAGGTGGACTCAAGTCTGCCTGTCTGGCGAGTGCGCTTACGCGTGGCAGTCTTGTCCCTGCCATGATGCTCCACAACAACACCTCTGTCCTCTCCATGAGCCGCAGCAACTGTGCAAATATTGACAAAACATTGACATCAGTCATAGTTGCCAATGGATGTCTGCATACACAAAATAAACACGGCAAGCCAGGACTCATGACACATCCATGAACTGAGTCACACACAATGCGCACAAACAGGGATCTGAGCACCTGTGTCACATCCATCACATGTGCCTGCATGCATGCACTGGCAGTACACACATCGTCTTGGACATCATGCATGGCACTCACATGCCCACAACCAAGCCAGTCCACATCTGGCATGTACAAGCATTGTTACCGGACCGGCAAACTACGAGTTCTGCTCATGGGTGCCTTCCCACCCACCTGGCCTGACATGGCGGGCGTACCGGCACCCGCAAGCAGAGCATGTCGGATGCACAGGCACCATTCTAAATGGTGCCAGTGCATCCGACCACCCCATTCCCATTGAGCCCTACGGGACTCAATGGGAATTGGGAGCATTTCATTCCAGTGCCCGCAAATGGGCAATTACCAGGTCTGGCAGGGCCGTAATGACCCAGTAATTGTCCATTCGTGGGCGCCGCAAAATTTTGCAAGTTTGGCGGCAGCCTGCCGGTTTTACTCACAACACACACAAGACACAAACAGGATGTGGCACCTGCAAACATGCATGTCACACATATGACATAGAGCATGATCCCACATGGGTACTCACCAGCAGCATCCAGACGTCTCTTCCAGGCCAATTACTGGGAATGGATGTCCGGGAAGAACCTCATAAGTACCCGCAGCTGTGTCCGGTGGAAGCGGTGGCAGCCTGCACAGTGCACCTCCACGGTGGGTTCCGTCTCGATGACTGCTAACATCTTGATTTGGCTGAGGGTCCTGAGATCGTCCCAACGTTTCTTCACCCAGTCCCTGGTGCGGACTGCCACCCCCTTTGCATTGATGGCAGTCATGATCTCATCCCAGCCCCTCAACCTTGCGTCGGAGCCCAGCTACATCACTGGTTTGTAGAGGGCATCATAGGCGCCAAGGACCCGATCCACCTGAATCCCAACTCCGATGTCAGAGAGGCAGAGAGGCTCAAACGCAAGACACAGCAAAGGACTGTGTTCCTCACAGGAAGAAGAACTTCTCTAATGAGGAGCTCCAGATCCTGATTGACTATGTGACAGATCACCATCGTGACATGTGCCTGTATGCAGGGAGCACACGTACAGTCACACTACGTATGGTGCATTGGCAGCGTGTCACAAACAAATAAATGCCTTACGGGTGGAGAGGCGCACATCAGGACAGGCCATCAAGCGCTGGAATGATCTCACCCGTCGCACCAAGCACAAACTCAATGTCAACCTGACCTCTTCACTGGCAACTGGGGGGGGGGCACCAGAAGAGGAACAGCTGGCACTGCATGAAAAGGCCTTGAGCCAATTCATCCTAATTGAGCAGGTGCAAGGTGTGGGAGGCCTGGAGAATTTTGAGGAAACATCAGGTGAGTGTCTGTCATTGCGCCTCCTGTGTTTTGCCAGTCATGCATCACCCACACGAATTGTGTATTCAGACATCTGGCAGCATTTGTATGCCAGGTAAAGCATGTCCATTGACGTACAGACTCATGTCAATTGGCCATCATATTGGGCGAAGACCGAGTGGCAGCCACCCGTGGCACATGTTTGTGTGGCAGGACACATCCCCCACAGGATACTCCCCCAGTACTTAGGAATCATGTGACACCAACAAGTAGTGTTCATTACTACATTCCTGTTGCTTTTCACTCTGCACTGCTAGACCGGTGCATGCACACAAAGTATCACTTGCATGCCATGTCATGCAGAGATGCATGTTTCTTTTTTCACCTGCTCCTATGGGTTTCCTTGTCACAATGCACATCTGGGCTGTCTGTTAATGCACATTGCAGTGTTCACAGAGTGCAATTGCGTGAGTGTCCCCAGACCACATACACATTGACTCAATTCTAGTGCCACAGAGAGCCTACTCATTGTGGCACATGCTCAATCTTACCCTTCCACACTCTGTACCCACTCCATGTTGCCACTGCCCTCACCCTCTTGTGGATTGTTGAGCCTTGTTGACATTGACAATTCCACTCTCTATCTCACTGCACTTTTTTTACCTTGACTAGAAGTCACACCTTTGGGTGTACCCACTCATGGGCTTCTTCCCTTTCCACGCATTCCTGCAGGTCCTCATTGTCTCCTGTTCCCTGTCCCAGACCTGATTAGTGTGTCATGTGTCGCTCATGGTGTTGTCTGTGAATATGGACGTCTGGCCGTTCCCATGTGCTGTCATTGTACATTAAAATATCACATGTGCATTAGTATTCCCCCTGCATGTGTGGTGACTTGACAGTTCAATGTCCCCTTATTGTGCATTTACAACACTGTCGAATGTCAATGTGCCCAATGCTGGCATGGACATGATGTGGGAGGTGACACTTGTCAGCAAATGCCATGCATCAGTTGCTTACTGGGCCAAGTGTGTGCATGTGCAGTATCTGATGGGTGCATGTAATGCCATTTCTTGTCAGAGTACTCCTTGGAGTATATGTGCATTGTTGTCTCTTTTGACATGTATCAATGTGTCTTTCTCTCTCCATGTGCAGTGTGGCGTGCCACCAGTGGGGCGTGTGGTTTAGTAGGCTGTGAGGATCCACTGGTGCTGCAGACCATTCTGAGTCATGCTGCAGACTCTTCGGACCCTTCAGACTCAGATGTCTCTGATGCTGAACCGGATGTGCATGCCTCAAAGAGGCCAGAGGTGAGTGCCCCAATGTATGGATCATTCAGGCCTGTAAGTATGTGATGGGGTGGCTGGCTTCACAAGGCCAGTCAGTGGTGGAACCCCATCTGCAGTGGTTATGGCTGCAAGGCTACCCTCCGCTGATTTGGTATTGGGTCTTGGGCCTGATGTCAAAGGGAGGAATGCAGACCTGCAGCCAATGACAGGGGCACCACAACAAAGGACTAGGTCCCTAGCATCAGGCCGCCATGGGTCCCACACACATATGGGACGTATGCAGGCTGGGGAGACAGAGTGGGAGCAGCAGATGTTGCGTGCCACCCTCCAACATGGATATGTGTTGGATAAGATATCTGAGGGCATGGATAAGATGGCCAAATCCATGAACCCGCCAGCGGCCCGGGTAGAGCAACAGCTGCAGGTCATGCAGTCCTTATGCTGCTCCCACAGACTGCGCATGGAGTCCTACATCAAGGGCTGATGGGCTGATCTGGGGAGTCTGCAGGCTTCCCTGCATGCAGCCTCTCAGGCACACATAGAGACCTTGAGGCTAGAGATGGAGGCCCAGAGGACTACCCTCCATAAAGAAATAACAGCCACAAGGAGAATGAACCATGATGAGCTGGGTGCCTTCAGGCAGTCACTCTCGTAGGAACTCTGTGCATCACGGGCGTCTGCATACACAGACTCTGTTCCCTTCCGTGATGCAATGCATACAGACATCAATTGCCTAAGTGAGCTGGTGCATACATCAGTGTCACACATGGCTGCCACCTCTGAAGACCAGGACTTGGAACTGGTTGGTCTGCCTCCAGCACCACGCCCAACTGCAGATCAACACAGGATGGGGACCCCAGCCTAGACATGCCTCCTGGTCCAGTATTGCTGTGAGGTCCATGAGCCCTTGGAGTTTTTTTGTTTTGATTGGTTATTCATAGTCAAATATTTTTGACCACTCATGTGATAATTGGCATGCACCCTACCCCTCCACCCTCCAGGGTGGACCATGTCCATGATGGACCATTTGTGTGATATTTATTTTTTATGGCCATGGGCTTTTTATTTTGGGTGTCCCTTGCTTTGCCAGTTTTTTAATTTTTAATTTTACATTTGGTTTGAGTTGTGCAGTTGCCCTCTCAAGGCCATGATGTATGCAGTGGCGTTCATGCAGCCATGCTCAGTGACATCAACTGCCATGGTTGCATTGTGGTGGACGGGATGGCATGTTCAGCTAACATTCGGTTGAGTGAATATTGACACATGTTGTTACAGTGCTCCAGAATGAGGTGGTGACTGCATTCCCAGGGGAGACACCCTGCACCCTTTGGCGTACCAATTCCCCATGCCCTCTGCCGGGCACTGAACCTTCTGACACGCATTTGGAGGCACAGTTCCCGCTGGGGGTGATGCGGGAATCACATCATGATGGCTCAATCAGCAGGTAAGCATGTGCAATGTCTTACATGTTCTGCCAGTGTAATTGTTCCCCATGGTTTCTGCATGCAGTACACATTTTTATCAGCTGGTGTTGTTCACTTTGTGTCACAGTGAACGTCTGTGCTGATGTGTGTCTGTACACATGCATGTGTCTGTATGTGCATTTGCACTTCTATGCCAGTGGCTTGTTTCTGTGAATGCACTCATGATGTTGACAGCATGTTTGGAAGTGATTGTGCAGCACTATTGTCACATTCCTCATGGTCAGCGTTTCGTTCTGTGTGGGTGCACATACTGCTTGGCCACATGCATTGTTGGTGCTTCTGCACTCTGGTGGTTTATGTTCTCCGACACTTGGCACACTGACCGTGGTGATGTCTCCTTACTGCCACCCTTCTACTCCCCCAGTCCCTATGTTGCATACCATGCCCTGCAGGTGTTCTCCCTCTGCACACTACTCTTTGATGGTTGCCAATCCTAAATCCACTTCCTTCTCCACTTACATGGCCCGCCCAGCCAGGCCACTGGTCACCATGTCCCAGTCACATTTATAGGCATGTATGCACAATCTACACTGGAGTGCTTCATGACATTGGCTCTGCTGACTCTGTTGTGTAAATGTGTGTGCATTGACTCCACAGGACATGTTTCTCACACTTGATGCATGTTGGTGTTTACAGATATGCACATGTGTACCTCGGACTGACTGCTTCTTTGTTACCCATTATGGTGACTTTTTGTACATGTTGTTGTACTGTTGGTTATCATGAGTGGTGTGTATTACATGTTTTCTGTTTTTACATTCAACTTCATTTTTACTGCCACAGTCTGTGGATGTACATTGTATCGACACAATGTAGATGCATGCATGTCTGACATACTCCATTTCCCAACACTTGGCTTTATCTGGTGTCCCTGTATCAGGTTCAAGTGAGCCCTGGAATCCATGCACACTTACTGTGGCTATCTCACTCAGCGGTGTGGTGTGTTGGGGGGTGAAAGTACAGGTGCATGTCTATTGGCTGGGTTGTCCAACAGGGGTATATGTTGGCTGATGTAGGGGAGGGGTATATGCTTTCGGTGCCTTAGTTGCATGGAAGTGGGGTACATGTGTCCTGTTGCGTAATGCATGCCATGGTGGGTTTGTGAGATAGGGCTACTGATTGACCCTACACATGTACCCGTTATTTGCCAGTCTGTCCTTCACCGCCCACCAGTGGTCTCAACAAGTGAATATTCTCCTTCTATGTGCCTTCCATGATCTCATGCCATGATGGTATGTCGAGAGGTAATGATATCACTATCATCCTCCCTAGGTCAACATTTATGTTCCCTCACCCACAGTGATGTTGGGGATGTCCATCCCTGTCTCCACTCCATACAGTGTACTCCATGCTATGGTTGTCACTTGTCCCTCCCTCTCTCTAGCTCTCCCTGTCTCTCTCTCTCCCTCTTTCTCTTTCTCTCTCTCGTGCTACTCTCCAGTCCTAGGCATTTCTCAATCTGTTTCCTGTCTCCATCTTGCACCCTGTGGACCTTCTGCACTGGGTGGTCTGTGCTGTTTTCTGATTCCCTAAATGGTTGTCATGTATCGCCAGTGACTTTAAGTTGTTGCAATGCATGTAGTTACAATTTGCGTATGTGGTTCCCGGTGGGATGCAGTGTATACAGGCCAGGTGGGTACACTGTGCAGGTAAGTGAAGGGCACTCATGGTGTCACTTGTGGTGTGGTGTTTAGCAGGGAGTCTGGCACTGCATGCATTCACTTTAGGTTAACTTGTTTTGATGGGCACCGGTCAAAGTTTGTGGGAGCATGTGTCACATGGTGTTCTTATGGTCATGTGTCTGTGCATGCTGTTTTTACACCCATATCATGTTGGCACAGGTTGCGGCATCGTAGTTGTGGGGGGGCATCTCGGTAGGGCCTTTCTTGTTGATTTGTCAGGAGGGTGGCAGGGGCAGCTGTTTGTGAGCAGTGACATGTGTTGGTGGTGGTCTATATTTCCTTGCACTTTTCACATGTGTATTACCTGACACATGGCAACCCATAAAATGATTCACTAATATTGATTCATGTACACGGAAGACACTATTTAGCATTTCTTGGTCAGGGTTCACCATTCGTGTGCAGTCTTAAGAATGATCCACAAACATGACATCATTGATGCACAGATGCCAGGCACACTACATTCAGCAGGGTTAGTTATTTGCCATGCATGTGCCATACATGGTGCATCCTTGGGATTACAGCGGCATGTTGACAGCTGTTGGGTGCATGTCAATACTACCTTTGATTCAAAGCAATTGAGTCGCAGTGAAATCTGCATTACCTCGCACTTTTGAGTTGGTGGCTACGTTTTTGTGTGCTTTTTTACTTTTGACTCTGTTTATCATTGCTTTGTCATGTCTAATTGTGTGTTTCATGCCAATTACCTCGGTGCCCAGCCTTCCAGTCTAACATCTGACTCTGTGAAGTGCTGTGGGAGTACATGGGGGATAAACACAGGCTGCCACGCCCTTACGTGCATAGGTAGGTAAACCAAATACTTAGGTCACAATGCTGCAGGACATAGCTCCACAGAACAAGTGGTCAAAACATCTTAAACACGTTTTATTCAACAACAAAAAAAGTCACAACTCAGACATAAGGACAAAGCTAGATTGCTTTTGTAATTACAAATGGTGCGAGGCACATACATGATTGTGTTAGTAGCAATGTGAATGGCGATTCATTATAGATATCAAATGGCAATTCACTGTGGGTGTCAACACAACATGGGTTTCTAGCTAGGCAGGGGGAACTGTATCTGGCATCAGTTCTTTACGTGGTAAGACCATCCAAGCCGTCATCAGGACATTGGTATGTTGAAACAGTTTTTCTCGTTGTGGGTATCCTCTCCCGACGAGTACTACAAACAAATATGAATAGTGCACATTTTAAAAACCACTTTTGCAAAATTTACCACTAAGAGGTCTCATGTCGATTGACCTTATAAACCAGAAACTGGTTACCCACCTAACATCTCTTCTGCGTGTGTAGGGCTGGTTATTGGTCCACAAATCGGTGTGCTTCAAAAAGTTGTGTGGATGGTTACTGAAAAATATCAAAAAAGGGCAACAAGTTTGTCCTCATTTTAGCATTCCTATCTTTAGTCTTGTGACTCAATTTGTATGCCGTAGCAATTTATTGATAACTTCCTTTTTTAGTGGAGGTGAATTACTTCAATTTTTCCGGACTTTGTTTTTTGAAAATGCATTGTAATTGTCAGCCGTCATTAACCAGAGGAGGACAATTCCTTTCATGTTGGTGAAGTGACCAACCTGTTGAGGACTACACAGGAAAAATGTCATCCTGGAGTTGTTCATTCATTATGCATATTTGTTTCATGAACAGTCTAATTCAATAGGTATGACGGTTTTTAGTAATTGATCTCTTATCATCGAATGCCGTGGTAGTAACTGTTATAAATAGAAGTTTCACCCACTCTTAGTAATCTTTTGGTGACAAAAACAAAACAGGAATGCATACTTTCCTGGTGCCAGACTATTATGGTGGGGTAACACCTTTACCATTGCTATGGTTAATGTCTACTTTCCCCTCAAATAAGTCACAAGTTCAATTTATGCTACAATTTTCATGCTCGTCTAGTCTCAGAGCGTCCCAAGCGGGTAAATAGTCCGCACATATATAACATATGTCAAAATGAAGAAAGCCAAGATTGCCGTGGCTGATCACCTACCTATTAAGCGTCTTCTGCACTAGTAAAAGTTCTGATGACTCACAAATCGAAACCAGAGCTGAATTCTAATGTACTATATCAGATGGTGCATGCTTGAACGTGAAACATTGCACCGTCATCTTAGGTGGGGATTGTAAGTGCCACGGTCGCCATCATTGTACCTGATTATAGTTTTGCAAATTAAAACCGAGGATAAGTACTGATATTACTGTGTGGTAAAATATCTTTCTACTAATAACACATTGTGTCTATGTAGGCAATTCCCAAAATTGTTTTGAGAAAACAAGGTAACTTGTAAGAAAAGACTGAGGTCTAGTCCGAGTTGCTAAGTGAGCCTCCAGGGGTATAACTGAGGCAGAGACACGTGCTGATTTTAAAAACCGTGCACTGCTTATAAATATTTCATACATGAACAAATCATAATTTGGATGGCGGGTGACCAAACACAGGCCAGAATTAAGGCAGTTGGGAAGACAGCTGCGAACAGAGCTGTGTTTGCTTACATCAGCAATATAGATGCTAATACCTTCTCTCAAAAATGGAGGTACAGTGAACGACATATATACTCCTCAATGTATAAACACATTCCATTCAATTGCGATGTTAAGGCCCTTATTAACAGAACCAATTCTGAATATCCATTTTTGTTCTAACTGTCTAAGTAATCGATCTATGTCCACTCCACGTGTTGGACATTTCACTGTTTGGATAATAAACCAAAATATGTTGGTGTGTTTGTGTTCTTTTAACTGGAAATGTGCCACCATTGGTTTATCCAATGTCTTTTTTCTTATGCATGAGCGGTGTTCACAGAGCCGTTATTGGATCTTTCTCTTTGTCTTGCATATATAGATCAGGCCACATGGACATTTAATCCCATAAATGCCCCATTTGTTAAGACAATTGGTGAACTAGTTCAGTTTCCATGTTAAGCCATATAGGTTTACTTCCTTCATGTCTTTGGTGAGTTGGCAGACAGAACATCTCCCACATCTGAAGTGGCCGATTAATGGAGGTAAGGACCACAAGGTTGACTGAGCCAGTGGTTTAGTTTGGAGATTCCTCATAAGTGTGCACTAGTTTATCTTTCAAGTTTTGGGTACAATTGAAGGCAAACCGTGGTTTTTCAAGATTCAAATCTTCAGTGCGTAAACTATTCCAATTTTGGAGAATAGTTCTTCTCAAATAGTGACTGATTGGGGAGAAAGACGTTACACATGTTATTTTATCCGCCTTTTGTTTCTCTTGTCTATTGAGGCAGACTGTCCTGTCTGTGTTGCGTGCCCTCTTTCGGGCTCTTCGAATCACATGGGGTGGGTACCCACGTTGTTAAACTCGTGTACTAAGGTGTTTACTATTAGTGTCAAAATCTGGCACAGTACTACAATTGCACCGAATTTGAAGAAATTGGCTGAAAGGAAGGTTTTCTTTCAGACTCAGTGGGTGAAAGCTCCCGTAGGCTAAAAGAGTGTTTCCTAAAAAGATTTGTGCCTACCATCTTTTTACTGGTTTTATAGATTTCAAGATCTAGAAAAAGGATCTTGTTAGGGTCAGAAAACATGGTGAAGTTAATGAACTTATCCTGATTATTTATCCACTGTAGGAACAGTTTCAGACAGGTCACGGCTGCTGTTACCTATCATGAACATGTCATCAATATAATGTTACCAAGATGTCATATATGTGTTCAATGGATTGTTTTTGTTAAAAAACAGTTCTTTGCTCAAGGTGGTCCATTTAAAGATTGGCTAGATCTGGGGCAAAAGTGTCGCCCATACTTGTGCCATGGCAGTGTTTCTTCTGCAAGATCCTGTCTTCAGTGCAATTGGTGAGTATTTGGGTTCAGGCGTTCTTGGGCTTCGCATCATCGGCTCCCATGCCAGTGTTCAGTGCACTGTCCATGTGCTACACTGATGATGGCATGCCATGTCATGGCATGGGAAATACTGCCAGGGTGATCTAGCCTTTTATTGATCTCAGTGATGTACTTTTGTGGGTCCGATCCTTGTCATGCTGACTGTTGCCAGATGCGTGTGTTTTGTATGTGCCATCAGATTGATAATGGGGTAGGTGTGACATGGACATTCACTGCATGGCACTTGAGGGTTCAGGCAGTGTGTGGGTTGTGGGTGAGTGTTTGTCAGTATGTGTGTTTTGTGTGTTTGATTTGCATGCAGTGTTCAGATCTGTTTGCATGTGTACCAGGACACATATTGATGGTCGGTATGTGAGTTGTTTGCATTTTTTACATGTCAATCAAGGGGGGATGTATTACTGTGTGTTTGGGTGCATGGATGTGTTGACTGCACTCACATTCATTTGTCTTTCTCCGCAGGTCCATTCATCGTGATGTGATGGCTGATGGAATTGAGAAGATACTTGCAGTCATATGCATGCGCAGGAAACAGGGAAGAAGTGCATTTCTCTTAGAGTGCACTATTGTTGCTCTTTGGTTGTTAATATTGAAAATGACTACTTTGATGTCACTGAGTATTGTGTGCATGTTGCAGTCAGGCAATGGGTTGGCCAGCCAGTGTACGTGTTGTTTGTTGTGTAACATGCATTGTGGGTCCAGGGATTTCCTTGCATGGGTTAATTGGCTTCTAGATAGCACTGTGCCTTACTACTTGTGGTCTCATTTGTGAGGTTTGGTGTACAGTTGTTGTCCATGTGATAGTCATCAGGTAGTTTGTCTATTGTGATGTGTTGTTTTTGGTGTACTGCATGTACACTGTTATTTGCAGTTGCTGTGACTGTGTTGGTGAATGGAGCAATGCCACGCTGCTTATGGTCATAACTCAATGTTGATTTTGCTATGGAATGTTTACATTACTTGCTGCATCGGTGCCTATGTCCATTTTGGTGTGTTAATCACTTTTTCTGATTTGTCAATTGTGTCCTGTTCAGTGCGCTTTTTGATATGGGGTGCATTGTCTCCATATTGGCTGCATGTATGTCACATGTGGATCCTGACACCACTGCTTTTACGCTCACAGCAACAAAAATACATGTGTGCCTGTCATGCACCTTCTCACACAGGTGTGCAACCCTATTGCATTGGCCTTATGGGGATTGGTGTAAATTATACTTTTGGAGCCCAAGAATGCCTGGCTGCTCTAATTGATATTTGGCAAGTTGATTAATTTATCTGTGGCAACACATATTCTGGGTGATAATTTCTTGAACATTAGTGATGTTTTTGTGCCTTGCTTAGGGGTTTTGCTCCATGCTTACCTTGGGGTGGTGGTATACTCCCACTTACATGTGTTTCATTTGGCCACACTTTGTGCATGATGGTATATGTCTAATGAATGCACACACTTTTGTCCTCCCAGGGGCACATTCTCAGGGTATTTTTGTGTGCACAGAGGTTTGGCCCAGGGTCATCATAGAATGGCACCTGGGATGTGGCTTGATCGTGTGCACTCCACAGGGGCAGGATTTTAAGTAAAGTAGGATTGCACCAGATGGGCACGTGCAACCTTTCCACGTGCCCTTTGGCTAGCCATGCGCAAGGCTCATGCCTGTGGGTGCAGGTAGTGACCCACAAGCACGTCCAGGACACAATATTCTACAATGATCCTGCACACAACTGGTGGTGCATTTAGCAACACAGCACCAGAGTGGTCATAGCAGCAGAGACGTGACTTAAGCACTCTGAATGTGCACTACACTATGGCCCTAGTTGCTACATGGGCAGTATTGTACCTTACCTCAGGTGGTGTTGGCGGATTCCGTATGGGCGTCATCATGAATGTGCTCAGCGGGTAGGCACTGTCCTGTGTAATGTATACATGGTTGTCATTATCATGTGTTGCTAGTGTCTATTGATAAGTGTGCAACGTGCATGCATGTGCATATCTGTTCATGCTCACCAATGAGCCATGCGTTCCCATGCTTGCCAGCTATCAGGCTCCGGTGTAGTGGTGACATCGGGAATATATAACTGTTGTGTGTGCTTCCTGGATAGTTGGCATACACTTCAGTTATGATGCCTTTGGCATCGCACCCAACATGAACATTGATTGAGTGCCAATGTTTGTGGTTGCGTTATATGTGCTCAGTTGCTCTGAGTGGACATAGCACAACATGGGTGCAATCTATTGAACCAAGAACTTGTGGGAAGCGTGCCACAGCATAAAAGTCCTTCATGACTATTCGCCTTTCTGCCGGTGTTCTTGACATATACATTTGGTGGCACACAGAATGTTGTGCAGTTTTGCACGCAAACACTTGGTGTAGGCAGCGTGACTGTGTGGCCTGGGAGATGCCGCCTACTATGTCAGTGGTAAGCTAGATGAGTCCAGTTGCCTGGAAATGTAAGGCAGTGAGCACTTTTTCTAGGGGGCTAAGAGCCTGTGAGAACATGGTGAGTTATGTTAGCCCGTGTTCACACTCCCTGACCAGGTCTAGGATGATATGGGGGGAACCTATACCTGCCATAGACCTGCTCATTCAGCATCCCGAAGAGGGTGGTACGTGGGTTGAAGATGCAGGCCCTGGGAATCCTCCTCCTCCTGAGGTGGGCGTGCACGATCACTCGGACAAATGCTGGATTCATTGTGGCTGGATCCGTTTTGTTTGGTGTGTATTGCATGCTTTATAGATGCGTGTTGATGTTTACGTCTGCTATCAGGTGGCGGGAGTGTACCAGGATTTGCGTGAACTTTTTTCGTGACCTGCCATTTAGAGTTCAAATCCATGAATGTGTTTATTTGCGCTGGTATGGGCGTGCGATTGCTTGACCGGGGACTGTCCCTCAACACGCCCACATTTTCACATGTAATTCCTCATTTTGCATGTTCCTCCCCCTATTTTGCTCACTGCATAGGCCCACCTCATACTCTTCTTGGAGTCTCGAGCAAGGTGTTTATCCACTCGCAGAGACGTGCCAAACCAGCGCATACTCCACGCAAGTCCAGGAAAAGCAACGCAGTTGCGCATGCAAGTCTCCTGTTTTCCACACAGATGATTCCATGAATCAAGGCCTATGTCTTTTCTGCAGCTCTGTAAGTGAGTCACTTCCTAGCTTATGTTAATAAATCATGCTGTTATACAAAAGCCTAATGACTGTGGAGTTGATTCATATGGCTGCATGACACCGCTCTCCACTCCTTATTATTGGCCACTCCAACAGGTTATTCCTTCTTCCATTCCGATAGACAGGAAAAACGTGGCGGAGGTGTGGCAGTGATCTATAGAAGCACCATTAATATACACGAATCTGTCAAACTAGTCGTGGATCAATGTGAAACTCTCTTTCTCAAATTGAGTCTCTCTGATACAGTCTCTCTTAACCTCTTAGTGCTCTGTAGACCACCTATTGATACTCCTTCTTTCGAAGAACAACTGCTGGCTTTTATTGGCAACTTCTGTAAACCTCATACACCTACTATTATACTGGGTGATATTAACCTCTGGGCTGACAATCCCTTGGATGCCTTATCCACTTCCCTAGCAGATTCCCTGTTCTCTTTATCCTTTATTCAGCGCATTAAAACCCCTACTCATACTGGTGGCAACATACTGGACTGGGTAATAGCTAAAAATGTCTCTATTATTAACATTGATATTAGTCCATGTATCTGGTCAGATCATTTTTCCATAATCTTTCAGACCAACCACAATCATATTTTGAGAAAAGATAATCAGCCTATTTTACCTGTTATGTCAAGGAACTTACGCAAAGTCACCCAAGATGCCTTTCGTACTACGGTCACTCCTCTATTACCCTCGTTAGAGATGACCATGCCACTTGGCGACTTTGTAGCTAACATAAGATCCGCACTTGATACCACACTGGAAATACTAGCCCCACTGAAACCCTCCAACAAAAAAAAGGAAAATAAAATGCTCCCTATACCCCATTCTCAGTTGAAATTACTGAGGCCTGTTCTAAAAAACGCCAAATGGAACGACAATGGCACAAACAACCATCTGAGTCTAGTCTGAACGCCTATAAGCAGGGTCTTCTACAGTATAAATCTCTTATTCGTTCAACAAAAGAATTGCATCTTAATTCTAGGATTTCTAAAGCCAAATCTAGCTCCAAAGAGCTTTTTGTTATTCTCCAGGAGCTTAAAGGTTGTAGCACAATTTCATTGCCCCCGGCAGACAGTACTTGGTGTCAAAACATCCACAACAGCTTCACCAATAAAACTCTAACTCATCAAAACAACATTAACTCTCAGGTCAAATTATTGACTAATACCGCATCCATTCTAGATAACATGGATTCGCCCAATGATTCTCATGTCTTTACCTTTAAACCCGTTTCTACTGCAGAAGTTATCGACACCGTCTCAAAACTCAAACCCACCTCCTGTAGGGGAGATGTTTTTCCAGCCTCCTTATTCAAAGATCATATCCATACCCTTGCCCCATGGGTTACTACCTTTGTTAACAGATCCTTCAGTGAATCATATGTCCCCGAAAACATAAAGGAAGCATGGGTCACTCCTCTGCTTAAGAAGGAAAATATGGATCCTGCAGAGGTACGAAATTATCGCCCAATCACTAATGTTCCCTTTATGCTGAAAATCATAGACAAGATTGCCTACTGTCAATACCAAACTTTTGTCGAAGAACATGATATTCTAGCCTCACAACAATCTGGGTTTCGCCCCAATCATGGGACTGAGACCGCACTGCTAGATTTAAAATCTTACATTGCTGGCCTTGTTGATAAAGGGCATACCGCCCTGTTACTACTATTAGACCTATCCGCTGCGTTCGATTTAGTCGATCATCAACTACTGGCGGATAGACTGATCACAATCGGCAAATGTTCCCCTGAAGCCTCTGCTTGGTTCAAATCATTTCTGGGTCCACGGAACATGAGAGTTACGAAGGATAATGCTCACTCCATGGCCTCCTCACTATTATGTGGTGTTCCACAGGGCTCATGTCTTTCACCTCTTCTCTTTAATATCTACTCTCGTCTTTTCTGCGCTCTTCTGTCAGCCCTTGGCATTTACTTTGCCAACTACGCTGACGACACGCAGGTTGTTATTAAACTCACTGGTGAGTATCAAAAAGATGTTGAGCATATCAACTCCATCTTCACTGAAATCCAGAAGTGGATGGCATTAAACTCACTGGCCCTCAACAATGCAAAAACAGAGCTGTTGATTTTAGGTACCCAGAAAAATCTGAAGAAACTCGACACAAAATATAACAACTTTCTGATTGGCAAACACATAATTCCCGTATCTAAGTCCGTAAAGACCTTGGGAGTTTACTTTGACCCGCAGCTATCCTTCACCCGTCAGGCCAATTATCTCAAATCCTCGTGTCACTATTATATTCAGCTTTTATGGCAGATTCGTCCTTATCTGTCTAAAGAGAACCTTGCTGTGATTGCAGCCGCCATTGTGAACTGCAAGCTTGATTATTGTAACAGTCTAATGATCGGTACCTCCCAGGCCAACATTAAAACCTTGCAGATTATACAAAACAATGCAGCTCGCGCTGTAACAGGCCTTAAGCGCAACATGCATGTCTCTGACGCCAGGCGCAGCCTTCATTGGCTCCCTGTGAAACAGCGCTTACACCACAAAGGCCTTACTACTGTGTTTAAATGCCTTCATGGCCAAGCTCCATCCTATCTCACTACTAGGATCAAAATGAAACCTGTCACCTGTTTCTTACGCTCAAGTAGCAACACCGTCTTGGTTCAGCCCCCATCTATCCTGAAAAGATTTGGGGGTATTAGCTTTGACTCTTGGGCCCCAGCTCTCTGGAATGCTCTCCCTAAATACCTCTCTAATAGTGAGTCTCTGCCTATCTTCAAAAAGCAATTGAAGACCTTCCTGTTTGACAAAGGATAGGTCTCTTCCGTCTTTTATCATAGTCCTCTCGGTATTGAAATCAGTCTTCCGCTATCTTTTCCTCATTTTGCTGGTCTTTATGAGGTTTAGGTTTCACCAAGTCTCCATGTCTCCTCGTTCTCCTTGTCTGACATTGTTTTTTGTTGTTATGTCTCTTTCCTCCTTCTTGTGTGCGCCCTGAGGCCTATGGGTTAGTGGCGCAATATAAGAATACAGATAGATAGATAGATATGTAATAATAGTGCAATTTAGGTATTTCACAAAGTTATTTGCTACATGGCCTACTGATGGTGCCTCCAAGTATCAAAGACTGATGATGCTCCTTGCAATGTCCTATTCTGAGAAGACACTTCTGTTGATGCATTCCATATGCAAATGGGAAGGTTTGCATATATTTTGCCCCACAGAGCCTGGACAGAGCTCAAATAGATGAGTTTCCTGCATCTGTAATGGTCCTGCGGTTTTATTTTTTTCCGTATGTGTATGTGTTAAAATGCCATCTGCCACTGATGTTACCAAAAACGTTGATTGGGGTTGGGGTGTGTGAATGAAGCCGTATGGAATCGCACGTACTGTATTTGGGACAAAAAGTAGCAGAACTTTTTTCGTTGCTGGCCCCCCACTCTTGCAATGCTGGATTCTCCCCTGCTTCTGCCTCTTGTAGATCTTCAGTGAGTAATACTACAAATCTGTTAGGGGGCAACCAGCCAGAATTATAAATGCATTGGTAAAGGCATCACATCATCACAGTCGGCAAGTGAAGGATTGAGGTTGTTTTTGGCAGATATCTTAAGTTTAATAAGTTGCCATCTTCACAAACTTCATATCTATCCATGGTCGGTTTCAACATTTTACACTTTGCAGTACAGGAATGAAATGACTTGCATTAGATTTTTTAATGTAATCCATTAGGAAAAGCACTACTCAAGAACAATAAGTCCTCAAACATGTATACAGAAGAGAAAAGGAAAAGACGAGCAAAGCATGGTTATGACTACAAAAGGAATGGCATTACTTATTTACATTCAAATTATCGTCTCGTCGAGCCACCCTCTATACCATTTTTCGATTTGCACATTGTCAATATGTCTAAAAATAAAAAGAACTACTCCTCCACAATGTGGGCTAGATGCAAAACTCTCTGCCATCTATAAGGGGTTAGATAGGGCGTACATGTTGTGCTATCCCATCCTAGAGTATAGGCACCCAATGCCATGCCCAAGATAGCGCCCAGCCCATGGCGACATAGGGCACCGTGTTTAAGCTTATATATTCTTGGACAAGCATCACAACTATATTGTTGTAGCGTAGAGGAATGCAAAGGCACAATGAGGACTAATGAAGCTTACACACTGGGTTCAAACCTCTCCACCAATGCTCTACTTTATTTTAAAAATGTAAACCGACATGCCCTTAACTGACCTACAATTAAAGCATACTTTTTTGATTTAAATGTTTACTTTTCTTTTTTTTAAAGATCAGCTGAGTACGAAATAAAACAAAAGATATAAAATTGATAGTCGTTTACAGGGATGCTCTAAGATGGTGTAACCAAATAAGCATAAACCTTTTTTGTCTAAATTGCTCTAGAACAAATTGACAGCTGGCCGTACCACCTACATGCACTTAATAATGCCTAATGTTGATTGTACTTAATCTTTGCAAGTCCACACATGTATTGGCCTCGGTGACTGTTCTATTTACTTACCTACACAACCTGGACAGCATTCACTCCTTCACTGTGCTCCTCTCGCTTCTGCTCTTTTTCTCTTCTTGCTCCACTTGCATGCAGTTCTGTGTACCCATGTATTGTCCCTGGTGACCGTTCCATTTACTTGTCCCCGGTGACTGTTCCATTTATGCCCCTGCACATGTCACTCAAACTCACCCCATTGTAAGAAGCTCACTGCTTCCCATCAAATCTGATATCTTATCTATTGTATGTTCTTTGTTATCAAAAGAGCATTGTTCCTTCCTGTGTCACTGCTTTTAGGCTCTTTCCCAATTATGTACAAGACATAGTAATACAACCAAAGAATACATTTGAATACTACAAAGTGAAAATAAGAATACAACAAATAGTAAAATAACATTGGTTCTGTAGGGGTCCAATCGAGGGCATTTACTGTGAACAATAGAAGGACTATCGTCAGCACTCAAGAAGACAGTGATTACGCAAGACAGCCATCACCTTCAATGGCTGAGGGGAAATCTGTCTTTACATCAATAGCCAGTGTATAAAAATGCATTACAGAGCTTCACTGTAGTGTGGCAAAGACATAATTCAATCGAAAGAGTGGCAGACTTACTATGTAGTAGTCATTTCTAACATCCCATTTGGAGAATTTTATCGTGCGAGACGTAATTGCAGTACTGACATGGCTTTTCAACATGAGTGTCGCATGATTAGGCAGAGGTTCTATGAACGTGGATATAGTAGTCAATGCATTAAGCAAGGGTTTAATCGTATCAACACATTCACTCAGGATCAGACGTTGGTTACGAATACAGAATCTACCAGACCAAGTCTGGAGTATGTACAGTTCATAACGAAATATTCAGAAGACCATTGTATGCTTTATCGCCTGTTAAGCAAACATTGGCATTTGTTGAGACTTGACCCAGAGCTTCTGCCTTATGTCTCGGCTACACCCAAACTCATCTTTACTCGTAATAAAACATTGCGCAACAAACTCTGCCCTTCGTTTTTACAACCAAAGCCTACTCATGCACAGCCTCTGACTTGGCTTCCACCCAAACCTGTTGGTTTTTTCAAATGTGGTCTATGCAGTTTTTGCCAATATGCTCTTATTCAAAATACATTTAGTTGCCACCATGGTTTGTCAATTCACATTTCTGATTTTATTAATTGTAAATCGAAATTTGTGGTGTATGCTATTTTATGCGTATGCCGCAAAGCATATGTTGGTTCTACTATAAGAGAACTGCGAGTTCGCATTCGAGAACATTTTGCACACCTGAAGTGTCAAGATCCGAAGCTGCCTCTTGCACTTCATTGGCAACAGAATCATCAAATGGATTCAGTAAAAGATCTTAAGTTCATTGGGCTCATTCAAGCGCATTCCCACCCAAGAGGCGGGGGACCGTCAATTACTTTTACGCCAGCTTGAGGCACGCACCATCGCCAAACTTCGTTGTACCAGTCTTGGTCTCAACACGGACACGGAACTAAATGTATTTTTGTAATGCTTTACATAAATGCTGGTGCACATTTCCTATACTTGCAGTAACTGCATTTTCATTATTCCCTGTTTGTTTTTATGTATTCACTTTTAGTCAAATTTAAACAACCCAGATCGTCAGGAATCGCTGCCAGTTTCTAATTGCTCATCCGTCCACTGCTGTCATTGAATATTCGAGAGATTTGTGATTTTTTCAATTTTTTTTTTTTTTTTTTTTTAATTCCAATTAAAATATTTTTATTATTTCTATTTGCATGCACACTGCCATTACAGCTTATTATGCATTAGACTTTTATTTAATATTTATTAGTTGTGCTAACGGATGTAGACATTCTCTAGGGCACATATAAAATGCAAGCGCTTGCCTTATTTAACACAAGGACTACCATTACCACAATTCCATGCACTAAATTTAAACACATGACTGAGTCATGTGACACATTTTTATGTTCTTTTCTCTAAACACATGGAAGGAATTAACTGCACAACACTGATTTCGTGAAGCGTTTGGACTTTGGCCACAGTGGGGAACCAGCCCCTGAACTCACAGGTATAGGCTTGACAGTACCTTCAGAGTATCTCACTGTTAGAACGATTTTCACAAATATTCATGTTATTTGACCCATCTGTGGAATTGGGTTTTGATGCATTGTCTTTCCTTGGCAGTTGCAACGTTTGAACAAACTCCCATGTTCTGGGAATGTACCACACTGTATCAGTAACAGAGACTGCTTCAGGTATTGCTGTCCATTATTTTTACGCATTTGGATTTTTTTGACAACCCATTCAAGTCATAAGTCGATCGCTTGTCAAGGCAACTCATGCCTTAGGCTTCTCTGTTTATGTATTTTTCAGTTATTTGCCGCTTATTTTCTTGAGGAGAATCAACTTCTTTAGAATTGGCCCATATATCTGCCCCCCCAGGAGGGCTTTGGGTTTTCCAACGCAGTTTGAATAACATACGGTAAAACATTTATTCATTCTAACATTTATATCACACACGGGTGACAATGTAACAATACATTTTTCCACCATGAGGCGCATGAGGGATGAGCATTTTGATCCTTGGCACAATAGTTTGTTACCTTTGCACTATGCGTGTACATGGGATTAACTAATTGTAAAAATGTACCAGTTGTTTATTTGTTTATTCATTTAGGATTCAGGCTTATGGTGTGTTTTTTTTTTTTTTTTTTTTCTCTTTTTTACATATTATTTTGTTTTCATCATATGGACATTCACATATTGGCACTTCGACCGCGATTTTTGGTTCGACAATATATGGTAATAAATCAAATGTTTTTTATTTACTTCTTATTTACTTGGAATATGTTTCACATTGAAATGGTTGCTTTGCTCTTTGATATGATGTAATGTACATATGGGCTTTTTTCTTTCTTGTTTGCATTTCTCTTCTTTAACCCTGGCCTCCTCTTCTTCCTCTGCTGGTTAATTTTGTTTAAATTTCAAATGTTCTTATCTTTATGGCATGATTACATAATATATTGCTGTATTTGAATGCATATGAATCATACTAACACCACAGTATTGCCTTGAAAAGGACCCGTTGTTCTGGGTCGAAACACGTGTCGGCAGTCTTGTTTTTGCATCATTTCATAAAATCTGTTTCAACAGCGTATTTTGACTGAAGAATCTACTTGCTTTGGACTCTTTGTTTCACCGTATCTGTTATCCAGTTACACACTCAATTTGAATAGGACATTTACCATTTGCTCAGGGCTGCGCAATCATTTAGAGGTGACAATTTCAAGTGTTTGTGTCAATAGAAACAACCCTTATCACCTATGAAATTACCGTCACATACATGCTAACATGAACCATTCCATTCAAGAGATGCGTGTCCAACAACAAAAACCACAGCATCCCTTATTTCTCAATTATAAATGAAAAACATCAAATGAAAAGAGCATTGCTTATCTAGGGGGACCGAAATCTGAAAGCCCATAATTTGAAAAGTGTCATAACTATAGTGTCTGAGTTTCCATGGGTGCACGGCTTAACTAGGAGGAATCAACAATGGTACTGGATACATGTATGCATTTGAGATGGTTGTAAGACCTCAGCCATTTCCTCTGGCCTACAGACACTCCACATACTCTATAGACTTTATACCCCCAACAAATAGCATTTGCAAATAGCGCTTCAATGTAATAGAGATCTTATTTTATATCTCATTGAATGAATGATCTGATGCTTTTTGCATTTTCCAGATGTGCTTCTGCTGTGGCATTATCATGTGAATCGGAAACACATCATCCCAACTCACATCTGACAAGCACATGGTGATCTGCCCCTGGCTGTTCTCCTTATGATTGCAACACCCTCATTTGGCCATGGTGAACAGCAATTTTAAAGGCTATTCTACAAAACTTTCATACAAATTGTTTTCATTTTATTGTACTTGAGAGCAGCATTTGGACATATTGCACTTTTCGATCACCCAAAATAGCCTTTTTATCCACACATCTGACCCCAATTTTGGCCCCAAAATATCCCTGATCCACAGCTGATACAACTGTGTGGGACACTCAGCCTCATGTCAGCAGAGAGGTGAAAAAGGGTGGTCATTCTGTCCTCCTGCATCAATACCCTGAACTACAGTGTTTGCTCTGCAGTGGCACAGAGCAGATTAAGAGGTTGCAGGTGCCCTGTTTACAGTTTCTGTCACTCCATTGCAGAGGCGACACTTACATCTGCACCTGTGTTCCAAAGACACATGATTATGATAAACAAACAAATGTGTGTTTGTGCTGGGCTGCTGAAGGGTGGGGGGCATCTTTGATTTAGCAGGAATGATAATCGCCATTACACCACTATATTGGCATTTTGGTGCAGCCAGTCTTGCCATTTCCTACTGGGAAATAACATTATTTATTGGACATCTATAATAAAGCAAGTATGATGTGTTATTACATAGCTAAGCTGACATTTTGGGGAGGCTAGTATGGACATGTTTCATATTGCGCCATAGCACTTTTAATGGCAAAGTCAACTGGAGTATTTTCTAACGCGGGGATACTGCCATATATTGGCCAAACCAGCATGGACATGTTTTCTTATAATATTATCACTGCCATTATGTGCAAAGGAAACATGAATATGTTCTTATATGGGAATACTGGCATATGTTGATGCAGCCAGCGTGGAAATGTGTTGGCACAGCCAACATGAAGATGTTTTTATATTGGCATATATTGTATAAAGGCATAATGAAAATGCACTAGGAAAGGCTCCTGTGCACTGTTGGTGACTTGATCTATTGGATTTTTTTATAGGTTCCCCTAGAAAACAAATTGCAAACCGCCTGAACTTTTACACAAGGTTTCACTTAAAATGTGCAGTCAAATACATACTTTTAACTCATTATTCAAAACCTTTTCTCAGGGGGAGAACACCCTCAAACTCCTCCTGTTTGGTTTGGGCTCCCTCATTATGTGTGGTCGCTCTGGCATATTTGGGGGAAATATTTACACCACATCAATTAAAAATTCAACAGCCACCATTGGCTAATTCTTCAAGTATGTTGTTTCTACTTGTGCCTAAAGTAATGTTGCCAATTTCTTGATTATTATTTCTACCATTTGCCCCCGCTAGCTTGTGTCTTAATTCCTGATTAAGATGTAGCATGATAATTGATTGGTGCATTCAAACATTGTTACTCCATTTGCTAAAAATTAGACACAAGCAAAAACTGCAGGCTTCTTATGTGGCAGACTGTATTTTGGTTAAGATGAATACATGTTATTGTCCTTAACTCAATGACCACCTATAATTTTCCAACACTATTTCATTCCGACTAATACAAAATTACATTCTTCATATGACTCTGTGTTCTTTGAAGCTAACGGTGTAGTAGCCAAGAACATCTGCTTCCAGGAGTGGGGTAGATAGTGCTTCCATCTATAACAGTGCTAAAGGCCAGCACTCTCTAGCTGACCAAAGCATTTTCTTTTGTTTCCATAATTTGCCTTGGTTGGTTTCAGATGTCTGAGCTAACCAAGCAAGGAGAAGGATGTAGCCAGACTAAGAGAAATTATGTCCTGAGTGTTCAGTGATTCATTGATAGCTGTGAGGGATCGGAAATGTGAAGCAGACAACTTTCTGAAGGTTTTTCAAAAGATGCCATTTTATTGAATTAAAAGGTTGGATAAATGCTTCACTATCCTTACCCTGGTGATGATTTTCCTGCCTAAAATAATCTAAAGGAAACACTGTACCAAAGGATATCTGTCCCTCACACTTATACATACAATAACTCAGTTAAGTAATCTAAGGCAGTTCAAAGGCAACAAAAATGTAACAATTGAATGTGTAATATGACAACAGTCGCGCCTCATAATCTGGGTGAATTCCCCTTCCCCAGATTCAAGCAGGATTCTGATCCACAGTTCCAAAAGAAACAAAGAAATCCTGGTTTGTTACAAAGTTAAATAACAGTTCTTTGTGACTCGAACTTGACAACAGAAAGTTCCAACACTGTGATTCAACAAAGCAAATAGAATGTTATTTCTCTTCCTTGAGCAAGACTATGATTCAGAATTACCCTCTTCACATAAAGAATATTGTTTAAACTTGTCAATAGTAACAATAATTGTCTTGGCTAGTATGTTTTGCCACAACGGACGTCAGGCAGTAATCTAGATGCAAGTGCAGACCGGCACTCTGCATACGACACGGCTTGCCTGACCGTGTCTCATTCTTTGCCTGACCTGTCCATGCTGGGCACGACGCGGCCCCACAGCGAGGCTGATCCTCGATTTGGCCCATAATTGCACTACACTTTCGCCAGCAGTTGGATGTGCCGGCGGCCTGTACGAAGGCCGTACAAAGGCCCTGTTTGCGCCTGTTAGCGTCAGGGAGCGGAAAGGGACGCTCCAAGTCACGTTTCATAACTGATGCAGTCATTGAATCAGGAGCTCCTCTCGCCCGCTCATGCCACCTCTGCGGTATTGTCTACTAGACCTCCTGGCACCACGTTCCGCCACCAACAAGGTAATTTATGTCTCAACGCCATTCTGACACAATGATACCGCTACTGACTCCTTACAAATTCGTATGAATACTATGATTCTGCCTATGTGCGCACACCGGCTCCCCTTCCTACCGACTTGTGCAAAAAGACAACCCTTTGTGCAACTGTAATACATTGTATGTGTACCTCTGTATAATAATTCACTTCACCTATCACACAGGTCTCACTTGCGCCCACTAGGCTGCCACCCACTTTACCGCTAATCCTGAATTTAGAGGTGTTCTATCTATCCTAACCCTTCTGCCACATTTGAACCAGTTGGTGCCCTATGCATTGTAGCCTCATTGCCTTATTTTGAATCTAGATGCATGTTAGCCTCATTGCCTCATGTCGAATCTAGATGCATGTTAGCCTCATTGCCTCATGTTGAATCTAGATGCATGTTAGTATCTTTGTCTCATGTCGAATCTAGATGCATGTTAGTCTCTTTGCCTCACTTTGAACTTAGATGCTTTTTAGACTCATTGCCTTATTTCGAATCCAAATTCATATTAGTCTCTTTGCCTACACAAATTCATGTTGAATCTAGATGCATGTTAGTCTCTTTGCCTCACTTTGAACTTAGATGCTTTTTAGACTCATTGGCCCTCATTCCAACCCAGGCGTTAAGGGTTTTACGGCGCCGTCGGCGCGGTTAACCCTTAATGCCTGATTTCCACCTTAATGCCTGCTTTTAGCAGGCGTTAAGTACCAAGGCGCTAAGCGTCCTTGGCGCTAATTACGGCACCGTAATTTATGGTGCCGTAATTAGCGCCTTCCCCACTCCCATTATGCCCTATGGGGCAAAAATGGGAATGGGGAAGGGTAAATGGGGATTGGGGATTTACCGCCCCACTCACCTTGGAATGGGGCGGTAAATCCGCCATCCACCATGGTGTAAACAGAGTTTACACCATGGTGGTAAAGTAGGGAACTTACCACCTGGGTTGGAATGAGGGCCATTGCCTTATTTCCATTCCAAATGCATATTAGTCTCTTTGCCTCATGTCGAATCTAGATGCATGGTAGTCTCTTGGCTTCACTTTGAACTTAGATGCTTTTTAGACTCATTGCCTTATTTCGAATCCAAATGCATATTAGTCTGTTTGCCTCATTTCGAATCTAGATGCATGTTAGTCTCTTTGCCACACTTTGAACTTAGATGCTTTTTAGACTCACTGCCTTATTCGAATCCAAATGCATATTAGCCTCACTGCCTCATTTCGAATCTAGATGCAAGATAGTCTCTTTGCCACATTTCAAATTAGTTGGTATCCTTAGTGTAACCTCAGAGCATTTCATTCAAATTGTGGAACTTCCATCCCAGGTCCTCACTATAACTGCACTCTGGTCCAACTGACGCTAACTAAGCCTATCCCTAACCCACCAACACTCTCACCTCTACGCAGAATGTGCGCATCCATTACTAGTTTGCTTGCCTGCGTCCGAAGCATCCTAAACTTTGCAATTCATCTTAAGATGGCTCCACATATATCCAACATGTCTTCTCCAACCATGTTCATTGACCATGTACCTTACTCTGACTTAATCTACCCTCAGACACTACCCACCAGTCTCCCTCGCACTATCACTGACAGGAACCTAGGACTTAGAGCTAGACTTGCTAAAATTTATGAGCCTCTCGCTCGTTCTCTGCCCTCCTCACAGAAGTCCATTGAGCAGCCGCCTCGATCTTGTTCCTACATTAAAACTTCTAATCCACCACACAACTTCATCCCCATATCCCCAAATCACTTCCCTAATCAGGGCACTCTTGAATTAACACAGGACAAACACCACATAACTACTACCAAAAACACAGACAGCCCTAAAATCAAAGGAGCACTGATCAATGCCAGATCATTAGTAGCTCACACAACAGAAATCGCAGATTTGATCCTCAAAGACGATCTTGATTTCCTCGCTATTACCGAGACTTGGCTACACCCTGCATCAGGCCCCATGCTCATGCTAGCAGTCCCAGATAACTATTCCATTCTGAGGCAAGATCGCCCCAACTCCAGAGGAGGTGGTGTCGCCATTATACACAAATGCAGTCTACCTATGAGACCAGTAACTCCCACCAATGTCCTCTCTTGTGAAACACTATCAGCCAAAGTCCCAATTACTAACACCCAAACCCTCAATATCCATTTGATGTACCGCCTGCCTGGCCCCATCAGCACCTTTGAGGAAGACCTCAACGCCATTCTATCCAGCAACCTTAAAAGCTCCTCTCAAGTTCTCACATTGGGGGACTTTAACATGGGCTACAATGACCCAACAGACCAAACAGCCAGCACTATAGTCACCACTCTTGCCGAACTAGGCTTTGCGCAAAGAAGTATGGCACCTACCCATTCGAAAGGTAAAATACTTGATTGGGTGCCTAGCGAAAATCACAAATATCTCACCACTAGTCTGGACTGACCACCAGCTAGTATCGTTCTTGCTATCGACTGACAGACCCCCACCCCCTCCCATCACTACGCCCCCCCCCCATTCTCACCAGAAATAAGAAGAATATTACATTAGAAAGACTCATCCCGAATTTACTCCCCACACTTAACACACTCCCCGACAACTTGGATCCAGAGATCCTGGTTGAAGAATACAACAATGTCATGGCTACCTCGTTGGATCTCATCGCCATACTTAAACTCAGACCTAGCAAACCGAAAATGCACCTTAACAAATGGTACACACCATTCCTCAAATACCTAAGGCAGCAAAAGAGGAACTGTGAGGCTACCTGGAAAAAATCCCCTAAAGCCGCAAACAAACTTAAACTTTCTAAACTAGCCTTACTCTATAAAAAAGAAATCTACTTGGCCAAACGAACCTCCTTTGACTCTCGCATATCCCAAGCTAAATCTAATATGAAAGAACTCTTCTCTATACTTAAAGAAGTAGAAACCCCTATACTACCCCCTGACACCTGTACAAAAGATTAAAACTGGTGCTCTGAAATTCAAAATGCCTTGGCAAATAAGATTGCGACCCTTCAAAGCAAAATCTCCAGCAAAAAAGCTGTCCTAAAAGACACGCTCCCATCCAAAAATCCGGATAAGTGCACGACCACAGACACCCTACCCGCTTCAAGTTTTCTAAAGTCAATACTCTCGACGTAGAAAAAATGATCTTGTCTCTGAAACCCTCCAATTGCCAGGGAGACCTATCCCCAGCACAGCTCATCAAAGATGCCGCCCGTGACCTCTCACCCTTCATCACTAAACTGATCAATGCCTCCTTCATTACTGGCTCCATCCCCACTAATCTAAAACAATCCTGGGTACTTCCAATACTAAAAAAACCTACTCTTGACCCAGCCATATCCACCAATTACCAACCCATAACGATTGTTCCCTTCCTACTAAAAATCTTAGACAAGGTCGCCTACCTACAAATACAGAAGCGCCTGGAAGATCAATATCTCTTAGGATCCAGACAATCAAGGTTCCGCCCTCAACATGGGACTGAGACTGCACTCATCGACCTGAAAGCTCAGATTGATACACTCAGGGACAAAGGACAAGTTGCCTTGCTCCTCCTCCTTGACTTATCTGCAGCTTTCGATTTGGTCGACCATTCTGTCCTATGCTCACATCTCCACACAGCAGCACGCTTCTCTCCCGAGGCCATTACATGGATCATCTCATTCCTTAACAGAAGAACTAAGAGGGTCTTCTCGCCCACTGCTGCAGAAGACCCCATACCCCTCACCTGTGGTGTCCCACAGGGCTCCTGCATCTCCCCCACACTGTACAACATATTTACCAAGCCCTTTTTCAATGATTTGGATCATCTCAGTATCACCTACACTAATTATGCAGACGATACCCAGATCCTCCTTCCGCTTTCTGGAGATTATGGAAAGGATTTGGCCTTGCTAAATAGGGTGTACATCATCATCCAGGCATGGATGGCCACTCATGGACTATGCCTGAATGATGACAAAGCAGAGCTTATCATCCTGGGTACTACGCACAGTTTAAAGAAACTTAGCCTGGCCTACAACTCATTCATGATAGATGGGAACAATATCAAAGTTGGACAGGAGGTCAAAACATTAGGATTCTACCTGGATTCTAACCTTTCCTTCAAAAGACAACTGAGTTCCCTGCCATCCTCATCTGCATACACGTGCAAATTAATCCACTCAGCTAAACCATTTCTATCAGACACTAGCTGCCTCACACTCGCTAGAGCCCTCATACTATCCCGACTTGACAACTTTAACGCCCTCTACCTGGGAACCTCTAAGGCTACCACTAGCAAGTTACAAACTCTCCAGAACAACGCCCTGAGAGCAGCCCTAGGCATCCCCAGAACTCGCTCTCCACTAGAGACAAAATTCTCCTAAAAACGGCTTCACTTACCTACAAATCTCTTAACAATGCCGCCCGATCTACTTGCCACCATAGGAGGTAACAGCTTCCCGTTAAAAGCAGCCAAACTATGGAACTCTTTGCCTCCCAACCTCAGAGTAGACATGCCTTACCTGAATTTCCGTTCTAAGATAGTCTCATGGCTGAAATCGAAGGACCACCAAGATAGCTAAGTGCCAAGGCTATCCCCTCACGAGATCCGTACACTGTGCAACCTTGTGTGCCACTTTTTACTTTGTATATACTGTATATATTGCCTGTCTTCCTCTTCTGCTTTGTACATTCTCCCTCTGCCAACATGTACATTTTATACTTTGTAACTAAGCTTTGCATATTCTTGTAAATGCTGCGCCCTGATACCCTTGGGTATAACTGCGCATTATAAATAATAAAACAAACAAACAAACAAACAAACAAACAAACAACTGATAATTTCGGAAGAAATATCACTCCTTTACAACAGTTTTATACAGTTCTTTCCTCAGCACCACAAGCAACTTAAATTGTCTTTGGCAGTACCATTTTATAGCACTCGTTAACTTCTACCTGGTCTACTTCCATGCAATGTCTACTACCTCAATCACACCTGGTTTACTCCCATGCCAGGCGTACTACTTCAAAGGTTTGCCATTCGGGCATACTCCCCTGCCCGAACAGTGATTCACAAACAGCAGGTTCTTCTGTGGTTAGGATCAATTTATAACAGCTTTAAAACAGCTTCGCAATGTTCATTGCTTTGCAACATCAAACCTTTAGCAACTCTTCAGGGAAAACCAGATTCACATTGGTGCTCTTTAATACTCCTCTGCAAATTATGATCCTCTCCTTCTGAATATCCTTTTCCAGATAGGCAGCCTTCTTGCCACTCCCGTTTCCCCACTGCATAAGTAACCAAATACTGACACGGATAGGGTTGTATTCAGATTCTTTTTTGGCTTTGGCAATGTGGGTTTATACCAGCGTTTGCCATATGCTCATCAAAATATGGGCAACAAGCTTCAGAACAGTTGCACCTTTCATTAGTTCCCTTCTGCCTCTGACAATATCTGTTGGATTCGAATTGCCTTGTTTTTGGTTTCCCTTGGCTTGCGCAATGGTTGTACGTATTAGCTTTTAATAATATTGCCCCATCGGGTTGCTGGGTTCTCAACAAACTCACACACTTAAAGTTACAGTCATTTGGTTTCAACAAATACGGCTTTCACTGCATTCTGATAGCTCTGTATTCAAAATTACTTTTACTATCACTTCCACTCATACGCAAGTGTTCGCAATTTGGTAAACTCCTGCCTTGAGCACACGAGCGGTCTCGGAACGCTTCGGGGTCACCATCAGCTGGTGAACTCATAAGGCATGCACGTCTGATCCCCTCGCTGCTCGCAGGCGTTCTGCTTCAGTGGCTCCGTGCAACCCGACTAATAGCTACTCCTGGTCCGCAGTCACCGGCACCACTTGTAAAAGGAGCTTCCTTTGCTCCAGAGGCCCTCTGGTGCTTTCCAGCCACCGGAGACAGCCTCTTGGGAAGGAAAGCTTCCCTTTCTTTTGCTTCCCACTGTTCAGCCGCTGCACTTAAGGCTTCTGGAGGTACAGACCATCTCAGGACCGGATATTGTTTTCTGCCTGACAGTGGTCCCAGCATCTTCTCCCTCCTCCAGTTTCTGCATCGGCTGCATACACAAATCACACTGGTCTTCCTGCCCGCTCTGTTCAACAATGGCCTGCACCTGAGAGGGCCATTTAAGCCTCCCAGTCTCTCTCAGATGTGGGTCATTTCTCTTAACAGCCCGACCACTCCTGCAGCATTGTTCCTCTTTAGCTCTCTTCTTCGTTGCAGTACTTAGGGAATTATGGGACTTGAAGTCCCTAATGTCAAAGTTAGTTTTTCTGGCTTGATTTTCATTCTTAAACTCATTTCTGTTCCCCATAACAATCTTTAAGGAAATATCATCAGGATCAATCACCAGACTTGATTGTAAAGAGGACTAAAGTGCTTTAGAGTTTAAATCATTATAATTCACAGATTTCCTTTCACTGTACCTTTGGGAGTTAGGGACGTTTTTTGCTTTATAACTCTCCAGGGTTTTGGAAGGATTTATATTTCTCACAATGACTAGGTAGGAATTTGTGATTGTTTTTACCCACATTTAGATGTTTAGTTTGTGGAAAACAAAGATTGTTACAACAACAAGCCATTACAGACTTTGGTATGGAGGAGATGTCTACCTGAGAGGAAGATAAATACTGTGTCTCATCCCACAGAATCCCCTCATTCCCCTGGGCCCTTTCTTCTCCTAGGTGATCCTCCAACAGAAAACCACCCCCAAGGTCAGGATCAGAAAGCGTCTGCCTTTCCCTGCCACCTGGGATGAGACTTTAGGTAGGGGTTTAGTGAGGAGTCCGTAGGATTCATCACATCGCCTTACATAACCTCAGCAACTTTGCAGGCAACTGTGTTTCTTCTGTCTAGTGGCTGCCTGTCATTCACCAATTATGTTATATCTTTTGTTTTTTATAATACCAGGCCGCTCTTTTCACAGACAATAGCCCAAATTTTAATCAATCATTGGGCCTCATTATGAGGAAGGTCAGCCACGGAATGAACGTTGCCGGTAAGGGACTGGCACCGTTCATTCCGTGCCACCATATTACGAGGCCTGCAGCGGGTCCTGCTCTGAAAGGCCTGGTCAGACCAGGCGTCCTTAGAGGGTCCCGCGAGCAGACCAGGATGCTAACAATGGGCATGTCATTAACGGCCCGTTGTTAGCATCCTCCCCATTCCCATGGACCTCTATTGGGGCTCAAATGGGAATGGGGATGTACTGGGTCCAGGTCCCGAGAATGGGAATTACTGGCCTGCCAAAGTCGGCATGGCCCGGTAATTCCCTATTACTGGAACCCGGTACGGGGGTAGCCATGGCGCTAAAAGCAGCATGGCTACCTCCATACTCGTAATGAGGCCCATTATGTGTTAATATTAGGCCATAACAGTTTATATAAAGCACTAATTGAGAATTTTGAACGCAGCTCCTATGGGAACTCACAATTTCAGACTTAGCATTCAAACCTTCAAACTACTAAATGTGTGATATTGAAGCATATACACGCTCAAGGGAGCCACAGCACAGGTAGCTACTATGACCTTAGTGCGATCTTAAGGATAGCATTAAGTGGCTACCCTGAAGAACAGTAGAAAGTGTGACATGCTCAGTATGGCAAAAACCTTCCAGATGGGCAGTGTACTTTGAGTGTAGTACCATACCCTTGAGATTGTGGAGAGGTGCATTTAGTTTGCTGTTGGGGATACAAGCAATTGGGACAATAATAAATGTGTGAGAAGCAGCTGGCTGAGATGCAAGGTATTGTAGTATGACAAAGGGTACATCACATGTCAGATTCACCAACGTGTGAATATTATAAATGTCTGCTAAAAGAACTGCATGAGAGGTTCATCTTGACAATGTGTATTGGCTCCTCCCAGGCCAGTCATTCCTATTTCCATGGAATTCAGTGTAAGCACAGAGTACTCTTGATGGCTGCTGTGGGTTGGAGGCAGAGAGCAGCATCTGGACATTTTACTCCTAAGCAGAACTGGATAGTAAGTGACTGGTAAACCCAGAAATGAAATCAAAAGAATGGCACAGTTACTGAACTGAAGCCAATATATACAATCTCCCATAACCTTACAAATTGCAGTCACATACTTGCCAAAATGCTCATGTCCTAAGAATGATTTTTTATAATAGTGAGCAGATAGGAAGTGTAGAACAAAATCAAAGGAAAAGAACATTGGTATTCAGGGGTGATCTTTGAATGGTGTTTTAGCTGTTTAGGAGAGTCCGCTGACATTTAGACTGAATGATGGATCATTGTGTCTGAGTTCAACAGTTTCCCTACAAACATTAGTTGTCTAGCAGGGATAGAACTGGGACTGAGCTGGGTCCTGGGTAAAATGTACGTGTTTATGCTTCAACCAGTTCCCTTCATCTACTGATATCTTGTCCAAATCTGAATGTCAAGTTTTAGTATGTACTATATAATGGTTATAAACAGAAAATATCATTAATGTGTAGTTTCTCTGTTATGGAGCCATTGATTTATATTGCATTAAATGAAGGGAATAGAACATTCTCTATCATGCAAATTACTTTCTTTTATCTTGCATTGACAACATTCTAATGGTGTTTAGCCAATCATCTTGCCCAAAATAAGTGTAGCATGCGGAGGAAGTAGTCATCTGGGCCAAAGTTAACAATGTGAGATCATTAGTGGGGAGGATCAAGTCCACGGCGCTACCACTACTCACTTCCCTGGCGATTGCCCTAATCACTGCTCTAGTATCACTCTGGCACTGACACATATTGAAACCCCTGCCCCTTCCTGCACCCCTCCCTCCTTGCTTTATCGCCTTGATCTTCTCCCTCCTCCCTCCCCCCATTCTCTCCCTTCACCCCTTCCTTTCCCTTCCCCCTCTTCACCTCCCCCCTCCCTCTCTGTTCTACTGCACTACTCTCCTTCTCGCCTCCAGTTAATTGCTCTACTTATTGTTTTGTTGGCCTGATTCTCAATTGTTAATTGCTTCTACTGTTACTGTTATAATGTTATTATCATATGTATCCTGTTGTTATAATGTGCAGCGCTTTGGTGTAAAGCGCTATATAAACACAAATAGATACAAATACAAATACATATGAGCACATATCAACATACATAAACCAGAGCATATTGTGGACAGAGCAAGGATGTGCAAGCCCTCTTGAATGACAAGACAAGTGGCTTAATGATTTAAAAAAAGTCCCATCACAGATGCATCAGCCATGTATCACTGGTATTTCTGGGTGGTGATATGAGTCAATGAAAAGGCAGTTTTGGGTGATGAAAATTAGTAATATGTCTGAATGGCACTTTCAAGTAAAGTACACAGAGGTTGTTGAATATGAGCATACGGTACCCAGCATAAAACATTTTAGGATATACAGGTAGGGCTACCTCAGTACACCAAACTGAGAATATATCGTATGAGCACAGATATAACATGTCTGGTGCACCATGATGAATGTAATATGAACATATATCACATAGCTCACTGTGCATCATTTGTGTTATATCAGTGGGTGCTCATACTAGGGGTCCTCAGTGTTTTTGTACATATGTTATGCCAGGACGCATCCCTAGCATTACAATCTGGTCTCTCAAAGTAAATGATCACACACGACTTGTTCAATGTCTATACATATGTTAACTAAATGCAAAGAGCACACAGGCATTTAGATTCACGCTAGCGAAAACTGAGTGTTGTTTCTCTCTGTATGTAAAACAAGCAATATCATTTGAATCTGATTTCAGAGGTGTTACCCAAAAAGATCGAGGGTAAAAAGACTGAGTCCCGAACGACTGAATATGGCATGTCCAATTTGACCGCATATGTATGTGTGGGGTCGGGGGTTAAAGTTAAGGGGAAGGATGCGGTGGTTCTCCCCCCTCATACATATGCAGTCAAATGGGGAGAAAGAAATATCAGGGTAATTCATAGAATTTTGCAGAAAAGTGTCGCAAGCGGCTGGCGCAGAGTGTCCGCGTGCGATTGTCTGCGCCAGGCACGTGCGCTAAAACCGATTTCCGCGCACAGCGTATTCATGGATTTTAGGCTCCCAAACCAGCCGTGGCGCAGAGTATCGCAGCGACCCTGCAGCAGCGCCAGTAACGCCCCCAAGAACGCCCTCGCGCAAGGAAAAGCCATCAAAATCGCTAAATCATCGCAAAGGGCTGCGCTAACCCTGGACCAGTCTACAGGGCTGCCAAACAAGGAACACAAAGCGGGTAACGTGCATATCAGGGGTACGCGTGAAGTTATACACGCGATTAGCCAGGGTACGTGTATTACAGGGGTACGCGGGAAGTTCTACACGCGATTGGCCAGGGTACGTGTATTACAGGGGTACGCGTGAAGTTTTACACGCGATTAGTCAGGGCGGCACGTGTATCACAGGGGTACGCAGGAATTATCACACGCGATTTGGCTGGGTACGTGTATTACAGGGGTACACGGGAAGTTCTACATGCGATTCGGCTGGGTACGTGTATTACAGGGGTGCGCGGGAATTCTCACATGCGATTTGGCCAGGTACGTGTATTACAGGGGTGCGTGGGAATTATCACACGCGATTTGGCTTGGTACGTGTATTACAGGGGTGCGTGGGAAGTTCTACACGCGATTGGCCAGGGTACGTGTATTACAGGGGTACGTGGAATTATCACACGCGATTTGGCTGGGTACGTGTATTACAGGGGTACACGGGAAGTTCTACACGCGATTCGGCTGGGTACGTGTATTACAGGGGTGCGCGGGAATTCTCACATGCGATTTGGCCAGGTACGTGTATTACAGGGGTGCGCGGGAATGATCACACACGATTTGGCTTGGTACGTGTATTACAGGGGTGCGTGGGAAGTTCTACACGCGATTGGCCAGGGTACGTGTATTACAGGGGTACGTGGGAATTATCACACGCGATTTGGCTGGGTACGTGTATTACAGGGGTACACAGGAAGTTCTACACGCGATTCGGCTGGGTACGTGTATTACAGGGGTGCGCGGGAATTCTCACATGCGATTTGGCCAGGTACGTGTATTACAGGGGTGTGCGGGAATTATCACACGCAATTAGGCTGGGTGGGTCCTCACAGGTGTTCCCTGTACACCCTCCACGGACCCTGCAGGCAGCCCACAAAACAGGGGACTACCCTGCACACCTGCTCATGTCCCCCTGCACCCCCACCCCCCAGCAGTTCAGGGGCAGCCTCCACCAGGCCCCCACTCATGTCTCCCACCACCCCCACCCCTCAGCAGTGCAGGGGCAGCCTCCACCAGGCCCCCACTCATGTCCCCTATCACCCCCACCCCCGCCGCCACCAGGGGCACCCTCCACCAGGCCCCATCCATGTCTCCCACCACCCCCACCCCCCAGCAGTGCAGGGGCACCCTCCACCAGGCCCCCACCCATGTCCCCTATCACCCCCACCCCCCAGCAGTGCAGGGGCACCCTCCACCAGGCCCCCACTCATGTCCCCTATCACCCCCACCACCCAGCCACCAGGGGCACCCTCCACCAGGCCGCCACCCATGTCTCCCACCACCCCCACCCCCCAGCATCCAGGGGCACCCTCCACCAGGCTCCCACCCATGTCTCCCACCACCCCCACCCCCCAGCCACCAGGGGCACCCTCCACCAGGCCCCCACTCATGTCTCCCACCACCCCCACTCCCCAGCATCCAGGGGCACCCTCCACCAGGCCCCCACCCATGTCTCCCACCACCCCCACCCCCCAGCAGTGCAGGGGCAGCCTCCACCAGGCCCCCACTCATGTCCCCTATCACCCCCACCCCCCCCCGCCACCAGGGGCACCCTCCACCAGGCCCCCATCCATGTCTCCCACCACCCCCACCCCCCAGCAGTGCAGGGGCACCCTCCACCAGGCCCCCACCCATGTCTCCCACCACCCCCACCCCCCAGCAGTGCAGGGCAGCCTCCACCAGGCCCCCACTCATGTCCCCTATCACCCCCACCCCCCCGCCACCAGGGGCACCCTCCACCAGGCCCCCACCCATGTCTCCCACCACCCCCACCCCCCAGCAGTGCAGGGGCAGCCTCCACCAGGCCCCCACTCATGTCCCCTATCACCCCCCCCCCGCCACCAGGGGCACCCTCCACCAGGCCCCCATCCATGTCTCCCACCACCCCCACCCCCCCGCCACCAGGGGCACCCTCCACCAGGCCCCCACTCATGTCTCCCACCACCCCCACCCCCCAGCATCCAGGGGCACCCTCCACCAGGCCCCCACCCATGTCTCCCACCACCCCCACCCCCCAGCCACCAGGGGCACCCTCCACCAGGCCCCCACTCATGTCTCCCACCACCCCCACCCCCCAGCAGTGCAGGGGCACCCTCCACCAGGCCCCCACTCATGTCCCCTATCACCCCCACCCCCCAGCAGTGCAGGGGCAGCAGGCAGTCAGGCAGCAGCAGGTGGGAGCGTGCTCGGGGCTCTGGGGGGCAGTAGTTCGGCCTTCCGGGCAGGAGCGTGGTATTCCGTGTGCGTACGCGTGGCCAGCTTGGTACGGAGTGATTTGGCACGTGAAAATCATGCACGTCAGCGTGAAAACCGAGGAAAGGCCCTCAGCGCGTAAGCGCGTCTGTGACGTGACCCGCACGGGTGTTTCCCACACAGCACGTGATGACAGAGCACACGTGGAAAGACTGCACGTCAGAGTGTAATCGCGTGTGATTGGTGGAAATGGCCCTACACGCAGAAGTGACAAAGCGTGTGATTGGTGGAAATGGCCCTACACGCAGAAGTGACAAAGCGTGTGATTGGTGGAAATGGCCCTACACGCAGAAGTGACAAAGCGTGTAATTGGTGGAAATGGCCCTACACGCAGAAGTGACAAAGCATGTAATTGGTGGAAATGGCCCTAGCGCGTACACGCCGCGTAAGTGACGCTGGACGTGTGGGCCTGTATAAAAGGTACGTGTAGAACACATTTTCCTTGTACGTGCTTTTCGTGGAGAGCGAGTGGGTGAATTCTGTACTTCTTGTCGTTTCACACGCGATTTACTTCACGGCGTTTCAAGTTCGTATTCCCTGTTACCTCTGACAGCTTTTTCTCTTTTTTCGCTTTTACTGGTTTACCTGGGCCTGTTCCCTCAAACAGTGTTCCCTTCTACTGTTGTCCTGTCTCCTCAGACAGCGTACAAATCTTCTTTTGGCGGGGGTGTTGGCAACCAAACGTGCTCCTTTTACACGCTCGTTTACCAGGCAGACGGTGAGTCACGCACGTATCTAACATCTGTGCTTGCCCCGTGTGTAGCCTACCCCTTCAGAGGTCATTCTAGGCTGCGTGTGACACGCATACGTTCATTCTTGTGTTACTGGGTGCCACAGTGTAGTGCAGGTTTTTCTCTCTGCACACGTGGTCTAGGAGGGGTTGCGTGCACGTCATCTCCCTTTTTTGGGGCTCCTGTGTGTAGCGTGACCCGTCATCTTTCCCCAGGGGTTACAATCAGCCTTGCAAGAGCACTAGGGTACAATTACCATCTGGTACCCAACCCCTTTGACCCCCAATTGCCCAGGACAATAGTTTACAGCCACTCCCATACGCACATTTACATCAGTGCCATGGCTGGGAGGCGAGGATTCCGTAAGGGTGGCAAAGGTGGAAGAGCCACAAGTGGTGGCCGTGGTGGATCCGGTAGGGGACGTGGTCGTTACTTGCAGGGTGAGCCTGTTCCCCCATGTGTGGAGGACCAGTCAAGGGCACCCATAATCCCCTCCCCCCCCTCCCGTTGAGGCTGATGTGGCTGACACCATCCATGCTCAGCCCTTGTTGGACCAGCCCATTGTGGCACCAGATCTGGCTGACTCCATGGCTGACTTCCAGGTCAGCAGGCCTATGACACGTGCGCTGGTGCACGTTGATGTCACCATGCCACGTGCATCTGGGCCAGCAAGGTTATCTGCTGCACCAAGGAGGCAGGGCGGAGAGGCTGCAGGGGCAGCTGCGGCTCCATCCACCCCAGCCCTCACACACCCAGCCAGGACAGTGTCGGTCCTAGTCCATGCTGCTGACATTCCCCCTGACACCATCACACTAGAGCCAATGCCTGCACCAACTCCCATGCTGAGTGTGCAATCCCACACTCCTGATACAGAGTCCACCAGGGCTCCTGCCCCTAGTGTCCAGAGCGGCGCAGGACACTCAGGATCACCACCACCTTCCAAGCGGAAGAGGAAGAGTGCTCGTCCGGCACAGGCTGATGCCCCAGACACGGCTACACAGTCCGGCCCGTCCAGGAAGCCCAGCTTCACGGATGACGAACTGAATGCACTTGTCGAGTATATGTCCGGACATGACAACGAGATGGTCATTGTTGCAGGATCCAAGACCACACCTGCACAACGCCAGGCACACTGGCAGACCGTTGCGGACATCGTAAGTGCCCTTGGAATCGTGAGGCGCACAGCCAATGATTGCTATAAGCGCTGGAATGACCTAAAGCGCAGGGCAAAGAGTAAGCTGGCCTCAAGTCATGCCGCAACTCTAGTGACTGGAGGTGGGTCTCCAGTAGTAGACATGGAACTCACTCCACATGAGTCAGTCGCTGGGACCTACGTCACGGAGGAACAGATCCAAGGCGTGGGAGATCTGGCTGATTACGAGGCATTGTCCGGTGAGTGCACATGCATGTGTGTGTCATCCATGTGCATGGTGTGTGTGTGAGGGCTTCTGTTTGTGTGCCAGGTGAGAGTGTGTGCGCCTGAGTCGTGTGGGTCAGCCATGTGCTTCATGCAATACTTCCTGCGCAGCTGCATTTGGCCATAGCAGTATTCCTTCTGCCAACAGTAGACATCTAGCCCAACTGCACGCCAGTTGCCCTTGAAGTGTCACCTTGCCACAACATAGTTGCTTATTTTTCACTGTTCATTCAGTCAGATTGTTTGCTTCCCCCACTTTTACTAGGCATGTCGCTGTCCACTAGTCACATGTCTGACATGGCTATGGTAAAGTGGAGTGACTTTGTTACCTGGATATCATTTGTACACACATGTCCCTGTGCAATTGGACCATTTCAGACTGGCAGCTCCAGGTGAAAAATCTGACCTGTTAGAATTAGTAAAGCGATTACATGCGGGAACTGGACTGAATGAATAGGTGCTGCCCTCCTCTCCATCTTCACTCAATAGCAATGGTACATGCCATCTGTGTGATGGCATGTGTGTTTCACCTGGCAATCACAGGCCAATGTGTGATGCCACTGCCAGGCAGCATGCAGAAAATGTGTTCATCTTCCATCTTGGTGTCATCAGTGTGTGCCATTTGCCTGCACTTCATACGCAGGGAGGGTTTTAGTCATGTGGGACATGTGTCAATCAAGTACTGGTTCTCTTGCTTCTCAGCCCTCATTGTGTGCCATGGTGCTAATGCCTGTTTCCATTTCTTTGTTTTCATGTCTTTGCAGGGGAAGACGCACCTGATACTGCTGGGGTTGTGGAGATGGTGCAGACCCAGGAGGGGTCCGAGGGCCGACCAACCACCAGTGAGGGACGTGGTGTGGTGGTGGGGGAGAACCCACAAGTGCTGCAGGTCGTGCTCTCAAGGGGTGTCTCTGGCTGCACCTCCCCCAAGCTGTACTCAGGTGTTGATTCGGATGAGACCTACGTGCCGTCGCAGGTGAGTGTTCCAGGGAGGGATTCTGTTCTGTCTCACCCACCTGCACCAGGGTCAGAACCCTCCATGGGGATGTCAGTGTTGGCAGCTACGCCTTTGGTGGTTACGGATGCAGGGTCACACTCCGCGACATCTGATCCTGTTCCTGGGCCAGCAGATCAGAGGGGGAATGCAGTCCTGCAGCCTCAGGCAGTGCCGGCACAGCAAGGCGCAGTTCGCCTTGCCCCAGACAGGTGTGGTGCCCGCCGACGTGGTGGCCGTACGGCACCTGGCAATACCGCATGGGAGCAATCCATTTACGGTATGGCAACCTAACAGGCTGCATCATCCGAGATGATGGCTCAGGCCATGGATAGGGTGGCCACTTCCATTGTCCCCCCAGAAAGGCTGATGGAGCGACTAGAGCAGGCAACCGACTCCATCTGCCAGTCACACAGGGAGGACATGTTGGGGTCCAACAGGGACAGGCGGGCGGCACTGGCGACTCTGCAGGAGGCCATCTCCATTGAGTCCCAGGGCCACAGGGAAGCCCTGAGGCAGGAGCTCCTTCACCTCAGGACGACTCTTGTTGAGCTTGAGGCTTCAACACACCAAAGGACAGAACAGCAGCTGGAGCGTCTCACCCGTACGCTCTCAGCTGAGATGCAGGCAACGAGGGCGGAGGTCCGGACATCCCGTGAGTTGTTGCATGGGGACCTCCGCACACTCATCCTCCAGAACCAGACCTACCACACCCGCATGCTTGCAGCCATGGAGGAGCAGACTAGGGCCTTGCGTGGGCTGCCTCCCATAGTGCAACCACCTCCGGATGCAGCTGCACAGGGTGATAATAGCGACAGCAGTGATACTCCCACAACAGGGTAGCCGTGTGGGCCATGAGCCAATGGAGGTGTTTTATTTTCCCAGGATCCACGCAGGTGGGTTCTGGTGTGCATCCTGTCCTCGGACCTCCTGGGTGGCCTCCCCAACCCCCCCGGGCCCATCCATGGCCATTTTTGATTGTTTCTTATTTTTATTTTTATTTTTATTTATTTTATTCCCTATTTTTTTGGGACGATTTGTTGGCTTCCGTGGTTCCTGTGGGCATACGCTGCATTGTGGCTGGGCACATGCAGGCTTGTAATGTATTTGGTTCAGATGCTTGGGTTTGAGTCACAGACACCCCTCCTGCTTCCCGTTTCCATGGGCTTGCAAAGGGTGTGCCCAAGTGACAGTGAATTACACAGTGACGTTGGACTCCCATGAGCTGTGTGGGCAGTCTGTAGTCAATACTGTGTATACATTCCTAGTGCATATTGCTGTTGTGTTGTACACTGCATGTTGCATTGATGTGTAACTCATCTTCTGTGTCTACCTCCCAATTTGCAGGTCCCTTCCTCATGTCTACACAAAGACCTCTAGTCTGGAGATGGGGTCCATGTTGGCAGCAGTGCACCTACAACTCTACATGGCGCCAACACTGCACAGTTGGTAGTGGTGGGAGTGCAGGCATTTCCAGGTGGTGAGACTACTAATATGTAACATTTGTGATGTCATGTTAATGGTAGTACGTGCTCAAGTATGTTGTTGGTCCGGCATTGCTGTGAGCATTTCAGGTGTTGCAGGTTTCTAATAGGGACACTGTACATAGTGACACTAGTGTCATGTTGTGGGGATTACTTTGTTTACCTGCAAATAGCATGACATGGCACGGTGTGTTGTGTGGCGGTGCTGGGGTTGGGTTGGCTGACATGGCACTGTCCTCTTGTTGCATTTTGCAAGTGGGTATTCATTTTAGCTGCTTGAATGTGTAACTTCACAAAACTGCATTGGTGGTGTCTGTGTGGGTAGGGATGCACACATTGTGACACTTCCAGGTGAACAATCTCAGGCTGATATGGTATTCACGGTTCATTCTCCAGACATTCAGGATCAGTGTCAGGTTGAGTCATCATTGATTGTCAGATGGAATGTGCCAGGGCAGTGTGCACTCCACAGGGGTGTGATTTCTATGTGAAGTAATTAGCCAGTAGCTGTGTACGGGCTGCCTCCCCCCGTTCCCTTTCCCCTCCCATGCGCAGCGGCTGTGCATGTGGTTGGGGATGTGGGGCCACCACCATGTCCACGGCCAGGCCCCGGCGTGTTGCAACGTTGTGCAGGACACATGCTGCCACTATGATCCTCAACACTACTGGGGGAGCGTATAACAGCTGGCCGCCAGAACGGTCAAGGGAGCGAAAGCGTGACTTTAGCACTCCGAATGTGCACTCCACTATGCCCCGGGTCGTAATGTGGGCTGTGTTATATCTTACCTCGGGTGGCGTGGTGGGGTTCCGAATTGGCGTCATCATGTGGGGGCTGAGAGGGTAGGCACTGTCCCCTGTGGAGGTGGTGATTGGTATCATTGGTGGGGTTGTGACCTTGCTCAGTATCCAACATGCATGCATGTGCAGTGGCATACATACTCACCAAGCAGCCATCTATCGCCATGCCGCCCAGCTTCTACGTCCCGGCTTAGGGTGGACATTCGGTAAATGAAGCTGTCGTTAGCATAGTTGGCATATACTGAGGTGATGATTCCCCTGGCATTACATGCTACCTGCACGTTGATGGAATGCCAGTGCTTGCGGTTCCTATAGATGTGCTCAGATGCCCTGGGGGGACGTAGAGCCACATGGGTGCAGTCGATGGCACCTAGCACTTTGGGGAATCGTGCCACACCGTAAAAATCCAGGGCGGCAGCATGCCTTTCTGCAGGTGTTCTGGGCAGGTATATGTGCCTGCGGACTGATGGGCGTGCAGTGATGATGTTCAAGACCTGGTGTAGGCAGCGTGACTGGGTGGCCTGTGACACCCCACCCACTATGGCACTTGTCCGCTGAAATGATCCAGTGGCTAAGAAGTGCAGTAAATTGAGGACCTTCTCCAGGGGGCTGAGTGCTTGGGAGCACAGGGTGGGTGATGTGAGGTCATCCTCCCACTCACTCACCAGGTCCAGTATTATGTGTGGTGGAAACCTGTACCTCCCATACACCTGGTCATCAGGCATCCCGAAAAGGCTGGTTCTGGGTGTGAATATTCTGGCCCTGACTATCCTCCTCCTCCTCCTTTGGTAGCCCACTGCCACTGCTGCTAGGAACGGTATGTTCATCCTGGCGTCTGAGCTTGTTATTGTTAAAGTGCGCAAATTTATGCTTTGCGCGTGTTCTAGGCGAGCGTGTGACCCGCGCACCCCTGGAATCCAGTTCCCAGTCCAATAGCGTGTGGAAATTCCCACGCACCACGGGATACAGGTGCGCTGACGTACTTGCGTGTGTAAGTGCCCGCGCACCCATGAAATACACGTACATAGGCCAATCGCGTGTACACGCACTTTTGTCCAATTACACGCGATGACACGCTGACGTGCAGTATTTCCACGTGTGCTCCGTCATCACGTGCTGAGTGGGGAACACCCGTGCGGGTCACGTCACAGACGCGCTTACGCGCTGAGGGACTCTGGTCCAATAGAATTACGTATGCGTGCTGACGCGCTTACGCGCTAAGGGCCTTTCCTCGCATTTCACGCTGACGTGCAGGATTTTCACGTGCCAAATCACTCCGTATCAAGCTGGCCACGCGAAAACACACGGAAGACCACGCTCCTGCCCAGAAGGCTGAGTTACTGCCCCCCAGTGCCCCGAGCAGCCTCCCACGTGCCATCTGCTGCTGCCTGCCTGCCTGCCTGCCTGCCTGCTGCCACCGTGCCCTGCCATTTGGTGCCTGCACATCAGCCATCTGCAGGGGTCCAGTTGCTGTGTCCACCCCTGCTGGAACTGAAGACTCCCGACTGGGATTACATCGCTCCACAGCCCAGCCCCAGGACCCAGTTGCCCACCCACACCTGCCTCTGGGGTTGCCATGTCGGGCACTTCCACATCTGGCACCAGTGGCAACCCCAGGCCAGAGGGGCAGAGGGGCACCAGCTTCACTGCCATCGAAGTTGGTGTCCTGGTGAAGCATGTCCTGGGGCAGTATGATGCCCTCTTTGGATCGTCCCGCGCCAGCAAGGAAGGACGGGAGAGGATCTGGGCCGACTGTGTGGTTGCCATCAACGCGGAGGGGGTGGCAACCCGCAACGTCCTGAAGATCAGGAAGCGCTGGGAGGACTTGAGGTCCAGGACCCTTGTGAAGGCCCGGCGCCTCGTGGAGGGGGGCCGGGGCCGCATGAGTTCCATCCAGATGAGGGTCCTGGAACGCGTAGGCCCAGCGCTCCACGCCCAGATCCTTGAGAGGGAGGCCCGTCTGGAGTTGAGCGGTAAGTGTCCAAGCATTACTGTGTGAGACAGGGCATGTTGCGGTGTGCTGGTTCTATGATACTTGCCTGTATGTGTGCCATAGGCCATGTATGCATGTATGTGTGCAGGGACATCATGGTAATGCATGTGTGACCAGTGATGTGTGACCCACATGGTTGTTGCATGTGTTCAAATGCTGCATGGGGAGCCCTATGCAGATTTTGAACATGAGAGCATGCCAGTCTCTGTACCTGGACATGGGTGGGGGTGAGGGATGGGTGCTGATGCCAGGTACATATATGGTAGCCATGTCTGTGTGCCTGACCTGCGTGTCTGTGACTTGTGCATGCCATGGATGCATGACACATGTGTGTGACAATGCACAGATTCAGTGAAGCAGCCAAATTACCCTTGTATCCGCTGTGTTTGGTGTGTTTGGGGCCAGATGGATGTGACTGAGGTGAAGTGTGTGCATGTGATAGGCATGAGCCATGATGCATGTGAGTTACATATCATTGAATGTTTCAAGAGTCCATTGGACCTGCATGGAAATGTCCATGGCATGCACCATGCCTGTTACTGTGTGTGTTTTGCCTGGACTGACCCATGTGTTGTGGAGGGACATGATGGAAGTGTACTTTGACAGTGGTGCTCATCTGCTATTGCTTCCTGTCTAGGGGACCATTGTACAGTGCCCTGATGCTTGTGTTCTTTGTCTCCCTCTACGCAGCGGCTAGTGAAGAAGAGGGCGGAGACGGCACTGTGGAGCAAGGCGGCGGGGATGCCCCCACGGCTGCAGCGGAAGGGGTGGGTGAGCCCCCACAGGGGCCTGCTATGGTGGGAGACGGTGAGGAGCCATCCAGGTTGGTGGTTTGCACAGAGGAGGAGGAGGCCGCCACTGGGGCACACATGGGGCCTGGTGGGGGCATCCCTGCTGGTGCAAGTGGTGCAGTCCAGGGCCAGGGGCAGGAGGCAGCACAGGTCACCGTGGAGGGGCCTGTGCATGTCGCTGTCCCTGACCCTGTGAGTGCACCACCATGCACCAGCAGGGATGCCCCGTCCCAGGCCCGTCCGCAGGTAGAGGGGATGTCCATGTCACCTGACTCCCCTCCACCTGCGGACGTGGGAACCCCTGGCCGTGTGGAGAAGGTCCTGATTGGGGTCGCGATGCGCACGGCTGTGATTCGTGATGCCGTGCGTGCTTCCCAGGAGGAGCACGCACGTCATCACGAAGAGCACTGTGCCGACGTGGCCCAATTGGGATCGTCCATGTTCGGGGGTTTCCTGCATGTGTCGGCCAATCTGGCGGCCCTCTCCTCCTCTGTGGAGACTATACGCCAGTCGTTCTCCTTGCCGTCTTCCGGCCCAGATGCCACCAGGGCCCCCTGTGGACCTGCCCCGACCAATGCAGCCAGCTCGGTGGGGATCCCATCCCTGCCACAGTTGGGAGTCGGAGGTCCAGCAGGGGTGGACAACACAGCAACTGCACCCCAGCAGATGGAAGATGTGACAGCATCATCGGGCAGGGCACGTGCACGACGGCGTCGGTGGTTTCCATCAGCCTGGATGCCGTCGTGCTGGCAGAGGCAGTGGCGTCGGAGGCAGCAGCAGGCTCGACGTGGGAGGCATCATGGCTCGGGGCCATCAAGATCAGAGGGGCAGGCATCGGCCGGAGGGCAGGGCAACCCTGGGATGGTGGTGTCTTCCGTGTGGGAGCAGTTGGTCCAGCGGATAGGTGCGGAGCGGCAGCGGGCGGAAGAGGAGCGGCTCACCATGGTCAGGGCGGAGTTCTCCATGCGTCGGGCGTTGAGGCGGGCTGAGTGCCTCGAGGAAACTCGCAGGGAGTTTGAGCTGGACATGGGGTTATCCCTGCGAGACCTCGGGGCCAGGACAGAGTCCCGCCTCCAGGACATCGACATGGAGTTCGATGATGCCCTGGCCAGCAACATCACCGAGTGAGCCGCAGGACTTGCCCGCTGCCTTTGTATATAGTTATTTAGTTAGTTAGTGTTAGGTTTCCTTTATTCATTTTTATTTTTTTGGACCGCTCGGACAATGGCCACTTTTTTGTATATATTATTTTCATTAGGTAGTAGTAGGTTTCATTTATGGTGTTGGGCTCATGGACCCTGGAATATTCGTGTATATAGTTTGCTTTTTGAAGAAACATTTTTTTTTATTAATTATTGTGTTCACCATGAGGAAATGTTTTTTCATTATTTTCCTTCCACATGATATTGCTTTGGACAACATTTGTTTTTGGATTACTTTGATTTTTTATTTTTACATTTGTTCTCGGACATGGACCATTTATTTTGTTATCCCCATTGTTGTATGTTTGATTTGTTTACTTATTTTTCATCTTTAATAAATGTTTTTTTAACTTTCACTTTTGGTATTTTCTCATTGGTTTCATACATGTCATGATATGGGTTTTGACATTCACTTGCACCCATTGTGTATGTTTGTGTGACGGACATGTGTTCATTTACAGACTTGCCATTGGGGTTGTATCATGTAATTGCATTCACTATGTGGGTGGATGCAATCCTTGCCTGGGTGTTTGTGCTGGGTATGCTGCCCATTACTGCCATGATTGAGTATCGTCAGGACCTGGGGGCAGGGGGACATGTGTGGGTGCCTGGTGGAGGCTGCCCCTGCACTGCTGGGGGGTGGGGGTGGTGGGAGACATGAGTGGGGGCCTGGTGGAGGCTGCCCCTGCACTGCTGGGGGGTGGGGGTGGTGGGAGACATGAGTGGGGGCCTGGTGGAGGGTGCCCCTGCACTGCTGGGGGGTGGGGGTGATAGGGGACATGAGTGGGGGCTTGGTGGAGGGTGCCCCTGCACTGCTGGGGGGTGGGGGTGGTGGGAGACATGGATGGGGGCCTGGTGGAGGGTGCCCCTGGTGGCGGGGGGGTGGGGGTGATAGGGGACATGAGTGGGGGCCTGGTGGAGGCTGCCCCTGCACTGCTGGGGGGTGGGGGTGGTGGGAGACATGAGTGGGGGCCTGGTGGAGGGTGCCCCTGGTGGCTGGGGGGTGGGGGTGGTGGGAGACATGGGTGGGAGCCTGGTGGAGGGTGCCCCTGGTGGCGGGGGGGTGGGGGTGATAGGGGACATGAGTGGGGGCCTGGTGGAGGGTGCCCCTGCACTGCTGGGGGGTGGGGGTGGTGGGAGACATGGATGGGGGCCTGGTGGAGGGTGCCCCTGGTGCCGGGGGGGTGGGGGTGATAGGGGACATGAGTGGGGGCCTGGTGGAGGGTGCCCCTGCACTGCTGGGGGGTGGGGGTGGTGGGAGACATGGATGGGGGCCTGGTGGAGGGTGCCCCTGGTGGCGGGGGGTGGGGGTGATAGGGGACATGAGTGGGGGCCTGGTGGAGGCTGCCCCTGCACTGCTGGGGGGTGGGGGTGGTGGGAGACATGGGTGGGGGCCTGGTGGAGGGTGCCCCTGCACTGCTGGGGGGTGGGGGTGGTGGGAGACATGAGTGGGGGCCTGGTGGAGGGTGCCCCTGCACTGCTGGGGGGTGGGGGTGATAGGGGACATGAGTGGGGGCTTGGTGGAGGGTGCCCCTGCACTGCTGGGGGGTGGGGGTGGTGGGAGACATGGATGGGGGCCTGGTGGAGGGTGCCCCTGGTGGCGGGGGGGTGGGGGTGATAGGGGACATGAGTGGGGGCCTGGTGGAGGCTGCCCCTGCACTGCTGGGGGGTGGGGGTGGTGGGAGATATGAGTGGGGGCCTGGTGGAGGGTGCCCCTGGTGGCTGGGGGGTGGGGGTGGTGGGAGACATGGGTGGGAGCCTGGTGGAGGGTGCCCCTGGTGGCGGGGGGGTGGGGGTGATAGGGGACATGAGTGGGGGCCTGGTGGAGGGTGCCCCTGCACTGCTGGGGGGTGGGGGTGGTGGGAGACATGGATGGGGGCCTGGTGGAGGGTGCCCCTGGTGGCGGGGGGGTGGGGGTGATAGGGGACATGAGTGGGGGCCTGGTGGAGGGTGCCCCTGCACTGCTGGGGGGTGGGGGTGGTGGGAGACATGGATGGGGGCCTGGTGGAGGGTGCCCCTGGTGGCGGGGGGGTGGGGGTGATAGGGGACATGAGTGGGGGCCTGGTGGAGGCTGCCCCTGCACTGCTGGGGGGTGGGGGTGGTGGGAGACATGGGTGGGGGCCTGGTGGAGGGTGCCCCTGGATGCTGGGGGGTGGGGGTGGTGGGAGACATGAGTGGGGGCCTGGTGGAGTGTTAGGGAGAATTCTCTGTTTAGGCTGAATTTCCTAACCTAGTGAGTCCCCCAGCAGCTTTGCTGGATTTCTGGAGTTTGTTTTTCCCATCCTGCCAAGAGTGTGACCCCTTTTCCTCTCACTCTTGGACATGTATGTGTGTAATTCCTTTGAGATGTCAATGTGTTCGATGGGCTATGGGGTCTTTTACTCCATAGGGTCTCATAAGTTTTTCTATGTGTGTCACTCTGCACCCTACGTGTCGTGAAACGGGGGCGCCCTAGCAGGTCCCCCCACCATAGACTCCATACCCGGGGACTGACTACTGTCTCCCCGGGCATGTAAAGTCACCATTGGCTTTACTAGACCTAAATTTGCTAACAGAACTAGTACCAACCATCTTATTGTGGACGTGCTAGTAGGGGTAATACGATTACTCCTGGATCTGTTACTCGAGGGGGCACTGTCCCGTCCCTCCTCGTCGAGTTTTGGCTGGTGGCAGTGGAAACTACTTGTTATGTTCGACCCCGAGCATAACCCTATGGGATCCGTCCCATTGTTGAAGATTGATACTGTTTTTCGTTAATCTCCAACGTACCACCGATCTACTTATCTTAAATAGGTTTATCGAGTGGTATTTTCTGCCAGAACTCGGGTTGTAAAATGGCGTCTGTGTTTTTCTCTGTGACTCCTAAACCAAAGGTTGAGCCCTTTGTTCCACTTTTGGCGGGCCTCTGGACAGAGACCCGCGAAGGTGGCGCCATTCTGTCTGGGTTACCTCAGGGGTGTGGGAGGGGGTTTAGACACCCTGGACCGAGTTGCCTTGCCAACTCAGGTCGCACTCTGAAGTGATTGGCCCAGGTGGTGAGCCTTCCCGCTCACCACTTAGCATGTGTTGATTGACAAGCTAGGCTGAATGAATGGGGGACGTCTGCATAAAAGCAGGGCCTTTGGGACTGGATCTTCAGGAAGTCGCCACTGGACCTAAAGAGTCCGACGAGGGTAACGCTGAATCGACCTGCACGACGACACCTCCGGTGGAGCCCTGCGGAATCGTCTCACAATCTCCCGACGACAGAAGAGATCTCCCTGCCGGAGAGGCTCTTTCCCTGGCTGGTGGGAACAACCAGTCTTCTTCTTCTTTGTGCTTTTTGGTCGCCCAGGACGCAGTGGTCGAATTGCCCGTGCAGAGCACCCGGCAACCGGATAGCCACTACTCCTGCACCGTGATCGAAAGGTGGCGCCTTGTGACGGAGCACTCCGCGGCTGGTTTCTTCCCTGGTGGTGCACCGGACATCTTCTCTTCGACGACGAGAGCATCTCTTCTCTTGGCCAAGACCCGTCGTGCATCCACCACCAGGAACAACTGCCCCCGTCGGAGCTGTCTTCCACAACAAGGTACCGTAACCGCCTGGCTTCCCTTTTCGATCGGTTCGTGTGAGGTATCTGATTCCTCCCCGTCCGTTGGGTTGCCTCCAAGCTTTATTCACTCTTTGTTCTGAACCGGTTCAACCTGACGCTAACCAATTTGCTAAACAAGACTTGAATGCATCATCCGTAGAGACTTTCCAGGACATTGTGCCTTGCCTCTCACCGAGTGGGCCTGGCCGCCGAACTGTATGATCTAGTGTGATTAATGCTTTCTTGCCTTGCATTTTTACCCGAGTCAGTACGAACCGTGTTGACTTCATTACCTGCCTTTCTCTTCTCTCCCTTCCTCACTAAATATTCAAGTGTCATCTGGGTTGAGGTATACACCTCTGTCTGAAAATAAGTGGTGCCGTAGAACCTAGAGTTGTCGATAGTGTTTCGGGGGATTGAGCTTTATTCCATTCTGCAGAGTAATTGTATTTTGAATTATTTGCCGTGATTCGCTTTAGTATTTTTCGTAGACGTTCTGTTATCAATAAATAACTTACTATCTTTATACTAAAGCCTGGTTGCGTGTTTACTCGTTTTGCTGCGAAGAATTACCCTATATTGTATGCTCCCTATACTGACCAACTTTTCTTGAGAGAAGTCTGACTGCTCAGCCACAGCTACCAATTGAATCTGTGTGGTACAGACTGCTACCAAGTGGGTTCATCGCAACACCTGTAGTCCTAAATCTTTTGCAGTGGTCCCAGAGGGAACTGCACAGGTTTCCGCCTAACACTGGTGTACAGCGGTGGGATTAGTATCGAGGATACAGTTTAGAGTGTTTTTCGACGCTGTAGGACGACTAACCACAAAACGTTACAAAAGCAACTTTCAAAAAACATGTCTACAATGGAAATTTACAGCCAAGAGTCTTTGTCGGATAAAAATACTGAGAGTCTGCAAGCTCTCTGTAGACAAGAGAATCTTCCTGTAAAAGGCAAGAAGTTAGAACTGATAGAGAGATTGCTGGCGAACCAAAGTCTGGGTACTGGTTCAGAGGAACCAAACCCTCCAGCAACTGTAGATAACAGTAATGGTGTTGATCTGAATCGTAATTCTGATGATAGCGATGAAGAGGCTGACGAGGACGGCGAGGCTAGCGAAACTGTCTCCCCCGCTCCTCTACCTGCCTTACCAACTGTGCCTACGGGGCCCATACCAGGTCCCACAAGTAACCCTGCTTATTTTGAACTTGAAAAAATGAAGCTCGAATTAGAATATAAACGGTTCTTGGCTCAAGCTGAACGAAACCAAGAGCTCGAGTTCAGACGAATGAATGCCCAGGCTGAGCAGAAACAAGCTGAGTTAAGACTCAGGGAAATAGAGCTTAATCATGAGTTACAAATGAAAAAGTTGTCTATGGAAAATGCTTCTCTCTCCTCTGGTTCCTCTAGGAGCTCCAGTCCCAAAAGACCCCGGATGCCGAAGGAATTAGTGGGTATGTACGAACCGAGATTGGATGTGTTGGATTGGTTGAAACTGTTTGAATACAATCATGGGCTCCAGGACATCACCGGGAATGCTTTGCTTCCCTGGTTGTTCTCTAGGCTTCCTCCTGTTGCGACTGATAATGGAATGGAATTGGGGGAGGTGGATAAGACGGATTACGAAAGTGTGAAACTAGCTTTGATAGCTAGATTCGGGAAGACCCCTTCCCAGTATCTTAAGAGGTTTAGAACCCTCAAAAAGCATGATGGTACCCCTTGGGCTACCTGGGTGAGTGAAGGGTTGAAAAACTTAGAGGGATGGATTAAGGGTTACAAAGTTGACACTTACGAGGGTATGCGAAATCTTTTTATGTTGGAGTCAATTTATGATGCCTGTTCTCCTGAGCTCAGACAGCACTTGGCTGATTCGAAGGAATTAGATTCCAGGGCTCTAGCTAAGGCTGCTGACTTGTGGGTTGCCAACAGGGCTACTCACAAGGATTCTGGGGCAACTCAGAAAAAGGACGAGGGGAAACAGCCTAAAAAAGACTCAAAAGAGAATTTGAATAACTCACATTCCAAAGAGGGCCCCAAACAAAACCAGAAGGGTAAGCCACCGGGAAAACCACAGCAGAATAGTGTGTCTTCTGGTGCCAAACCGGAAGGAGGTCAGAACAAGCCACCATTCCAGAAAGCATTCGGGAAATGCTTTGTTTGTGGCTCGACTGATCACGTGAAAGGAGATCCCAGATGTAAGGGTAAACCTTCAGGGGTCCAGCTTGTCTCCTTAGCCTTCGCTCCAGAGGAGGAAGTCCAAATGGCAAGTGGAAACTTTCTACTGCTAGCTGACGAACCCATTGGAGTCTCAGCCAGCGTTTCTTTAGTATCTCTGGGGTTGTGGGAACAACAGAATTTAGATGTCTATAATTCTATCCCCGATAATACTAAAGAGTATTATAAGGACAGTGTCCAGGTGAATGGTCAGGAGACGCCTGCCATTAGGGACACTGGGGCCAGCATAACTGTGGTGGATAAATCGTTTTTTCAGGCTGAGGATGTTGCTAAGGCACCCAAACGCCTCACCAAGTTAGCTGGAGGGCCTGTGCAGATGCTTCCCCAATTACCAGTTCTCATCCAGTGTAACGACATGACTGTAAAGATACCTGTCAGCATACAGAGTGAGGTACCAGGACGCGTACTGTTGGGTAACGATTTGAAAACTCTCGGAGTTGTATTGCATACTCCCAGACCTCCTAGTAAACGGTTACAGGAGCTAACCAGACCTGCAAGAGAGAGGACCCTGCGCGGTACTCTCGGGGAGTTGATGAAGAAAGAAATCACTCCTGCTCCATTGGAAATGGCGGCCGCTGTCTCTAGGAACACAGAAGTAAAAGGGAAACCTAAAACTTCTAAACCGAAACCAACAGCCCACATTCCGATGCAGCCGACACGGACTTCCCCGCGGTTGTCCAACGTCACACCCGTAACTCCACCTCCAGCTGAGGCTGAGGGGGAAGTACAACCCTGTATGGTAGAATTAGACTCTGAAGAAGAGCTAATGGAAGGCCAGGAACTCATTGGAGATCTGGATCCTGTTGACCATCCTGAGCTGCAGTCGTTACTGGCAGAAGGTGGACCCAGCAGGGCAGACTTCAGTAAGGGACAGAGAGAATGTCCAACTCTGGAAGGTCTTCGCCGTCAGGCAGAAACTCAGGCTGAAGGGCAAGAGCCTGGGAAACATAGGTTGCACTGGGAAGATGGCCTCTTCTATAGTGAACCAACCGAGTCTGCACCTGGAGACTACAAACGCCTTGTAGTACCCCAAGAGAACAGACCACAGTTCTTGCAGTTAGCCCACGAGATTCCTTTGGCTGGTCACTTGAGTTTCAAGAAGACTAAGGAAAGGCTCTCACTCTACTTCTATTGGCCAAAAATGGGGGCCGAAGTAGAAAAACACTGCAGAAGCTGCCATACCTGCCAAATCTCTGGTAAGGTTGGGTCCAAGAATGTGGCACCCTTAGTGCCTCTTCCCGTTGTGGGAGTCCCATTTGAGAGAGTAGGGATTGATATCGTTGGTCCCCTTGATCCTCCAACCTCCTCAGGCAGCAGGTTTATACTTGTTGTAGTAGACCATGCTACTAGGTATCCTGAGGCAATTCCTATGAGGACTGTTACAGCTCCGGCTGTGGCTAAGGCCCTCCTTGGTATTTTTACTAGGGTCGGATTTCCTAAGGAAGTTATCTCTGACAGGGGGTCAAATTTTATGTCCCACTACATGAAAGCCATGTGGAAAACCTGCGGGGTAACTTACAAGTTCTCAACGGCTTACCACCCACAAACCAATGGGTTGGTAGAACGGTTCAACCGAACCATGAAGAGCATGATAGGTGCTCTAGAAGAACCCCTTAAGCGTAAGTGGGACCTTCTATTGCCATGCCTTCTTTTTGCTTATAGAGAAGTCCCTCAGGAGGGAGTAGGCTACTCTCCCTTCGAACTACTCTATGGTCATCCCGTCAGAGGTCCGTTGGCCCTGATTAAGGAGGGGTTGGAGAGTGCTCCTTCCCCCAAGCCAGTCAGAGTGACTGACTACGTGATAGGTCTCCGGAGGAGAATGTCGCACCTGATGACAGAAGCAAGCGATAACTTGAAAGCTGGACAAGCATTGGTCAAGCACTGGCACAATCAAAAGGCTAACATGGTTGAGTTCGCTCAAAACCAGCTTGTTCTTGTTATGATCCCCACAAGGCAGAGGGCCTTGCAAGATAAATGGATGGGACCCTACCGAGTAGTGGGTAAGCTCGGTGAGGTTAACTATCTGGTGGACTTGGGCAACCCCAAGGAGGCTCCGACAGTCTTTCACACCAACCGACTTAAAGCGTATGTCTCACGACCTGATGTAGGAGCGTTGCTTCTAGCATCGGCCGAGGAAGAAGAAGAGAGTGAAGCTCTTCCGGATCTCCTCAGAGGCTTACCTTTAGATGAAAACATTGAAGGAGTAAATCTCTCCTCCAATCTGACACCCGAGCAACAAGAAGAGTGCAAGTCTATGTTGAATCAGTTTGCCTCTCTGTTCTCGCTCTCACCAGGCTTGACCCCTTGGGGCCAGCACGAGATACTCACTGGTGACTGTCTGCCTGTCAAAAGCAGAGGATATCGCATGTCAGAAAATGTAAGAACCCACATCAAAGGTGAGGTCAGCAAGATGCTTGATCTCGGGGTAATAGAGCCCTCGACTAGTCCATGGTCTAGCCCAGTTGTGTTAGTACCAAAGGCCGGATCTAAAGAACTTAGATTCTGCGTGGATTATAGAGCTCTTAACGCAGTCACCACGACTGATGCCCACCCTTTGCCAAGAACAGATGAGTTGGTGGATAAACTTGGCGCCGCCAAGTTCCTCAGCACATTTGACTTGACGTCAGGCTATTGGCAAATAGCCCTGACCAACCATGCCAAGGAGAAAACTGCATTTTCTACCCCCGTTGGTTTATACCAGTTTACGGTAATGCCTTTCGGACTAAAAAATGCACCTGCTACGTTTCAACGGATGGTAAACCAGGTTCTAACCGGGATGGAGGACTTCTGCATGGCATACTTAGATGACATAGCAGTGTTCAGCAATTCCTGGGACGAACATGTAACCCACCTGAGAGATGTTTTGCAGGCTCTTAGACGAGCCAATCTGACCATAAAGGCGAGTAAATGCCAAATTGGACAGAGTAAGGTAGTCTACCTTGGGCATGAGGTAGGCGGTGGCGAAATAAGGCCTTTGCTCAGTAAGATTGAAGCTCTGCAAAATTGGACAACACCGACTACTCAGACTCAGGTGAGAGCCTTCCTAGGCCTCACCGGGTATTACAGGAATTTCATAGAGAACTATGGGACCATAGCTTCTCCACTGAATGTCATCTCCTCGCCCAAATTCCCTAAAAAGGTTAAACGGAACGAGGAGTGCAATCAGGCTTTTGAAAACCTGAAAAAGGCTCTTTGCCAAGCCCCAGTACTCAGAGCTCCTGATTACCACCAACACTTCATTGTGCAGACAGACGCTTCCAATGTAGGGATAGGTGCCGTACTCAGTCAACTGGATGGGAAAGGTAGGGAGCACCCCGTTTGCTACATCAGCCGCAAGCTGAAGGATCCTGAAACAAGGTGGGCAACAATCGAAAGAGAATGCTTTGCTATCGTGTGGGCTCTGAAGAAGTTTAGACCGTACTTGTATGGTTCTACTTTTATTATTCAGACTGACCACCAACCCTTGAGATGGTTAATGCAAATGAAAGGGGAAAACCCAAAACTACTGAGATGGTCGATCTGCCTGCAAGGGTTCGATTTCACCATTGAGCACAGGTCAGGGTGTCACCACCAAAATGCTGATGGTCTCTCTAGGATGTATATCATCGACTAGAGGTATGAGATTCATCCAGGAGTGGATTAAAATCCTCCTGTCCCTTAGTCTGGGGGGGGCGAGTGTTAGGGAGAATTCTCTGTTTAGGCTGAATTTCCTAACCTAGTGAGTCCCCCAGCAGCTTTGCTGGATTTCTGGAGTTTGTTTTCCCATCCTGCCAAGAGTGTGACCCTTTTCCTCTCACTCTTGGACATGTATGTGTGTAATTCCTTTGAGATGTCAATGTGTTTGATGGGCTATGGGGTCTTTTACTCCATAGGGTCTCATAGGTTTTTCTATGTGTGTCACTCTGCACCCTACATGTCGTGACACGGGGGCGCCCTAGCAGGTCCCCCCACCATAGACTCCATACCCGGGGACTGACTACTGTCTCCCCGGGCATGTAAAGTCACCATTGGCTTTACTAGACCTAAATTTGCTAACAGAACTAGTACCAACCATCTTATTGTGGACGTGCTAGTAGGGGTAATACGATTACTCCTGGATCTGTTACTCGAGGGGGCACTGTCCCGTCCCTCCTCGTCGAGTTTTGGCTGGTGGCAGTGGAAACTACTTGTTATGTTCGACCCCGAGCATAACCCTATGGGATCCGTCCCATTGTTGAAGATTGATACTGTTTTTCGTTAATCTCCAACGTACCACCGATCTACTTATCTTAAATAGGTTTATCGAGTGGTATTTTCTGCCAGAACTCGGGTTGTAAAATGGCGTCTGTGTTTTTCTCTGTGACTCCTAAACCAAAGGTTGAGCCCTTTGTTCCACTTTTGGCGGGCCTCTGGACAGAGACCCGCGAAGGTGGCGCCATTCTGTCTGGGTTACCTCAGGGGTGTGGGAGGGGGTTTAGACACCCTGGACCGAGTTGCCTTGCCAACTCAGGTCGCACTCTGAAGTGATTGGCCCAGGTGGTGAGCCTTCCCGCTCACCACTTAGCATGTGTTGATTGACAAGCTAGGCTGAATGAATGGGGGACGTCTGCATAAAAGCAGGGCCTTTGGGACTGGATCTTCAGGAAGTCGCCACTGGACCTAAAGAATCCGACGAGGGTAACGCTGAATCGACCTGCACGACGACACCTCCGGTGGAGCCCTGCGGAATCGTCTCACAATCTCCCGACGACAGAAGAGATCTCCCTGCCGGAGAGGCTCTTTCCCTGGCTGGTGGGAACAACCAGTCTTCTTCTTCTTTGTGCTTTTTGGTCGCCCAGGACGCAGTGGTCGAATTGCCCGTGCAGAGCACCCGGCAACCGGATAGCCACTACTCCTGCACCGTGATCGAAAGGTGGCGCCTTGTGACGGAGCACTCCGCGGCTGGTTTCTTCCCTGGTGGTGCACCGGACATCTTCTCTTCGACGACGAGAGCATCTCTTCTCTTGGCCAAGACCCGTCGTGCATCCACCACCAGGAACAACTGCCCCCGTCGGAGCTGTCTTCCACAACAAGGTACCGTAACCGCCTGGCTTCCCTTTTCGATCGGTTCGTGTGAGGTATCTGATTCCTCCCCGTTCCGTTGGGTTGCCTCCAAGCTTTATTCACTCTTTGTTCTGAACCGGTTCAACCTGACGCTAACCAATTTGCTAAACAAGACTTGAATGCATCATCCGTAGAGACTCTCCAGGACATCGTGCCTTGCCTCTCACCGAGTGGGCCTGGCCGCCGAACTGTATGATCTAGTGTGATTAATGCTTTCTTGCCTTGCATTTTTACCCGAGTCAGTACGAACCGTGTTGACTTCATTACCTGCCTTTCTCTTCTCTCCCTTCCTCACTAAATATTCGAGTGTCATCTGGGTTGAGGTATACACCTCTGTCTGAAAATAAGTGGTGCCGTAGAACCTAGAGTTGTCGATAGTGTGTTTCGGGGGATTGAGCTTTATTCCATTCTGCAGAGTAATTGTATTTTGAATTATTTGCCGTGATTCGCTTTAGTATTTTTCGTAGACGTTCTGTTATCAATAAATAACTTACTATCTTTATACTAAAGCCTGGTTGCGTGTTTACTCGTTTTGCTGCGAAGAATTACCCTATATTGTATGCTCCCTATACTGACCAACTTTTCTTGAGAGAAGTCTGACTGCTCAGCCACAGCTACCAATTGAATCTGTGTGGTACAGACTGCTACCAAGTGGGTTCATCGCAACACCTGTAGTCCTAAATCTTTTGCAGTGGTCCCAGAGGGAACTGCACAGGTTTCCGCCTAACATGGAGGGTGCCCCTGGTGGCTGGGGGGTGGGGGTGGTGGGAGACATGGGTGGGAGCCTGGTGGAGGGTGCCCCTGGATGCTGGGGGGTGGGGGTGGTGGGAGACATGGGTGGCGGCCTGGTGGAGGGTGCCCCTGGTGGCTGGGGGGTGGGGGTGATAGGGGACATGAGTGGGGGCCTGGTGGAGGGTGCCCCTGCACTGCTGGGGGGTGGGGGTGATAGGGGACATGGGTGGGGGCCTGGTGGAGGGTGCCCCTGCACTGCTGGGGGGTGGGGGTGGTGGGAGACATGGATGGGGGCCTGGTGGAGGGTGCCCCTGGTGGCGGGGGGGTGGGGGTGATAGGGGACATGAGTGGGGGCCTGGTGGAGGCTGCCCCTGCACTGCTGGGGGGTGGGGGTGGTGGGAGACATGAGTGGGGGCCTGGTGGAGGGTGCCCCTGCACTGCTGGGGGGTGGGGGTGATAGGGGACATGAGTGGGGGCCTGGTGGAGGGTGCCCCTGCACTGCTGGGGGGTGGGGGTGGTGGGAGACATGGATGGGGGCCTGGTGGAGGGTGCCCCTGGTGGCGGGGGGTGGGGGTGATAGGGGCATGAGTGGGGGCCTGGTGGAGGCTGCCCCTGCACTGCTGGGGGGTGGGGGTGGTGGGAGACATGGGTGGGGGCCTGGTGGAGGGTGCCCCTGCACTGCTGGGGGGTGGGGGTGGTGGGAGACATGGATGGGGGCCTGGTGGAGGGTGCCCCTGGTGGCTGGGGGGTGGGGGTGGTGGGAGACATGGATGGGGGCCTTGTGAAGGGTGCCCCTGGTGGCTGGGGGGTGGGGGTGGTGGGAGACATGGGTGGGAGCCTGGTGGAGGGTGCCCCTGGATGCTGGGGGGTGGGGGTGGTGGGAGACATGGGTGGCGGCCTGGTGGAGGGTGCCCCTGGTGGCTGGGGGGTGGGGGTGATAGGGGACATGAGTGGGGGCCTGGTGGAGGGTGCCCCTGCACTGCTGGGGGGTGGGGGTGGTGGGAGACATGGATGGGGGCCTGGTGGAGGGTGCCCCTGGTGGCTGGGGGGTGGGGGTGGTGGGAGACATGGGTTGGACATGGATGGGGGCCTGCTGGCAGGTGCCCCACAGTGCTGGGGGGTGGGGGTGGTGGGAGACATGGGTGGGGGCCTGGTGGAGGATGCCCCTGCACTGCTGGGGGGTGGGGGTGGTGGGTGACATGGGTGGGGGCCTGGTGGAGGCTGCCCCAGGTGGCTGGGGGGTGGGGGTGGTGGGAGACATGGGTGGGGGCCTGGTGGAGGGTGCCCCTGGTGGCTGGTGGGTGGGGGTGGTGGGAGACATGGGTTGGACATGGGTGGGGGCCTGCTGGCAGGTGCCCCACAGTGCTGGGGGGTGGGGGTGGTGGGAGACATGGGTGGGGGCCTGGTGGAGGCTGCCCCTGGTGGCTGGGGGGTGGGGGTGGTGGGAGACATGGGTGGGGGCCTGGTGGAGGATGCCCCTGCACTGCTGGGGGGTGGGGGTGGTGGGTGACATGGGTGGGGGCCTGGTGGAGGCTGCCCCTGGTGGCTGGGGGGTAGGGGTGGTGGGAGACATGGGTGGGGGCCTGGTGGAGGATGCCCGTGGTGGCTGGGGGGTGGGGGTGGTGGGAGACATGGGTGGGGGCCTGGTGGAGGATGCCCCTGCACTGCTGGGGGGTGGGGGGGGGTGACATGGGTGGGGGCCTGGTGGAGGCTGCCCCTGGTGCCTGGGGGGTGGGGGTGGTGGGAGACATGGGTGGGGGCCTGGTGGAGGGTGCCCCTGGTGGCTGGTGGGTGGGGGTGGTGGGAGACATGGGTTGGACATGGGTGGGGGCCTGCTGGCAGGTGCCCCACAGTGCTGGGGGGTGGGGGTGGTGGGAGACATGGGTGGGGGCCTGGTGGAGGCTGCCCCTGGTGGCTGGGGGGTAGGGGTGGTGGGAGACATGGGTGGGGGCCTGGTGGAGGATGCCCCTGGTGGCTGGGGGGTGGGGGTGGTGGGAGACATGGGTGGGGGCCTGGTGGAGGATGCCCCTGCACTGCTGGGGGGTGGGGGTGATAGGGGACATGGGTGGGGGCCTGGTGGAGGGTGCCCCTGCACTGCTGGGGGGTGGGGGTGGTGGGAGACATGGATGGGGGCCTGGTGGAGGGTGCCCCTGCACTGCTGGGGGGTGGGGGTGGTGGGAGACATGGATGGGGGCCTGGTGGAGGGTGCCCCTGGTGGCGGGGGGTGGGGGTGATAGGGGCATGAGTGGGGGCCTGGTGGAGGCTGCCCCTGCACTGCTGGGGGGTGGGGGTGGTGGGAGACATGGGTGGGGGCCTGGTGGAGGGTGCCCCTGCACTGCTGGGGGGTGGGGGTGGTGGGAGACATGGATGGGGGCCTGGTGGAGGGTGCCCCTGGTGGCTGGGGGGTGGGGGTGGTGGGAGACATGGATGGGGGCCTTGTGAAGGGTGCCCCTGGTGGCTGGGGGGTGGGGGTGGTGGGAGACATGGGTGGGAGCCTGGTGGAGGGTGCCCCTGGATGCTGGGGGGTGGGGGTGGTGGGAGACATGGGTGGCGGCCTGGTGGAGGGTGCCCCTGGTGGCTGGGGGGTGGGGGTGATAGGGGACATGAGTGGGGGCCTGGTGGAGGGTGCCCCTGCACTGCTGGGGGGTGGGGGTGGTGGGAGACATGGATGGGGGCCTGGTGGAGGGTGCCCCTGGTGGCTGGGGGGTGGGGGTGGTGGGAGACATGGGTTGGACATGGATGGGGGCCTGCTGGCAGGTGCCCCACAGTGCTGGGGGGTGGGGGTGGTGGGAGACATGGGTGGGGGCCTGGTGGAGGATGCCCCTGCACTGCTGGGGGGTGGGGGTGGTGGGTGACATGGGTGGGGGCCTGGTGGAGGCTGCCCCAGGTGGCTGGGGGGTGGGGGTGGTGGGAGACATGGGTGGGGGCCTGGTGGAGGGTGCCCCTGGTGGCTGGTGGGTGGGGGTGGTGGGAGACATGGGTTGGACATGGGTGGGGGCCTGCTGGCAGGTGCCCCACAGTGCTGGGGGGTGGGGGTGGTGGGAGACATGGGTGGGGGCCTGGTGGAGGCTGCCCCTGGTGGCTGGGGGGTGGGGGTGGTGGGAGACATGGGTGGGGGCCTGGTGGAGGATGCCCCTGCACTGCTGGGGGGTGGGGGTGGTGGGTGACATGGGTGGGGGCCTGGTGGAGGCTGCCCCTGGTGGCTGGGGGGTAGGGGTGGTGGGAGACATGGGTGGGGGCCTGGTGGAGGATGCCCGTGGTGGCTGGGGGGTGGGGGTGGTGGGAGACATGGGTGGGGGCCTGGTGGAGGATGCCCCTGCACTGCTGGGGGGTGGGGGGGGGTGACATGGGTGGGGGCCTGGTGGAGGCTGCCCCTGGTGCCTGGGGGGTGGGGGTGGTGGGAGACATGGGTGGGGGCCTGGTGGAGGGTGCCCCTGGTGGCTGGTGGGTGGGGGTGGTGGGAGACATGGGTTGGACATGGGTGGGGGCCTGCTGGCAGGTGCCCCACAGTGCTGGGGGGTGGGGGTGGTGGGAGACATGGGTGGGGGCCTGGTGGAGGCTGCCCCTGGTGGCTGGGGGGTAGGGGTGGTGGGAGACATGGGTGGGGGCCTGGTGGAGGATGCCCCTGGTGGCTGGGGGGTGGGGGTGGTGGGAGACATGGGTGGGGGCCTGGTGGAGGATGCCCCTGCACTGCTGGGGGGTGGGGGGGTGGGTGACATGGGTGGGGGCCTGGTGGAGGCTGCCCCTGGTGCCTGGGGGGTGGGGGTGGTGGGAGACATGGGTGGGGGCCTGGTGGAGGGTGCCCCTGGTGGCTGGTGGGTGGGGGTGGTGGGAGACATGGGTTGGACATGGGTGGGGGCCTGCTGGCAGGTGCCCCACAGTGCTGGGGGGTGGGGGTGGTGGGAGACATGGGTGGGGGCCTGGTGGAGGCTGCCCCTTGTGGCTGGGGGGTGGGGGTGGTGGGAGACATGGGTGGGGGCCTGGTGGAGGGTGCCCCTGGTGGCTGGTGGGTGGGGGTGGTGGGAGACATGGGTTGGACATGGGTGGGGGCCTGCTGGCAGGTGCCCCACAGTGCTGGGGGGTGGGGGTGGTGGGAGACATGGGTGGGGGCCTGGTGGAGGCTGCCCCTGGTGGCTGGGGGGTGGGGGTGGTGTGAGACATGGGTTGGACATGGGTGGGGGCCTGCTGGCAGGTGCCCCACAGTGCTGGGGGGTGGGGGTGGTGGGAGACATGGGTGGGGGCCTGGTGGAGGCTGCCCCTGGTGGCTGGGGGGTGGGGGTGGTGGGAGACATGGGTGGGGGCCTGGTGGAGGATGCCCCTGCACTGCTGGGGGGTGGGGGTGGTGGGTGACATGGGTGGGGGCCTGGTGGAGGCTGCCCCTGGTGGCTGGGGGGTGGGGGTGGTGGGAGACATGGGTTGGACATGGGTGGGGGCCTGCTGGCCGGTGCCCCACAGTGCTGGGGGGTGGGGGTGGTGGGACCATGGGTGGGGGCCTGGTGGAGGATGCCCCTGCACTGCTGGGGGGTGGGGGTGGTGGGTGACATGGGTGGGGGCCTGGTGGAGGCTGCCCCTGGTGGCTGGGGGGTGGGGGTGGTGGGAGACATGGGTTGGACATGGGTGGGGGCCTGCTGGCAGGTGCCCCACAGTGCTGGGGGGTGGGGGTGGTGGGAGACATGGGTGGGGGCCTGGTGGAGGCTGCCCCTGGTGGCTGGGGGGTGGGGGTGGTGGGAGACATGGGTGGGGGCCTGGTGGACGATGCCCCTGCACTGCTGGGGGGTGGGGGTGGTGGGAGACTTGGGTGGGGGCCTGGTGGAGGATGCCCCTGCACTGCTGGGGGGTGGGGGTGGTGGGTGACATGGGTGGGGGCCTGGTGGAGGGTGCCCCTGGTGGCTGGGGGGTGGGGGTGGTGGGTGACATGGGTGGGGGCCTGGTGGAGGGTGCCCCTGGTGGCTGGGGTGTGGGGTGGTGGGTGACATGAGCAGGTGTGCAGGGTAGTCCCCTGTGGTGTGTGCTGCCTGCAGGGGCCGTGGAGGGTGTACAGGTAATACCTGGGAGCACACAGCCAAATCGCGTGTGGAACTTCCCGCGCACCCCTGCAATCCACGTACCCTGCCTAATCGCGTGTGGAACTTCCCGCGCACCCCTGAAATCCACGTACCCGGGCAAATCGCGTGTGGAACTTCCCGCGCACCCCTGAAATCCACGTACCCGGCCAAATCGCGTGTGTAACTTCCCGCGCACCCCTGAAATCCACATACCCTGACAAATCGCGTGTGGTACTTCCCGCGCACCCCTGAAATCCACGTACACGGCCAAATCGCGTGTGGAACTTCCCACGCACCCCTGAAATCCACGTACCCTGCCTAATCGCGTGTGGAACTTCCCGCGCACCCCTGCAATCCACGTACCCTGACTAATCGCGTGTGGAACTTCCCGCGCACCCCTGAAATCCACGTACCCGGCCAAATCGCGTGTGGAACTTCCCGCGCACCCCTGAAATCCACGTACCCAGCCAAATCGCGTGTGTAACTTCCCGCGCACCCCTGAAATCCACGTACCCTGACAAATCGCGTGTGGTACTTCCCGCGCACCCCTGAAATCCACGTACACGGCCAAATCGCGTGTGGAACTTCCCGCGCACCCCTGCAATCCACGTACCCTGCCTAATCGCGTGTGGAACTTCCCGCGCACCCCTGAAATCCACGTACCCTGACTAATCGCGTGTGGAACTTCCTGCGCACCCCTGAAATCCACGTACCCGGCCAAATCGCGTGTGGAACTTCCCGCGCACCCCTGAAATCCACGTACCCTGCCTAATCGCGTGTGGAACTTCCCGAGCCCCCCTGCAATCCACGTACCCTGACTAATCGCGTGTGGAACTTTCCGCGCACCCCTGAAATCCACGTACCCGGCCAAATCGCGTGTGGAACTTCCCGCGCACCCCTGAAATCCACGTACCCTGCCTAATCGCGTGTGGAACTTCCCGCGCACCCCTGAAATCCACATACCCGGCCATATCGCGTGTGGAACTTCCCGCGCACCCCTGAAATCCACGTACCCGGCCAATTCGCGTGTGAGACTTCCCACGCACCCCGGTATACACGCACACGTTTTTTTTCTGTCAGCGCGTGTCTGTGTTTGTGGGTACCCCTTTGCACGTCATTTGTCCTGGAGGGCCACAGTATTGGGCATTCATCATGGCTGTATATAGGTGCTATTTGTTGGCGCACCTTTTGGCGCACATTTCTTACAGGCGCAGAGACGCTACCGCCTGCTTTCTTGTGGCGGTCGTGTTTGTGCCTGTGCGCTAGTTTGAGCGTGCGCTTTTTTGCCCTATTCTATTCCATGAATACGTGTTGTAGGCGAGCGTGTGGGCGTTCCGCGCACTTGTACCCTGTGCTTCCCCCGTGACGCCCACATTTTGGCAAGTTGTTCCCCATTCCGAGTGGTACGCCCCGTGTTCCGCCTACTTTTGTTGTGTGCGCCGCGCTATGTGCGATTTTCGCTCTGGCCTGTGCGATTTTCGCTGTGACCTGGCGCACGCTGTTTGATGGCCTGTGCGCCAACGTGCGCCGCGCACTTTTTTATCGCACATCCGCTGGTTTTCTCGCGCACGGACTTCCATGAATCGATGTGCGCTGCTTTTCGTGCGATTTTCGCACTTGCACTGCGATTTTCGCTATTCCACTGCGAATCGCACGTTTTTGACCACTTGCGCCGCGCTAATTATTCCATGAATCGGCCTGTATGTCTTTTGGGATTCGATTTTTTATTTTCAGACAAATGACCCAAATTCGATTCAGAATGTATATCAGTGGCAAACCAGCACATATTGTAAACTTAGTCTGATTAATTATACTACTAAATAATTATTGGCTAAAAAGCCAAATTATTGACGCATTTGTACAAATGTAAGTAATATGAGTTAAGTGTATCTAACTTCAAGCAAGGCACTGGAGACTGACCATGCTGGTAGACTTGTTGTCTCTGAATGTAACTGGGTGGGATGGATTGAGCATCACTGCATGTTCTTGAATGAATCTCTCCTAAACATTGGCAATGACTTTGGGACGGCTGGGAGGAAGCCTCCACTGTCCCTGCATATGAATGAAACAATGAGCAGCGGTTGGAGTACAATCACTCTAAAGGTGCAAGTGCACAATTATTAATCCCAATGTGATTTGCGTTTCATGGTACGGTATGATTTGTGGCAAGATCTCCTGACAAGACTGATAAGCACAGTGATAATGACCTCTTTCGGTATGTCAGATCCACACACAGTGACAGTATCTATGAGTCAATACACTGCCACCCTATGCTGCTGACAATAAGTAATCATATTGCACAGTAACTGGAAAAACTAAATTTGACTCTGATACAATAATGAAACTATAATGGGCTAGGTTAAATAAGGCAGCAATCTTCTTTGTTGGCAAGATTTAGGAAAGAGTTAGCCAAATAACAAGAAAAAGCCACAAAGTGGATGATCGCCTGTTTGCTTGTACCTCATTGAGCGGGGTAGAGACTTTGTATTCCAATTCTATCTCCTCCTTTTGAACCAGCTGCTCAGCACCCTGACGCGTTCCCAGCTCACTACCCTGTCCAAGACTAAAACCTTCAAACAAAGCATCCTTCCCAACAATTGCCACATGAGAGAACATGCTCCAAACTTGGGTGAACATGATGGTGAATCGGAGTGACTAATTGGATACCATTCCCATGCTCTACCAACTTCCACTGTCTCTCAGGATACCATTAATATTAACTGTGCTGAATTTATTCTGGAGAGATGGTAGGGAAACAGGTGGTGACCAGGCAGGCAAGGAGGGAGCGGAAAGGGAAAGATCATTTCAAGAAACTTGACCCCCTTAAATAGAGTTGGTTACCCCCAGAACCCTGAATACATCAATAATAATCAGTTGAAAAAGACACTATTATTCGCATAAGAGTTTATATTCAGATAATATCTGCATTCAGTCATGATATGTAAAAATACAACATTGCCCTAAGCTAAATAATCATCTATCCACTTAAGGAAACTTATTTGAAAATCATTATTCCCCAAAAAGTATGCCATTTTGAGAGCACATACCAATTTTGAAAATCCTCAAGGTGCCTCCACATGCAGCAATAAGGCCCAACACATTTTGGTCAACCAGCCCATCTTTCGGAGACAATTACTATAACTAGAAGTAAGATTTAATATGCTGCAGTCACAATTAGATGTATACAAGTGAGCTTAACATAATGACCTATAAATAAAAAGCAGAGCGATTTAAGTAATCACCAGGTTATGACTGTAAACGTATCTTTTAAACATGGTACTTCCATGAAATACAATAATATAAAGGATAGAGGCCCAACGGGAGGCAACACTCTGTTCTAACTTAAGAAAAAAACATAAAAAGAAAAAACACCATAGGAGAAAAGCATAAGAAAAAAAGGAAAAATAAAGAATAAAAGTGAGATACCAAATCGAAGAGATAAATAAAGTAAATAAAAACATAACAGTAAAGTATCTGATTACGAATGATCACATGTGTTAACATGAGATTTCAGTTGAAAAAGCCAGGAAACTTCCAACAATTTGTGAACATAGCAAAATATAATCTCCAAAATGCAGTAATTTAAATTAATAACCTAGCTGGAAAAAAAGCTGGAGAACAGAAATCAAAATGCGCTCAAACAATAAAAAAAGGACTAAATAAGTAAAACAGGAACACCTAGTAAAACATCTGAAAAAATATAGAAAAATACAAAAGTAAAAATCAAATTAAAGTTTCATTAATGCCATCAGGATGGCATGATGAACCCGTGATGACACCATTGTGCTGATACCACTTGGGCATATGCTGGCACTTGCGAAGAATGATTGGATGTGAGAGCATGGACCTCCTCTGAGTTCCTTCCATGCAAAGGATCCCCCCACCCTGGTGGATTGCCATTGGGTGAAAGGGATCAAAGGTAATATTTCAGTTCAGTAGAGTGGGACATCCTGCATTTTGTAAACATACCTGGACTCCTGGAGCTCAGTGTCACCAGTGCTTCCACATGATATCCTGAATAAGTAAGCCCAGCAAATAAGCCTCAGACCCATCATCAGTGGATGTGGGTGCTGCTGGTGGTGGAGAACAAGACCAGTAACAGACAATATCCTGCCCTACTGTTTTCTCCCAGCTCATCATCAGTAGCAACACCAGGCCACTTCTCTACCCCTTGTGTCAAATAGATAGTGTGCTTATCCTCCTCTGCAAGCCTCCCTCTATCCCTAGCAGTTTTATGTGCTATTGAATCTTGGTGTTTAAAAAGGTCACTACTCTGCAGCCACAAGAATATGACACTTGTGTTGCGTACTTAGTTACAGACATGGGAGCACTCTGCAGCCTCAAAATGTATACCTTTTTGCTTTGGTGAGAAGCTATAATGTTGTCTTGTCACAACAAAAGGACTCACTCAGATACAGACAATGAGTATAATGTTTACTGCCTCCTGAGAATGTTAAGACATTTTTTCTGCAACTAGTTCACAAACTTGCAGACAGTAAATATAATCGGCTGCCTCCAAACCAATTGAACATGTTTTCTTCACTGGCAAGAAGTATTTTTTCTCACCACAAAAAGATAGTGCACTGACCTATAGCAATTGATATAATCTCCTCCTGCCTCCAAAGATTTGTAAGATGTTTGTCTCAACAGAAAGTTATACTAAATTACAGACACTAAATTACAGACTCTAAATACACTCCTCTGCCCCCAAAGAGTTATGATTTTGCCAGGTGAAAATGAGATGGTGCCCTCAGTTACAGTCACTGTTTGAAATCTCCTGCCTGACAATTATGGGATGTCACATGCATTAATGTCATGCAAGGTGGTCACTGGAATTTCAATAGTCAAACAGATAGCCTAGCCTATCTGCCTCTCCTTCTACATAATCCTATTTAAATGTTCAACCGCCCCCTGAATTATGCCCTATATGAATTTTTTTTACTGATCTCTGAACTTAATCCTAGTGTAATTTTCTTACTCTCCCTCGACTAAGGTCTAATCCCAAATTGCTATAGTAACCTGGTGTGTCTGTTCTTGCCAAGAAAGACTGATCCCAAAATCGAGTGACACATGTCGAGCAACACATTCTATTCTCCCACCATGGCTTTTCTACATCTACCTTGCCCCCCTAGACCGTTTGATCTTTGCCTTCTCTCCTACCTTCCAGTATTATGCAATATGCACCTCTCCTTGAAGCTTCCCTCATCTGCCTTCCCTCTTCCTCTCACATGTCTGACTGTCTGTCTGCTATTCAGACATCGAACACTGCTAACAATCTCTGCCTTAATGCCAGTAAGACTAAGATCCTTCTCATTGGGACTCCAGCTTCCTCCTCTCCCCCTACACTCTGGCCACCCTCCATGGGCTCCCTCCTCACACCCTCCTGTGTGGCAAAAAACATTTGTGTCATCTTCGACCCCTCTCTATCCTTCTCCCCTCACATCACGACCTTGCCAAGAAAGCTCAATTTCAGCTTCACCTCCTCAGAGGCATTCTTCCTTTCCTCCCCTTCCCCCAGAAACTCAATGTCTCCAGAGCTCTGGTCCTCTCCAGGCTGGACTACTGTAACAGGCTCTTCCTCAATGTACCCAATCCTCCCTTCGTCCCCCTCAACTAATCCAGAATAGGACTGCAAGACTTATCCTTGGCCTCAAGCCCAGGGACACCATCTCTCCAGCCCTAAAATCTCTCAACTATCCTACGTTTGCTGCAATGATCAAGTTAAAAACCCTCTGCATCACCCACAAGGCTTTCTGTGGCCTGGGACCCTGCTACATCCAACTCTCTCTCCCTAAATACCTTCCTGCTAGAGCCCTTCAGTCTTCTAGCTCCAACTCTCTGCAGATGAAATGCTTCTCCAATCAGAGAGCGGGGGATAGATATCTCTCCTCCACAGGTGCCTCCCCCTGGAATGGCCTCTCTGCCCCTCACAGACTTGATCTGGATCTCCATAAATTCTGGAAGCTTCTCAAGAGCTTTCTTTTCTCTTCCTCCTTCACTCTCCACTCCACTGCTGATTCCTCCCCCCTCTGCTTCTTAACTGGCTGCCTGGTTCCCTCAGATTCTTACAGTGCACCAGGCCCTCCCTTACCAGTGTACCCCTGCACTTGGTCTCCCCTCACTCCCCCCAACCTGCACTTGCCCTTCTGGGCTCCCTCCCCTTCATTAGCCTGGCTGCGCCTGCACCCCCATAGCCCTTCCAGCCTGTTCCTCGCACTTATCATCTGGACCTTTTGCCCCTGCACTCTCTTCTCCCTGGTCACTGTCCAACTGTCTTCCCCTGGCACTCACGTAACCCTCTGACACGTCACCTGCCTCCCCGCCCCCTGCACTTCTATTGCTGCAGTTGTACAATCTGAATGTCATAAGGCCTAGTAGGACCGTTTCAGTTTCGTCATCCCTGCCCCCCCTGTCTTGTTGCGCCTTGATACATGTGTATAGGTGCATTATAAAAAAAAGCAATAAATAAAATAAACATGTCTCGTTGATTTTAGCCCAAACTACCCAAAATATTTTGCCCATCCCACAAATGGCCTTCACATAAAGCTTGATTTTACAGAGATGGCCAATATTCTAGCGGTTTTTTTCTTCAAATATGGCACATTAAGTACGCATTAAGTTCACCCAGGCTTCCAGTCAGTCCACATAATATATGCACATTTCACAAACCTCTCAGCCTAAAGTCAGACAACGTTAATTTAAAGGGCAGGCAACCCTGGTAAAACACAGTGGATGAGATATAATGCCTCTTTCACAAAGCGTTTTTAAATTGAAAAAAACGGTTTGCAAATCAGTCCCACACTCTCATCCCAATGCACTCAAAATGATTGACATATTTTTGCACTCCAACCCACAATAAAAAGGCATCCATTAGAAAATCTGCACTTTTAGACATAGTGAACATTGTTACAAGCCAGGCAATCTAAAACATCTAAACCTTACAAATACAAACTAAACTATTAAATGGATTGGATATCTCCTTATGTTTTGGTATTGTGATGTATACTGCGCACGGCTGCCACTTTCTTGGTCTCCAGGTGCTCTAGATCTGAAAAGGAAGTAGGGCTGAGTGTGCTTAGTTAGTGGGATAGAAACGGAAAGTGCCAGAGAGCTTTGATGTGCAATTGGTAGCTTCACTTTGGAAAAAACTGTCACTGTGTGCTGGTTTTGTTTGTAGTAGATAGGGGTTAGGTGGTGTTTGTTGTGTGTCTATGAGTGTGTATGGTAGGATTTGTGTGTAATTGATTTAGTTTTCTGTTGTGCGTTGTGTTTAGTTAGGTGTTTCTGAGTGTGTTCATTTTGTGGTGGTTGTAGGTTTCTGCTGCAGTAGAGGTATGTGTGTGTTTTGTTTGGTGTTTGACGGTGAGTATGCAGGATATTGGAAAGTTTTTAGTAGGGTTAGTTAGTGATGTTAATAGTCTGTGCCCTTCTGTGTGTGGTTATGCTAGTCTGGTAGGGTTCATATTCTTCTATGATGGTATGTGTTAAAATGCTTTATTTTGTTGAGGCATCAAGGTTTGAGTTTGTTAGGTGTCGTTTGTGTTGGGTGTCTCTCTTCCCAACAGTGTTTCCTGTTAACCTTGGTGAGTTAAAGAGCCACGTTTGTAGCAATTTGATGAATTTTAAATGGATTGGAAATCTCCATCTATTCCCAAAATATCCACCCAAGAACCCACCCACAAGCCAAAATAGCCTTGGAAGTAATGGATATACGCCGTCGCAAAGTGGTGAACTAGCTTGAGATAGGCTGGAAAAAGCTGTCACATAGCACTGGGCATAGTGCTGTATTCATAGCATTGCATATACCAATTGAGCATACCCATGGAAAATGTTAAAATCTCTAGCAATGATAACAATTGTATGGCAATAAATTGCATTAGTATTTAGATCATGAAATGCCCTGTTTCTAATGTTGCTAGAGGTCATAATTTGTTCTGCTGTGAAATAGTTTGATAAGCACTAATGTGCTCTGTGACATAACCACATTATTTCTACAGTTCCTTGTCATAAATCTTATTATACGTTGCAGCGCAATATTAGACTAAACACTGTCAAAAGTCATAAAATCTATGAATGTCAATGAAGCCTATTCAAAACATGTACTTTCCTTCATGTACAAGAAAAGGTTTAGTTGTCTTGCTCGGAGTGTTTGAGAATGCAGATGCTCATAAATCGTCCACTCTTTAAAGGCTTGTGTATCCCTTGATGAATATATTTCAATAACACGTTGCACAGGAAGTGTTCTAAACGTTAAAAACTTAGCCTGACATTTCAGAATCTATTAGGTTTTACTAGTTGACTTAAAAGTTGTCGCATCGCATCATCTGTTTGTCAAATAATCTAGGTGTTATTATTTATTACTCTACATACCAGTACTTTGATGGTTCTTTTGATGTTAGCTATTAGCCGCAGCATTTCAAGCGGATACCAAAAAAAGTAGTTGTACTTTGAGGAGTTTTGTTTTCCGATTATGCGCCCAATTCATGGAATTTTTTGCACGGTTCAAAGTGACTTTGCACTGCTGAAAAGTGACTTTACACTGCCGCCAAAAACCCTGATTCATGGAACTGTGCAAAGTGTATTTTTGCAATGCAAAGCCAGTCCAAAGTCACTACAAAGTCATTTGTGCTGCACAAAATGACTTTGCACTGACTTTACACTGCAAAAATACACTTTGCACAGTTCCATGAATCAGGGTTTGTGACGGCATTGCAAAGTCACTTTTCAAAAGTGCAAAGTCACATTGAACCGTGCAAAGAATTCCATGAATCGAGCCCTTAGTGTGCAGACGTCTTTCAAAAAAATTATGCAGTGGGCAACAAAAGGGGCAAAAGGATTTTTGAGATTCACAAAATAAGTTTGTTACATTTTTCAAAAGTGAAAGATGAGCGTACCGTATGTTCCGGCGTATAAGACGACTGGGCATATAAGACTACCCCCAACTTTTCCAATTAAAATATAGAGTTTGGGATATACCCGCCCTATAAAAAACGACACCCGGCGTATTAGACGACCCCCAACTTTTGAGAAGATTTTCCTGGGCTAAAAAGTCGTCTTATACGCAGGAACATAAGGTAAGCATTATGTAAAGTCCTTTTTCGAGATGATGCAATAAAGGCTCAAAATGAATGGGCTGCTTTTATGCCTGGATGCTGAACGTTATGCAACTTGGACTGTCCTGAAATTCTACAGTTCTCAAGTATGAAAGGACAACAGGCGCCACCCACCCTTCTGACTGATGACCATGCTGGGCACACTTTGGTGGAGCAGGCAGCATCCATTGGTGAACTGATAGAGGGTTTCCTTCGAAAGGTGTTTTGGGCCTGCAAGATGCTACGAATTCAGTAGATGCCGTCCAGCCTACATTTAGCTCTTGAATCTTCCCGGCATAAAGGTGCTCCTTGGCCATGGTATAGTGGTCATTTTGGCTCCAGTGCCTTTAAATGGTGCCTCCCACCCAAATACTTTTGGAATCACACACTCCGAGTCACATACATTACAAGCATGTCTTAGAAGTGGATTATTTCAGGACCAGAAGCACCAAAACCCAAAGGCTACATTTTAACCCACAGTAGTGTACAACCAATGGATTCCGGAAGTGGGTCGTCCAGAAATATTTGAGTCTCCATGTGCAGAAACAAAGGTTTTCTTTGTGTCCTGATATCTGATCCTTATGGACAGGTTTCTTTAGGCCATCTACTTCAGTGAATGCCCTTTAACACTAACTGATGACCTCTGCTCTTTTGCTCCCTGTAGTGTACCTTCTATTGGATCTGATGCAGAAGTTGTAATGCGTGATACTACAGGAGTCTGGGATTTTTCACTTCACACCAATGGTCAATAATAACCAGAGACATTTTTGGAATGAACACTGAGAAACACACCTCTGGAGACATTGCCAAGTCTGAACATTATCGCCTCGAAAACAGAGCTTTGCCCAAGGAATTAGAACAATCAGACAGAGATTGTACTTCTTTTGCACACCTCTTTAAACTTCTTTTAACAATGTACAACCAGGGACGAAAAATTCAAAACCTTAAGTAGAACAACTAAAACAATACCCAGAAATGAGAGGCTCATTTTCACTAACTGATTCCCTCTAACTTTCCCCACTAACTAGCTCACACCTCCCTTATCTACTAACTTACACTTCTCTCTCAATCATACCTCGAATATGGCTGTGAACTGCCTGCAAATATATAGAATAAACCCACACTTCACCATCTAAACCTGGGTCACAGTGCTTTCTTCCAGATTCATTGCTCTCAAGCTCACCCCCTCTGGATGAAACACAAACTGGGGTACTTCTGGTCGGATGCATCAATGCCCCAAAATGCATATATGCATTTCACCCTATCCCATAGGAACCAACCTCCCAAAGCTTCAAATTCTCAAAAGTCTCTGTACCAGAGGTACAAATAATCATTGCCTCTCTTAAAACTTCAAAGTGCCAAGGAGATAGTTGCCCACCACAGATCAGCAAAGATGCAGCTAAAGACTCAGCCCCATTCATTACCAAATGAATCAATGTCTCTTTTACCTCAGGTATTGTACCTAGTAACCTAAAGGAATCCTGGGTATTACCACTCTTGAAAAAACAATCACTGGACCCTACCATTCCAACTAATTACAAGTCAATCACAGCAGTGCCATTCCTGTTGAAGATCTTGGACAGGGTCGCATATGTGCAAATCCAAGACTACTTAGAGGCAAACCAGCTTTTGGGGACTCCACAATCTGGCTTTAGACCTCAACACAGTACCGAAACGGCACTGATTGACTTAAAGAGACAGATTGACGAACTCAAAGATAAAGGTATAATTGCTCTTCTACTATTGTGGGACCTATTGGCCGCATTTGACCTGGTTGACCACAGAGTTCTCTGTAATCACCTTGCCACAGCAGCCCTTTTCTCTCAGAATGCAATCACATGGATTGAATCCTTCCTAAATGATAGGCTCATGCGAGTCTTCTCAAATTCGGCAGCGGCCGACCCAATCCCCATCACATGTGGAGTAACTCAGGGCTCCTGTGTGTCCCCGACAATGTACAACATCTTCACAAATCTGATATTCGATGATCTGGACCATCTGGGTGTCACTGACACAAATTACGCAGATGACACCCAGATCCTCCTCTCTCTAACAGGTGTCTACGACTCTGATGTACGGCTTGTGAACAAAATGTATCTGATCATTCAGGCATGGTTGGCCACCCATGGCCTCTGCCTGTATGACGATAAAACAAATCTCCTGATCTTAGGCTCCTCAGCCAAACTGAACAAATTTAACCCAAACTATGCCTCTTTCAATATAGATGGGAACAATATCTTAGTGGCCAAAGAGGTAAAAACACTTGGCTTTTTACCTCAACTCCACCTCAAACTTACACAAACAAGTTAACGCTACGGCTTTAGCTACTGCATATAACGGCAAACTGATTAGGGCTTGAAAACCATTGTTCTCCATGGAAAGTTGCCTCACGTTAGCCAGAGCACTCATCTTGTCCAAACTGGACTATTGTAATAGTCTCTATTTGGGTGCCAGTAAGTTTGTGCTCAATAAACTATACATTTTACAAGACAATGCACTTACAGCGGCGCAGAGTATCTCAAGGAGAGAGCATATCTCTTCTATACGAAGACAACACAATTGGCTCTCTATCAAGGAAAGAATTGAGCTAAAAACCCTGTCTCTTACATTCAAATTGTTAGGGATTTCAATCAGGCACACACCCAGATCTCGCCTAGCATGTAGTGAGCAATGAAACCCTTATTTATTTGATGTCTATAAGTTCAATATTCTGAATGATATACCACTCATATCACACCCATCTCAAAATACACCCCAGGTCACACTGAACCAGGAGTCAGGCTCGTTTGCAAAGGTAAATATTGATTTATTTATTTAATATTGAAATCACACATAACTTTATTTTATATATATATATATATATATATATATATATATATATGGGACAGCAATCACCAACAAGCGGTGACAACACAATTCAGAATATAAGTCAAGCAATTTAATTCACTTATAATGATGCAGAATAGAGCACCCAGGAAAAAGAACAGGTTTGGTTTGTGAACAGATAGCGTTTAGGTTAATATTCCCCCTGCAAAGTGGTTTAGACACAAATGAGCAATCCTACACAGATGTAAGTAATCAGCAGGTATTCAGGAATGAAAGACCATGTCTAGAGTTTAAATGCAATCTTCCCTCCCCCCAAACAAGAGAGAAAACCGTTAATGGAAAATGACACTTTTAAACTGACAAGTGAAAATTGCTTTTTATAATACTGCAAAAGGGTGCAAAAATGCTTAAATGGAGAAAATAATGAGGAAAGCAACACTAAACAGATCCTAACACACATGAGCTATAATATAAACAACAGTACACACTTTAGATCAGGATGGGATGTAAGAAGCACTTTGAAATGGGAAAAAGACATGTGTAAACTTTTTGAAAACTGCAAATTTGTGGCAAACTTTTACTATGCGTTTTTCGATCAAAACGGGTGAAATACACTGTTCTGATGCACTGAGAGTTGGAATTTCGTTTCTATCTTTAAAATTGATTAAGTTATAGAGGTTTTAGTAAGAGACGTTTTTGCAAAATAGGCGCGAAAATGGAAGAGGAATTTGGTTTTAAAATTGACAGGTAGGTTTTATTATACTATATTAATGACTATGAAAAATAGGAGGCCACACACGAATCTTCACAATTACGTGGGCATCACAACCATTCACCTGGTGGATACTCAATTTCTTTTTGGGATTTACTTTAGTTAATCAAAAATCACTAAAGAGTTATGGTTTTGAAACACAGATGAGAAAAATCAGCGCAAGAAGGATTCTGACAATACTAGGGTTCTCAATTTAAAGATGGGATGGGTTGCGATTGGGACAAAACAATGCAAATATATATGGGTCACTGTTCTTCCTATTAATAATTACAGTCCCTTGTAATTAAATTGGACCATCAGGTTCTGGTCATTGGATTGGGTCAGGTCTACCCGCAGCAGGGCACTTCTGGAGGGATTGGATCAGCGGCGCAGTTCTGGTCAATTTTGGACTGCACCTCAGACTGGATTTCGGATGGGCCCTTCTGGTCACTGGTCACGGCAGATTACAGGAAGTTTCAGCAGGCAAGTCTTAATGGTAGTGAGCCAAGTAGAATCAGAATTATTCTTTTAAGTTTTGTATGTTTGAAATCGGGTCTAGCTAGCAAGAGTTCAGCAATGCTAAAGTCTGGATTCTGCAAGGAAATCTGGATCTTCAAAGAAGTCTGGAGTAATCTACAAGATGACGAGTTTTGGAACAAGGTGCTGCGCGGAAATCTCGAGGTGTTCTAGAAGCAATGTGTCCTATGTGTTGTGAAGTTCCTATATTTATACTGTCAAATGACACCCCCCAGTTTTTTGGTGTGGGCACAATTTCAAAACACACCCCCATGGCTGCGAGTGGCTGCAGGCACATGCTTTGTTTTGGTTGTCAGTCAGAACAGAGCTGTCATTTTTACGATGGGATTTAGGAACTCCCACATTGATTTTTATCAAAACATAACTTTTGCACAAATGTACATTTCTAAAATGATGTATCCTAATAAAATTGGACACATACATTTCATATTTGATTGTCTATATTCACATTCATTCCCCATCTTTGTGAAAGCTGTCTTTGTCATTCTATGGATTTTAATCAATTTTAACCATAACAGTTTGGATTAATAATTTTTAATTCAGTACATCTCTGGGCGCTTATCAGTGGATCATGTTCATACAATCTTAGGTTTGCAACATTAATCGTTCAGCTACAATGATCATTTTTTCATAACTTTGGTTCCTTAAATGGTACAGTTTTCATCAATGTCTTCAAATCAAAAGCCTGAAATTAGGTTAATCTCTACCAATTTTCAGATGTATCCCTCTTTAGGTTGCCCAGTTAAAGAGTTTCAACTTTAATTACAAATAAGGATTTAACAAGTCCCAGCAGTTTTTTTTATTATATCTTTGTACCTCTCCTTCAAGGCAAAAGCTGTCCAGTCCATTGATCAGGGAGGTGTGTCCCCTTCCTGGAGAGGGAAGTATCCTGCCCCTCCCAGCAGAGGTCAATGCTGAGCCTGTCCTTTGTTCTTGGCTCAGCCAGAGACGAATGTCTGATGCTCTCTTTGTTGTCAATATGCGGGAACCTTTAGGCTTCCTGTTTTCAAGGGAGTGTCAAGCTGAGATGTGTTAAGTGACTTCAATTCAGCAATCCCACTAAGTCAGTGCCTCGTCTGGGACGCCCAAGGGAAGCCCTTATTTATATATTCTTATGACAAGTTATACTCTGGATGATAAACCCTTATATAACGCCCCTCTCTTTGAATCCCCCTGACCTCACTGAGCCAAGAAGTAGGTTTGTTTTGGAATTTAAAAGATTTATTGGAAAAATTAAACAATATATATATATCACACTTTTATAATAAATTAATATTTGATATCACACTTAAGAATATGACAGTGATCAACAATGGATAATATTACAATTGTACGCTTATTTAATTACTTAGGAGTTGGTATAGGAAGGAAAAGGTAACTGAGAATGCTTTTAGGGTTTCAAGGAAAAACAATGAAGGAAAGAAAATGCAGTACAGAAATAAACTGATAGGGTTTCACAAGAGATAATATGCTCACTTTTCCCCTTGTGGCAATTCACTCCCCCTCTAGCAAGCTTAGAGAAACAGGGATGGTTTTAAACACAGGCGAAAGTACTTTCAAATGTGGTATGCAAAGAAGGGAAAAATATGCTAAAAATGATTTTAATTCCCTGTAGAAGTTTCAGGGTAGGTGATAGCTATTTAAGATTAGTTCAAGTCACACTCGCGATGCTCAATGAGGGATTAGCAGGTTGAAAACGAATTTTAGCAGTTCAAGCAAAAGCGGCTATTTTGACAGGAGCTAATTGGACCAAATCGCAAATCGCGGCACTTTTGCCTAGTGCGTCGAGCGCGATTATGGAAAAACTATAATAAACAGAAAGTTTTTAGGCTTGTTGGAAAGCTTAGAATCTTAGCTTTCAAATGAAAGTTAGATCTCGTTCCTAACTCACGTGGTTCCAGAGATACGGACAATTTTGTGGAGAAAGTTTCTCGAAATTAAAGTAAACTTCAGAATGACAAAAGGACACTTTTACAGCTTTGAAATGACAGAATGAACACACGATTCCTATGATGCAATTCTGGACAGGTTCAAATGTTTTTAATCAGATTATTTTAGACTAAGAGATTGGTTCTGGCACAGTTCTAGCTAAATACTCACTCCTAATTTTGGACAGGAATGCGACTTCGCCACGGATCGGGTCAGGATTGGACTGGACTTCTGGCAGCTTCTGGTACTGGTTCTTCTCACAGCGATCTGGTCTGGGTCTGCTAGTGGCACTTCACAGCGGTCTGGTCTCTCTGGTCTCTCTGGATACAGCACAGCTTTCGGGGTCTGCTACCGGTTCTGGATACAGCTCTGCTTTCTGGGTCTGGATATGGTTCTGGACCAAGGTTCTAGCCAGAATCAAACAACTCGCCCGGCTGTTGAATAGTTTGGTTGCAAAAGATTTGGAGGCCTGCTGAAGAGGATTCAGCTTGTGGATAGGCCCCTGCTTTAAGTTCTGGCTTGGTTCTGGATCTATCTGGAGTTGAGTTCTGGATTTTGAAGTCGTCCGGCAAAATGCTTCGCAAGAAAGTGGAAAGTGAGTGCCTTGCCTGTCCAAAGCAGTCTCTTTTTATGTGTTTTGAAAATGGGTGTGTGTGTGGGCATAACTAAGCCTGCCCCTCACAACTTATCATTGGCCAAGTCCTCCTCTCTCCCTTGATTGGGGGAAGGAATTGAGTGTCATCGTGATGAGGTATGTTTTATGAGTCAGAGGATCCTCCCCCTTGCATTTACTTAGAAAATCAATTTTACCCAAAGCACATATTTCCCAGATACACAGTTTGTTGAAATTACATGTACACATCGCAGATGAATTAAGGTACATTATTGCCCAACTCTGATCTTTCTAAGTGCTTGGTTTAAGAAATGACAACATTTTTTCGTTTTTGGTAGCTTTAGCAACATTGGTTTTTCATCAAATCTTTACACAGACCTGTACTCTCTCCCTGAGCATATTACAGTAATTTACTATGTCTGTAGCATAAACCCTGTGTCTGCAATATTAATAAATAGCGGGGTTCTGTCCCAGAACACCGCACAAAGTGGAGTTTGGTCTCAAATCGTGAGGGTATTTTCCATATTAAGGACCCCCAAATTGTACATTTCTGTGAGCTTAATACAAGATTTTATAAGCAATTTAATCAAACATACATTTGCCCTTAATTAAATTCACATACCAGTCTGGCCCGCCCCCCCAGAACTTGGTGAGTCAGAGATCACAGGCCTCTCCTTCCTGGCAGGGCAGCTGTTGACAGTTACACCCTAATCTGCATTTCTATTCAATTGAAAGGGTCTATTGTGTTGTGTCCTGCAGGCTGCTGGGGAAATTCCTCCCTCTCAATCAATAGGGCCATGTGATATCCTGGGCTGTTGTGTGGTTCTCTGAGGTGTTAAGAGTTCTCAGGAAAAGCAAGTCCTTTGAACTTTTAATTACATAAGACCACCTTCTGTTCACTGCACAGTTCTGCAAGACAGCTCTCCTGTCAGGATTTATAGAGCGCCAGTGCCGGTCAGTGGCTTGCAATGGTACTGCACCCATTTTTGGGAGCTGTCTTGAATTAATGTCTTTCAAAAAGGGGATTTAGCTTGACAGCATATGATTTTAGCTGACATCGTTTTAAGGTAGATTCTGCAGTAGAGTTTTGAAATATGCATTTTGAGCTTGTATTCAGAGAAACAAAGGTGATTTCAAAGCGTTTTTGGAGCTAACAGGCACTGCTGTTTTTCCTTAGCACCACGTTTCACTGTTGCAGCATAATAACTCGAACATGGGTCAAAACCCCTGACAAGCCCCCCTGCCCGACTGCGCTTTGATTTCGAGTCGAGGGGGAGTCGGGTGCAAAGGGTGTTTTGTTCCAAGCGCTGGGATGTCCACATCATCTTCTTCCGATTCCGCAGATGACAAAGTTCAGCATCTTTTCCTCCATCAGGGTGGATCGATCGGTTCTCCTCGCCAGTCCTGATGGGAGTATTGGGCCCGGGGTACCCCTCGGATCTTTGCTCTCGGTCCAAGGGTCGTCCTCCTTGGTCAGTCTCCATGGTTTCATCTCTCCTAGGATGACTAAGAAAAGTGGCAATACCTATTCGTAGACATGTCTCCTCCACTATTGATATAGTGGGGCGGCATATACATTTTATAAATCAATAGACATTTACATTCTTATTTTTTTAAAAACAAGATATAATCAAGAATTATTCAAGAATCATAATATTTTAGAGACTATATGTGGGATATTTTAGGGTTGGAACTGAATTACTCAGGAGCGGCCCCCTCTGGTATTGCAGAGGACTCCTCCAGTTGCTGCAGAGTTGCCTGGGATGGCAACACTTTAACTGATTGATGTGGACCCACTTGTCTTCCCCTTCCACCAAACTGCCTTTGGGGATACAGATCTTGTAGGCGACTGGGGAGATCTTGTCTACAATTTCAAAGGGTCCCTTCCATGTAGGCAGAAATTTTCGCTGTTTGGCCTGGTTCCTCTGGAAATTGTATAGATAGACCCGGTCTCCTACATTGTATTCTTTCCTGGTGGTTTTCAAATCATAGTGAGTTTTCATACTCTCGGCTGATCTTTCTAGATTCCGCTGAGCATAGGCAAAAGCATGTTGGAGGTGTTTCCTGAAATTCTCAACGTATTCGTGAGTTGTGGAGGCATTTATTAATGTCTGCTCTTGGGTCCTGTAGAGCAAATGCTGGGGAAGCACCATCTTGCGTCCAGTCATCAGCTCAAATGGTGACATTTTAGTTGCAGATGAAGGGGTAGATCTGATGGCCATTAGGACCAGAGGTAATCGGATATCCTAAACCTGGCCCAGAATCTGCCACAAACTTTTTAAATATTCTCACAATGGTTCTGTTGTATCTATCTACTGCACAAGAAGAGGCTGGCCGGTAAGCAATATGTAGCTTCCTTTTAACCCCCAGTATCTCCCACATCTTAGTCATTACTTCGCTGGTGAAGTGGCTACCTCTGTCTGACTCAATCCTTTGGGGTAGACCAAAACGCGAAAAGATGTGGTTGATCATCGGGCAGCTGCTGTTTCTGCCTTGCAGTTTGGGGCCGGGAGACATTCCACCCATTTGGTAAATAAGCATGTCACCGTCAACATGTACTTATTCCCCCTAGAGGAGCGAATCACGGGGCCTATGAAGTCGATTTGCAAATCTGACCATGGCAGTGTCATCCCCCTCTTTTGTAGAGGCGCACGGTGTGTGAGGGATGTTGGCTGAAATTGTGCACACACAAGACACCCCTTCAAGTATTGGTCGAGGTCCTGCCCCATGTGTGGCTAGTATGCAACCTCTCTTAAGATCTCAAGTGTTGTATGAAACCCCCTATGACCGGCGGTGGCCACATCATGGGCGTGACTTAACATCAGGCTTCGGAATAAGGTAGGGACCACCCACTGATCATGGCCAGCTTGGGATTTCCTTACCAACAAACCGTCTTGGATTCAGAACATTTTGGGACATGTCATCTTTCCCAATGTAATCAGTATCCATCAGGGGAAAGTTCTCAGGGTCCTCAATGTGTTGGTAAAACTTACCAATTATTGGATCCCCCTTATGAGATGTAATTAAATCAGCATCTGGGGTCTCCTTACTCCATTGTGCAGTTGAAAGATCATTGTGAGCATTTGTCTGGGACCTAGTGATAGCAGTGCCCTGGATTTCCCCAAACAGGGACTCAATGTCCATTAGATCCCCTTGGATGGCCCTATTTTGTCTGGTCCCTCTACTTTGGAACGACCCTTGATCTTCTTCCAGTAGATGGTCATCCCATTCGAGGTGACCAGGTCATCAATGTTTTAGGATTAACTTCCCATGTTTCAAGGGTTTCTTATTAGCACATAACATGCCTCTGGTTTTCCAATTAACCAGGTGCTCCACGAACCCGTTCCGTACATAATCTGAATCTGTGATTATGACCGGTTCATGGAGTTGATGTTGGACAGCAGTGAGGATGACTTGATACACAGCCATCAATTCTGCCACCTGACTACTTCGGGGACCAATTCTGTATCCAGCGGAGGGTTCTGGGGACTCATTCACCCATGCATTCCCTACGCCGGCCACAAGTTCTTTTTCTCCGTTGTTGTCAACATGGTAAGAGCATCTATCCACATAGACAGTGGGCATTCCCTCACACTTGTCTTCTTCAAAGACTTTGTGTGGGGAATTAAGGTATGCCTCCATGTTGTCCTTGATTTTTAGACTTTCGTCCTCGAGACAGTTTTCTCTGGCACAATCATGCAAGTCAGCCAGACCTTGCGCGAGGGGACTCTTCTTGTTTTGGCCATATCTGACCTCCACAGGAAAGCCTTGCATTGACAGAATCCAGGAAGTAATTTGGGAATTACTCACATTTCCGGCCCGGATTCTGTCACTTTAGAGGTATTGCAGAGGCTGGTGTGGAGTCTCCACTATGATGTGTTCCCCCTGGATAAACGGGCGGTAATTCTTCAATGCCCAGACCGTTGCCAGGAGTGCCTTCTCACAATCGTTGATTTTTTCCTCCAAAGAGGATAAAGTTTTGCTCACATAGGAGATTACTTTAGTGACCTTGTCATGCTTTTGATATAATACTGCAGTCAAGCATGTATTAGAGAACCCTGTTTCCAAGAAAAACTCCTTGTTTCTGACAGGGTAAGCTAGGCAAGGCGCTTGTGAGAGGCTTCTTTTGAGCTGTCTTACTGCCTCGGATTGTTCTGGACCCCATTCCCACTTGACCCCCCCTTCAAGAGATGAATCAGGGGTCTGGTGATCTCTGCGTAGCCCTCAATGAACTTTCTGCTGTAATTAGTCAGTCCAAGGAGGCTCCTTAGTTCCTGCAGAGTTGTGGGGTCTTTTAGTTTCTGAAGTGCTTCCACTTTCTTTTCTTGGGGACAGAGACCCTGAGAAGTAATCTCATGCCCCAAGTAATTAACACAGGTTCTACACCACTGTGCTTTCTGAAAGGAAACTTTTGCTCTGGCGGCCCTCAACTGGGTCAGAACATAACGGATCTCCGCTATGTGTTCCTCCACAGTTGAACTTTTGATGAGGACATCATCTACATAAGCCAGGTTACCCCTCGCACCCAGGTCGGGCATGGCCTTGTGTAGGAAATTGTGGAACTCATTGCTGCAGTTGAGATATCCGAAGGGAGTCCGGGTCCATGTGTACTGCTGGCCCCCAAAGGTAAAAGCCAGTTTGTATTGGTCCTCCCTACTGACAGGCACGGTCCAGTATCCATTGGTCAGGTCTATTGTAGTGAATACCTGTGACCCCTGAATCTGGGCCAGCCCTTTGTCAATGTAGGGCAGAGGCCATCGGGAAGTATGGACCCATTTGTTGAGCTCCCTAAGGTCGGCGCAGAGTCTCCACTGGCTGTTTGGCTTCAATATTCCCAGCACCGGATTATTGAAGGTGCTGTGAACTGGACGGATTATTCCCCGGGATCCAAGGTTCTTAATTATTTCAATAAGGGACTCCATGGATGCGAGAGGCACGCGATATTGCTTCACAAACACTGGAGTCATGCCAGGGTCCGTGGGAATAGTTTTTGTGTGGATGTCGGTGCGACCACAGTCATAGAAGTCTACCGCAAAGAGATCTTGGAAATCCAAGAAAACTTGTTTCAACTTTTACTTCTGTTCCAGAGTCACACAGGCATCAGCTAGGTTGACTCTCTCTTCCCCCATCTGCCTGAAGCCTGGAAAGACTTCTGGTTTGGCTATCTCAGCGGCCTCCTCCAGTTGGGTGGAGAAGTCCCTGGTCAGAGTGCTGATTTGGACTGGAGGCTTCAGGTGGGAAAGGCAGCCCTCATGGACCTGGAAAATCACCTTATCCCTCCTGTAGTCACACGTCACATCTCCCTTACCATAAGGGCAGGAAGTGTGCACCAGGAAGTTCCCCCCATGCCGGGTAAAGATCCTGTCTGGTGTTGTATTGTCATCACTGTCACTGTCAAAACAGTCCTTGGGGAATGGTCTTAACAGTTCATTTCCTAAATCAATGGAGAAATGTCGGTCATCAACCGCCATTCCAATAATGGTGCCTGCGGCTAGAGTAATACTCTTTAAGTCGCTGTTATCCACCTCTATTGGAATGGTGTCATGTTCTATGTTGACTAATGGTGTTGGGTTTACCCCCCAACCCTTGCTTTTGGAGAGAAGCATTTAGATGAATATAAGCATCAGGGTTTTTCAATGTTTGTCCTCTTTTAACTTTCACTTCCAGGGAGAATTGTCGGGTCCTTTCTGGGATGGTGACTTCCTCTTTAACCAGAATTTCAACTGAATAAGGTAACAATTGAGCTGACCTAAATGCTTTTTCTGGATCATCAAAGCCCATGGGATTATCCGCTAATCGGGACCAAGTTTTGAAGTTTATTAGGTCCAAACTAATGGCAAAGCGATTGAGAATGTCACTGCCTAAGTAAAAGGTGGCAGTGACGTCTCGCACGACCCAACAATTATGGACTATGCTCTTGTTGCCAATGGAGATTTCAAGCATACACCTGCTTGGCAGGAGATGTTTCGAATTGGGTGCTTCCAGATCCATTTGCCATTTGTCTTTCAGTTTGAATGTGGGAATGGCTGGATCTTTTGGGAGTTGGCGGAACATGGCTTCGCTGATGAAGCTCTTACCGTTGTTCACACACACTCGGGCGAGAACAGAGTCCTTCCCATCATTTAACGGAACAGGGATGAACAACTGCTCTCCAATTTGCTGAATATCAGCCAGGCTCTGAGCTGATTTCACATCTTTCTGGACTATAGGAGTGGGAGTTTCTGATTGTGGATTAGTAAAGAATTTCAGAGTATTTCCTTCCAGTGTGGAATACCACCTTAAACTGGAGGGAAGGTTGATTTTCAGAAATAGAGAGGACCCCCCATCACCAGTCTGTTGTACTACTGCTATTACTGTCACATCTGGAATTTGGTTGTTCTGGAAGTCAGATTTTTGTTCAACCATGTGGCAGGTGCCGTTTAAACTAACATGGTTGACACTCTGTTTTAATTTTATTGGTCGGCTAGTCTGGGTCCACAGGACCTTGTTTACGCAATCTATTAGGGGTGACAACCTTCTCAGGAGGTCATTCCCTAGTAAACAAGGGGTGCCCTCTGGAGTCACTACTATGACCTAGTGTTTCACCTAGTGTCACCCAATTTTGATATCCAAATCCGCAGTCCCCTCGACGGGAATTTCCTTCCCGTCAAAGTTCTGAAGTTGTCCAGGAAGCGAGGTTAGAGGAATTTGGTAATTCTCCCCCCTTCCTAAATTTAGCTCATCAAAGGCCCTTTTGGACAGAAGGGTAGCTTGGGATCCCGTGTCCACCAGTGCCAAAATTGTATCCTGCCCCTGTACTTGAACCGGGGCATAGTATCTTCCCTCCTTCTCTGTAAGGGGGCACAGATAATGCACATTTTTGGACAACTGGGGGGCTAATGTTCTGGTTTTGGACATTGAGAGAAGAGATCTGGGCAGAGTTTGGCAGGGAGTTTTGGGAATCTGAAAGAAAAAGTTGGCAATCGGATAAGGATGCGGTTCTGGGTTCCCCTGGTTCCGGTTCTGCGCCGCCCTCCCCTTTTTGGAGGCAGTCACCAGGATGGGTTTGAACCAGGGGTTTTCGGTATTGTTGGTTCTGGGATAGAATGATGGGCGGCGACAGCCCCATCCCCACATCTACCCAGTCTATGGATGCGGTTTTGGGTTCCCCCGGTTCCGGTTCTGGGCGGCCCCCTCTTTTTGGAGGCAGTCACCAGGATGGGTTTGAACCAGGGGTTTTCGGTATTGTTGGTTCTGGGATAGAATGATGGGCGGCGACAGCCCCATCCCCACATCTACCCAGTCTATGGATGCGGTTTTGGGTTCCCCCGGTTCCGGTTCTGGGCCGCCCCCCCCTTTTCGGAGGCAGTCACCAGGATGGGTTTGAACCAGGGGTTTTCGGTATTGTTGGTTCTGGGACAAAATGATGGGCGGCGACAGCTCAATCCCCACATCTACCCAGTCTATGGATGCGGTTTTGGGTTCCCCGGGTTCCGGTTTTGGGCTCCCCCCCCCTTTTTGGAAGCAGTAACCAGGATGGGTTTGAACCAGGGGTTTTCGGTCTTGTTGGTTCTGGGATAGAATGATGGGCGGCGACAGCTCAATCCCCACATCTACCCAGTCTGGGTTGGAATCCCTTGGGACCCATTTTTCCTTGGGAGGAGTTCCCCCATCTCTGAAGGAGAAGATCCTTTTCCCAGGATATGATATGATATGATAGGGCATTTGTAACGCGCCTATACACAAGTGTTTCAAGGCGCGACGAGGCAGGGGGGGGAACAAGGGGAGACAGACAATGATCCTACTAGGCCAGGTGTCATTCAGATCGCGCAAGGGTAGAGGGGACTGGGAAAAAGTGCAAGGGGAAGGGAGAGGGGAAAGTGCTGTACATGGTTAGTAAAATACAAGATAAATAATAGGGCCAGCTGGTGGCAAGTGCAAGGAAAAGTGCAGGACATGGTTAGTAGAATACAAGATAAATAATAGGGCCAGCTGGTGGCAACTGCATGGTAAGTGCCGGGAGAAGGGGCTGTAGGATACAGAGACAGTCCCGTAGTGCAGGTAGGCAGTTGAGGGAGGAGTGGCTGGGCCAAGGACAGAGATCGGAGACTGGCCCGGTAGCAGATTCAGTCCAGGTTCAGTGTTTTTAGCAGGGGAGAGAGGGAGAGAAAGCGGAGGCAAAGAGGAAGGTTTTGAGGTGCTTCCTGAACCGGAGATGGTTCTCCTCAAGTTTCAGGGAGGCAGGAAGGCTGTTCCAGAGGGAGGCCGCAGCTGCGGAGAGAGATCTACCCCCAGCTCGTTGCTTGGAGAAGCGGCTGACCCTGAGGTAGTTGGAGGTGGATGAGCGAAGAGCTCGAGAAGGAAGATATTTCGGAAGAGAGAGTTGAAGGTATTTTGGCCCAAGGCCCCAGAAGGCTTTGTGGACAATGCAGAGGGTTTTGAACTTAATCCTCGCAGCCACTGGGAGCCAGTGTAGTGATTTCAGTCCTGGAGAGATACGGTCCTTGGGCTTGAGGCCAAGGATAAGTCTCGCAGTCCTGTTCTGGATAAGTTGCAAAGGGCAGGGAGTAGAGGCAGGAAGATTTAGATAGAGGCTGTTACAGGAGTCCAGCCTCGAGAGAACCAGGGCTCTGGAGACAGTGAGCTTCTGGGGGAAGGAGAGGAAGGGAAGGATACCTCTTAGGAGGTGTAGCTGGTAGTGTGACTTCTTAGAGACGTCAGTTATTTGAGGAGAGAAAGAGAGTGTGGAGTCGAAGATAACTCCAAGGTTTTTTGCTTTGCAGGTAGGCGCAGGAAGAGGGCCAAGGGAGGACGGCCAGAGAGCTGCAGGGAAGGAGGGAGTGGGTGTGCCGATAAGTAGAATCTCGGTCTTACTGGCATTAAGGCAGAGGTCATTGGCGGCACACCATTCCTGGATAGCAGAGAGACAGTCAGAGATGAGGGAAGGGGAAGAGGAGGTTGAGGGTCAGCCTGAAAATGAGCTGGGTATCATCCGCGTAGCACTGAAAGTTGGGACAGAGAGCAGCGATGCGGTGAGCAAGAAGTGCCAGATACTGGTTGAACAGCCAGGAGGAGAGGTTAGATCCCTGGGGGACACCACAGGTAGAGAAAAAGATGTCAGAGAGGAAGGAACCCAGTTGTACCTGGGAGGGTCGATTGGAGAGGAAGGAGGTCAGCCACGCCAGAGCCTGACCAGTGATACCCAGGTTATCACAGAGACGATTAATCAGGATGGTGTGGTTGACAGTGTCAAAGGCAGAAGAGAGGTCGAGTAGAATGAGAACACAAGGGGTGTTAGAGTCAAGGTTAGAGAGCTGGTCCGTGCTTCTGGCAGCTCTGAAGCCAGACTGATGGTCATGAAGACTACCAACAGATTCAGCATGGAGATTAAGCTGGGAGATTGCCAGTTTCTCCAGGAGCTTGCCCAAGAAGGGGGTGATAGAGATTGGGCAATAGTTAGCTGGGCAGGAGGGGTCGGAAGAGGGTTTCTTAAGAAGGGGGTGCACAAGGGAGTGCTTGAGGGGGGGAAGGGAAGACTCCAGAGGCAAAGGAGTGATTGCAGAAGTCAGCCAGGGCAGGAGCCACGGAGTCAATGTGGTCCTTGATAGTTTTGGAGGAACAGGGGTGGACCTGTTTTGACGAGACTTTCATAGATCAGACTTGTCTTGAAACCTCGTCAGCAGAAAAAAGGGTAAAGGCAGAGAAGGAGGGAGGAGGGGTGGCTGCAGAAGGTCCAGAGGGAGATCAGGGAATAGAGGGGGGAGGTGATAGGAGGAGAGTGAGGACAGGATGTCCTGAGTTTTTTAAATGAAGTGGGAGGCCAGTGCCATGCAGAGGGCCTGGGAGGGGACAGGAGAGGTGGAGATTGCAGCAGGGTTGGCCAGCTCCTTGCAGATTTTAAAGAGTTCAGACGAATTGTTAGATGCCACAGAGATGCGAGCTTGGATAAGGGCTCTCTTCTTAGTGAGAACGGAGAGCCGGTATTGCCTTTGGAGCAGGCGGCAGGCCAGTTTGTCCGAGGATGAACATGAAGCACGCCATTTCCTCTCTGCCACCCTGCACTTGCGTTTAAGGGTGACGAGATCAGAGTCATACCAGGAGTTACATTTGGCTTTGGGCTTCAGGCGGATACTGATGACAGGGGCAAGGATATTGAGGGTATCAGATATAGCAGAGTGGAGAGTAGAGAGGGCTGTGTCAGGGTGGGAGTCAGCCGAAGGGGGAGGAGGGTGTGAGAAGGTGGTAGCGAAAGCCTCAACTGACACGCGCTTCATGGGTCGGATAACCATGAAGGTGGGTGGCAGTGATGAGGGTGGCTTTGCCTGTGGGGTAGGGAAGGTGAGGTGGGAGGATAGGAGAAAGTGTGAAAACAGAGAAATAATATGAGGCCGGGAAGCCCAAAAAGAAACACACCAACACAGGTTACAAAGAAACATACAAGTGCTTTATTTCAAGCTACAACAGTTACCAAGTCAATTGACAAACGGATAGCTATTCGGCTCTCAGTATAACATAACAAACTTCAACAAGGGTTTGATGTGTTAGTGAGAGAACGCATATTGGAATACCCGGGCCTTTTATACAATTTGTCCAACCGTTGGCCAACCCTCTTGCGGGTTAACCATTCTGCAGAATATTTAATTCTGGTCTTAGGGTTCCTTGCCAGGTCAATCCTTTAATATATGTATTTCGATTAGTTTCGCTGATATAAGTAGTACATTTACATATAGGTCAACAGTAGGACAAGGTCTCTGTTCGCGACCCCGACAAGTGGACCGCAGGCATATTAATTATTCAGTTGTACGGAGGTCACAACGGCCATAATCTTACTCAGAATGTCATTTGGCCTCCATTTTGATGTTCAGGGTGACTTCTACATAACAAGAGAACCTAAAATGGCGGCTCAATCCAAGATGGCGGCTTACATTGGTTTCTCTAAGGTCAAGACCTTGCCGTGGAGTTTGTTCGCACATGATGTTTAGACAACTTGGCGTAGGCCAATACACATACAATTATTACAATAGGAGGCATAATATTGTTTCTATTCCGACAAACCCTACTTTTGGCCTATGCCAAGTGCTAATACCATTTCTAATGTCTTTGTAAATAAATAACTCCATGCATTGTCGTCCATACATCCTGAATCGTTATCTGTAATATCTATAGCCATTAGGTCGTTCACCAGAACCTCTTGCAACACAAACTCTTTAGATGCTGTATCTTGGGCATACATTTTGTGCCCTATCGTGCTCACTGCCTGAGCGCAACATCCCCCTAGCATTGCACATATACTGGGTAGACATTGGATGCAGCAACAAAGGAATAGCAGGATTCCCAAAATAACCAGTATGACAGAAAGCACCTTCCAACCCCAGGATCGTAGAGAATCCCATAACCAAGCACTAATACTCCAATCTCCCACAGGAACATGCACTTCTGAACTAAGGACGTGCAAGTTCTGTATTGCTTTGAAATTTGTCGGTGAGGAATCTGGACGAAAACACAACAAGCGGACCCTACTAATTTACATACTACACCACGTTCTGCCAGAATGACATCTAATGCCATCCGGTTTTGGAGCACTACCAATCTTATTGCTTTCTGTTCCAGTGTCATATTATAGAATATATCTGTGGTCCGGTTGATGGTTCTCTCCAGTACTCTTGCTAGTCCCCTAATATTTTCAGAATTTGCTATCTGTCCCCAAAATGGCACAACTGATTTTGTTATATCTCCCAATATTAGCCCAGGGGTATCTCCATTCTCGTCCCGCCGTGGGCGAGCCTTAGAAACTTCCAATGTACTAGCTATGAATACCCCAGGTAACAGGATTCCTAAATAACAGGTTCCCTGCCAATCCTTGGGCAACCAGGGAAATGCTGTACTACCGCAAATGAAATAGACAGGCCCCCCTACATATAGAGGCCTGTTCTCGCCGGTCAAATTTACAATGTTCACACAACCTTCAAAATCTACCATTGACCGAGTGCCATTTCTTTGTACACAAAAGGGGACTGAATCGGGGCTATGGTTAATGGAGTAGGAAGGAGGCATAGCGTCCTTATTGCCTATCGGAGCCATTTTAAAGGAAATTAGAGTTTGGAAAGAAAGAGACAGTTTATCACATGGCCTGATAGAAGCAACATTAGGCTTACTTCTATTTGCAAAAAGCGAGCATCCCAGGGGAGTCAATTCACGTTTCTCAAAATTATTTAAATTAGTTCCATCAAAGTTCCCTGAAATGCTGTCATTCCAACGGCCAAAGAATAGTGCTCTAAGAGAGGCATAGCAAGCAGTCGTTAAAGGTAAAGGGTAAATATACCATCCTAATCCCTTGTTCCCATGTTGCGGTAAATGGGTGCAGATCCAGCAATTACTCTTATTAAAAATGGCGTGCGTTGAATTCATTATTATCATTAAAGTGTTATTATGGTACTTTCGTCTATGCTGGGAGTCCCTAGGTGACAAAGTATGAAGGTGTACAGAGAGAGTCAAAGCAGTAGGTACAATTTCAATTGGCAGAAGAGGCTCTAGAGGATACATTTCTTCGAAGTACCAGAGTCCCACAGCAGTAACTATACAAATTTCAATTACTATTATCACAACACAGCAATACGTTTTCGGGGCCCAGGCACATTGTTCATTGTCCGAGTTGGTCACCTCCTTATTTACAAGTCCAATGCGAACAGCAGCGGTGGAGGTGGCAGGCATTGTAGTTTCTCAATCGACGACCCCAATGTCCGTTGCTGACGGCACTACGGTCGCACGACTTCTTAGTCCTTCCCCAACCCTAGCCAGCAGAATCCCTTTCTTTTCAAAAACTTTCTTTTGCAAGAACAAAAATTCTCAATGACTCTTTTCTTTTCTTGATGCACAGGCAAAACCCATGTCGTAGTTCTATTTTCTTCGTCGAAGGTCGTACCTGGTGATTCCCGGTACTGTTTGATCCGGAAATAAGGTAACGTCACTTCCTAAGGGAAGCAACGTATCAGAGGCGACGGAAGTCGCAGAACTTGAAACAACACTTTCCGGAAGTGATCTTTCCAAAGAGTGTGGAGACAAAATGGACTGTTCCCCAAGCTCCACGGGCTCAGAGAGATTCTCCGACACACTCACAGCGCTATTTGCTACTCCAGGATCTGAGATTGTAGCATCAGCGAGGAGTTCTGCTTCTTCTTTAACGTGTGGCGTCGGGTGAGGAAGTTTCTTGACATGCGTCGCGTTAATCCAATGCTTCTTTCCAGCCACCCGCACTGCTATCTGGGTGACCAACAGCACCTGGTAGGGTCCCCGCCAGCGAGGCGCGAGACAGGAAGACCTTTCGTAGGCCTTCACCAGGACTCAACTTCCAGGGTGAATATTGTGCCCTGGGCCCGTAAACCGTACAGGTAGAGCTGATTGAACCTGATGATAAATGAGATACAGATTTTTAGTCATCTGGTTACAGTAGTCTACAAGCAATACATTTTCAACCTCTCTCAGTGCTTTAGGCTTCGGAAGACCCCAAATATTAGCAGGTCTCCCCATCACTACCTCAAATGGAGAGAGCCCAGTCTTAGTTTGAGGTGTGGCGCGCATGGCTAACAATACAATAGGTAAGGCGTCCGGCCATTTCAGTTTGGTGCCGGCGCATGTTTTAGCAAGTTTATTCTTTAGGATACCGTTATGTCTCTCTACCAACCCAGCACTTTGAGGATGTCTAGCTGAGTGAAATCGTTTTTCAATGTGTAACGCTGTGCATATCTGCAAAATTACTGCTGCAACGAAATGTGGACCGTTGTCCGACCAAATTACTCTTGGCAGCCCAAATCATGGAAAGAATTCCTTTACCATAGTCTTCGCAGTGGTCATGGCAGTAGCATCCTTAACGGGGAAAGCCTCAACCCATTTACTAAAAGCACAAATGATCACAAGGACATATTTTAGATTGTTACACTGTTCCATCTCAATAAAATCAAAGTGGATGGCCTCGAAGGGAACAGAAGGAGGCCCAAAACTACCCCTCGGAGTTACTGTCCCCTTCCCCACATTGTGCTGTAAGCATATCATACAATTTCGGACATAGCACTGCGCGATCTTCAAAATGTTATCATTCACCCAGACTTGTTCTAACATTTTCGTGATCTGCTGAGCACACACATGCGTAGGACCGTGTGCCATCGTAACCATCGCCAGCACATATGAATCAGGGAGCAACCATTTCCCTTCAGATGTATCCACCCAACACCCATCTTCATCTAGTTTCCCCATCCCTTTGGCCCACTTTTTAGACTCTTCTATCATGGCATCAGCTTGGATATCTCGTACAGACCCAATACCCTCATCCATTAAATAGGCATCTTTTGTTTCTCTTAGAGCATACATGTCTGCGCTAAGGTCTGTGGCCGTTTGCCTGGCTATCTGGTCAGCGAAAGCGTTCCCTTTTCCCACATCATCTATGACTTTACGATGCGCTGCACATTTCATGATCGCTAACTGACTAGGGAGCACGAGTGCCGAGAGCAATTGCACTATCAGGGGGCCATGCTGAATCTTGGTTCCATGCGAGGTTAGGAACCCTCTTTCCGACCAGAGCCTCCCAAAGTTGTGAGCCACCCCAAAGGCGTACTGGCTATCAGTACATATGTTTACTGTATGCCCTTCAGAGAGTTCACAAGCTCGGGTCAACGCTATAATCTCTGCGGCCTGCGCAGAGTTATGCAGGATTCTCTTAGTTTCAACAACCGTACTCAATGTAGTAACTGCATAGGCAGCTGTAGATGTACCATCCAGGAGTTTGAAGCAGGAGCCATCACAAAACAGCTCCCCTTCCGCATTATCCAAAGGAGTATCTATAAGGTCTATCCTCCCCTTCGTTTCCTGTTCAGTAGTATACAGGCAGTCATGTGATTCTTCGTCACCGCAAACAGTATTTTGCGGGAAAGGTAGGAGTTCAGCCGGATTAAGAACACAACACCTCTTAATTTGAATGTGAGGGGCAAACAAAGTTAATTCATACCTCGTCAGCCGTGCAGAGTTGAGGTGCTGTGTTTGGGTTTTATTCAATAGGACATCTACAGAGTGAGGTACCATCAGGGTTAAATCATGGCCTAGGACCATTCCCTCACTCTGTTTTACAGACGCGGCAGCAGCAGCGACAGCTCGCAAACATCTTGGCAAGGCGCATGCGACAGGATCAAGGGCGGAAGAGTAGTAGCCGCTCGGTCTATTCTTCCCTTCGTGTTCCTGTGTTAACACAGCCAAAGCACATCCATCACATTCATGCACAAACAACACAAAGGCCTTATTGTAATTTGGAGTACCCAGAACCGGTGCAGAGCATAACGCGGCTTTGAGAAGCTCAAATGATCGTTGATATTCCCTTTTCCATGGCAGCGGCGAAGGAATGCCCTTCTACGTCAAGGCCAACATCGGTTTTATCACTAGTGAGAAGTTCGGGATCCACAGCCTACAGTAAGAAGCCATACCTATTAAGGCTCTGACTTCCTTCTGTGTATTTGGAACAGACATGCCAGAAATGTGTTTTATTCTTTCAGGTGTCAATCTTCTCCCCTCCTTTGACAGGAGATAGCCTAAATAGGCGACCTCCTGACAACAATATTGAAATTTCTTAAGCAAAGCTTTATGACCATGTTCAGCCAAATGAATAAGCAACAATACAGTGCCTTCTTTACAAGCACTTTCAGAATCTGCAGCTAAAAGCAAGTCATCGACATACTGAAGCTGTGTACAAGTAGATGGCAATTCAAGGGTGTCAAGCTGCTCTTTCAAAGCCCTACTATAAATGCTTGGACTTTCAGTATAACCTTGAGGTGCACGAGTAAATGTAAATGAACGTCCCCCCAAGGTGAACGCGAACAAATATCTACTCTCCTTGTGTATAGGAATACTGAAGAAAGCATTCTTCATATCCACAACACTAAAGTGTGTAGCTGTAGCAGGGATCATCGTTAGTATCGTTGTCATATCAGGCACAATTGGAAATTGTGAGGCGACAACTTTATTAATAGCGCGTAGATCAATTATGAAACGAAATGGGATTGCATTGTCGCCTTTCTTGTACACGGGTAAAATCGGGCTGTTACATAAACTACCTGCAATCTCTTCGATCACTCCACAATGCACAAAATCGGAGACAATGCACTTCAAAGCGCGCTCGGCCTCAACTGATATTTTATATTGTGAAATGCGTGGTAGTTTAACTCCATGTTTCAAAACTATTTTAACGGGTTCAACCTGTAGTACCCCAACATCATTGTCGTCAACCGCCCTCAAACATTCCGGGACAACGCTAAACTCAGGAGGCAATGGTCGAGTCAAAAACTGAGAACTGGGAAGTTGCTGTGGTGAAACCGTCAGCCGCACTCCGTCAGAGGAACATTGAATTACTGCATTTAGTTTCTTCAACAGATTTAACCCCAGCAAATTCTCTCCACAGTTTGAAGTCAAGAGGAATGGACAGTGGTCCGTAAAGGGACCCAAAGAAACAGGCACCGGCGAAGAAAACGGACAAGCAACTGGTATGCCAGAAATCCCTACAGAAGCATTAGTTTGCCCTGACAGTGGAATGTTTGGAACCCGAGAATGATCAATGGAGCACTTCTGTGCTCCAGTGTCTATCAAGAACTGATGTTTCCTATTCCCCACTAACAATTCAACGTTGGGACCTTTTTGACTAACGGGAATAGGTGAAAGTTCCAAACCCTGCTTTGGGCAATCCTAACGAAATAAAATGTTGTCGGAAGGAAGCTCTTCAGAAAGGTAGGCAGCAGAAGGGTGATCAAATATGTTTCTCGTGTCCACACTCGAAGTCTGATTATCCCGTGAAAAAGGTTGCTGAGGATCTTGTGAGAACTGACCTCTATCAGGGACCCCCACTCCGGGGCGACCTCTAGGTCGTCTACCCATACTCCCAAATGTGTTGTTTGGCCTCTGTCGAAGGACGGGGCACTGTGCACGCCAATGACCTTCCTGGCGGCAATAGGCACATTGATTAATATTCACAGGACCCAAGGGGACATTCCCTTTCGGAACATACTGACCTCTGGTCTGTGAATTACCTCCTCTGGGATTTCTAACAATTTGCTGTAACAATTCTTTAGTCTTCAAATCTCCTTTCCTCTTCTCTATTCTTTTTCGTTATTAACACGGTTCTCATAATACTGAGCCATGTGCAAAACTTCAGATTGGGATTTCGCCTGCCAAGCGCTCTCAGAGGACATAATCTGTGACTGGATGTCAGGCAGCAATCCACTTACAAATTTGTCCACAAACAACCTTTTCCCAGACTCTGTGCCCAAGTCCTGTCCACTGAAGTCAGAGAATACCTGTTCGAATCGATTAAAGAATTCGGTGGCACCTTCAGTTTTCCTTGAACACAGGCCGTAAGATTTTCCCAAATAATTATTTTCTCAGGAATTATGGTTTTCAATTTTGCGACAATTCTATCAGGCAAAGTGAGTATTACCTGAGGTGGTTTCTCACCAGCTGGTCTTTGCCCATCAACCCTAGTTATGTTAGCCCACGTATCTCCCAACCCTGGCACATCATCTATTGTTCGAACCTGCTTCCATAACTCTACAGGCAGGAGTACAGGGAATAGCAAGTCAATATCACTTAGGGTGAACACAGAGGACTGTAAAACGGACTCTATCTCTTTGTAGAATCCTGTCGGATTTTTCCTAATATCGGGAATTGATTGTCTAATAGTGTTCACTTCCTGTCTCGAAAACGGGACGTGAACAAATTGCGATACATAATGTGCAAGGATGTCCACAGCAGGTACACCTGGCCCAACGTTAGCGGGAATCTCAACCTTTGGGACAAATGTCGGAGGAACCTCTCTCTTGGCAACTGAGATATAGGTAATTCCGATCGCTTACTAAGCAACAGAGCCAGGTCGAGCGCTAAGGCAGCCGAAGAAGTGTCGGGCGAAAAAGCCCTCTTACAAATACCCAATAACTCTATAGGACAACTAACCTTCTTCCTTACACATTCATCCTGCAGGTACTGTACCATTACCTGAATCACCTTCCTCTGGATTTCTACTGTATACTGACTATACGTGTCATATACTTCATCCGGCGGTATCGATGAATCCGAGATCCATCGAATCGCATCTTTGGTACAAATTCGTACTTCCACAGATGCCGATTTACGACACGGAAGGAACCGTTTCTGTACATACATACTGTCGTCTTCACCATCCTCATCCCGTAATCTTTCTAAGTCCCTCCTATACTCAAATAACCTCTCAACATGACCATGTACTTTCTCCTCAGTGTCCCACGAAAGCGCTAAAGTATTTAGATCCCTCAACCCTTGTGGGAGATCTGTATTATGTAATCTACCCCACATTACACATAAATGAGTCCCCAAACCTTCAATAGAAACATTTTTCTCGGGAAAATTACCCATATTTGATAATGTGGAGAAAACATCAGCTTGATCACCTCTCTCCATACAATGCTTAGCCCATGCAAATAATTCCTGTTTCTTTTCTGCAGAGACAGTATTTCGAGTAACAATCTTTGACCCCGCACCCTGATCAACTTCAGTCAGTACAGAGCCACTCGGGAGCGGAGGTGCGGGCAAATTCAATGGAGGTGCAACTACCGGCGCAAGGGGAAGGGGTGGTAGAGTAGATGGAGGAACAACAACTAGAGGAATAGGAACAATAGTTTGTATAGGGGGAACAGGACTAACAGCAGGAATGACAGCAGGAATAACAGCAGGAATGGGCAGAGCACAAGGGAGAGGATCATGCGGAGGTGGCGCAGAGGCACCAGGCCTGCGTTCGTTTAACAATTTATCAATAAATTCTTCGGAAACATGAAAATCTTTAGAGGGATAGATTTTCTGGATACAGAGCGAGAAAACCCTATCCATATTCTTGACTGACTCTGAATGTTTTTCCTTATCATATAACAACGCCTTTTCGGCATTTGTTTTATGATGGCGTGCATGTTTATCCCTACTTTTAAGCTGCTGCAACGCTTCTTTTTTTTCTGCAAAATATCAAATGCTGCAGGTCTGGCCTTCTTCTTTAACAAGACCGATTCTAGGTATTCAATACGGGGGATCTCGAAACTACCATTGATTGGCCACTGAAATTCTGAGGCATGTCTGGTTTGTCTGTGCCAAATATCATTAAATACTATACTTCCAATGCCATGCTTACAGTACATAGTACACGCCGGCGACCCCTCCTCTGGTGCCGGGCGGCTAAATTCCAAAGATTGTCGATCGCTGTGGAACAGAGCCCTAAAGCAGCTAGACAATTTCCCAGGCATTTCACAAAAAATTGGTGTTACCTGGTCAATAATTGTGTCTGCAGATCCAATACGCCAAATTCAAATTGTCAGGGTTAAATTAAGAGTCGGGTCACGACTACACCTGACCAAACCTAAGGAGGACCGTACGGTTTACCAAAGAACTTACCTAACAAATGTTACCTTGTGTTTGGTGGTTTCGACAAATCTGCCCGCCTCAAAAATGGACCCTCGTCAAGATGCCGTGTCAGACCACACGACTATTGTCCAAGGATCAGATCGTGCAGCGCTGCCGAGGTATCGCGTCTCGTTCGGTCGGGCCCGCAGTATCACACCGTCCGATCCCGGTTCGATAGCCTGCGTCAATCCTTCAATGATCCGGCATCAATCTTGAGGGTCCCTATTCGGGCGCCAACTGTGAAAACAGAGAAATAATATGAGGCCGGGAAGCCCTAAAAGAAACACACCAACACAGGTTACAAAGAAACATACAAGTGCTTTATTTCAAGCTACAACAGTTACCAAGTCAATTGACAAACTGATAGCTATTCGGCTCTCAGTATAACATAATGAACTTCAACAAGGGTTCGATGTGTTAGTGAGAGACCGCATATTGGAATACCTGGGCCTTTTATACAATTTGTCCAGCCCTTGGCCAACCCTCTTGCGGATTAACCATTCTGCGGAATATTTAATTCTGGTCTTAGGGTTTCTTGCCAGGTCAATCCTTTAATATATGTATTTCGATTACTTTCGCTGATATAAGTAGTACATTTACATATAGGTCAACAGTAGGACAAGGTCTCTGTTCGCAACCCCGACAAGTGGCCTGCAGGCATATTAATTATTCAGTTGTACGGAGGTCACAACGGCCAGAATCTTACTCAGAATGTCATTTGGCCTCCATTTTGATGTTCAGGGTGACTTCTACATAACAAGAGAACCTAAAATGGCGGCTCAATCCAAGATGGCGACTTACATTGGTTTCTCTAAACCTTGCCGTGGAGTTTTTTCGCACATGATGTTTAGACAACTTGGCGTAGGCAAATACACATACAATTATTACAATAGGAGGCATAATATTGTTTCTATTCCGACAAAAGTGATCACTCCAGGAGAGAGGAGTGGAGAGAGGGACAGAGAGGGGAAGGTCAGAAGAGATCAGAATAGGTCCGCCCAGACGGGAGAATAGAGAGTGAGAGAGAGTCGCAGAGGTCGCGAAAGAGTCCGGAGGGAGGACATGAGGCATCGAGATGGATATTGATGTCTCCAAGAAAGAGGAGTTGAGTGGTTGAGGACAGGAGTGTGGAGGAGAGGCCAGCCCACTCGGAGAGGAAGGCGGACATTTGACCAGGTGGCCGATAGATAGTAGCCACAGTAATGGAATGGCTAGGAGAGAGAGAGTCGGCAGACAAGGCATTCAAAGGAGGAGTAGGTCTGCGTAGGAGTGACAGTGGCAGGAATCCACTAGGGGAAGATAATGGCCACACCCCCCCCAGCAGGGTTGGGTCTGGGCAAGGAGAGGATCTTGTAACCGTCAGGTAGGAGTGTGTCAAAGCTGGTGACAGAGCTGGCCGTGAACCATGTCTCAGTGAGACCGAGGATGTCAAGGTCCAGTTCCTCAAGAAGGTGACAGATATCAGAGGAATGTTTGACGGCAGAGCGAGAGTTGAGAGTGGCGATGTGGAGAAGGTTGCCATCTTTGAAGGACTTCCGGGGAGGGGTAGAGATCAGAGGTACGCCCTGTGGAGGTGAAGAAGAAGGAGCCAGAGAGAGGGCAGGGTTAGAGGTTGGAGGCAAGGTAGCCGAGGACAGGGAAGAGGGGACAGCAGGAGAGGAAAGGAAGTTGATGAGGCGCGGTAAGCGTCTATCAAAGAGGTGGTGGTTGGCCTGAGGGCCTTGGACCAAGACGGTCCCGTTAGCGTAGACATTAATGATGGCCTTAGAGGAGAGGAAGGGGGCCAAGAGGACATCCCAACGGGTGCCACCTGTTGGGTGTCCTGACCCACGTTTAAGCTATCATGCCACAACATTTGGTGCTGTGGGCTTAGAAAATTCAAGATGGCGGAAAACCCACATGTGCGCCGAAATCCAGGAAAGCTGCGCAGTTTGTGCGCACACCGAAATGGTTGCCTCACTTGCCACCCACCAGTGCGAGAATGAAAGGCCGGGTTGCCATGAGGGAAATGGGTTGCCAAAGGAAAAACAGTAGCGCCGGTTAGCTTCAAAGCGCTTTAAAACCACCATTGGACTACCCGCACAGTAGTCTGAAACCATTGGGAATGGAAATGCTGATTGCCAAATGCAACCTAGAATGGTGGGGAATTCATTTCTTAAATCTCAAAAATGGGTGCAGTACCAGTACTCACCACTATCCAAAAGCCGGCATTTTAAAACCACACCAGATTTTACTTTTTGTGTAAAACTGAATGAACCCAAAGCAGGCTAAAGAAAGACTTACTGAGAGGTGGATCCAATGTAAAGTTATATTCTGAAGTGACTTGAAGGTTTATAACAAGACTGGCTGCGCTGTGGATTTCAGCAGTTTAAGTTGCACTGGATTTAAAGACACTAAAATCGAAAATGTTTAGATTAAATGAGTGACCTATGTTTGGTGTCACATGCCTTTGTAACTGTTTAAATGTCATAGTTTTAAACTTAGAATCAGCCTTCTAGCTGCATATGTGAAAATGTTTAGTTTTATTTGAATGCAGGAACTGGGGAACAAAAAGTGACATTTTATCTGAAACCTGGCTTAAGGAACTGAATTCTGCCTGGCAACTACCCCCATCAGGAGTGAAACTTGAGTCACAACCGTGTTCCCAGGCCCATCTGCCTTTTTGCTGGCCACACTAAGGATATGCCATCTATCTGATAATTGAATTACCTGTGCTCTGCAGGAAAGTGAACAAAGCCCTGTCCTGGCTCAGGCAAAGGTTTTATTGGCAGGAGCCGTAAATGGTCGTAAAAAGTGGCTTCCTCCTGAGGAAAGGGGAGGAGCACTGCCTGTGAGAGCAAGCTGGCTTGGCAGAACTGGAAAAACCAGAAATTCAACCTTGTGCTGAGGGTAAACCACACCCCTTTGGAGCCAGAACATAACTTTAAAAAGATGAATAACTCATAGAGCGGACATGTGAAAATGTTATAAATGATACCATAATTCTTGTGATTTTTCTGCCCACAGTTTAAGAGGTTTTTAGAACCGGTGGTATGTTATGGGGGGTGTCAGCGGAAAAGTGGATATAACTCTAAATGTATGCATGTTAAAAATCTGAAACTTCATCAGTTAATGTCCCTACTCCCTGCGCACATGTATGTAAAGTTGGGTCAATGTCAGAAATTGCAAAATCAGTTAAAAAGTGAAATATGTGCCATTTCTGAATGCAAGCTCCCAGGAAGAGCAGAGTTTGAACAGGGGATACCTCCTGTAATGCATGATGGGTGCATATGATTTTAAAACAATATGTACCTCTGCAAATATGTATTTGTTTCAAATCTAGATTTGTGTGTAAGTTGACAGGAGGAGTGGACTTTCTGCAGGCTGTAAAATGACATCACTCTGACCCAACCTAGCTCCCCCAATCAAATGATAAATGGAAGTTTGACCAATTAGAAGCTGAGAGAGAGGTAGGGTCAGTGATGCTAGAACACACCCACATTCTAAACACATAAAAGCAGACAGACAGGACAGATAGGGACCTTCAAATTCCATCTGCAGCGGGACGCTCTGCCGGAAAAATCCATACTTTACCTCCATCAAACCTCCAGAGAGCCAAACTAGAGACTTCAATCTATCCAGAACTAAGAGACCAGACCAGAGAGAAAGCAGTGCTGTACCCAGAGAGACCCAGACCAGCAGAGAGAGCTGACCCAGATCACTGTGAAGTGCAGAGGCCAGACCAGACCAGACCAGAGTCCAGTTTAAAACCCTGACCAGATCCGTGACGAGGCCCGTTTAATTCAAGAATATAGTGTGAGTACATAGTAAAACTGTGTAGAACCCATCTCTTAGTTAAAATAATATAATTCAATCCATGTTTAACCTAAGTAGAACTGCAGCTTAGCAATTGTGTTATCCTGCCATCATTTTAAAGCTGAAAAAGTGTGCGTTTAAAATTTCAAATCTGAAAAACGACCTTTATTAAATCGCTCATATCTCCGCAACCGTTTGTGCTAGAGACTTGCAGTAACTTTCATTTTGAAGCTGAGATCCTATGCTTTCCTAGGACCCCAAAACGATAGAGATAGTCCTTGTGGTTCCTCTGTAATAGCGCTCGGCGCATCCGCGAATTTTGCCGCGATTTGCAAATTTCTTCACGTGTAAAAAGCTGCTGCTGCTTGCCTTCCATTTGCCAGAAATTCGTTTAACCTGCTAACTATCCCTGCATCATTGCTAGTGTGAGCCTGGACTAATATTAACTAGATACCACTCACCCTGAACCTCTGAAAGGGAATTAAAAGTATTTTAGAATATTTTTCAATTCATTGCCAGCACATATCAAAGCAATTTGGGCCTGTGTTTTCAAAACTCCTATCTGTTTTCTTTAAGCTTGCTGGGGTGAACTGAATCACATTTGATTGCATTTCTGAGAACTGTGTGTTTTCCTTCCATTTCCTTGCCTTGCATCAAGGGGGGGAGGGGATTGCCAGAGAAAAGGGATTACATTGTTTGGTTGAAATCATATTGAGTATTTTCTGTACTGCATTCATTGAATATTGCATCCACCTGAGCTTACATAAAGCATCCTCTCCCACATTATACTTTTGTTCCTATTTACCAGTGTGCTACCTTATCCATTTCATGTCAACTCATTAGTGATTATAAGAAGTGTGCTAGTGCCAGATTCTCCGTTGTTAATCTTTATCATATCAGATTAAGTGTGATATTCAATTATTAATTTATTATAAAGTGGGATATATATATATATTTTAAATTATCAAATAAACCTTTTAAACTTGCAAAACAGAACTACTTCTTGGCTCAGTGGGGTCAGGGGGATTCCAGGAGAGGGGTGTTATATAGGGGTAGTCATCCAGAACGCATGAACTGGACATAAAGATATATCAATAAGGGTTTTCATTCAGTATTCTAGACTAGGCGTTAACTTAGCTGTAGTGCTGAATTGAATCCTCTTACAAATTGGGGGCTCGAGCCGAGACGTTGGGTTAGATTTACCACTTGTGCAGCTTAATACAGTGTGCTAACTGACGGGATACATACATCCGGTCGGATCACCACGCTGCATTACGCTGTGAAGCATTCCTCAAAAGGGACACTCCAAGAAAAGTTCTGTTCTGCAAAAATAAAATACAAACTTCTGTAAATCAGGACAGAGACCAATCTCTAGAATGACGACCTTAGTAGACATGAAAATAGCCAGAGAGCACCTCTTGCATAAGCTATTTGTGAGAGGTGAATGGACCGAACAGGGCCAGGATGTGTGGTTGCAGGCCATCACACAACAGGTCACTGAAACAGGGTCAGATATATATAGAGATCAGGGTCCCTTACATGTGGCCCTGAGTGAACTATATATGGCTCCTAAAGCCAAAGAGGAACACAATAAGATTGCCAGGATAGCAGCATACCTGTACCTATATATGGGAGACATGCAGGATAGATGTGCTGAAAGCCAAAATCTGGCAAATAGGCAACAGATGGCATTACAGAAGGCCCAATCTGACCTGGTCTCTTCTGAGCAGAGGCTGCAGAGGAGCCAGGAGTCAGAAGATGATAGTAGGCAGCACATCATTAAAATAAAGAAGGATATGGATGTGCTGCAACAGGAAAAGGTAGAACAGGATACCAGATTTCTGGCCTTGCAGAAGGAATACCAAGAAGGTTTGGACTCCCTACTGCAAAACCAGAAAAAGCTGGAGCAACAACTGGACTTCAACAGGGTATGTGCTGAGCAGGTAGTCACCCTGCAAGGCCACCTAGATAGAGTGAAGGCAGAGAGCAACAAACTAATTCTGAAAGACCTGGATACCCAGGCAGAGTTTGATCAGGAGCGCCAGAATGCTGGTGCCTTCCAAAGGCAAAGGGACGACCTGGCGGCACAGATGCAGGCTCTTAGTCAGGAAAGGGATACCTTAGGCCAGGAAGTCTGCCATTTAAAAAGAAAAATGGAAGAAAATCACCTGGCCCACCAGGGACTGGGTGACCTCCAAAAAGAACACCAGAACTTGCTAGAGCACACCAGGAGGGTGGAGGATGCTCTAGCAAGAAAGGAGCAGGCCAATAGGGACACAGCTCAGGAGGTAACCCTCCTGCAGCAAAGACTGGCCCAGTTCTCCAGGACCAACCAGGAAGTACAGAGGGAAAATGAGGCTCTCTGCCAGCACAATGAGAGGCTCCAGCAACAGGTAGCGATGCAGGAGAAACTGATAGAGTCGAGTAAGGCCTTAACAGAGGAACTGAAAGCACAAATGCAGGCTCTTGCATTGCAACAGGGAGCAGGGGCGGATAGAGATGAGGTCCGCTGGGAAAGAGAGACTCCTGACCATAACCGCAGGAGCCCTAACCCCAGGGGCCTTCATCTCCCCCAGTCCCTGGACTCTACCACCCCCATGTCCCCTGGCGCACATGAGCACAGGGCCGCAGGGATGGCAGATTACTATCCAGCTAAGAGTATGGGGCTCATAGGCCAGTACCACTCAGGAATGGAGGGGTGGGCATCTGGGTATGGGCACCCAAGTACAGTACAGTTCAATGGGGAACCCCAGGAGAGTAGGCCCATTAAGGGCATCCTGAAAACCTCTGCCCAGTTAGGTCAGTGGAGGGGGTACCCATCAAATCCTGGCAGCAAGGAGGAATCTGAAGACTCCTCTGAACTGCGCAGGACACAGGAGACCAGGTCCCCACATTCTGCCAGCCATTCCCAGGCTCGCAGAATCCGGGAAAACCTGGAAGAACAGACGGGAACCTCTGGGAGCAGTGCCTCTGAGTCCGAGGAAGAATGGACAAGGGTTACCCGAACCAAAAAGGCCAATAAGGCAAAAAGGGCCTTGCTTAAGGACCCCTTAAAGCAGATTAAGGCGATCAGGAGCGTCATCACGCCTTACCATAAGAACGCTAAGTATTCTGTTTGGGAGCACTTAGAGTTGTTTGAACAAATGATGGAGACTTTCCATTTGAAGGACAGCCAAAGCTGTATTCAATATGTAAAGTGGACATTCTCCCCGGAATACTCCAGTTTCTTTGCGGGGCTGGAGGACCAAAATCATTTAAGATGGTCCACATATAAGGCGGCCATCCTGAAACATTTTTCTGTTCACAGAAATCCTCAAGAGGCTCGCAAGGCAGCCTACAATTTGCAATGTGGGGAGGATCAGGCCCCACAAGAATTTGTGCAGGAGTTAAAGCGTGCTTTTGCACAGACCACAAGAAGGGTGCGCACGGATAGCAGGGAATTTATTAATACGTTTTTCCATGCCTTGCCCAAATATATCATGACCCAGCTCGTGAGGGATTTTCACGAGAAAAGATCTTTAGACTGGGTCATTGAACAGGCTACCCGGATCTATGAGGTGCAGAAACCGGTAGATAGCAAAAGTAATGCCCAGAAAAACCCCAAAGCCAACACCACCCCTGCTGCTGCCAAGGTGGCAGAGGTAAAGGTCACCCCCATTTTAGATTTGGAGATGGGGGGGCCTAAAAACCTACCTGCACCTAATAATGCTAGGCCCAGAAGGTCCTCGGGCCAGTCACAGACAGGGAGCCAAGGAGGCAGCCCCACAAATGGGGTCCCTCGCTCTCCTGATTATGTAAGTCCCCGTTACAAGGGAAATCGACCCATCCTGGGTTATGTGTGGACTCCTCCAGCCCAAGGGGGAGGATCCAGCCAAGCACCTAACCCAGGGAACTTCCCTCCAAACTTCCCACAGGAGGGCAGAAATTTACCAAACCCTGGGCAGAACTTTTTCCCCAGATATCCACCCGACTTTCAGCCCCAAAACCATCCATCCTTCTTTCCCCAATTCCCTGAGCCCAGACCACTGAATCCGGGAGAGGGGAGGCCAAGGGTGGAGGGGTACCCAAATCTTCCCAACCCGGGGTATTACCAGAGGAGGGACAGCTACCCTTCCCGGGATCAGCCCAGGGGAGAAAACAGGGCCCCGTATCAGCCTGAGCGGGTTTCCCAGTTAGAGCGCCAGGTTCAAAACATGGCGCGGGACCTGGGTCACATACTGAGGGCTCAGCAGAACCCTCAGATGGGCGTGCCGGCGCAGAACGCACCCAACTCTGGACCTGGTGCTCCAGAACAATGACGGGGGCAGCACCCCGATAACTCACCGGTTCCCAGGGAGGAGGCACAAAGGGAAGGGGGGTGTAAAGCCTTGGAGGAAGCTTCCTTCCTCACTTGTAAACAGCCCCTAGAAACCCAGGAACCGGAAACAAAATCTCTGGCCCCTGAAAGTCTGCCTCCTAAGGAGCAGAGGGGGGGTAGGAGAAACAGAAGACCCAAACAGACTCAGTTTGAGGAGGAGGTACAGATCTTCCAATTTGAGGGAGAGGGATCCTCAGAGGATCCTGAGAAAAGGATCTTCTCCTTCAGAGAGGGGGGAACTCCTCCCAAAGAAAAATGGGTCCCTAGGAATGCAAATCCAGACTGGGGAGATGTGGAGACTGAGCTACCGCCGCCCACCATCTCATCCCAGAACCAACAGCAAGAAAATCCCCTGGTTCAAACCCATCCTGGTGACTGCCTCCAAAAAGGGGGGGGCGGCCCAGAACCGGAGCCAGGGGAACCCACAATGGCTCTGATCTCCAGTTGCCAAATTTTTTCTTTCAGATTCCCAAGACTCTCCACAGAATTCTGCCCAAATCTCTTCGCTAGCAATGTCCAAAACCAGAAAATTAGCCCACCAGTTGTCCAAAAATGTGCATTATCTGTGCCCCCTTGAGGAGAAGGAGGGAAGATATTATGCCCCGGTACAAGTACAGGGGCAGGGTACAATCTCGGCACTGGTGGACACTGGATCTCAAGCTACCCTTCTGTCCAGAAGGGCCTTTGATGAACTGAATGCAGGAAGGGGAGAGGATTACCAAATTCCTCTCACCTCTCTTCCGGGACAACTACAGAACTTTGACGGGAAGGAAATTCCCGTTGAGGGGACTGCAGACTTGGACATTAAAATTGGGCGACATAAGTTGAAACACCCGGTCATAGTTGTGACCCCGGAGGGCACCCCTTGTTTACTAGGGAATGACCTCCTGAGAAGGTTGTCACCCCTAATAGATTGTGTAAACAAGGTCCTCTTGACCCAGACTAGCCGACCAATAAAATTAAAACAGAGTGTCAACCATGTTAGTTTAAACGGCACCTGCCACATGGTTGAACAAAAATCTGACCAAGTAGAATTTCACTTCCAGAATAACCAAATTCCAGACGTGACAGTAATAGCAGTAGGACAACAGACTGGTGATGGGGGGTCCTCTCTATTTCTGAAAATCAACCTTCCTTCCAGTCTTAAGTGGTATTCCACGCTGGAAGGAAACACTCTGAAATTCTATACTAATCCACAATCAGAAACTCCCACTCCTATAGTCCAGAAAGATGTGAAATCAGCTCAGAGCCTGGCTGATATTCAGCAAATTGGAGAGCAGTTGTTCATCCCTGTTCAGTTAAATGATGGGAAGGACTCTGTTCTCGCTCGAGTGTGTGTGAACAACGGTAAGAGCTTCATCAGCGAAGCCATGTTTCGCCAACTCCCAAAAGATCCAGCCATTCCCACCTTCAAACTGATAGACAAATGGGAAATGGACCTGGAAGCACCTAATTCCAAACATCTCCTGCCAAGCAGGTGTATGCTCAAAATCTCCATTGGCAACAAGAGCATAGTCCACAATTGTTGGGTCGTGCGAGACGTCCCTGCCGCCTTTTACTTAGGCAGTGACATTCTCAATCGCTTTGCCATTAGTTTGGACCTAATAAACTTCAAAGCTTGGTCCCGATTAGCGAATAATCCCATGGGCTTTGATGATCCAGAAAAAGCATTTAGGTCAGCTCAATTGCTACCTTATGCAGTTGAAATTCAGGTTAAAGAGGAAGTCACCATCCCAGAAAGGACCCGACAATTCTCCCTGGAAGTGAAAGTTAAAAGGGGACAAGAGTTGAAAAACCCTGATGCTTACATACATCTAAATGCTTCTCTCCAACAGCAAGGGTTGGGGGTAAACCCAACACCATTAGTCAACATAGAACATGACACCATTCCAATAGAGGTGGATAACAGCGACTTGAAGAGTATTACTCTAGCCGCAGGCACCATTATTGGAATGGCGGTTGATGACCGACATTTCTCCATTGATCTTAGAAATGAACTGTTAGGACCAATCCCCAAGGACTGTTTTGACAGTGACAGTGAGGACAATACAACACCAGACAGGATTTTTACCCGGCATGGGGGGAACTTCCTGGTGTACACTTCCTGCCCTTATGGTAAGGAAGATGTGACTTGTGAATTCAGGAGGGATGAGGTGATTTTCCAGGTTCATGAAGGCTGCCTTGCCCACCTGAAGCCTCCGGTCCAAATCAGCACTCTGACCAGGGACTTCTCCACCCAGCTGGAGGAGGCCGCCGAGATAGCCAAACCAGAAGTCTTTCCAGGCTTCAGGCAGATGGTGGAAGAGAGAGTCAATCTAGCTGATGCCTGTGTGACTCTGGAACAAAAGCAAAAGTTGAAACAAGTTTTCTTGGATTTCCAAGATCTCTTTGCGGTAGACTCATATGACTGTGGTCGCACTGACATCCACACAACAACAATCCCCACGGACCCTGGCATGACTCCTGTGTTTGTGAAGCAATATCGCTTGCCTCTCGCATCAATGGAGTCCCTTACTGAAATAATTAAGAACCTTGAGTCCCGGGGAATAATCCGTCCAGTCCACAGCACCTTCAATAATCCGGTGCTGGGAATATTAAAGCCAAACGGCCAGTGGAGACTCTGCGCCGACCTTAGGGAGTTCAACAAACGGGTCCATACTTCCCGATGGCCTCTGCCCTACATTGACCAAGGGCTGGCCCAGATTCAGGGGTCACAGGTATTCACTGCAATAGACCTGACCAATGGATACTGGACTGTGCCTGTCAGTAGGGAGGACCAATACAAGCTGGCTTTTACCTTTGGGGGCCAGCAGTACACCTGGACCCAGACTCCCTTCGGATACCTCAACTCCGGCAATTAATTCAACATTTTTCTACACAAGGCCATGCCTGACTTGGGTGCAAGGGGTAACCTGGCTTATGTAGATGATGTCCTCATCAAAAGTTAATCTGTGGAGGAACACATAGCGGAGATCCGTTATGTTCTGACGCAGTTGAGGGCTGCCGGAGCAAAACTTTCCTTTCAAAAAGCACAGTGGTGTAGAACCCGTGTTAATTTCTTGGGGCATGAGATTACTCCTCAGGGTCTCTGTCCCCAGGAAAAGAAAGTGGAAGCACTTCAGAAACTGAAAGACCCCACAACTCTGCGAGAACTAAGGAGCCTCCTTGGACTGACTAATTACAGCAGAAAGTTCATTGAGGGCTACGCAGAGATCACCAGACCCCTGATTCATCTCCTGAAGGGGGGGGTCAAGTGGGAATGGGGTCCAGAACAAGCCGAGGCAGTAAAACAACTCAAAAGAAGCCTCTCACAAGCGCCTTGCCTAGCTTACCCGGTCAGAAACAAGGAGTTCTTCCTGGAGACAGGGTTCTCTAATACGTGCTTGACGGCAGTATTATATCAAAAGCATGACAAGGTCAATAAAGTAATCTCCTATGCGAGCAAAACTTTATCCTCTGTGGAGGAAAAATTCAACGATTGTGAGAAGGCACTCCTGGCAACGGTGTGGGCATTGAAGAATTACCGCCCGTTTATCCAGGGGGAACACATCATAGTGGAGACTCCACACCAGCCTCTGCAATATCTCCAAAGTGACAGAATCCGGGCCGGAAATGTGAGTAATTCCCGAATTACTTCCTGGATTCTGTCAATGCAAGGCTTTCCTGTGGAGGTCAGATATGGCCAAAACAAGAAGAGTCCCCTCGCGCAAGGTCTGGCTGACTTGCATGATTGTGCCAGAGAAAACTGTCTCGAGGACGAAAGTCTAAAAATAAAGGACAAAACGGAGGCATACCTTAATTCCCCACACAAAGTCTTTGAAGAAGACAAGTGTGAGGGAATGCCCACTGTGTATGTGGATGGATGCTCTTACCATGTTGACAACAACGGGGAGAAAGAACTGGTGGCTGGCATAGGGAATGCATGGGTGAATGAGTCCCCAGAACCCTCCGCTGGATACAAAATTGGTCCCCGAAGTAGTCAGGTGGCAGAATTGATGGCTGTGCATCAGGCCATCCTCACTGCTGTCCAGCATCAACTCCACGAACTGGTCATAATCACAGATTCGGATTATGTACGGAACGGGTTCGTGGAGCACCTGGTTAATTGGAAAACCAGAGGCATGTTATGTGCTAACAACAAACCCTTGAAACATGGGAAGTTGATCCAAAACATTGATGATCTGGTCACATCGAATGAGATGACCATCTACTGGAAAAAGATCAAGGGTCATTCCAAAGTAGAGGGACCAGACAAAACTGGAAATGACTTAGCTGATCAGCTGGCCAAAACCGGGGCCATCCAAGGGGATCTAATTGAGATTGAGTCCCTGTTGGGGGAAATCCAGGTCACTGCCATCACTAGGTCCCAGACAAATGCTCACAACGACCTTTCAATTGTACAATGGAGCAAGGAGACCCCTGATGCTGATTTGATTACTGCTCAGAAGGGGGATCCAATTATTGGTAAATTTTACCAGCACCTTGAGGACCCTGAGAACTTTCCCCTGACGGATACCGATTACATTGGGAAAGAGGACCTAAGAGTGTTGATGAAATGTCCAAAAATGTTCCGAATCCAAGACGGTTTGCTGGTAAGGAAATCCAAAGCTGGCCACGATCAGTGGGTGGTTCCTACCTCATTCCGAAGCCTGATGTTAAGTCACGCCCATGATGCGGCCACTGCCGGTCATAGGGGGTTTCACACAACATTGGAAATCTTAAGAGAGGTTGCATACTGGCCACACATGGGGCAGGACCTCGACCAATACTTGAAGGGGTGTCTTGTGTGTGCACAATTTCAGCCATCATCCCTCACGCATCGTGCACCTCTCCAAAAGAGGGGGATGACACTGCCATGGTCAGATTTACAAATCGACTTTGTAGGCCCTGTGATTCGCTCGGCTAGGGGGAATAAGTACATGTTGACCGTGACATGCTTGTTTACCAAGTGGGTGGAATGTCTCCCAGCCCCAAATTGCAAGGCAGAAACTGCAGCTGCCTTGATGATTAACCACATCTTTTCCCGTTTTGGTCTACCTCAAAGGATTGAGTCAGACAGAGGTAGCCACTTCACCAGTGAAGTAATGACAAAGATGTGGGAGATACTGGGGGTCAAGAGAAAGCTGCATATTGCTTATAGACCAGCTTCTTCTGGGGCAGTAGAGAGATATAACCGGACAATTGTGAGCATATTAAAGAAGTTTGTGGCAGATTCTGGGCCAAGTTGGGATATCCGATTACCTCTGGTCCTAATGGCTATCAGATCTACCCCTTCATCTGCAACCAAAATGTCACCATTTGAGTTGATGACTGGGCGCAAGATGGTGCTTCCTCAGCATTTGCTCTACAGGACCCAAGAGCAGACACTGATAAATGCCTCCACTACTCATGAGTATGTAGAGAATTTAAGGAAACACCTCCAACATGCTTTTGCTTATGCTCAGCGGAATCTAGAAAGATCGGCTGATAGCATGAAGACCCATTATGACCTGAAAACTTCCAGGAAGGAATATCAGGTGGGAGACCGGGTCTATCTATACAACTTCCAAAGGAACCAGGCCAAGCAGCGCAAATTTTTGCCTACATGGAAAGGACCCTTTGAGATCGTCGATAAGATCTCCCCTGTGGCCTACAAAATCCACATCCCCAAAGGCGGTTCGGCAGAGGGGGAAGACAAGTGGGTCCACATAAACCAGTTGAAATGTTGCCATCCCAGGCACACTCTGCGACAACTGGAGGAATCCTCTGGAATCCTAGCGGGTACTGTCTCAGACTAATTCAGTTCCAATCATAAAACATACCACATCTAGTCTCTAAAATATTGTGATTTGCATGAAACTGTCTCTTAGTTATACTGTTTTTTATCAAAATAAGAATGTAATGTTTCGTCATGATGAAATGCATATGCTGTCCCACCATCTCAACAGTGGTGGAAAAACGTCTATGAGTAGGTATTGCCGCTCTTCCTTTGTCGTCCTAGGAGAAAGAAAACCTGAAGACGGGCCAAGGAGGGCGATCCGGAGACCGGGAATGAAGATCCAATGGGCCCAGTGGACCGCCCAATACTCCCATCAGGACTGGCGAGGAGAACCGATCGATCCGACCGGATGGAGGAAAAGATGCTGAACTGTGCCATCTACCGGAAGAAGATTATGCGGACAGACCGGTGCGTGGGTCAAAACCCTTGGGCACGCGACTCCCCATCGACTCAAATTCAAAGTGCAGTCGCGTGGGGGGGCTTGTTGGGTGTCCTGACCCACGTTTAAGCTATCATGCCACAACATTTGGTGCTGTGGGCTTAGAAAATTCAAGATGGCGGAAAACCCACATGTGCGCCGAAATCCAGGAAAGCTGCGCAGTTTGTGCGCACACCGAAATGGTTGCCTCACTTGCCACCCACCAGTGCGAGAATGAAAGGCCGGGTTGCCATGAGGGAAATGGGTTGCCAAAGGAAAAACAGTAGCGCCGGTTAGCTTCAAAGCGCTTTAAAACCACCATTGGACTACCCGCACAGTAGTCTGAAACCATTGGGAATGGAAATGCTGATTGCCAAATGCAACCTAGAATGGTGGGGAATTCATTTCTTAAATCTCAAAAATGGGTGCAGTACCAGTACTCACCACTATCCAAAAGCCGGCATTTTAAAACCACACCAGATTTTACTTTTTGTGTAAAACTGAATGAACCCAAAGCAGGCTAAAGAAAGACTTACTGAGAGGTGGATCCAATGTAAAGTTATATTCTGAAGTGACTTGAAGGTTTATAACAAGACTGGCTGCGCTGTGGATTTCAGCAGTTTAAGTTGCACTGGATTTAAAGACACTAAAATCGAAAATGTTTAGATTAAATGAGTGACCTATGTTTGGTGTCACATGCCTTTGTAACTGTTTAAATGTCATAGTTTTAAACTTAGAATCAGCCTTCTAGCTGCATATGTGAAAATGTTTAGTTTTATTTGAATGCAGGAACTGGGGAACAAAAAGTGACATTTTATCTGAAACCTGGCTTAAGGAACTGAATTCTGCCTGGCAACTACCCCCATCAGGAGTGAAACTTGAGTCACAACCGTGTTCCCAGGCCCATCTGCCTTTTTGCTGGCCACACTAAGGATATGCCATCTATCTGATAATTGAATTACCTGTGCTCTGCAGGAAAGTGAACAAAGCCCTGTCCTGGCTCAGGCAAAGGTTTTATTGGCAGGAGCCGTAAATGGTCGTAAAAAGTGGCTTCCTCCTGAGGAAAGGGGAGGAGCACTGCCTGTGAGAGCAAGCTGGCTTGGCAGAACTGGAAAAACCAGAAATTCAACCTTGTGCTGAGGGTAAACCACACCCCTTTGGAGCCAGAACATAACTTTAAAAAGATGAATAACTCATAGAGCGGACATGTGAAAATGTTATAAATGATACCATAATTCTTGTGATTTTTCTGCCCACAGTTTAAGAGGTTTTTAGAACCGGTGGTATGTTATGGGGGGTGTCAGCGGAAAAGTGGATATAACTCTAAATGTATGCATGTTAAAAATCTGAAACTTCATCAGTTAATGTCCCTACTCCCTGCGCACATGTATGTAAAGTTGGGTCAATGTCAGAAATTGCAAAATCAGTTAAAAAGTGAAATATGTGCCATTTCTGAATGCAAGCTCCCAGGAAGAGCAGAGTTTGAACAGGGGATACCTCCTGTAATGCATGATGGGTGCATATGATTTTAAAACAATATGTACCTCTGCAAATATGTATTTGTTTCAAATCTAGATTTGTGTGTAAGTTGACAGGAGGAGTGGACTTTCTGCAGGCTGTAAAATGACATCACTCTGACCCAACCTAGCTCCCCCAATCAAATGATAAATGGAAGTTTGACCAATTAGAAGCTGAGAGAGAGGTAGGGTCAGTGATGCTAGAACACACCCACATTCTAAACACATAAAAGCAGACAGACAGGACAGATAGGGACCTTCAAATTCCATCTGCAGCGGGACGCTCTGCCGGAAAAATCCATACTTTACCTCCATCAAACCTCCAGAGAGCCAAACTAGAGACTTCAATCTATCCAGAACTAAGAGACCAGACCAGAGAGAAAGCAGTGCTGTACCCAGAGAGACCCAGACCAGCAGAGAGAGCTGACCCAGATCACTGTGAAGTGCAGAGGCCAGACCAGACCAGACCAGAGTCCAGTTTAAAACCCTGACCAGATCCGTGACGAGGCCCGTTTAATTCAAGAATATAGTGTGAGTACATAGTAAAACTGTGTAGAACCCATCTCTTAGTTAAAATAATATAATTCAATCCATTTTTAACCTAAGTAGAACTGCAGCTTAGCAATTGTGTTATCCTGCCATCATTTTAAAGCTGAAAAAGTGTGCGTTTAAAATTTCAAATCTGAAAAACGACCTTTATTAAATCGCTCATATCTCCGCAACCGTTTGTGCTAGAGACTTGCAGTAACTTACATTCTGAAGCTGAGATCCTAGGCTTTCCTACGACCCCAAAAGGATAGAGATAGTCCTTGTGGTACCTCTGTAATAGCGCTCGGCGCATCCGCGAATTTTGCCGCGATTTGCAAATTTCTTCACGTGTAAAAAGCTGCTGCTGCTTGCCTTCCATTTGCCAGAAATTCGTTTAACCTGCTAACTATCCCTGCATCATTGCTAGTGTGAGCCTGGACTAATATTAACTAGATACCACTCACCCTGAACCTCTGAAAGGGAATTAAAAGTATTTTAGAATATTTTTCAATTCATTGCCAGCACATATCAAAGCAATTTGGGCCTGTGTTTTCAAAACTCCTATCTGTTTTCTTTAAGCTTGCTGGGGTGAACTGAATCACATTTGATTGCATTTCTGAGAACTGTGTGTTTTCCTTCCATTTCCTTGCCTTGCATCAAGGGGGGGAGGGGATTGCCAGAGAAAAGGGATTACATTGTTTGGTTGAAATCATATTGAGTATTTTCTGTACTGCATTCATTGAATATTGCATCCACCTGAGCTTACATAAAGCATCCTCTCCCACATTATACTTTTGTTCCTATTTACCAGTGTGCTACCTTATCCATTTCATGTCAACTCATTAGTGATTATAAGAAGTGTGCTAGTGCCAGATTCTCCGTTGTTAATCTTTATCATATCAGATTAAGTGTGATATTCAATTATTAATTTATTATAAAGTGGGATATATATATATATTTTAAATTATCAAATAAACCTTTTAAACTTGCAAAACAGAACTACTTCTTGGCTCAGTGGGGTCAGGGGGATTCCAGGAGAGGGGTGTTATATAGGGGTAGTCATCCAGAACGCATGAACTGGACATAAAGATATATCAATAAGGGTTTTCATTCAGTATTCTAGACTAGGCGTTAACTTAGCTGTAGTGCTGAATTGAATCCTCTTACACACCATTAATGGGAGAAGAGGAGAAGGGAGAGAGCACAGAGACCATATGAAGGGTCCATTGGTCAGGGGAAGGCACGAAAAAGAGGATGTCAGTAAGAGTTTCCTTGGAAGAGGCACTGGTGTAGGTGTCAGCGATAGGGAGGCCTGGGTTGGAGACCAGGATATCCTTTTTAAACTTTTTCCTACCAGATTTAGTGAGGAGAGCAATGGAGAAGCAGTTAGAGAAGATAGGAGAGATAGAGAGCACGATGGAATAAGGAGGGAGGGGGGAGACAGACGAGAGCAAGCAGACAGGGATGAAGCGGCAAGCCTTAGTTTACCACAAGTACAGAGCAACAGTAACAGTAAATACGAGTTAGGTACCAAGTGTAGAGGCCACCTAAGTTTGAGAGTCCTGCGAGGGGAGAAAAAGCCCTAGTTTACCACAAGTACAGAGCAACAGTAACAGTAAATACGAGTTAGGTACCCAGTGTAGAGGCCACCTCTGAGGATCCCTCTCCCTCAAATTGGAAGACCTGTACCTCCTCCACAAAATGGGTCTGTTTGGGTCCTTTGTTTCTCCTACCTCCTCTCTGCTCCTTGGGTGGCAGACTTTCAGGGGTAGGAGATTTTGTTTCCGGTTCCTGGGTTTCCAGGGGCTGTTTACAAGTGGGGAAGGAAGCTTCCTCCAAGGCTTTACCCCCCCCTTCCCCTTGTGCCTCATCCCTGGGAACCGGTGGTTTATCGGGGTACTGCCCCCGTCATTGTTCTGGAGCACCAGGTCCAGAGTTTGGGGCATTCTGCGCTGGCATGCTCATCTGAGGGTTCTGCTGAGCCCTCAGCATGCGACCCAGCTCCTGTGCCATATTTTGGACCTGGCGCTCAAGTTGGGAAACCCGCTCAGGCTGATACAGGGTTCTGTTTTCTCCCCTGGGCTGATCCCGGGAAGGGTAGCTATCCCTTCTCTGGTATTACCCCGGGTTCTGAAGATTTGGGTACCCCTCCACCCTTGGCCTCCCCTCTCCCGGATTAGGTGATCTGGGCTCAGGGAAGTGGGGAAAGAAGGATGGATGATTTTGGGGCTGGAAGTTGGGTGGATACCTGGGGAACAAGTTCTGCCCAGGATTTGGGGAATTTCTGCCCTCCTGTGGGAAGTTAGGAGGGACGTCCCTGGGTCAGGTGCTTGGCTGGATCCCCCCCTTGGGCTGGAGAAGTCCACACATAACCCAGGATGGGTCGGTTTTCCTTGTAACGGGGACTTACATAATCAGGGGAGTGAGGGACCCCATTTGTGGGACTACCTCCTTGACTCCCTGTCTTTGACTGGCCCGAGGGCCTTCTGGGCTTAGAATTATTTGGCGCAGGCAGGTTTTTAGGTTGCCCCATCTCCAAATCTAAAACGGGGGCAACTTTTACCTCTGCCACCTTGGCAGCAGCAGGGATGCTGTTGGTTTTGGGGTTTTTGGGCTGGTTCTTATTTTCCACCGGTTTCTGCATCTCATAGATGCGGGGGGCTTGCTCAATGACCCAGTCTAAAGATCTTTTCTCGTGAAAATCTCTCACGAGCTGGGTCATTATGTATTTGGGTAAGGCATGGAAAAACGTATTAACAAATTCTTTACTGTTCGTGCGCACCCTTCGGGTAGTCTGCGCAAAGGCACACTTCAATTCCTGCACAAATTCTTGTGGGGCCTGATCCTCCCCACATTGCAAATTGTAGGCTGCCTTGCGAGCCTCTTGGGGATTTCTGTGAACAGAAAAATGTTTCAAGATGGCTGCCCTGTAGGTGGACCATCTTGAATGATTTTGGTCCTCCAGGCCCGCAAAGAAACTGGAGTATTCTGGGGAGAATGTCCATTTTACATACTGAATGCAGCTACTGCTGTCTTTCAAATGGAAAGTCTCCATCATTTGCTCATAAAGCTCCAAGTGTTCCCAAACAGAATACTTGGCGTTCTTGTGAAAAGGCGTGATGACACTCCTTATCGCCTTAATCTGTTTTAAGGGGTCCTTAAGCAAGGCCCTTTTTGCCTTATTTGCCTTTTTGCTTCGGGTAACCCTGGTCCATTCATCCTCTGACTCAGAAGCACTGCTCCCAGAGGTGCCCGTCTGATCTTCCAGGTTTACCCGGATTCTGCGAGCCTGGGAATGGCTGGCAGAATGTGGGGACCTGGTCTCCTGTGTCCTGTGATTTCAGAGGAGTCTTCAGATTCCTCCTTGCTGCCAGGATTTGATGGGTACCCCCCCGCTGACCTAACTGGGCAGAGGTTTTCAGGATGCCCTTAGTGGGCCTACTCTCCTGGGGTTGCCCACTAAATTGCACTGTACTTAGGCGCCCATACCCGGATGCCCGCCCATCCATTCCTGGGTGGTACTGGCCTATGAGCCCCATGCTTTTGGCTGGATAGTAATCTGTCATCCCTGTGGCCCTGTGCTCATGTGCGCCAGGGGACATGGAGGTGACAGAGTCAAGGACTGGGAGAGATGAAGGCCTCTGGTACTAGGGCTCCTGAGGTTATGCTCAGGTGTTTCCCTTTCCCAGTGAACTTCATCTCTGTCAGCCCCTGCTCCCTGTTGCAATGCAAGAGCCTTTCAGTTCCTCAGTTAAGGCCTTACTAGACTCTATCAGTCTCTCCTGCATGGCTACTTGTTGCTGGAGCCTATCATTGTGCTGACAGAGAGCCTCATTTTCTCTCTGCGCTTCCTGGTTGGTCCTGGAATACTGGGACAGTCTTTGCTGCAGGAGGGTTACCTCCTGAGTCCCATCCCTACTGGCCTGTTCCTTTCTTGCCAGAGCATCTTCGACCCTCATCGTGTGCTCTAACAAGTTCTGATGCTCTTTTTGGAGGTCACCCAGTGCCTGGAGGGCCAAGTGATTTTCTTCAATTTTTTCTTTTAATTGGCAGACTTCCTGGCCTAAGGTGTCCCTTTCCTGACTAAAAGCCTGCATCTGTGCCGCCAGGTCGTCCCTCTGCCTTTGAAAGGCACCAGCTTTATGGCGTTCTTGATCAAACTCTGCCTGGGTATCCAGGTCTTTCAAAATCAGTTTATTGCTCTCTGCCTTTTCCCTATCTAGATGACTTTGCAGGGTGGCTACCTGTTCTGTGCATGCCCTGTTAAAGTCTAGTTGTTGCTCCAGCTTTTTCTGGCTCTGCAGTAGGGAGTCCAAACCTTCTTGGTACTCCTTCTGCAAGGCCAGAAATCTGGTATCCTGGTCAGACATTTCCTGTTGCAGGATACCCATATCCTCTTTTATCTTAATGATATGCTGCCTACTATCATTTTCTGACTCCTGGCTCCTCTGCAGCCTCTGCTTGGAAGAGACCAGGTCAGATTAGGCCTTCTCTAATGCCATATGTTGCCTATTTGCCAGTTCTTGGCCTTCAGCACATCTGTCCTGTATAGCTTCCATATATAAATATAAATATGCCGCTACCCTGGCAATCTTGTTGTGCTCATCCTTGGCCTTAGGGGCCATATATAGTTCACTCAGGGCCACATGTAATGGACCCTGATCTCTCCATATGTCTGACCCTGTTTCAGTGATCTGGGGTGCGATTGCCTGCAACCAGACCACCTGGTCCTGATGAGCCCACTCACCTCTCACAAATAGCTTATGTAAGAGGTGTTCTCTGGCTATTTTGATATCTACCAAGTTCGTCATGATTTCCTTCCTGACTTACAGAAGTTTGTATTTTATTTTGCAAAACAGACCGTTTCCTTAGAGTGTTCCTTTGAGGGGTGTTTTTACAGTGTAACACGGCGTGATGATCCAACAGGATTTATATATCCTGTCAGTTAGCACACTGTATTAATCTACACAAGTGATAGATCTAATCCAGAATCCCCGGCTCGAGCCCCCAATCTGTTAAGTGACTTCAATTCAGCAATACCACTAAGTCAGTGCCTCGTCTGGGACGCCCAAGGGAAGCCCATATTTATATATTTTTATGACAAGTTATTATCTGGATGATAAACCCTTATATAACGTTCTCTCTTTGAATCCCCCTGACCTCACTGAGCCAAGAAGTAGGTTTGTTTTGCAATTTAAAAGATTTATTGGAAAAATTAAACAATATATATATATATATATATATCACACTTTTATAATAAATTAATATTTGATATCACACTTAAGAATATGACAGTGATCAACAATGGATAATATTACAATTGTACGCTTATTTAATTACTTAGGAGTTGATATAGGAAGGAAAAGGTAACTGAGAATGCTTTTAGGGTTTCAAGGAAAAACAATGATGGAAAGAAAATGCAGTACAGAAATAAACTGATAGGGTTTCACAAGAGATAATATGTTCACTTTTCACCTTGTGGCAATTCACTCCCCCCCCCTAGCAAGCTTAGAGAGACAGGGATGGTTTTAAACACAGGCGAAAGTACTTTTAAATGTGGTATGGAAAAGAAGGGAAAAATATGCTAAAAATGATTTTAATTCCCTGTAGGAGGTTCAGGGTAGGTGATAGCTATTTAAGATTAGTTCAAGTCACACTCGTGATGCTCAATGAGGGATTAGCAGGTTGAAAACTAATTTTAGCAGTTCAAGCAAAAGCGGCTATTTTGAAAGGAGCTAATTGGACCAAATCGCAAATCGCGGCACTTTTTCTGAGTGCGTCGAGGACGATTACGCAAGAACTATAATGAATAGAAAGTCTTGCTGGAAAGCTTATAATCTTAGCTTTCAAATGAAAGTTAAATCTTGTTCCTAACACACGTGGTTCCAGAGATACGGACGATTTTGTGGAGAAAGTTTCTCGAAATGAAAGTAAACTTCAGAATGCCAAAATGACACTTTTACAGCTTTGAAATGACAGAATGAACACACGATTCCT